>NC_054485.1:24791443-25398526 GCF_017639515.1 Carcharodon carcharias
TCACCTCCCCACTGACACTGCTCATCCCCCCAACACTGACACTGCTCACCCCCCCAACACTGACACTGCTCACCCCCTAACTGACACTGCTAACTCCCTCCCCACTGTCACTTCTCACCCACCCCCCCACTGACACTGCTCAGCCCCCCACACTGACACTGCTCACCCCACCCCACTGACACTTCTCACACCCCCCCCCCCCCACTGACACTGCTCACCCCCCCACTGACACTGCTCACCCCCCCACTGGCACTGCTCACCCCCACCCCACTGACACTGCTCATCCCCCCACTGACACTGCACACCCCCCAACACTGACACTGCTCACCCCCCAACACTGACACTGCTCACCCCCCCCCCCACTGACACTGCTCACCACCCCCCCACTGACACTGCTCACCTCCCCACACTGCCACTGCTCACCCCCCCACACTGACACTGCTCACCCCCCCACACTGACACTGCTCACCCCCTCACTGACACTGCTCACTCCCTCCCCACTGACACTGCTCACACCCCCCCACTGATACTGCTCACCCCCCCAACACTGATACTGCTCACCCCCCCACACTGACACTGCTCAACCACCCCTCCCCACTGACACTGCTCCCCCCCCCAACTGACACTGCTCACCCCCTCAATGACACTGCTCACTCCATCCCCACTGACACTTCTCACCCACCCCCACACTGACACTGCTCACCCCCCCCACACTGACACTGCTCACCCCCCCACACTGTCACTGCTCACCCCCCCACACTGACACTGCTCACACCCCCACACTGACACTGCTCACACCCCCCACACTGACACTGCTCACACCCCCAACACTGACACTGCTCACCCCCCCCCACTGACACTGCTCACCCCCCCACTGACACTGCTCACACCCCCCCACTGACACTGCTCCCCCCCACCCCGCTGACACTGCACACCCCCCCCACACTGACACTGCTCACACCCCCACACTGACGCTGCTCACCCCCCCACTGACACTGCTCACCCCCCCCCACTGACACTGCTCACCCCCCCACTGACACTGCTCACCCCCCCACTGTCACTGCTCACCCCCCCCCACTGACACTGCTCACCACCCCAACACTGACACTGCACACCCCCCAACACTGACACTGCTCACCCCCCCTACTGACACTGCTCACCCCCCCCCCACTGACACTGCTCACACCCCCCCACTGACACTGCTCAACCCCCACTGACACTGCTCACCCCCCAACACTGACACTGCTCACCCCTCCACTGACACTGCTCACCCCCCGCCCCACTGACACTGCTCACCACCCCACTGACAGTGCTCACCCCCCCCACTGACACTGCTCACCCCCCCACACTGACACTGCTCACCGCCCCACACTGACACTGTTCACCCCCCCACTGACAATGCTCACCCCCCCCACTGACACTGCTCACCCCCCCACTGACACTGCTCACCCCCCCACTGACACTGCTCACCGCCCCCACTGACACTGCTCACCCCCCCACTGACACTGTTCACACCCCCAGCACTGACACTGCTCACCCCCCCACTGACACTGCTCACCCCCCCACTGACACTGTTCACACCCCCAGCACTGACACTGCTCACCCCCCAAACACTGACACTGCTCACCCCACCCCACTGACACTTCTCACAACCCCCCCCCACTGACACTGCTCACCCCCCCACTGACACTGCTCACCCCCCCACTGACACTGCTAACCCCCCCCCACTGACACTGTTCACACCCCCAGCACTGACACTGCTCACCCCCCAAACACTGACACTGCTCACCCCACCCCACTGACACTTCTCACACCCCCCCCCCACTGACACTGCTCACCCCCCCACTGACACTGCTCACCCCCCCACTGACACTGCTCACCCCCCCACTGACACTGCTCACACCCCCCCCACTGACACTGCTCATCCCCCCACTGACACTGCTCACCCCCCCAACTCTGACACTGCACACCTCCCAACACTGACACTGCTCACCCCCCACCCCACTGACACTGCTCACCCCCCCCACTGACACTGCTCACTCCCCCACACTGACACTGCTCACCCCCCCACACTGACACTGCTCACCCCCCCAACACTGATACTGCTCACCCCCCCACACTGACACTGCTCACCCACCCCTCCCCACTGACACTGCTCACCCCCCCCAACTGACACTGCTCACCCCCTCACTGACACTGCTCACTCCCTCCCCACTGACACTTCTCACCCACCCCCCCACTGACACTGCTCACCCCCCCACACTGACACTGCTCACCCCCCCACACTGACACTGCTCACCCCCCCACACTGACACTGCTCACCCCCCACAGTGACACTGCTCACCCCCCCCACACTGACACTGCTCATCCCCCCACTGACACTGCTCACCCCCCCAACACTGACACTGCCCACCCCCCCAGACTGACACTGCTCACACCCCCCCACACTGACACTGCTCACACCCCCACTGACACTGCTCAACCCCCCAACACTGACACTGCTCACCCCGCAACACTGACACTGCTCACCCCCCACACTGACTCTGCTCACCCCCCCACACTGACACTGCTCAGCCCCCCACACTGACACTCTCACCCCCCCCCACACTGATACTGCTCACCCCCCCGACACTGCTCACCACCCCTCACTGACACTGCTCAAGCCCCACACACTGACGCTGCTCACCACCCCACACACTGACGTTGCTCACCCCCCACACACACTGACACTGCTCACCCCCCACACTGTCGCTGCTCACCCCCCTACACACTGACACTGCTCACCCCCCCACACACTGACACTGCTCACCCCCCACACACACTGACACTGCTCACCCCCCCACGCTGTCGCTGCTCACACCCCTCACACTGACACTGCTCACCCCCACACTGACACTGCTCACCCCTCACACTGACACTGCTCACCACCCCTCACTGACACTGCTCACCCCCCCCACACACTGACGCTGCTCACCCCCCCCCACACACTGACGCTGCTCACACCCCCACACACTAACTCTGCTCACACCCCCACACACTGACAATGCTCACACCCCCACACACTGACACGGCTCAACCACCCTCCCACTGACACTGTTCACCCCTCACACACACTGACACTGCTCACCACCACCACCCCCCCACCCTCCCACTAACACTGCTCACACCCCCCACACTGACACCACTCAACCACCCTCCCACTGACACTGTTCACCCCTCAGACACACTGACACTGCTCACCACCACCACACCCCCACCCCCCAATACTGATGCTGTTCACCTCCCCCACCACACTGACACTGCTCACCCCCCCACTGACACTGTTCACCACCCCCCCTCCACTGACACTGCTCACCAACCCCCCCCACCCCCCCACTGATGCTGCTCACCTCCCCCCACACTGACACAGCTTTTTCTTCTGTCCTAATTAAATGTCAGGTTTCTGTTCCCTTTCCTTTCTTCTATTAATGGGTCATCATTTCATTTTTTTCTTTGAATCCATTTGTATCCATCCATACTAATTATCAAACAAAAAACTTGAGGGAAGAATCTCAATTCTTCCTCTAATAACGATAATGGGTTCCTGTGATTAGCTGAAAGGATCAGGCTCCGGATATGAATTATTAAAACTTACAATTTCTTTTAATTAGTAATTAATCTTCCTGCTTGTTGCCGATGTTGACTTCAGAAGCCATGAGCAAGAGATTCCTGCATTAAATATTTCAGCCCTTTAGCCATGTATCATTAAATAAATATGGCAAAGGAGCACGGACACATACCTGGACTTCAATCTCTTTCCGCAGCAACCATAGTGAAATAAAGGCAGACTTGCATTTATGTAGCACCTTTCAGAACATCAGGGCATTCTAAATTACTCTACAAACACTTAATCAGGTCACTGCCCAGTCTTCTCTTTTTCAGAGAAAAGAATCCCAAAGAGGTATCAGTTCTGGTATCATTCTAGTAAAGTTTTCTTGCACCTTCTCCAGTGCGTCTCCATCCTTTTTCTAATACAAAGACCAGGACTGCTCATAGTACTCAATGTACGGAGTATAAATGAAGATAATAGAATGTTGTATGGAATGTGATGGGTCCTGAGTTGCTGGGCGTCAGAATATCCGATGTGAGCGAATGCAACTTGGCCAGGATGTATAATTTGGTTGGAATTTTAGCAAGGGGTATTTGCTCCATGTCTCAATCTTTCAGTCTGCAAGTTCAGATAAAACACACAGCCTCAATAGTAACTGTAGAAGTGGTTCAAGCTAGTTGTGTACTTAAGGAAAGCAGGCAGGTAACCTATTTGGACGGAATGTAACGATTCCAACATAATGGTCCCTGTTTTCATGGACCCATGCAGTGCAGTAGGAGACCATTTGGCCAATCATGCTCTGCGGACTCTTTGAAAGGCTTTCCAATTAGTCCTACTTGCCTCTTCTTTCTCGATAACTCTGAAAACATTTCCCTTGCAATAAGTAATATTGCAGGGAATTCGGGACCAGAGCGGTTTCTTGGACGAGCTTCGATACCTAGATAGGTCAGAGGATCTTCCCAGATTTTTTTCCCCAAATTGTTCTAGGTTTTTATCTTGTCATTAACAAGGGAGAAGATGCTACCCAGGCCATGGTGAAAGATGAGGTAATTCAGACGCTGGAAGGGTTTAAAATTGATACAGAGGAGGTTTTGGATAGGCTGTCTGTACTTAAAGCTGATAAAGCATAAGGATAAAGCATAATGTACCAAAGGATTACTGAGGGAAGTGAGAGCAGTAATTACCAAGGCATTGGCCATAATTTTTCACTCTTCCTTAGACTCAGGGGTGGTACCAGAGGACTGGAGAATTGCAAATGTTACACGGTTGTTCAAAGAAAGGGTGTAAAGATAAGCCTCGCAACTATAGGCCAGTCAGTTTAACTTCGGTGGTGGGGAAGATTCTGGAAACAATAATTTGGGACAAGATTAATAGCCACATGGACTACTAAGGAAATCCAACATGAGTTTGTTAAGGGGAAACCGTGTTTAATTAACTTGCTTGAGTTTTTTGAAAGTGTGACAGAGAGCGTTGATGAGAGCAATGCAGTTGATATGGTGAACTTCTAAAGGACTTAGACAAGTTGGTGCAATAGGCGGACAGGCGGCAGATGAAGTTCAACGCGGAGAAATGTGAAGTGATTCAATTTGGTAGGAAGAACATGGAGAGACATTATTAAAAAAAGGGCACAGTTTCAAAGGAGGTGCAGGAGCAGAGAGTCCTGGGTGTACATGTGCTTGCGCCATTGAAGGTGACAGTTCAGGTTTTTGGGTGAGTTAGAGGGTACATTTTGTGAAACATAGGGCAGAGTTTTGCCTTTGTTGAGCGGGCACGGTGGGCAGGCCCAGGAGTGGTCGTGAAGCCCGCCGCTGCCCGCGATCGGTCCCCGCCATGGATTTTGTGCTGGCTGGCCAATGAACGGCCCGCTAGCATGAAATGCGCGCTGCAGCGCTCGGCGCTGCCAGGGTGGGGGTGGGAGGAGCACGGACGTGGAAGTGTGCGTATGCACGGGGTGCACGCAGTAAAAGCTGCCTCAAGGAGCTGAAGAATTTTGAAAATAAAACACAAAGAATTTAAAGTTATTGATAACATGCCCCCTCATGTGACTCCTGATTAGAAATTAATCTGAAAATTTTTAATTTTTTTTAATCATTGATCGGAACCTCATCCCACCTGTGGATGTGGTTTCCCAAAAAATCCAAAGGCCCACTTGGCCTTTTCCCCTGCCCGCCAACCCTAAGGTTGGACGGGCAGCGAAAGCATTTCATTTAATAAGAATTTTAATGGCCTTATTAGGCCTCTTAACTGCCAGCGGGCAGGCTGCCGACTCCGGCACGCGCCCACTGACCGACATCATCGCGCGTCATTTTACGCTCGTTCAGGTCAGGCGCACACCCACCCGCTGAGCACAATATTCTGCCCATAAGGTGTGAGATGGGCTGCGTGGACCAGAGCATCTTTATCTGTCTGTCTGTCATGGTTTGAATGTTCATTTTTAAGTATTTATCCAATTCCCTTTGCACGTTAGGGTTGAATCTGCTTCCACTACTCTTTCAGGCTGTGCATTCCAGGTCACAGCAATTAGCTTCATGAAAATATTTGCCCTCTTCCCACTCTGGTTCTTTCACCAGCAGCATAAAGCGGTGTCCTCAGGCCCCTTCTGCCACAGAAACCATTTGCCTGAAGAAATCCTAAAATTCCAAAGAGTCATATTGAACTCGAATTGTTAACTCTGTTTCTCTCTCCACAGATGCTGTCAGATCTGCTGAGATTTTACCAGCACTTTGTTTTTATTTCAGTTTTCCTTACTTACTTTGTCAAAACTAGTCATGATTTTGAACATCTTTTGTCAAATCTGCCCTAAGGAGAACAGCTTTATTGCATTATGCAATTATACCCACTTTGTTTCAATAATTAGTTTAAAATTGAAGAAGTAGAATGAAAGCTGAGTTCATAAAAGCCTCATTGAAACATAAAATTCTGACAGGGATGGACAGACTGGATGCAGGGGTGATATTTCCTCTGGCTGGGGGTTTTAGAACAAAGGGTCACAGTCTCAGGATACGGGCTGAACCATTTAGAACTGAGATGAGAAGAAACCTCTTCACTCAGAAGGTGATGAACCTATGGAATTCTCTACCACAGAAGGCTGTGGATGCCAAGCCACTGAATATATTTAAGAAGGAAATAGATATCTGGACTCTAAAGTTGCCAAGGGGTATGGAGAGAGAGCAGGACTATGATGTTGAGATAGAGGATCAGCCATGATCATATTGAATGGTGGACTGGGCCTGAATGCCAAATGACCTACTCCTGCTTTTATTTTCTATGTTTCTATGTTCCTGTTTTTAAAACTAACCTATCAGAAAATCTTAGAATTGCTTTTTCTGATGGCTAGTAACCTAGAAGGTAGATATTGTCATGATGAAGTAAAGATTATATGTCTTTCCATGGCTGCAAAATGATCCACAATGTCCCCTTTTCTACAAAAGATGCATTAAAGATGAAATTGGCATTAGTTTGGAGAGCTTATTGGAGTTGAAGTGGTCTCTCATCCTAGCCCTGTTCTCAGACTCCAGCCTTGTAATTGGTACTATATTGAGATTGCTAAATCACTTTGCTTTCAGCAGATGGGTACCAGACTTTAGAAGCCAAGAGAGACGGAAACATTTTTTTCAAAGAGAGGACACCGACCCTTAAAGCAAGCAGCATGAATCAATTTCTCTGTTGCTTTGATCCCAGCACTTCCATAATTGACGTGTTTCCATTTTTTTCAACAGCCTAGATTACTTAATACTGAATATTTCCTATATTCACATTTCAGACAAGTACCCAGTCAGCCTGCCCTCTGCTCCCTTGGTTGATAACCTTATTTAAAGTCACCAAGATCACTAAAAGTCTCACATTAAGTGAAAAAGATCATTAAGGATCCACAGTCTGAACTTTACCATCAATCAGCAGCAACAATAAAATACATTTCTTCTTTTACTTTGTAAATTGTGCTCATTGAGGCAATGGATAATTCAGTGCTGGGTAATGGAACAATTTCCCTTCATGGTTCCAGTATTAGTGTCAAGTACTCCCAGGTAGGTTTGTAAACTCGAGTTAGGTGTTTTTCTGGAGGTGTCAGTACATGACCCCCAGCCACAAATAGTCCCTACCCACACATTCTTGCCATTGGCCAATCCTCTGAGTGAACAGCCTTCCCATAGCCAATTGAAAAATACACGGGGCAGAATTGTCCTAGGTTTGTACTAAGTGCGGTAATGGGCGGGAAAAGGGATGTTTTATCTGCTGGCTGCAATGATGACTTTTCACGCCATATCATCCCAATCCTGCCTCGTCAATCATGCATTCTCGGGAAAGACGCTGGATCGCTGGCGGGATATCCTCTCACTTGTCCACCCTGCCATCACATCAGGCCTTCAGCAAACCAGGCATCATATTAAAGGCCACCCTTACAAAGACTTAGCACTCTTCAAGGGATAGGAAGCTGCTGTGAACTGTTGGCTGCCAAAGGGAGGAAATGTGCTGCCCCCAGATTTAGCGATGCCTCCCTTGAGCGCCTACTGGATGCAGTGGAGGCCCGCTGTGATATCCCCGCTCTGGACGAAGGCCACCAATCCAGCATGGGAGGCAGTGGCACCGGTGGTCAGCGCCAACATCCTGCAAAAGAGGACAGCCACCCAGTGTAGAAAGAGGATGAATGGTCTCACCCATTCCACCAGACTAAGTCAGTCTTGTCATCACTCTCAACTCACACACTCACAAACCCATCACACATCCACAGGGATCTCACACCTCATGGGACAACACTATTAACTCTCACACACACCCTCCCTCATATCTCCATCAGGCTCATACCCTCTTGAGCTCACATCTTCATCCTGCCCATGTCTCCACTCTCTACACAAACATTCCAGGCAGTGCCATGTGTCCTGCTCACACTCTGTCCATCTGTTTTCATGCAGGAGAAGCTGGCTCACAACAGCAGGGAGTAGTCCCAGACCAGGGGTGGAGTGGCCCCAATAAGGCCCCTCACTCACTTTGAGGAGTAGGCCATCACGCCGACTGGTGAAGACCGTGCCTGCGGCAATGGTGAGGTTGGTGGCAAACACCAATGTGAGGATCCTGCACCATATCAACCCTCTCAACGCCACTGTGGGCACTCTGCCTCCTGCTTTTGACTCTGCTGCCATGCACTAATTATCTCTACTTTGCTTCACAGGGAGCTCTGCCAAGCAACCCTGAGCCAGCCAGTCCCTCAGTTCCATCCACGTCCTCACCTCCAGCCAAGAGGACACCTCCTCCATTGAAGAGCTGGAAATAAGCAGCTTGGGAGACCCATCACAGCGCTTACCCAAACCCTGCACCAATGCAGAGACATGCACCTCGGTGGGACCTAGATCTAGAGTAGGCTCAGGTTCACAATCTGGTGGTGACCGCACAGGCACATGTCCGCAGCAGGAGGAGGCAGGTTTGGCCAAGCTCCCCAGCACTCAGAGGACTGCTGAGGAAGAGGCATCTGTGAGGTCCAGGTCAGATGACAAGCCACTGGATTCGGCCTTCTAACTCATCATGGAGAGTCAGCAGAAACTGGGGGAACATCGTGCAAAGCTGTTAGAAGCCCTCAACAGAGTGGCACGCAAAGTTGGAGGAGTGCGTCTGCCAGTTCTCCAATGTAGTGGTGCCCACATGTGTGTGTATGGAGATCTCCATGAGGAGGATGGCTGACTCTGGCCATGGAGACCCTGGTCCAGCAGAACGTGGAAATGCGTGCAGACCTGAACTCCATCGCAGTAGCCATGGTGACTTCCTGCAGGAGCAACACGAGAGTGAAATGGGGCCCCTCAACCTCCCTCCAGGTGCTCCTTCCCCCTCAAGGAGTCAGGCCAAGACCCTCAGGCACCCGAAGGGAGGAGGAGCAACAGCTGGTGACCCATAGGTCATCCACTCAGGGACCTCAGAGGCTGTCCTCTCCCTCCGAGTCCCATTTGCCTGTGACCCCCTCAACCTCATCCTCTGTCACTGCAGAGGGAGCAGTTGGTCCACTGGAGGACTAGCAAAGGAAGCCAGGGCCCTCAAGGCCTCGGCTCTCCAGAGGACACACATCAAAGTCATCAGAGGCAACAGGGCCAACCATTTCACAGGCTGCCTCTGATGTGGATGTCAGGGCAGCCCCTAGAAGAAGTGGAAGGCCTAGAAAAGTTAAGAATTTATGATCACAAGTGGTTGCAGGGGTGAACATATTTTTGCCACTTTGTTTTCTGAAATTATATTCACTTTCACTCAATAATGTGTAATGGTGTCTTTCAGCTTCATTTACAGACTTGGCGAGTCCATTCAGCCCATCGTCCCTGCACCGGCCAAAAAGAGAAAAAAGAAACTAGTCGCTCATTTTAATCCTACTTTCCAGCACCTGGTCCGTGGTCTTGCGGGTTACAGAGCTTCAGATGCAGATCTGGGTACCTTTTAAATGAGTTGAGCATTTCAGACTCAACCACCAATTCAGGCAGTGAATTCCAGACACCCAGCACCCTCTGTGAAGAAGTTTTCCCTCATGTCCCCCCTAATCCTTCTACAAATCATCTTAAATCTAAGCCCCCTGGTAATTGACCCCTCAGCTAGGGGAAACAAGTCTTTCCTACCCAGGCCCCTCATAATTTCGTACACCTCAATTAGGTCAGCCCTTGGCCTCCTCTGTTTTAAGGAAAACAGCCCTAGCCTATCCAATCTCTCCTCATAGCTACAAGTTTCAAGCCCTGGCAACATTTTCATAAGTCTCCTTTGTACTCTCTCCAGAGCAAATATGTCCTACCTGTAATGTGGTGACCAGAACTGTACACAAAATTCCAGCTGTGGCCTAACCAGTGTTTTATACAGTTCATCATTACATCTCTGCTTTTGTATTCAATATCTCACCCAATAAAGGAAAGCATTCTATATGCTTTCTGATGACCTTATCCACCTGCCCTGCCACCTTCAAGGGCACATCAAGGTCTCTCATGTCCTCAACCCCTCTCAATAACTTCCCATTTATTGAGTATTCATTTGCTTTGTTTGCCCTCCCCAAGTGCATTACCTCACAATTTTCTGGATAGAATTCCATTTGCCACTTCTCCGCCCACTCAAGCAAACCATTGATATCACTCTGGAGTCAACAGATATCTTCTTCACTATCAACTACATGGTCAATTTTTGTGTCATCTGCAAATTTCCCAATCATGCCTCCCACATTTAAGTCTAAATCATTAATATATACAACAAACGGCAAGGGCCCTAATACTGAACCCTGTGGAACACCACTGGAAACCATTTTCCATTCGCAAACACATCCATCAACCATTACCCTTTGTTTCCTGTCGTTAAGCCAGTTTTGGATCAAACCTGCCATCTTCCCCTGTATCCCATGAGCTCTCACTTTCCTAACCAGTCTGCCATGAGGGGCTTTGTCAAATGCCTTACTAAAATCCATATAGACAACATCCACTGCACTACCCTCATCAATCCTCCTTATTACTTCCTCAAAAATTTTGATTAAGTTAGTAAGACACAATCTTCCTCTAAAAAATCCATGCTGACTATTCCTGATCAATCCCTGCCTCCTAAGTGACAGTTTATCTTGTCTTTCAGAATTGTTTCCAATAATTTGCAAACCACTGAAGTCAGACTGACTGCCCTATAATTTTCTGGTCTATCCCTCACACCCTTTTTAAATAATAGTACAACGTTCACAGACCTCCAATCCTCTGGGACCTTGCCTGTGTCTAGTGAGGATTGGAAAATGATCCTCAGAGCATCCGGTATTTCCTCCCTGTTTCCTTCAGCAATCTGAGATTTAAATAACTCAACCTTTACCAACTTCTGTGTAATAATATGTGTTAGGAGAAGAGAGAGTTGGGAAAGTTTATTGAATTGAAAACTGTTAAAAATCAACTGTCTTTAATATAATTGTCAGCAACTGAGTGGCAGAAGCAGCCATCAGGCTGAGATAAGGAAGATTTTTTCACTCAGAGGGTGGCAATTCTTCAGAATTCTCTACCCCAGAGGATTGTGAAGACTCAGTCACTGAGTATATTCAAGACAGGGATTGATGAGTATATTCAAGACAGGGAT
Organism: Carcharodon carcharias; assembly: GCF_017639515.1. Taxonomy (NCBI): domain Eukaryota; kingdom Metazoa; phylum Chordata; class Chondrichthyes; order Lamniformes; family Lamnidae; genus Carcharodon; species Carcharodon carcharias. The sequence continues at coordinate 24,803,088 of NC_054485.1, forward strand.
CGATAGATTTCTAAATATTAAAGATACCAAGGGATATGGGGAAAGTGTGGGAAACAGAGTTGAGGCAGAAGATCAGCCATGATCTAGTTGAATGGAAGAGCAGGCTCGAGGGGCTGAATGGCATACTCCTGCTCCTATTTCCTATCTTCTTATGTTCCTATGAACACTGCTGTCAGCCAATTTCAAGCAAGAATTCTTCTAATCATGCAACATCATCATTTATAAACAGCATTTTGTAAGTGCATGCTAGTGAAAGATTTGCCTTGGGGTTTGCCTTGTGAGGACTTTGTGCAAAGGCTTTATTTGCCTGCATTCTACCAGACAATTATGCTAAATAACACTGACTTCATCTGGTGTTCGACGTGTACAGGCCCCCTGACTGGCTTGGAAACCAGTCCAATTTCATGGAGTTGCACAGACCTAAGGATGACCCACAGGTTTTTTGTTAATGTTATTTCTTTCCCTAAATGCTAAAGATTCCAACAAGTGTGATGTAAACTTATAAATGCATTATTAGTTGCTGAAGCCTGTTCATGGTAGGAAAATGGTGTCGACTATGGTGAGCAGAATAAAAACTGCACTTTTTTGGTATATTTTTATACTGATATTGTTCTGGAAATGAGGAATTAATTTCATCTGATCTTGCTCTGCCTCAGTTAAATACTGGCCTGGATTTTGCAGTCAATGGCAAAGTGATATTCATTTTTGACCTTGACGAAAACTATCCACCAAAACCTTAGAAGTCCATCCCCAAAGATCTAGCAATCTCTATGTTGTGGGTTTCTCCTTCCCCAATGTTCATTTGACTCTGGCGCCAAATATATGAGACCTCCAACATAAAGCAGGCTGAGCAGCCAATCACATGGAGGAACTCCCGCAGACAGTAAGTCTGAAGTGAAAAGCACTGATCATCCTTCACTTTTTAATCATTTTATAGAGAGCTAACTAAACATTGGGGGCATACACAGGGGATGTAGAAACTGAAATGTCATAAAATAACTATTAAAAAAACAAGATTTATCATTTTAAAAACCTAACAAATTTTTATCATAATGAAAAACTAAATATGCCATAAATAGAAAATTAGTTTTTCTGGGCCAGAGAGGCTGTTCAGCATAATTATGATTCAGTATGCAATTAAAAACCCACTAATACTTCATTCAACAGGGTGTAATTCTTTAAACGGTTTTTACAGTGAGAGTAATAGCAAAAAAGTGGAGGTTCATACCAAATCAAGTGATTTCTTAAGATTTCCATCTGCAGGAACTTCAGTAGTGCACCCTAAGGATCAGTAAGGGATCACTGACAGAAACTTCTTATTTTTGCATTTAACTGCTCATATGTAGACAGAGGAAGTTGCTGTCAGTTTCACAGTTATAATGATAACAAATGCTGGCACTCGTACCATCATTATATGAGACCTTCCCCCAAGAAGTCATACCCCCATTTTTTTTTCTTTATACATCATTTTGTTTAGCCAATATTCCAGCTTTAGCACATTTTTGGCTGCAAATATACCTTCTGTTAGCTTTTTGTCTTGAAAGTCAACTCACAACCAAATACCTTCATAGAGACAATGGACCAATCCACAACCAAGCACCCCATTGAGACAATGGACCAATCTTCTCAGGCGCAGGAAATATTATGTTCTGGAGTGGCCATATTGCCATTCCCATATGCTATTTCAACCTATACACACTGTCTCCTGCTCTTTCTTTTGTTTTAGGTAAGATTATGTGTTTCTACTTCTAAACTGTAACCAAGCAATGAAATATGCTTACTTGAGGTATACGTTTGACTATGTTTAAGATGTCCTGGGCATTTGTTAACTTAGGATCCACATTAACTTTAGTTAGAAAATCTGGTATTACTCCATGCATTGAACCAAGTTATGATTTAATTATTTCCAATGACTAGGATAGCCATAACACATAAAGTAAATGTAGAATTCAATACTGGAATACTTGTTGAGTCCTTTGTTTATTGCAATTTGTTAGGGACAGTTAGTTCAATTGGCAAGATTGATAGTGTGTGATGCAGAATGACGTCAATGGCATGGGTTCAATCTCGTACTGGCTGTGGTTGTTTGTGGAAGCCTGCCCCCTTGCCTTGCCCCATGCTTGCGGAGTGGTGTCCTTCTCCAGTTGTCCCATAGGAGCAAGGTGCCTATGATCCTTTGTGAACATTGACTTCTTATTTATTATAGTTGGATCCATATTCCTTGGATATAGTCTTAAATTTGAAATAACCATGAATATAATTAATTTGGTATCAACAGAAGTTTAGAAACATTAGATTACATGAAACCAGGCTTACAATTGGAGTTTGGATTATTTGACTTGTTAGAGAGAGGTGTAAAATCATAGGTCTGCAATGAGTTTACATTCTTGTATCCAATTAGTTGTTTGATGTGCTTTTACTTGCATGATCGATTGCATTATTGCGTGTTAAAGTAACTGCCACCCTGTTAAGCTACTTCAACCTATACTCTAGTGTCTCCTGTTCTTTGTTTCATTTTAGGAAAATACAACACATCATCAACCGATGCCCCGGCCCCTGCCCCGCTCCTGGCTAATAGCAACAATTACAACTTCAAAATCTGAGCCAGTTTCTGTGCACAATAACTCAATGTTGTTGGACACCAAAAATAGAAAATGCATACAAGCATTGGGATTTTTTTGGAGGGTGGGGTTGACTTGGCAGCGAATGCACCCCACCAAACACAGCAGACCCACAGTCATTTAACAATCTGAGGAACATTTAATGGCTGGAGACAGGATTTCCGTCCCTCAGTTGATTGGAGGATCTACCTCAGAGAACTACCAGCCAATCAGATTGGCAGGCAGCTCTGTAGTCCCAGCAGTGCCAGTGGCCTTCATGGCTGAGACTGGAACTAGAAGCAGTCCCCAGCTTCTAAGTCCTAGGGCCCAGCACCAGGTAACTGCAGAGAGTCTCACAGGAGGGAGGGGAGGTGAGGCCCTGGGAAAAAGTTGGGGTGAGGGTCTTGATGGAGAGGCCAGTGGGGTGACAGTACCCTCAGGGGGCAGCCCATGGGGTTGGTGCTCAATGTGGAAAGAGGGCCCTTGAGGGATGTGCCCCCCCCCCCACTCTCCTTCTGAAGGTGGTGGGGGGCACACCCTTAAGGCCTGAGCAGGGTGACCTGCCGAGCTTCACCCTCCATGGCCAAGGCCCAAACAGGGTGACCTGACAAGCATTCCCCTCCTCTGAGGCCCAAGCAGGGTCGAGCTTCCCCCTGCCCTGAACTCCTGCCAGCTTCAAAATTAAAGCCGGGCAGAAAGCGGCCCTTAATTGGCCAATAATTGGCCACCTGAGGGATTCAATTGGGCTGGTGGTCTTCCCTAGGCCTCGCCCAACCAAATTAACTTTGCAGACAAGTTGGAGCAGGAGGGAGTGTGTCAGGAAATCCACCGAGGGAATTTTTCCTGTAAACCTGCAAACTGATCGGCAGGGCGGGCGGGCTGAGGCTGGGGGGTGGGTGGGGGGGTTTGATAAAATTCTGCCCATTGAACATTCCTCACAATTGTGAGGAAACAATGAAGGTGCTGAAACAGGAATAAATCACAATGTCATTATTTGTTTCTTTTTGAACTTTGCAGTTATTATTAATGTGCCCTATTTTGGAACTGTAACACATTGGACCTTTCAGTATTGAATGTTCAGCGGAATGAAAAATGATATTGGAGTTGGTTTTTTGTCTATTGCCAGTTATTTATGAATTATTTTGTAGACAGCATGGAAAATTTTGTGCTGTTCAGCTAGTTCGTTTCTCTCATCCTCGCTCGAAAGATGTTTACTCTTGCTGAAGTATCTCTCCACAGTCAGCAACTCGTCCAAGTGAAGAAAGGAAGACTTACATTTATACAGGGCCTTTCACGACCTCAGGATTTCCCAGTGTTTCACAGCCAATTAAGTACTTTAGAAGGGTAGTCATTGTTGTAATGTAAGGAAATACAGCAGCCAATTTGCACACATCAAGCTGCTACAAACAGCAAGGAGATACAGGCCCAGCACAATGGGGAGAGTTTCCCTCCCCTTCTTTGAATAGCGCCATTGAATTTTTTACACCCAATTGAGAGGGCATACAGGGCCTAGGTTTAATGTCTCAGCCAAACGTTGGTGCCTCAAACAACTCCTAAAACTGTGGAGAGCCCCAATTCTTGCATTCAACAAACCTAGTGCCTGCTTACACAAAAACAAAAGTACCTGGAAAAACTCAGCAGGTCTGACAGCATCTGCGGAGAGGAACACAGTTGACGGTTCTAGTCCATATGACTCTTGATCAGAATTTTGCTTTTATCCTAGTGCCTGCTTAGTTGTGGGCGTTGCTTTCCCAGCTACAGGCCAACTTCAGGCATCAATGGAGCAGCCCAGTACCATCCTCATACAGCCCAGACTCTCACCAACCAAGCCCCTCTCTGATTTTCAATTCCTGGCTGCTTCTTTCTCAACCAAGAACCAGACAGCCATCCTGGGATCACTTCCACTGCAGTAGAGAAATCTAACAGGAGTTTTATTGGAGCTTCTCAAACATATGAAAGGACTATTTCCTCTGCTTGAGAAGGGCCATCAATTTAAAGTTGCCTTTCGGACAGTGTGGCAGGCGATTAGGAGAAATTCCTTTATGCAAAGATAAAAACAAAAAAACTGCGGATGCTGGAAATCCAAAACAAAAACAGAATTACCTGGAAAAACTCAGCAGGTCTGGCAGCATCGGCGGAGAAGAAAAGAGTTGACGTTTCGAGTCCTCATGACCCTTCGACAGAACTTGAGTTCGAGTCCAGGAAAGAGCTGAAATATAAGCTGGTTTAAGGTGTGTGTGTGGGGGGCGGAGAGATAGAGAGACAGAGAGGTGGAGGGGGTTGGTGTGGTTGTAGCGACAAACAAGCAGTGATAGAAGCAGAATATCAAAAGATGTCAACAACAATAGTACAATAGAACACATAGGTGTTAAAGATAAAGTTGGTGATATTATCTAAACGAATGTGCTAATTAAGAATGGATGGTAGGGCACTCAAGGTATAGCTCTAGTGGGTTTTTTTTTTTTTTTTATTTTATATAATGGAAATAGGTGGGAAAAGGAAAATCTTTATAATTTATTGGGAAAAAAAAAAAAGAGAAGGGGGAAACAGAAAGGGGGTGGGGAGGGGGGAGGGGACTCACGACCTAAAGTTGTTGAATTCAATATTCAGTCCGGAAGGCTGTAAAGTCCCTAGTCGGAAGATGAGGTGTTGTTCCTCCAGTTTGCGTTGGGCTTCACTGGAACAATGCAGCAAGCCAAGGACAGACATGTGGGCAAGAGAGCAGGGTGGAGTGTTAAAATGGCAAGCGACAGGGAGGTTTGGGTCATTCTTGCGGACAGACCGCAGGTGTTCTGCAAAGCGGTCGCCCAGTTTACGTTTGGTCTCTCCAATGTAGAGGAGACCACATTGGGAGCAACGAACGCAGTAGACTAAGTTGGGGGAAATGCAAGTGAAATGCTGCTTCACTTGAAAGGAGTGTTTGGGTCCTTGGATGGTGAGGAGAGAGGAAGTGAAGGGGCAGGTGTTGCATCTTTTGCGTGGGCAAGGGGTTGTGCCATAGGAGGGGGTTGAGGAGTAGGGGGTGATGGAGGAGTGGACCAGGGTGTCCCGGAGGGAGCGATCCCTACGGAATGCCGATAAGGGGGGTGAAGGGAAGATGTGTTTGGTAGTGGCATCATGCTGGAGTTGGCGGAAATGGCGGAGGATGATCCTTTGAATGCGGAGGCTGGTGGGGTGATAAGTGAGGACAAGGGGGACCCTATCATGTTTCTGGGAGGGAGGAGAAGGAGTGAGGGCGGATGCGCGGGAGATGGGCCGGACACGGTTGAGGGCCCTGTCAACGACCGTGGGTGGAAAACCTCGGTTAAGGAAGAAGGAGGACATGTCAGAGGAACTGTTTTTGAATGTAGCATCATCGGAACAGATGCGACGGAGGCGAAGGAACTGAGAGAATGGGATGGAGTCCTTACAGGAAGTGGGGTGTGAGGAGCTGTAGTCGAGATAGCTGTGGGTGTCGGTGGGTTTGTAATGGATATTGGTGGACAGTCTATCACCAGAGATTGAGACAGAGAGGTCAAGGAAGGGAAGGGAAGTGTCAGAGATGGACCACGTGAAAATGATGGAGGGGTGGAGATTGGAAGCAAAATTAATAAATTTTTCCAAGTCCTGACGAGAGCATGAAGCAGCACCGAAATAATCATCGATGTACCGGAGAAAGAGTTGTGGAAGGGGGCCGGAGTAGGACTGCAACAAGGAATGTTCCACATACCCCATAAAGAGACAGGCATAGCTGGGGCCCATGCGGGTACCCATAGCCACACCTTTTATTTGGAGGAAGTGAGAGGAGTTGAAGGAGAAATTGTTCAGCGTGAGAACAAGTTCAGCCAGACGGAGGAGAGTAGTGGTGGATGGGGATTGTTCGGGCCTCTGTTCGAGGAAGAAGCTAAGGGCCCTCAGACCATCCTGGTGGGGGATGGAGGTGTAGAGGGATTGGACGTCCATGGTGAAGAGGAAGCGGTAGGGGCCAGGGAACTGGAAATTGTTGATGTGACGTAAGGTGTCAGAGGAATCACGGATGTAGGTGGGAAGGGACTGGACAAGGGGAGAGAGAAGGGAGTCAAGATAACGAGAAATGAGTTCTGTGGGGCAGGAGCAAGCTGAGACGATCGGTCTACCGGGGCAGTTCTGTTTGTGGATTTTGGGTAGGAGATAGAAGCGGGCCGTCCGAGGTTGGGCAACTATCAGGTTGGAAGCTGTGGGAGGGAGATCCCCAGAGGAGATGAGGTCAGTGACAGTCCTGGAAACAATGGCTTGATGTTCAGTGGTGGGGTCATGGTCCAGGGAGAGGTAGGAGGAAGTGTCTGCGAGTTGACGCTCAGCCTCCGCGTGGTAGAGGTCAGTGCGCCAGACAACAACAGCACCACCCTTGTCAGCGGGTTTGATGACAATGTCAGGGTTGGACCTGAGAGAATGGAGTGCAGTAAGTTCAGAGAGAGACAGGTTAGAATGGGTGAGAGGAGCAGAGAAATTGAGACGACTAATGTCGCGCCGACAGTTCTCAATGAAAAGATCGAGAGAAGGTAAGAATCCAGAGGGAGGGGTCCAGGTGGAGGGAGAATATTGAAGATGGGTAAAAGGATCCGTTGAACTGGGAGAGGACTCCTGCCCAAAGAAGTGAGCCCGGAGACGAAGACGGCGGAAGAAGAGTTCAGTATCATGCCGAGCCCGAAATTCATTGAGGTGAGGGCGTAAGGGTATGAAACTAAGTCCTTTGCTGAGCACTGAACGTTCAGCATCGGAGAGGGGAAGGTCAGGGGGTATAGTGAATACACGGCCCGGGCTGGGATTGGAAGATGGGGTGGGGACGGAGGGACAGGCAGGGGTGGAGGGTCCTAGATGGGTGTTGGTGTCGATGAGTTGTTGGAGCTTGCGTTCCTTAGCACTTGAGAGATAGAGAAAAAGTTTCTTGTTGAGGCGTCGGATGAGCCGAAGGATAAAATGAAACTGGGGGCACGCGCAGCTTTGAAAAAGGGTACGGCGGTGCTGCTGGAGGGAGAGGTCAAGTGTGTTCATATGGCGGCGCATGGCACTGAGAGTGGATTTCAGAATGTGACGGGAACAGCAGTCCGAGAAACGTTTTATGTCCCGGAGATACCTGTAATCCTGGGTGGGTTCGAAACATGAGGGGTGGAATTTCAGTTGAATCCGACGCCTCAACAAGAAACTTTTTCTCTATCTCTCAAGTGCTAAGGAACGCAAGCTCCAACAACTCATCGACACCAACACCCATCTAGGACCCTCCACCCCTGCCTGTCCCTCCGTCCCCACCCCATCTTCCAATCCCAGCCCGGGCCGTGTATTCACTATACCCCCTGACCTTCCCCTCTCCGATGCTGAACGTTCAGTGCTCAGCAAAGGACTTAGTTTCATACCCTTACGCCCTCACCTCAATGAATTTCGGGCTCGGCATGATACTGAACTCTTCTTCCGCCGTCTTCGTCTCCGGGCTCACTTCTTTGGGCAGGAGTCCTCTCCCAGTTCAACGGATCCTTTTACCCATCTTCAATATTCTCCCTCCACCTGGACCCCTCCCTCTGGATTCTTACCTTCTCTCGATCTTTTCATTGAGAACTGTCGGCGCGACATTAGTCGTCTCAATTTCTCTGCTCCTCTCACCCATTCTAACCTGTCTCTCTCTGAACTTACTGCACTCCATTCTCTCAGGTCCAACCCTGACATTGTCATCAAACCCGCTGACAAGGGTGGTGCTGTTGTTGTCTGGCGCACTGACCTCTACCACGCGGAGGCTGAGCGTCAACTCGCAGACACTTCCTCCTACCTCTCCCTGGACCATGACCCCACCACTGAACATCAAGCCATTGTTTCCAGGACTGTCACTGACCTCATCTCCTCTGGGGATCTCCCTCCCACAGCTTCCAACCTGATAGTTGCCCAACCTCGGACGGCCCGCTTCTATCTCCTACCCAAAATCCACAAACAGAACTGCCCCGGTAGACCGATCGTCTCAGCTTGCTCCTGCCCCACAGAACTCATTTCTCGTTATCTTGACTCCCTTCTCTCTCCCCTTGTCCAGTCCCTTCCCACCTACATCCGTGATTCCTCTGACACCTTACGTCACATCAACAATTTCCAGTTCCCTGGCCCCTACCGCTTCCTCTTCACCATGGACGTCCAATCCCTCTACACCTCCATCCCCCACCAGGATGGTCTGAGGGCCCTTAGCTTCTTCCTCGAACAGAGGCCCGAACAATCCCCATCCACCACTACTCTCCTCCGTCTGGCTGAACTTGTTCTCACGCTGAACAATTTCTCCTTCAACTCCTCTCACTTCCTCCAAATAAAAGGTGTGGCTATGGGTACCCGCATGGGCCCCAGCTATGCCTGTCTCTTTATGGGGTATGTGGAACATTCCTTGTTGCAGTCCTACTCCGGCCCCCTTCCACAACTCTTTCTCCGGTACATCGATGATTATTTCGGTGCTGCTTCATGCTCTCGTCAGGACTTGGAAAAATTTATTAATTTTGCTTCCAATCTCCACCCCTCCATCATTTTCACGTGGTCCATCTCTGACACTTCCCTTCCCTTCCTTGACCTCTCTGTCTCAATCTCTGGTGATAGACTGTCCACCAATATCCATTACAAACCCACCGACACCCACAGCTATCTCGACTACAGCTCCTCACACCCCACTTCCTGTAAGGACTCCATCCCATTCTCTCAGTTCCTTCGCCTCCGTCGCATCTGTTCCGATGATGCTACATTCAAAAACAGTTCCTCTGACATGTCCTCCTTCTTCCTTAACCGAGGTTTTCCACCCACGGTCGTTGACAGGGCCCTCAACCGTGTCCGGCCCATCTCCCGCGCATCCGCCCTCACTCCTTCTCCTCCCTCCCAGAAACATGATAGGGTCCCCCTTGTCCTCACTTATCACCCCACCAGCCTCCGCATTCAAAGGATCATCCTCCGCCATTTCCGCCAACTCCAGCATGATGCCACTACCAAACACATCTTCCCTTCACCCCCCTTATCGGCATTCCGTAGGGATCGCTCCCTCCGGGACACCCTGGTCCACTCCTCCATCACCCCCTACTCCTCAACCCCCTCCTATGGCACAACCCCTTGCCCACGCAAAAGATGCAACACCTGCCCCTTCACTTCCTCTCTCCTCACCATCCAAGGACCCAAACACTCCTTTCAAGTGAAGCAGCATTTCACTTGCATTTCCCCCAACTTAGTCTACTGCGTTCGTTGCTCCCAATGTGGTCTCCTCTACATTGGAGAGACCAAACGTAAACTGGGCGACCGCTTTGCAGAACACCTGCGGTCTGTCCGCAAGAATGACCCAAACCTCCCTGTCGCTTGCCATTTTAACACTCCACCCTGCTCTCTTGCCCACATGTCTGTCCTTGGCTTGCTGCATTGTTCCAGTGAAGCCCAACGCAAACTGGAGGAACAACACCTCATCTTCCGACTAGGGACTTTACAGCCTTCCGGACTGAATATTGAATTCAACAACTTTAGGTCGTGAGTCCCCTCCCCCATCCCCACCCCCTTTCTGTTTCCCCCTTCTCTTTTTTTTTTTCCCAATAAATTATAAAGATTTTCCTTTTCCCACCTATTTCCATTATATAAAATAAAAAAAAAAAAAAAAAACCCACTAGAGCTATACCTTGAGTGCCCTACCATCCATTCTTAATTAGCACATTCGTTTAGATAATATCACCAACTTTATCTTTAACACCTATGTGTTCTATTGTACTATTGTTGTTGACATCTTTTGATATTCTGCTTCTATCACTGCTTGTTTGTCGCTACAACCACACCAACCCCCTCCACCTCTCTGTCTCTCTATCTCTCCGCCCCCCACACACACACCTTAAACCAGCTTATATTTCAGCTCTTTCCTGGACTCGAACTCAAGTTCTGTCGAAGGGTCATGAGGACTCGAAACGTCAACTCTTTTCTTCTCCGCCGATGCTGCCAGACCTGCTGAGTTTTTCCAGGTAATTCTGTTTTTGTTTTCCTTTATGCAAAGGGTTGTCATAAGATGAAATGCTTTAATTGTCACAAGGAGTGGGTCAGGCAGAGAGCATTTCACTTTATTCAAGGGAAAGTGGCTAAATATTTTAAGCAGAGGAAGATAAAGAGCCAAAGGGAGGTAGCAGGATGGTGGGATAGTTTAGAATCATTCTAGCAAAGAGCCAGCATAAATACAATGGCCTCCTTCTGTGCTGCAAACTATTATAGTCCTCATCAAACACAACACGAAGACCCACAATGTAACAGACACATTGAATCATGGGGTTTGCTACTGGCCACATTGTAAGCTGCACCTTAGATCTCATAATTCTCCCTGATTACTCTGGATTTTTGGAATTCTTTACTCCAGAGAACTATGAATGCTCAGTTGTTAAATATGTTCAAGACAAAGATTGATTGATTTTTGGGGCTGGATTTTATGCTCCCTGCCAGTGGGCCCTTAGGTTTGGGGGGGGGGGCCTGTAAAATCCAGCAGGTAGCCATCCTGCCACCTACCCACTTGCCCCCGACCTATCTAGAATTTTATGAGGGGCGGGGGAGGTGCCAGGTGGCCTACCCACCCTTGGGCATATTGAAGCACTGTAGTGCTAATTAAAGGCCACTTACGGGTCTCATTCTGTTCCTGCTGGCATTTTCCCTATGACAGGGGGAGAGGGCTATGCCATGTGGGAAGCCTGGCAGCTTTAGCGGTGCAGATTGGTGTCAGGCAAGGTGAGGGGTGGGGCGAGGGGGGTGGGGGGGGTGCGGGCGGTGGTGGGTTGATGGTAGGGGGACCTCTTTTGCAGATCACCCTGGCTCAACTGAGGCACACTCATCTCAAGGTCACCACCACCCTGCCCCCCACCCCCCCAACCCCCCTTAAACCTTGCAATCAGTCTCCTGAACTCGGCTCTCCACTCCTCTCACTGAGACCCCTGGCTTACCTGAACTGCGCAGCATCGTGAGATTGCCTGTAATACCAACAGTGGCCATCACTCCTGGCTGGCACTGCTGGAGCTACAGAGCTATCAGCCATCCGATTGGCCAACATTTCAAAGGCAGAACTTCCTCCCAAGAAAAGGGCAGAAGTCTTGCCTTAAAGCAACTAACACTGCTCCCAGCATTAAATTGCTGTGGGGCAGCCATCGGGATTGTGAGTGAGCTCCCCCCGACTTTTTAATTGGCATCGTGGCACCTGATAATACCCAGCCCTTGGATGCTAATGGAATTAAGGAATATGAGGATAGTGCAGGAAGGGGGACTTGAAGTAGAAGATCATCCACGATCTTATTCAATGGTGGAGGAGGATCGAAGGGCCTACTCTTAATCCTATTTCTTACTTTTCCTATGTCATGTTTCTGAAACCACATTTGAGACCCAATTGCAAGTCAATAATTTAAACCATAATTATACAGTGTATAAGATAGTTCACAGCCCAATCAACTGTGCAAATACCTAGTATTTAATTAGGCTTGCATGTATAGTCATTAAGTGATCCCTGGAAAATGTAAGTTCAGCATTTTACTTAACCTTGGTTCTCTCAGCATAATCAAAACACTTCTGGCATTGTGCCTGATAATTCTGCTTTCAGAGATTGTGCTGTGTTGGTCAGTGTTGCTTTAGAAAGAATGCACAAAATTGCAAACTAAAGCTGTTCACGACCTCAGGGAGCTATGCAGCTAGTGAAGTACTTTTTGAAGTGTGGTCACTGTTGTAATGGAGGAAACACTGCAGCCAATTTATGCACAAAAAGGCCTCACAGACAACACTTAGATATGGGGATCGGGCAGGCAGGACCTTGGTTTAAAGTTGCACCTGATAGATGACCTCAAAGTCCAACTCTCCCTCAGTACTGCATTAAAGGCTGAAGTCTCGGAAGGGGGATCAGGATCCACTTGTTCCTTATTTATTCTTTTCTCATGATCAGAGTATTGCTGGCTACGCCTGCATTTTTATTGCCCATCCCGGATTGTCATCGAGAAGGTGGGTGCTGAGCTGCCTTCTTGAACAGCTGTAGTCCTTGTAGTATAGGTACACTCACAGTGCTGTTAGGAAGGGAGTTTGACCCAGCAACATTGAAGGAACAGCGATATATTTCTAAGTCAGAATGGTGTGTGGCTTGGAGGGGAGATTGCAGGTGGTGGTGTTCCCATGTGTCTGCTGCCCTTGTCCTTCTGGTGGTAGAGGTCACGGGTTTGGAAGGTGCTGACTCAAAGACAAGATTGCTACCAATTCAGCCAGGACTGACTAGTTTTTGTTTGAATTGCTCCCCAGGGTATCTTTCATGAACTTAAGCCACTGTTTGATGAAACTTGGCTTCCTCAATCCATTCTGCAATTATGCCATTTTGACATTATCAGACTTCAGCCTGCCTCCAAGCCCTCACTTCTAGCTGGTTAAACTGTCAACATCAGTTAGAGAAAACATAATTTGATTTGGTAGTTGAATGTGCCTCAGGTACTAAAATATGTCATGGCAGTCTGAAGAAGAGCAGAGGAGTTCTCTAAAGTGGCTTGGCCAATATTTGTCCCCAACCAGCACCTTTACAATTGATTATCTGATCATTATCACATTACCGTTTGTGGTCCCTAGCTGTGCACAAGTTGGTTTCAATGTTTCCCACATTACTACAGTGACTGCACTTCAGAAATACATCGTTGGTTGTAAAATGCTCTAAAATCCTTGGTAGCAAAAATCTGGCCCATTGACTCCTTCCTGCTGCACAGGCATCCACTACTCCTCCAATATTTCATCCAAACATTCAGAATAAAGAATAGGGAATTCAACCGCATGGAGTATCTCAGCCATGTCCAAATCTGTCCTCATCTGACATTCACACATTAGGAATCAGTGGGCAATGAGCCCGGAGCAGGAACACTGGCCAATTTTCTCTTCTCGAAACCCAGAATTGCAGCAGTAACTTGTAGCAGCCTTAATGTTATCTCAAGCTGAGATCCACGAGCACAGCAAAGGATGGAAATTTGTCAAGCACTGAGGAAAGAAAAGAAAGTGAGTCTTGCATTGATATTGCACCTTTCACCACTTCAGGATGTTGCAAAGCACTTCACAGTCAATGACGTACCTTTTAAAGTGTTGTCATGTAGAGAAAGCAGTTGGCGAACAGCAAGGTCCCATAAACAAATGACCAAATAACCTATGCTGGTTAAGCAATAAATATTGACCCAGGATACGAGGGAGAACTCCCCTGCCCTTCTTCAAGATAGTGCCATGAAAACTTTTGGACCCACCTGAGAGGAAAGACAAGGGACTTGATTTAACATCTCATTGAAAAGGTGTATATCTCAGGTAGATCTTGGAAAATGTGACTGAACCATTGGTGGAACTGGATTTACCTTATTCTTGGAGCTAAACGTAATTGTGTGTGGTTTAAATAGGTTTTAAAGCAACGTCATTCTTACTGATAAACAATATAGTGGCTGATATTTCCTCAATGTTAGGAGAACTGGCAAGTTGAACCTTCATGATAATGTGTTTCGGCCTATCTCCCAAAGACAGGGCAGGAATTTTAAGGTCCCATCGCAGTGGAGACGGGGCTATAAAACGCAGCCATTCTGAACTCCATTCGCTTCAGCAGGACCATAAAATCCCGGTGGTGTAAAATTCCACCCAGAGTCTATTATGACATGATATGTAAGCACTTACAGACCTGTCAGGGAAGATTGAACAGGCTATTTTCTCAAGAATAAAATAAGACTATGGGGTTACCTGAGAGATGTCTTCAAGATTATAAGTTCGACAAGGTAGAAATAGAGAAGCTGTTTCTATTTGCATGGGAGGCCAGAAATAAAGGACCATAAATATAAGGTAGTTATGAATAAATCCAATAGAAAATTCAGAAGAAACTTCTTTACACAGGAGTGGTTAGAATGTGGAACTCACTACCCACAAGGAGTAGTTGAGGCGACGAGCTTAGCTGTATTTAAGGGAAGCTAGATACATATATGGGAGAAAGGAATGGAATAATATGCAATGGAGTGAGGATGAAGGTTTGTGTGAAGCATAAACACCAGCATAGGCCGAATGACCTGCTTCTCTCCACTAAAAAATGTGTAAGCTTTGATGTATTGGTTGATCTGAAAGAAAGACTTAAATTTACATAGTTTCTTATATGATGTCAGGATGTTCCAGAGCACTTGGTTTAAAGAGCCCTGTTACACGTAATCTTCGTGCCTGGGAGGTGGGCACAGGAGAGAGTCAGGCCCGCCAATCCTGGAAACCGATCGTATACGGCCACGGGGCCAGACAAGTGCTGAGGTGGGCCTGTTAATAGGCCCGCTTGGTTCTCTGGGACTTCTCAGTTGTATTAAAAGTGGCTAGGCCCTCTAGCCCTCACTCCTCACACACTCTCAATCCTCACCCACTCCCCATGACCCCTCCATGCCTTCCCTCTGTCAACTCCACCTCCCCATGCCACCTCCATGGTCTCCATGTCCTCAATGCCACTTTCATGCCCTCAATGCCACTTTCATGCCAGCTTCATGCTATCTCCATGCCCACGCACTACATACAGAACCAATGAACCACATAATAATAATGGCAAGTGTTGAAGTGCTGAGGAAAAAATACCCTTTCAGAAATTGGCTATGAAAAAAGCTGCTGTTCCTACAAAAGTATCAATCAGACAGAGCCAGTAGAGTATCAGTAACAGAAGCTTTACCCACTTCAAACCTCTTTATCTTTTCCAAGTGAGCATGAACCCCACTGGGAACTGTATCAGCAGAAACAGATGGCCAGCCATATGGTTCTCTACCTATGTTCATGAATGCTTGGCTGAGCTGCAAAACTCAGAAGTGCATTAGTTCAGTGGGGGTATCTTTGGGCAAATTGAACTGGAGTGTTCACTTTGCTTAAGTGACATCTTTATGAGGTTATAATAAGTTATTCTTTTCATTATCTCTTTTATCTTTGGCTGTATATTTATTTGGACATAAGGTGTGAGATTAGTAAAGCCTCTGTTACTGACACTATAATGGCTCTGTCTCACTGACACTTTTAGAGGGTTGTAGGAACAGCAGTTTTTTTCATGGCAGATTTGTTGAACACTGGCCATCGCTACCATATGGCTCATTGTTTCTGTATATAGTGCTAGGTGGACTGGCATGGGGGTCATGGGACTCTGAGGGAACGGGGTCATAGAGGACATGGGGGTGGCTTGTGGGGTGTGGAGCCCATGGAAGTGGCATGGTGGGCATGGGTAACATCTTTCAACCTTACCTTTCAAAAGATTCCTGAATCCAGACTACGGTTCAGAGCTCCACTGATGGACTGCAAACCACGAGTCATCCGAAACTGGCTTAACTCCACAAACATTGTGGGTCTATGAGATGCCTACCCCCAGAACTTTGCTGACCAGGTTCAGGAGTGAAGGGTGGCAGGCTTGTCACCAGCACTTTTATCCCATGCCAGCAAAAGTTGCCAGCACCAGGAATGGGAGCAGAAGTCCTGGAATCACCCACCAAAGACTGTAAAATCCAAGCCTAAATCTTCAGTGGCGGGAGAGGAGCACTGAGAAATATAAATAACTAATGATATTGTGCAGCTTTAGTGAACAGCAGCTTTTAAAGATGTATTATGTGGTTTAGTAGAGAGCTATAATGCATGTTATATCAGAAGAGTTCCAGATATTTTTCTCCCTGTGACCCATCAGCAGTGATTATTAGAGATTGTTCCCTGCCAAAGGATGTTAAATTGAAAGCCGCCATTTAGTATTAAATAATTTGGAATGATTCCTTCACATTTGATCTGTCTCGTTGCTGGCTGCTTTTGTTAAGAAGTTCTTCACATTACTGCACAGTATTATATAACACCATGCATTCATTGGAGAATGATGGTAAATCTCACTACTGCCACTTTGCACTCACTAGCAATTCTCCCATTTTATCCATGTCTGAATAATCACCAGCTCACAACATCCCTGTCTTGCAGCAAATTGTACTGAATAGAGTTTGAGTGTATTGCTATATTTCAGTAATGCTCTTAATTCAGATTTGTTCTGGAGGGGTTTTTATAGAGTAGATGGGGTAAAACTGCAATCCAATATCAAAATTAAAGGAATAATTTAATAAAACCTCCAGCAAGAAATTGGGCTTATTTGCACCCATTTTTCCAGTGTTATGAATCTCTTAGATCTCCAAAATGGCATCCACGGCATATGCACACTTGTAGGGTGAATCACGCTGGATGCCATATTGGTGTTGACAGTAGCGTGCATGCAACAAACATCTGTTGGAACTACACAGAACAAACAGGTCATGATGTCGATCGTTGTGCAATGCTTATTTGATGCCAGTTGTGTAACTTGGATCTCCATGGTCCAGCTAATACCCTTTCTTGACGTCACACATGTGTTCAGCAGTTGAAAGGGACCCCTGGCTCTGCAGCTCCCAACCCCCCAACCACCAACCCCTTCCCACCACCAGCAGCCTTTAAATGGATCAACTACTTCCAGGTTAGTTGCTGGTTAATTTAGTCTAGTCATTGCTATAATCCTACAAGTGTTTGGTGCTTTCTATAATGGTTTCAGGTTGCAGAAGTTTACCAAGAGTGGTGTGGCAGATGTTGAAAGACCTTTGGCTGACTTAAAAGTTGCTACACAAATCAGTTGCTCCCAGATGTTAATGTCCTTGTAGGCACTTCCCTTGGAATACAGCATGGTTTGGACAGAGGTCACACAGAACAGGACAAGCTGCTGAAAGAAGGAGCAGGAGGAGAGTTCTCAGAAAGAACACATACTTGTCCAGCCTGAAAAGCATGGAGCCTGTTCTCACCCATGTTGTGCCATTCTTCTCTTTTTTTCCAGGTCAGATTCACTTCCTGCATGACTGCCCTTCTCAAAGTTAAGATTGAAGATAGGAATGATTGTAGACAGATGTGCTGCAACCAGTGTGCAGCTCCCCTTTAAGAGGTGCATGTTAGATTTAGGCAGTGCAGGCCAGATTTGAGTGATGCTAGGAAGTTACAACTTTGACTCCACACATCAGCAGGGGTCTCAATGTTTACTGCAGTTAGCGCTGGCTGCACGCAGCAATCATTCAAAAGAGGAGGCAGCATGAATTTGGCGGCTAACTTCAGTACATTAAATGGGTGTGGGTTAATTGCATATAACAATCCACTTGGAATCCCGCTCGGCGCATTGGCAACTCAATAGACCCATTGGCTCCAGAAAAACAGGCTGTGCGTGACAAAATTTACAGGCCGGAGGATTTCGAATAATGCAATATGAACCTTTAAACATTTGATACATCTGACTTACAGAACATTTCAGGATTGTATTATGTAGATGATAATGAAAACAAAACCATACAGGCTGACTTTAAATGGTGACACATCCAGTGGAAGAAGTTTGACAAGAGGGTGTCAAACCTCCTTAGTAAAAAAAAAAGTCAGAGCTGAAACTATCTGTCAAGCGAAGTCCCTTGGATCTGATTTTCTGATATGCATCGTCTTTTGAGAAGTCTGTCTACTGTCATTTGTATCTTTGATCTGGCACAAATATTTCTTTCTTGGTAGAGTACATAAATTTTGCTTGTCTCTCATGTTGTATTTGAGATATCTGTGTGACATTTTTAAAGGCGGGGGGGCTTTTGGGAAAACAGGAGTGATTGATAATAGAATCAATCCAATCTTTAACTAGCAGTAAACAGTGAATTTAGACAGCTTGGCTGTGAGTCCAAATCAATGGAATACAAGACACAGGAAGAATGAGTTATATGATATGGGAGGTTGATTATGTGTAGGATCAACATGCATGACACTGTTATTTTAAATGCAGCAAGCCCAAAAGGAGTGTGTATCAATTAGGTAGAAAAATCAACTGAAGTCTTGATGGTCAAATGGAGGTGGCAAGGATAGGAGAAGGACAACAGAGCAGTAGATAAAGAGGTAACAATGTCATTCCACATAAAGACTGCATAGGAACAAATCCAGGCAGCAGCTCTCTATTAGGTTCTATCCATTATTATCCATCATCCTTCCTTCCGCTACATAAGATCCCCATTGTTAATGGTAATTTTAACTCAATTTTAGCTCATTCCACAGGTTAAAATTATCTGCATAGATCACCTTGGTCATCTAATGCCCTGAATCAATACCTTGTAACTTTTTACTGCGCTCCTTTCGTTGGTTGCAGCTGTGCTCATGAGTCTGCAGGATTATTTTATTTCCCTGTGCCCTGACCCCTCCTCCAACATAACCGCCCTATTTTTCCCACCTAAGTATCTTCCCTCCTTTCCTCTCTCAGCCTCCTCATCTTTAACCATTCAAACTCCATCTCCATATTAGTGTTGTAATGCAGGAGGCACAGCTGTAAAATTATACATAGCAAGATCCCAATAGCAGCAATGAGATAAAGAGCAGGTCATTTGTTTTAGTGATGTTGGTTGAGAAATGTTGACTGGAATGAAAGCAACAGATTCTTCTTCACATCAAGTTGAAATTTTCCAATCCAAGTGAACATCCTTAATTGAAATTGACATTTTCTGGAATTTACCTTGGCCTTGCTAGTTTTTTTGTTCCAGATCTTTTTGAGCAGTTTGTTTCTAATGGGACTAACTGTGCATGGGCGTGAACCCCAAAGGTGAATATCTGTAAACAACCGCACTCCAGAGCTCTCAAACGTGGCTCCAAATGTCAAATAGCTTGTCTCAGGTCACATGCTCAATCTAATGAAGGTAGCCAAGAAATAACGGTCAAACACTTCATGGATCCTAGGCATCTAAAATGAATGTTCGCCATTGTCACTGCTGCGTTGGTGGGCTGGGATTTATTCCTACCATACTCTGGGTAAAGAAGTTTTCCCTGAAATTCCTACTGGATTTATTTGTGAATATCATATTTATGGCCCTTAGTTTTGGTCTCGCCCCACAGGTGGGAACATCTTCCCCACATTTACCCTATCAAACTCTTTCATAAAATCTCTGTCAGATCACTCCCCAGCCTTCTCTTTTAAAGAGGAAAGAGCCCCAATGTGGTTAATCTTTTCTCATATGGAGTAAGACAAATGAGGCTGTAGTCAGGGCTGGCGCAAGAGTGTTGGGTGCCTTAGATGAACCTTCAGCCTTGCGCACTCCTCCGCCGGTATTATCTTTCAAAAATGAATATTGTGCATTAGTATGAATAAAATTTTGCATTTATAATTACAAATATATTTTACAAGAAAATGAAGAATATTACGATACTGATCTTCATTGTTCTACACTTTTCACAGGATATATACCAGAAGAAATGCACATTATAATGTGTAATACGGCTCACTATATTTTCCTGCAACAGTTACTGGATGATTTTTTGTGCAATTGAGTTCGATTAAATTAGGTTCTTTGGTATTATTTATTGGTTCGCAGTTTTGAATAGTAATGTAGATGTATAAATTTGTAAAGCAGTCACGTAAGCAGAATGATGAATATAGTATGCCATTTTGGGGGAGACTGCAATGTAAACACATGGAAATCTATATGTATGCCATATGTGGATGTATATTAGTAGATCCAGACCTTTCGTTCCCACTGCTGAAGCCTGTTTGTTTACTTAAGTAGTTTTGTGAATAGTTCATTCAGTTTTTTGCCTCCACCCACCCCCACCCCACCCCCCACCCCCACCACCCCCCCACCCCCCCGCCCTCCCCGTTCCCCCCACCCAAATTTTGCTGCTCGAGGTAATCGCCTAGTTTGCTTAGTGATTGTAATGGCCGTGGCTGTAGTTGCCTATGTTGTGCTGGCCTTTTGTGAAAATTGGCTCCATGTTGTTTTGTTTTTATAATGATTTAGAGGTATCAATAACTCACAAGGGATTATGTAAACATGGTGTGGGTTCATTTCACAGAATCACAGAATCACAAGGGTGCAGAAGAGGCCCTTCAGCCCATCGAGTCTGCACCGACATGTGAGGAACACCTGACCTACCTACCTAATCCCATTGACCAGCACTTAGCCCATAGCCTTGAATGTTATGACGTGCCAAGTGCTCATCTAGGTACTTTTTAAAGGATGTGAGGCAACCCGCCTCCACCACCCTCCCAGGCAGCGCATTCCAGACTGTCACCACCCTCTGGGTAAAAAATTTTTTCCTCACATCCCCCCCTAAACCTCCTGCCCCTCACCTTGAACTTGTGGCCCCTTGTGACTGACCCTTCAACTAAGGGGAACAGCTGCTCCCTATCCACCCTGTCCATGCCCCTCATAATTTTGTACATCTTGATCAGGTCGCCCCCTCATCTGCTCCGACGAAAACAACCCAAGCCTATCCAACCTCTCTTCATAACTTAAATGTTTCATCCCAGGCAACATCCTGGTGAATCTCCTCTGCACCCCATCCAGTGCAATCACATCCTTCCCATAATGTGGTTACCAGAACTGCACACAGTACTCCAGCTGTGGCCTCACCAAGGTTCTATCCAACTCCAACATGATCTCCCTACTTTTGTAATCTATGCCTCGATTGATAAAGGCAAGTGTCCCATATGCCTTTTTCACCACCCCACTAACATGCCCCTCCGCCTTCAGAGATCTATGGGCACACACACCAAGGTCCTTTTGTTCCTCAGAACTTCCTAGTGTTTATTTAAACCAATCATATAAGATCATACATAAATCAACAGAAAGCTTGAAGACATCAGCAACAGAGCCGTATATACAGTGTTCTGCTCTCAGGCCAAAGTGAAGCTGAGGCTGGATCACATGACACACTTCCCCTCTTGCAATGGCATGCTGCTATCCCTTAGAGGCATATTACAACACACATTTGCCTGTTTCCAAACTACTGATGTGATGTGATCCTAGTGTGTTTTTTTGAGACCCTTATAATGATTATCAATCATTTACAAATCTCTTCTCTAGTCTCTCAACATTCTGGAATAAATAACATCTAAACCCTGGGGATTTATTGCTTTTAAACTCTTATATGATGGAGCAGTGTGTTAAACTGGCTGCTTTTTTACTGTCAGCCCAAAGACTCAAAATAATAATAAATGAACTGGAATGTCGGAGTCATAACAGCACAGAAGGAGGCTATTCAGCCCATCAAGTCCATGCCACCTACAACACTGCTACACTGCAGAGTCAGCCTTGATTTTTGTGCTCAAGTCCTGGAAAGGAACTTGAACTCTCAACCTTGTGATTCAAAGGTGAGAGCACTAGCTACTGAACCACAGCCAGCAATTTGTACATTTTCTTCTTCTTCATCAGTTCTCTGCCTGGAGACAGGTCCAACCCACAGCATCACAACCTCCACCACGGGTAGGGCAAAGGGGCAGGTCTGAATCCACATCAGCCAGAGTTGGGATTGAACCCAGTACTGATAGTACCAATCTGATCCACACTGGCCATCCAGCCAGCTGAGACAACCGGCTCCCCAAGGAGTCCACGTTGCTATGGCAACATACACTTTTAAACGCATTGGAGCTGTGGATAGTGATGGTAGAGGCTCCAATTTTCTTGTCATTGTGTGGCTGATCAGGAGTCTATCCCACTCTTACTGTCTGCCATTGGTGTAGTTGGAAGGATTTACAAGTTGATGTTCAAGTATTTGGCCGCATTATGAATTCACCTTCCTTGACCATCAAGTTCTGAATTAGAACTTGAACCCTGGGGTTCAGAGGCAGGGACGGTACCCACTGCGCCACAAAGACCTCCCAACGTGGGCATGTCAGATTTTTTTTTTAAGTATTTTGAACCAAAGGTAAAATGGCAAGGCCCACAGTGCAGGGCAAAAAGATCAGACAAAGTTGTTACGCTCAGAAAGGAAAACTTGCAGAGTTGTGGGGGGGAAGAGCAGGGAATAGTGTGGAATTAATTGCATAGTTCATTTTAAAGAGTCAGCATGGGCGTGATTGGCCGAATGCCTCCTTCTATTCCGCATGATTACATGATTCTAGGATATAATGATTAAGTTAGAGATACAGGCTTAGGAATTTGATTATGCAGCGCACACCTTTTGGACATAGGGGTCAATATGTCATGCCAGGAAACACCACATGCTCAAAATTGGTTTGGGTGCCCCAGATTTATCCAGGATAGAAACATAGAAACATAGAAATTAGGAGTAGGAGTAGGTCATTCGGCCCTTCAAGCCTGCTCCACCATTCAATATGATCATGGCTGATCCTCTATCTCAGCGTCATGTTCCCACTTTCTCTCCATACCCCTTGACGCAGGTACTGGCCTAAAACAAACGTTAAGCCCATTCCTATACCATTTGAGGGCCTCATGTCTGATTCATGCATCTTTGGGAAATTGGATGGCAACTGACTACAGCATTCTCAGCTCTAAAGCAACCAAACCATCAGCCCTTAAAGGCAGAACAGACTGGGAATACTCAGCAGGCCAAGCAGCATCTGTGAAGAGAGAAGCAGAGGTAACATTTCAGATCGATGATTTTTTTTTGTCAGAACTGGAAAATGTTGGAGATGTAACAAGTTTTATGCAGGTACAGAGGGAGGAGAGGAAAGAAGCTCTGTGACAAAGTGTAAGGCAGGAATATTAAGATGGCAAAAGAGACTTTTTTAAAAAAAATTCATTCCTCTAATGTGGGCTTCACTGGCTAGGCCAGCATTTATTGCCCATCCCAAATTGCCCTTATTCTTTAAGAGCCAACCACATTGCTGTGGCTGTGGGTCGGGAGTTATATGTAGGCCAGACCAGGTAAGGACAGCAGATTTCCTTCCCTAAGAGAACCAGATAGGCTTTTACAACAATTGATTCATGGTCATTATTTGACTTTTAATTACAGATTTTTATTGATTTAAAATTCCACCATCTGCCGTTGTGGGATTCAAACCCAGACCCTCAGAGCAATACCCTGGATCTCCGGATTAGTAGGCCAAGTAAAAAAAAAACTAAAGATGGGTCTAGAGGAGGCGTAAATGGGTAAAGCAGAATCATTCCCAAAGCTACTGTCCAAAAAAGGCTAGGTTTGATGATGCTGTGACTGCAGAGGACACATTTTCTGCACCTCTTTTTGCACTGGTTGTGACATCAATGTCAGCAACTAAAGAGCTCTGGTTATTAAATACAGCAGAATTTTGAAAAGCTGAAACAGATTTATGGAATTCTCTCTGGATTAGAATGCCATGTTAGCCCCAGTATAACGACTCAAATGGCAGTCGGTAAACCCTGCTTACAAGGTTATACTTTCATGTACATACCAGACTTCAACCTCGTTCGCACGTGTAGCTTTTATGCTGCCATGTGCCGAGACACAGGACGGGATTTTCCATGCCTGCCGGTGTCAGGCGTGTTCGGTGGCAGACAATATGGTGCGATCAGTTTCATGATGACGTGAAACCAGTTTGTGATTGTCCACTCAACCCACTGATGGTGGGGCGCATTCCCTGCCATTGGACATTGGGAACCTCATTGTAATACATCAGCATATCATTATCAGACCAACACCACCACCCCCCCCACCACCACCTCCCCTCCCCCAAACCTCACCCCCACTGGATGATCTGCCCAAATCAGCAGGAAAGCACACTGACGTATTTCAGAACAGCACATAAGCGACGTGCACTTGGCAGGCTGCACTTTACTCGGGACTTCAAGGTTTGTTTGCCGACCTTGCTTCAGGCAGCACTCACAGTCATCAGCGCCAGGCTTCACAGGCAGCACCACATCACTTTTAGTGGAGCTCACAGTGCAGGTCAGCCTGCTTACCAGATCAGCCATATGTGGGTGGCTTTTCAATGGCTGCAGGGTTCAGGCTTGCTTGAGGAAGGGAGAGAAGTGGCCTCAGGCAAGGGAAGAGGCTGCAGGATGAGAGCTGTACTGGGGAAGGAGGGTATCCCAGAGTGTGTGGGGCACGTGCTGATCTGTGCAAGTGGCCTCAAGATGGTGAGAGCTGAGGAGGCAGTCTCCAGAGGAGATGGGCCAGATGGACTTGTAGGAGTATGTGTGTGAGGATGGGTGGTGATGTCCCTTGAGCTGGCAGTGAGTGAGATGCTAGTGAATGTGTGATGGGTTTGATTGTGTGAGTTTAGAGTGATGAGATGGTTGCCACACCCTGGCTGCACAGATGAGATCATTCGTCCTCTATCCACATTGGATGGCCAACCTCATCTGTGAAGCATTGGCACTGATCACCACTGACACCACCTCCCAAACCTGGTTGGTCACGCTGCTGCCCATCCTGTGACCAGAGTGGGGGTGGAGGACATCACGGCGGGCCTCCACAGCTTCCAAAAGACATTCCAGTGTCACATCACTAAACCTGGGGGCTGCAGTCTTTTTGCCTTTCATGGACATCTTCCCTGTAGTAGTCGTGGGCTGGCAGCACTGAGATGTGTGCGTACGGCTGGACTTTAAATATGACGCCCGGCATGATGAAGTGGCGAGGTGATGGCGTGGCGGGCAAATGAGAGCCTGCCTGCCATTGAAACGGCATGTTTCCCAGGAATGCATAACTAATTTGACGGGTTTAGGAGATGTGGCGTGAAAACCCGCCATTGCAGCCGCTACTGCACTTAGTGCAAATCTGGGACAATTCTGCCCGTAGTGTTTCTGATCATAAATAGCTGATCTTCACCATTGATAGACAGACTGCAACTTGCAACGGATGGAGATGGGAGGACTATGTGGCGAGGGATCGGCAGAGGGCCGGCAAGGGCAGTGGAGCAGAGGGCACAGCGGAGAGAGTGGCTGGACAAAGCGCAAATCACTACTGGTACTGGCTGATGAGTCAACTGCAAGAGAAACTGTGCATGCGCTGGCGGATGGTGTGTGAGCTGAGTATGCATATTTTGAAGACAGAAAGTCTTTCAGCATTCAGATTAAAAAAAAGGCTGACGAAAATGCATGCACAACTGTTCATGGTTCCTCAGGTCAATCAGATCAGAAGTTACGGTAGCTGATAAAATGGGGGCAGTAGTTATGATCTGAAACTGGTGATCTTGGTGCTGAGCCCAGAAGGCTGTAAAGTGTGTAATCATGTCGTTCCTTAAGCTTTTATTGAGTTTCATTGGAACAGTGTTGGAGGCTGAAGATAGAAAGGTCAGAATAGGGGAGTGACACAGATTTCAAACAACAGCGATAGTCATGTATGCAGAATGAGTGGAGGTGCTCCTCAAAGTGGTCGATTTGCGTTTGGTCTCCCCAGTGTAGAGGTGAACAGCGAATACTAAGTTAAAAGAAGTAAAATTAAATCACTGTTTCACTTGAAAGCAATTTTTGGATGGAGGATGTGAAACAAGGAGGGAAGGGAGCAGGAGTCTGTAAAGGCTGCTCCTGGCACCACATTAAAATTGCAGGCTGGTGCTGGCCATCACTCACATTCCCATCCCCACCCACCACCACTCTGCCCCTACCAGACATACCATAGGTTAGGTTGTCAATTTTGGTCGCATGCAATCCTGGAGGCTTCATCAGATGACCTCCCATCTCATGTTGGCCTAACCTCACACACTCTCACCATTGGTCCATCCAGGCACAGTGCCTTCCCATGGGGAAGAAAACAGACTCTTTGGGAGGAGGGATTTTTCCTAAGGCCCTTGGCAGTGTGGGGTGGAGGGGGGAGGGTGTGGTGAGCCAGGAAAATTAGAAAATACGATGTAATGCAAAAATGCTGACCTATTCCTGCCTCTTCTTGCTTTTCCCAGAGGTGGGTTCTGTGCGTGGCTGACAACCTGCCCAGTTATTGAATCATTTAGCAGCCGTGTTGACAGGAAAATAGTGTTTCCCCAGCAGCTCATAGGACCTCCACGTTGTCTGCAGCTCGTCAACTCATAGAAGGTGAGTGTACAGTGGGAGATCAGAATGGCACGAAAATAGCAATCTGAACGTTAAAGACACAAATCTCCAAGCCTGAGGTCATCCACTGGCAGAGATTGGCAATTGCATGAGTGGCTCCAGGAAACTGCTGTCACAGACAGTGCTCGGGGTGTAGAAATGGCTGCCGGTTCCTCGGCCTTTTCCTCACATCCATCTCACTCCACCTTCCTTTCTGTCATTCACCTCAGCTGCATTCTCAGCGTAACCATTGGGAAGGCTGCCGGCCGCTCTTTCAATTGCACATGTTGGCCTGAATATTGGTGCAGATGGAGAGGCTCTCCATCAAAATGAAAATGGTGCCAGAGGCCCAAATCTGGAACTCCCGCCCCAAACCCAGCACCCATCATTTTTGCTGGGGGTGGTGGGGATTTGGGAATGGGGTGCACTTTGCTTATTCATGGTTCACAGAGGCAACTGTACATGTGAAAGTGCAGCTGACTTCAGTCAGATCCAATTTTTATTAGTGGGATGTCCAAAACATGATTTGCGCACTTTAGACTTATCACAAAAAAAGTCTAAAGTTAGTGGAGTTCTTTGGAGGGGTCCAGAGCCATCTTTTGGAGAGGTCAGGTGCCCTCTGGGATTTTTAAAATATATTCATTCATGGGATGTGGGCTTTGCTGGCAGGGCCAGCATTTATTACCCATCCCTAATTGCCCTCGAGAAGGTGGTGGCTGCTGCCCTCTTGAACTGCTGCAGTCCATGTGGTGTAGGTACACCCACAGTGCTGTTAGGAAGGGAGTTCCAGAATTTTTGTTAAAATAGATATGAACATGTGTACAAAGTGAATAAACTCATTTGAATAATCAAGATCATTTAAACTGTCAAGCTCATTGGAACTGCCAAGATATCAAGAGATTTAAATCCCCTGGTCTTTAACATTTTTTTAAAAAAAGCAATTTTCAGCTTAAAAAAAATCACTGCTTACTATTTCACTCTGTTGACATAAGCCTGAGGGTTATCATTATAAGATTTGTGCTACATGACTGATTTCACAGCCTGTCATTATCCACCGGGGTGTCTGTCAATTCATAGTTTAACAGCTCCAAGTGCTTATAAAGTCTTTAATGTGGGGCTGTGAATATAAATATTTGTTGTTCTAAGGGATTAAGTAGTTGAAAGACTTTAAATGTAGTGAATGGGTTGTTATCAATGAGTGTTATTTAAATAGTGAATTTATCAGTATACATTTAGAACTTTGTTTTATTTTCTGAAGTCTGCCTATGGTGGATACTGGGTGAGTTGGCACAAAAGTTGTAAGGGCAAAGGATGGTAGGTGTGGGGGCATGGGTTGACATGAGTTGGCACTAAGTTTACAAAGGGGCAATAAAGGGCCATGGGGGTGGGTGTAGGGAAATAGGTTGGCATGGAAGGTGTGATGGGGGTAGGTTGAGGGGCATAGGTTTGCATAGAGGGTGTGGGAGCCATAGGGGATTGGTGGAGAGACATGGGCTGGTATGGAGGAAATGAGGGGTCATGAGAATAGGTGGGGGGCATGAGATGGCATGGGTTGGCATGTTTGGGGCATGGGGGAAATGTGTGGAGGGTGTGAGAGCTAGAGGACAGTTTTTTGTTTTATTTGTTTTTTTGCAGCAGGGACAAAATGCTGGATTGCCAAGGCCAGCCTTTTTCCCAGCACACCTCCGCATGTGGTATCTCTTATGCTGCCTCCAAGGGCGGTGGGCACAACTTCCAGGGCTGTTTCTCGGGAGTCAGGCTCATGGTACCAGGAATCCTCCTGACTCTGCACTCCTGACCCAGGGGTGAAAGTTCAGGCCACTGTTCCAGCCTCCCGCCTCAACCTACCTGCCATCCCTAATTGGACACCAATCTCACTGGGGGGTTCCCAATGGGACACCTCTTGGAAGACTGGGCCAGGGGTCTTGCTACTGTGGTGATCATATTTTGCGACCCAAAAACTAGCCAGGGAAAGTCCAAGATGGGAAAATTCAGCCCTTTGTTACCCTACTGTTAATCAGTTGTTTCTCTTCATCTTCAATATTTAAATGACTAATAAATAAAATCGTTCAAAGAAAATGGAAGAAATACAAATTTGTTTAATTCTCCAATCATTTCTCTCCCTGGGTTTTGCCTGATTGCAGCAAATTCCTGGAAAGCTCCAGGACAATCCTGGAGAGTTGGTACCCTACCATAGACCTAACCCTCTCCAGCCAATGTTCCCTCTCTTTGCAACCAGCATGGGGCATCATGGCATCCTGATGATGCATCTTGAAAATGATGTCGGGTTCTCCTGCCGCTACTGGGTTTGCAACCAAATTTACGGTCCAACCAATTCTTAGGCCACAGGTTTGGTGAGCTTGAAAACATCTGGCTAAGCTACTGACCCACATTAACCCCTGGGAAGAAGTGAACCAAGCAAATAAATCAATCCTGACACTATTTGTGCACATTTGGATGATAGGTTATTCATGCATTATAGTGAATTGTTAGGGTAGTTCCACTTATCGAACATATATTCATAAATCTTGTTCCTCAGGAGACATCAGAACAATTGGCAATCCTCAAGAAAGTGTTTCTAGCAGTAATGTTCTCTACTTAATTCTAATGCACACAATCATTAGAAACAGCTCTCTCTTGGAGCTCGTCTGTGAATACCTGAAGTCACGAAGCTGCCACATACATAGAATAGGCTTACAATATTAATGAAAGCATATTTTTAGCAGCTCTCCCTCAATGGCCAGGATATGTAATGAACAAAGCTTTTTGCGCTGGTAAGAAAACAGAATGTGATAAATGAAATCTGCATTTAAAAAAAACATTTACAATGGGATTTTCAATTTGGTTTTGGCACTCGTCAACTTTTTTTTATCTGAATGCTGAAAGACTTTCTGTCTTCAAAATATGCATTTTCTTTCTGTCATATTCAGACAATAGCAAGTTGCCAGTCTCACAGGGCTGGGGGCCAGGAACGTGATTTCTGATGTTTACTGTGATGCTGCTCTGAGGTTTTCAATGGATAATTATACACTGTGGTTATCGCTTATTTAAGTTGCAGATACCGTGCAAGATCAAAGGGTCCCGTTTTGAGCAGATGCCATACACAGTGGAGGTTGTTGAACTGCAGGTATCAGGGGAGGCAGAGGCCTTCTGGAGAACTGGTCATGTAAGACACTATATAAATGCAAGTTCTTTCTTTTCAGTGGGCCATTGGGTAGCTTTCAGGTAGGCTGCAGGAAAGGTCCCTAATTTCCTTTGTCCAGTAAGACCAATACAATGTGCAGTGAGTTGGTAAGAGACAGTTTGAGAACACCAATGTAGCCCTAGCAATGAGAATCCTATTGAAGTGAACCAGTCTCCTTTGCATGTCTGGTTCATATAGGTGCCCAGCCTATTAGGAAATGCTCTAGCTGGCCCTTGCATTATATTCAAATAGATTTGCAGCCAGTCTGCATGATTACTAGGAAAAATATTCT
This sequence comes from Carcharodon carcharias, assembly GCF_017639515.1. Lineage (NCBI taxonomy): Eukaryota > Metazoa > Chordata > Chondrichthyes > Lamniformes > Lamnidae > Carcharodon > Carcharodon carcharias. Next base: position 24,832,878 of record NC_054485.1, read on the forward strand.
TTCAGTAGTGTGTTTAGGTCTGTAGGAATCAAATCCCAATATTTGAAAGTTCACAAGAGATCTGCTGCACTGTAGACTACTTTAAGAAAGTTCTATGTAGTAGCTTACAATGACAGTTTGCCTTTAATGCGGTAAAACACCCCAAGGCACTTCACAGGAGTGTCTCTGGACAAGAATGAACACCAAGCCAAAGAAAAAGGCATTAGGATAGGTGGCCAAATGCTTGGTCAAAGAGGTAGCTTTGAAGCAACCTCTTAAAGGAGGGGGGGGGGGTGTTGGAGGGGGAGGTGGAAAGACTTAGGGAGGGAATTCCAGAACTTTGAGCCCTGACAGCTGAATGCTGGGGCCAAATAAGTGGAGGACGTGCAACGGAACTGACTTTGGAGAACGCAGAGATCTCAGAAGGCTTGAAGGTTGAAGGAAATTAGAGATATAGGGAGTGGTGAAGCCATGGGGAAATTTGAATGTGAGGATGAGTTTATAAAAGTTATGGCATTGGTGGACCAATGGAGGTCAGTGGGCACTTTTAAAAAAATAAATAAACTAAACCAAGACTAGGGCATCTCATAAAGTGTGTTGTGCACAAGATTATGTTAATCCCCAGTGAATTAAATTAGGATGGGTGCATGTCATATCACAAAGTTACACAACAGGGAGCAGTAATGATACCTCAGTTTAAGTAAGAGCATTTTGAGATGGTCCCTTAACTATCAACTGTTTAGGCTTGGACTGGGCAAATATGTCAGTCTGCAAGATGGAATTTGGAAATTAATGAACTGTTGTATGTGAAGTTATTTAAAACAATAAATAATCTAGTTTGTTTCAATCATTCAATACTGGATGATTAGAAATGTTGGCCCTATGATTACAATTCAATCTATTCTTCAAATCTAAGCACTGAATTTCCAATACAGAAATGCAAAAAAAAAATTACGTTTTGCTGAAATGCCACAGGTTAAATTTAAAAAACTTGTGAAGTGATACAAGTGCTTGATCCTTGCATGGGGATTTTCCAAATAAGCTCAACTCTTCAATGTGTTAAAGCAACAATAACTTATGTGAACATTATGTTTATCCTTTATAATTAAGGATAAACAGGTGGAGGGTATTAATTGATTAAGTATCTTGAGTACATATAAAATGGGACTGTTCCAAGACGATGTTCATGGCCAGGTGTCCTTGAGAGGGAGCACGCAGTGTCTGCCAGCACAATTGAGGCTTTCCATGGCCGGTGGGCACCACAGGGGATAGGGTTCATCACTGACACCCAGAACCATGTTTAGATTTGAGTTTGCTAAATTACCTTTGAGATTTTGATTTTAGTTGCAGTGCCCCTTTAAGGGAGTATCCCCTTATTTGTTTTGTTAATTTCTTTAATTTGTTAATTAGTTAACTTGAATTGCTCCGAAGAGTTTAAAGAGGGTCTGCTGGGACACTGGGTTAGTAGGTAGGAGGTATATCCAATGCTGCTCTCTGTAATTAAAGGAATGATCAAGAAAAGGATTGTGTATAGCTTCATACTTTACCATCTGACTTGGGATCCATTTGTCAATCTTTCTCTTTTAGAGTAGTGAACTGTCCCAAATGGCCAACGGTTTGGTCAAAGAGAGGTTTTAAGGAGTATCTCAGAAAGGCAGAAGTTTAGGGAGGAAATTCAGGACGTGCCTGGCTTTGGGATACGAACTTATATGGGAACCAGGAAACGAATACCATTAGGAAGCTGATTCCACACAGCAAATCAAAAGGCCTTATAAAATGGAAATAAAAAGAAAACCTTGAATTTGTGTAGCACCCTTCATAACCTCAGGGTATCTCAAAGTGCTTTACAATCAAGTCCTTTTCACATGTAGTCACTGTTTTAACATGGGAAAATGCCACAGCCAATATGTGCACAGCAAGGTCCCACAAACAGATAATTCTTTTCTCATTGAGGTTGAACGAGGGATAATTATTGGCCAGGACTCCAGGGAGATCTCGCCTGCTCTTCTTCAAAATAGTGCAGTGGGATCTTTTACATCCACCTGAGAGACCAGACAGGGCCTCAGTTTAACATTGCATCTAAAACACAGCACTTCTGACAGTGCAAACATTCCTTCAGTACTGTTACTGGGAGATCCCCCCAGGATTTAGATGCTCAAGTCTGTGAAGTAGGACTTGAACTCACAATATTCTGACTCAGAGGCAAGAATGCTACCCCGTCAGCCACAGCACTATCTATCCTGCAGCTTATTTCCATATTTTTCTCTGTAGGGATGTGCTTAGTAACTTCCCACAGCAGAATAAGCCATTCAGGGAAACAGAAACCCACATCCCATTGCTCCCAATATAACACGATGCAGTCATCCTAAGAGTGGGTCTCAAGCAATGAAATGATTGTGGTGGTGGTCCTTAATTAAAAGTCAGCATCATAACATTATAGCAATGAGAAAAAAGTAGAACCTGCATTTATATAGTGCTTTCACAAACACAGGATGTCCTGGAGTGCCTCACAGTCAATGAAGTATTAGTTCCAATATCTTTCCAGCTCAGTCCCACAACCATAAGTACAGGTGGGTCCGGGACTGTGTTGCAGGATCCATTTTAAAATGATCATGCGTATTTTAAAATTAATCTCTAATTTCATGAACATTTAATGATGAATTGATATGCTTTTCATCGTGTACATTAAAGTTTGGGTCCTCCAAACTTCTGCCTCACGTTCTGTTGACACATATCAACATTCAGGAGATAAGAATACACTCTTATAGGCTTTGCCTTGTAAGATGAAAGTTGTTCATGTTATATTAATGCAGCTGTCGATGGGTTAGACATCCATTCCTTTTTTTGAATGCATCTTTTATCTTGGTCCTTAAATGTTCAAATGGTCCACTGCAACGCACATCTAGACCAAGTCCCTCAGTAGAAATCACGTCTGGCAGTTGATTGATCCAGGATGCTGTTGGAAGTCTACAGTTATTGATTTGACTGTTGGGATTCTACATCATGAAGTATCATGTGTAACAAAAATTCTGAAAACAAGATTGATCGAGAATTGTAACATATGGGATGTAATGTGGGGCGAACTTGTTCTGCGAGGTCTGAAGAAGCTTTTCTGTGCCATGTTTTAAACCATCTCAGGGTGCGTCACTCAAGCACTGTCAAACAAAATTTGACAGGCTGCAACATAAGTAAAATATCAGGAAAGCTGATTGAAGGCTTGGTCAAAGAGGTAGGGAGAGATTTAGTGAGGGCATTCCAGAGCATAGGGCCTAATCTATGACCGCCAATGGTGAAGTAAATGCAAATCGAGAAACGAGGGGTGCAGAGATCTTGAGTCGAATGGCTGGAAGAGGTTACTCCAGAAGGAAAAAATAGTTGGGACCAATAGTCTAATTTCCCAGTTCTTACTATTTCTTCATTCTGGGACAGAAGTGGGAGAAGATTCCCAAGGAGGGGTTTCGGAAACTAGGATGAGAGTTTTTAAATTGAGGCATTGCCAGGCTGGGAGCCAATGTAGGTCAGTGAGCACAGTGGTTGATGGCTGAGTGAGACTTGGTGCAGAGCTGGCAACAATGTTTAGGCTGAGCTCAAGCTTACAGAAGATGCAAGGTGACAGGCTGTCCAGGAGAGCAATGGAGTAACATACAATGCACAATTTTATCAGCTTCCCTCTGGTTCCTTTCAAGGCTGAAGAGCCCCATTTTGTTCCAAGTCATTCCTCACTTCACTGTTGGCTATCAGCCATGTTAATCTCTGAAAGCAAAGTGAAATTCAGATGGCAAAGCTCAGGATTTAAATGTATCCTTTATCTTTGAACTGCGTATTCGTCTCCTGATTTACATGCACATTTCCATCAAACATAGCTTCTCTTTTATGAATAAAAGAAAGATCTGTTCAAAACATTTCCAAATACACAGAGAATACAACAAAAGGCCCTTTTTTGTAGGTGCCACTTGGCATTGTTCTTTCATCAAAGATAATGTATTGCTCTCAACTCAATGTTAAATATGTATTAAATAATAAATCAAGTGCAAGGTTATAATAAGGTTTCTCTCTATCCAACTGAGTAGGTTTCATAGCTAGGGGTCCTGTGAAAACCTTTCAAATATTTATTAGTAACTCTTCAACGTTGAAATTGTTTCAATGGGTGAATACAGAGTATCCAGCATATAATATGGCTTCTTGGAATTGGTAAGCTCCTAATCAATTTGAAGCTAGGTCAAAGCTTGTGAAGGATTTTTCGAGGTGTGTTTGTGCAGTATGTTGAGGCCAAGGGTCATGATAGTCATAGTTTCAGCCATGGTTGTGGCACTGACTTCAATTATGTGCTGTTTCTTTTCTCTCTTGCTGGGGATGGGCACTTCTCTGAGATAGTGTGGCTTCCATGTTAAAGATTTATTATGTGCAATCTGCTCGCTGGGAATTGGCTGTTATAAATTGTGATCTTTCAAGAGCCTAAATGAATCTACTTTGGATTAGCAGTCTTCTGGCGATGACTCACTCCTGTAAAGAATCAGCCATGGCTACGTGGACCTGCCCCTCATCTGGTCTGCTATTACTACCTCACTCCTCCTCCTCCATGTCAGATCCATTAGCCTGGGCAGGGGCCTCCTCCTCCTGCTCCTGCTCCTCCTCATCATCCTCAGATGATGTAGCTTGGTCCCGGCTTCTGCTGTTTCTATTTGCAGGCCCCCTACGCTGGCGGCATATCGTCCAGCATGCAGCAGACCATAGTATTCGGGAGCACTTTAAGGTAATACTGTAGAGATTCTCCTGAGTGATCAAAGCACCTGAAGTGCATTTTGAGAATGCCAATAGCCTGCTTTATTATAGCAGACTGGGTGACCACTTTGCGGAACACCTTCGGTCTGTCTGCAAGCTTGACCCAGACCTCCCTCTCACTTGCCATTTCAACACTCCACCCTGCTCTCATGCCCACATGTCCATCCTTGGCTTGTTGCATTGTTCCAGTGAAGCTCAACGCAAACTGGAGGAACAGCACCTCATCTTCCGACTAGGTACTCTACAGCCTTCCAGATTGAATATTGAGTTCAACAATTTTAGATCATGAACTCTCTCCTCCATACCCACCCCCTTTCCGATCCCCCCTTTTTCCAATAATTTATACATATTTTTCTTTTCCCACCTATTTCCATTATTTTTAAATGTATTTCCATCCATTGTTTTATCTCTACCTTTTAGCGTTTTCCAATCCCTTTCCCCCACCCCACACCCACTAGGGCTATCTGTACCTTGCTCGTCCTGCTTTCTACCCTTAATGTCACCTATTAGCACATTCCTTAGATAATATCACCACTGTCAACACCTCTTTGTCCTTTTGTCCATGACATCTTTTGGTTATCTCCACCTGTTACTGGCCCTCTATCCAGCTCTACTTATCCCACCCCCCCTTAAACCAGCTTATATTTCACCTCTTTTCTGTTTTTCCTTAATTCTCTTGAAGAGTCATGCGGACTCGAAACGTTAACTGTGTTCCTCTCCGCAGATGCTGTCAGACCTGCTGAGTTTTTCCAGGTATTTTTATTTCTGCTTTATTATACTTGGGTCATTGGCTTGTTTTTTGTTTCAATGATGCACACAGGCTGTTGACATTGTAGCTGAGCTAATTTTATTAATAACACATTTTCCTAACATAAACACATATCTGCAGTAACTGAATTCTAACAAGACAGATTCCGTCATGTGCCACATGACCTGCAAACCCCAGGCCAGGTGACTGCCTTCCCAGTACAGAGTACCGTATAGTATCAAATACTGGAATCCACTACCAAAATCAACTCTTATCGTGGTCAGTCATCACAGAATCACAGAATCACACAGTGCAGAAGAGGCCCTTCAGCCCATCAAGTCTGCAGCGACATGTGAAACACACCTGACCTACCTACCTAATCCCATTTACCAGCACTTAGCCCATAGCCTTGAATGTTATGACGTGCCAAGTGCTCATCCAGGTACTTTTTAAAGGATGTGAGGCAACCCGCCTCCACCACCCTCCCAGGCAGTGCATTCCAGACTGTCGCCACCCTCTGGGTAAAAAATGTTTTCCTCACATACTCCCTAACCTCGTGCCCCTCACCTTGAACTTATACCCCCTTGTGACTGACCCTTCAACTAAGGGGAACAGCTGCTCCCTATCCACCCTGTCCATGCCCCTCATAATCTTGTACACCTCGATCAGGTCACCCTCAGTCTTCTCTGCTGCAACAAAAACAACCCAAGTCCATCCAACCTCTCTTCATAACTTAAATGTTTCATCCCAGGCAACATCCTGGTGAATCTCCTCTGCAGCCCCTCCAGTGCAATCACATGCTTCCTATAATATGGTGACCAGAACTGCATACAGTGCTCCAGCTGTGGCCTCATCAGTCACATGGCTGTTGTTGTAATGCCATTTGGGCTCCATTTGCAGCTGCCTAAAAGGGGTCATCAGTATCCTCTTAAAGGGTATCCCCTTGCTCCCCAGAAGTCAGCCACGGTCCTGTGTCGGTGTTTGAAAAAGCTGAGGCAGTTGCAAATTCCTCAGAGTGAATGAGTTATGGCAGTTTCCAGGGTACTGTGCACAGACATGCTGGAAATACTTGGTGTGGTCACACACCACCTGCACATTCAGGGAGTGGAAGGATCTCCTATTCACTGAAGTATCAGGTTGATGTGTTGGTGCCCTTATTGTGACGTATGTGCAGCCGATAGCCCCCTGCACTTGAGGGAAGGCTGTTAATTCTACAAACCCCATGGCCCTCTGAGTCTAAGATGCCACATCCATCAGGAAGTTAACATGCTCTCCCACCTGAGCAAAGAGGGTATCAATGACTGGCTTGATGCAGCTGTGTGCTGCCGACTGAGTGATTCAGGTCTCCTGCTGAACCCTGGAGAGAGTTGGCTGCATAAAAATTTAGAGCCGTGGTGACTTTGAGAGGGCATTAGGATGAAATGATTGTGATTGGAGATATTGTTGGATCATGGCAGGTATGTTTGTGACCAATTGCCAGGTTAACCTGTGCCAACTTTTTCATTGGTTCTCAGCTATATTGAGATATGACCACTGCAATTGGAAGACCCTTACCTCAGGGTAAAACCCGGTTGTCCTCCTCTTCCTTCTCCTCTTCCCTGATGACCACTGTGCTGCATCTAACTTCTGGCTTGATCCCCTCCTTCTGGCCTCACACTGGTCACACTCATGTGACCTTATGGTGTGAACATTCAAAGGTGCCATTCCCATTATGCAGCTTCTTTGCCACGATGTGCCCCATTCCCTTCACTGATACACTCTCCTTCCTGCCATTTGGGTGCCTGAATCATGAGGGGCAAAACTATCTGCCTTTCCAAGGCCACAGGTACCCCCCCCTCCAATTCTCTTGGGTGTCAGCTCCACACCTGTGATTAAGTTTGTTGAAGTTCTCTGGCACTGGTGAAACTTTACTTGCTCTCCAAAAGAGTATCTGAGTGCTCCAAAAGTGTACTCTATATCTCCAAGGAAATCCATTAAGTCCCTTCTTCTGAATAGTGTAAAGCTTACAAGTCGTGTTTCAGAAACGTGGATGATGTAAATCGCATCCAACTGAAGTCAGCTGCACGATTAAATGTCCAAAGTACAACCTGCCCCCACTTCCCCCCTGTTGTGACATAGCTTTAAGGAAGAATATGCTAATGAGTAAATAGCCAGGATGTAAACCATGTGACTAGCAGACATTGTTCAGAGGAGCTTTCAGTTTAGCTAGCAGCATGTGGTGTGAAGAAATTAAAGGGGAGCTGGACTGGTAATCCAGAGGACCAGGCAGATGCTCTGGTGACTAGTGTTCAAATCCTACCACGGCATCTGGTGGAATTTATCTTCCCTGACTGCACCCGTGGGTTTCGAGGCAGCTCAAGGGTGCAGTGGACTCCTGTCTGAACTGACACCCCATTCAGATGAAATTCCACATTGGCCCCAAGCCCTGAAACTTCCCTTGGGAGCCTTGGCCCCACAATTTCAACTGTCTAGCGGAAATTCCCTCCATCCCTTTTTGTTCCGTACGGAGGGATTTCCTGTATAGGCTGCCGTTGAACACGCTTCCCTTCCTTGCCCTTGCCTACCATCCAGGCATTACGTGGTGTTTTATCCTGCTGTCCAATGGTGGCGGGGGTCCCCAGTGGAGGGAGTCTGTGAGGGACTCCTCCCCTTTTCCACTGGGGATCAGGCATGGAGGGTGTTGCATGCAGCATTCTTGTGCAACCGTAGGTTGCGATGGTTCATGGACTCCTAGGCCCCCTGTATTTTCTGTGGCATTGAGGAGTCCATGTTCCATGCACACATAGATTGTGGGAGGTTGCACTCCTTTTTCAATTTCCTAAGGGGCCTTTTCCTCAAGTTCTGGCTGCACTTCAGCTACATGCTCCTGATCTTTGGCCATTCAGTGTGGAGGGTGGCAGGCACAGAAAAGGACCTCCTGGTAAGCCAAGCTGGCCATTAACAGGTCCAGGCAGCAGTCGGTCAAGAGGGTCATCCAGCCCAACTGCCTGCCCCTCTTCCACGGCTACGTTCACGGCCGGGTGTCCTTGTAGAGGGAGCACTGGCATGATTGAGGTCCTCCGTGACCAGTGGGCACAGTGGGGGCTGGAGTGCATCATTGCCCCCACCCCCCCAACCACATTTTAATTTGATTTAATAAGTTTCCTTTAAGATTTGTCTTTTGTTACAGTGTCCCTTTAAGAGGATGTCACTTTAATTTGAGTTGTTAATTTGCACACCTGTTTATTGTTTAACCTCAAAAGAGCATGAATAGAGGCTGCTGGGACATGGAGGTGCTGGTAAGGGAGGAGGCAGATGTATGTAATGCTGCATTCTGCAGAGAAGGAGAAGGGGGAGGGGGAAGGGGAAGGGGAAGGGGAAGGAGAAGGGGAAGGGGAGGGGGAAGGGGGAAGGGGGAAGGGGAAAAGGGGAAGGGGAAGGTGGGGGCGAGGGGGAGGGGGAAGGTGGGGTGGGGAGGGGAGTGGGGAGGGGGGATGCGGGGGATGTGGGGGATGAGGGGGAGTGGGGGGGGGAGGGGCAAGGTGGTGGTGGTGTGGGGGGGGCGGTAGGGGTAGGGGTAGGGCTAGGGCTAGTCTAATGGTGGTCATGAAACCATTGGTGATTGTTGTAAAAACCCATCTGGTTCACTAATGTCCTTTAGGGAAGGAAATCTGCTGTCCTTACCTGGTCTGGCCTACATGTGACTCTAGACCTATAACAGTGTGGTTGACTCTTAAATGGCCTAGGTTAGTTGTATAAAACTGCTATGAGGTTGAAAAGAAGTGGAATCAGGCAGACAACCTGGCATCAATCTAGGAAACAACAACGGTAAACCCTGTCCTGTTGGTCCTCCAAATTCGTCCTTACTAACATCTCAGGGTTAGTGCCAAAACTGGGAGAGCTGGACCCGCTTTATAAATACTGTGGCTACAAGAGCAGGTCGGAGGCTGAGAATTCTGTAGCGAGTAACTCACCTCCTGACTCCAAAAGCCTGTCCACCATCTACAAGGTACAAGTCAGGAGTATGATGGCGTACACTCCACTTTCCTGTATGAGTGCAACTCCTTCAAGACTCCAGGAGCTGGACGACATCCAGGACAGAGCAGCCCTCTTGATTGGCATCCCATCCACCATCTTCTACATTCACTCCCTCAAGCACCAATGTACAGTGGCAGCAGTGTGTACCATCTCACCAAGAGTCCTTCAACAACACCTTCCAAACCCACAACCTTTTCAAAGGACAAGGGCAGCAGGTGGATGGGGAGCACCACCATCTTCAAGTTCCCCTCCAAGTCAAACACCATCCTGATTTGGAACTAAATCGCCCTTTCTTCACTGTCACTGGGTCAAAATCTGGGAACTCCCTTCCTAATAGCACTGTGAGTATTACTACAATACGTGGACCGCAGTTGTTCAAGGAGGCAGCTTTCCACCATCTTCTCAAGGGCAATTCGAGATGGGCAATAAGTGCTGGTGTAGTCAGCGATGCCCACATCCCATGAACTAATGAAAAACCTGGTTCATGAATTGGAAGGCCACAGATACCCTATCTGAATTTAGGCTTTTCAAATAAAGGATCGAGCTTAGATTTATCCTTCACAGAATTGGATAAACAAGCAGTGAAAATAAAGATAGCCATTGGAAATAAGGGGCTGCACAGATTGAATACTTTGGGCCTGTGTAAGGAGGATCAGAAGGACCCTGCCGAGCTGTGGAACATACTGGAGGATCAGCTTCATGTAAAGGTGAATTTTAGAATATGTCTTTTAGAACTGATGGCTTACAGACAACAACCACAATTGCAGAATTCCCAATCGATCAATTTGCCAGCAGGTGTTGTGATAAGGGCAAGGACTGTAATTTCTCAGAAGCTAAGCTGTCCAACAAATAATGGAGCTGGTTATAGTTTTGACGCCAATTGAAGCTTTCAAAAAAGACTTTTAGAGAAGGTCATGATATTGACACACTGCTAAAAGATGGCAGAAATTGTGAAGTCATTGTAACTGAGCAACAACATCTGCAAGGGTTAGATGCAATCACCAGATGGGTACAGCAACCAGGATGTTGAAAGCAAGCAAGCCATGTGGGAAGTGTCATTCAGCTGCACCCACCGTGAAGCTGTGCTGCGTTCCAAGATCTTTGCGAGGCGTGCAGTGTAAAAGGACATTAGGCTTTTCCATGCAGGAAATCTGGTTCCGGAGGTGTGACCAGAGGTAAATTGAAACCAAACAAACAGTATGTGTAGTGTACTGGCAGCAACAACAGGCAGTGCGTCAGAGAGCCACATAAGCGCAAGCACATACACGAGATTAGCAGCCAGACAGACCGGGGTGAAGATACCGAACGGAAGGTACTTCAACCGGAAAATGAACAGGCTTTCCACATTGTCAATGTGACACAATGTGTGGGTGAGGTCAAACGGTTAGAGGCTTTTGTTACCATCATATGTTCAAAGAAAAGCAGCAAACAGAAACAAAAAGCCAAAGTTGACATGGGAGCAAATGTGAATATTTTTCCAGTCAGAATCCTGAATGATATGCATCTGCATCATTGAAAGTCAATGATACAACCTACGACAGACAAACAAAATGCGTACAATGGGTCACCCATTCATTGCATAGGTACATTGACATTGAAACGCAACTATCGCAAGTCTGCATGGAAACCACTTGTATTCTATTTGGTGGAAATGGGTAGTAGCAGGTTTACTAGTGTGTACAGAACTCAACATTGTGACCATACATGAGATCACCAAGACACTATTTGCTGCAGGAGGGGCCTACAACAGGTGTACCCAGACAAATTCAATGGCATAGGGAACTTCAAAGGTGATGCTGTACTACACCTCAGAGAAGATGCAATTCCATCGATCAACCTGCCTAGAAAGTGCAGTACATACACACATACAAGAGAAACTAACGAGGGAGTTGGATGACATGTAGCATAACAGCGTTATCCATCATGTACATCAATCAGTACAATGACTGGTGCAGTTCAATCACGTGTGTACTGAAAAATGATGGTACAATCCAGATATGCTTAGAGCTAAGAGTCTAAATCTTGCCCTAAAGAGTCGCCCACATAAGATTCCAACATTAGAGGAACTGAATCCCAAATTCACAGGAGCAAGGTTTTTTTCCAAGTTGGACAGCAATTAGAGATATTGGTCATTTCATTTAGCAGAGGGATGTCCAGAAGTCATTAATTTCAGCACACCATTCAGAAGATACTGCTTCCAGAGATTGCCCTTTGGTTTATTCATCAGTCAGAATCTGTTCCAGCAGCATATGGACAGAATTACAGAAAGCATTCCTGGATGCACATGCACCACAGATTATATTGCGATAATGGGCCAAGCCAAAGAAGGTAATGACCTAAATCTACACTCTCTGATGGCAGCAGCTCATTGTGAAGGACTCATGTTCAACAGCAAGAAATGCCAGGTGAATGTGAGTCAGATTAACTTTTTCAGTTCTATCTATTCAAGTTCTGAGACCTATCCTGACCCAGACAAACTCAAAGTTGTACAAGACATGCCTACTCCCCTGGACAAAGAGGACTTGCAGAGATGCCTTGGGTTTTTCAACTTCTTAGTACTGAACATACCCAACTTTTTGCCGATAGGGCATGATCACTCAGAGAGCTAAGAAAGGATCTTCCATATATATGGTAGGAGGACTGTCAGAAAGCTATTAATGTACATAATATTTTGGAAAATATTTTTCTTTTAAAATAGAGGTTTAGACTGCGGGTGTGGGTTAATTAGATTAAAGCCAGCTAGTCTGGGTGCTTTGATGGGTACTAGTTTTGATATGTAAGAGCGATAGCGGGCATTTGTATTTTTTGAATAGAGCATTCAAGAAGTGAGGTGAAAACTGATGCCTTTCTAGCAGCTACCAAGCAATTTGTTTATATTACTAATACAGTTGGTACTGTGAAAGGGGTTTCATTGTTAATGGTTTAGTTAAGAGGTTGTTGATACAATGATTAACAATCAATGGGGCTGGTAGGTATAACTTCAGTGGTTTTCAGGTGTACAGAGCAGAGGCAATATGAGATCAAAAGGCACCTGCAAACCTCCAACTGGCTCCACAGGAACCAAATGAAAGAACCTCATTTTGAACTTGTAAGGTGAAAATGCTTTCACTGGTGTTTGGTTGCTGTTGCCTCAATGGAGATTAGTTTGGGAATTTGTTAAAAGTTATGATAGTATTAATCTGAAGCTGTGTGTATATATATATTTTAACCTGTGTAAAATTAATAAAATGTTTCATTTAGTTTAATGTAAAACCTCGAGAACTGGTGGTCTGATTCCTGAATTTAGAGTCGCGTCTCAAACATAACACTTAAACAACTATCATAACCTATAATTTTAAAGTTTCCCTCTGGGATTTTTAAATAACTCCGCTTTATCAACTACATCGGTCATAACAAGGACCATCAGCATGTGTTTGACTCACTCAAACAGGCTTTGTCAGGAGCGACACGTGTTCTACAATACTACGTCCCGAAAAATGAAACTACCTTCGAGGTCGATGTATCTCAAAAAGGGTTTGGAGCATGCATAATGCAAGATGGCAAACCAATTACATTTGATTCCAAAAGTCTGTTGCAAGCACAATCCAATTATTCAAACATAGAGCCTGAGAAACTCGCTCGGGTATTTGGTATCACAAGGTTCCACAAATAACTATTTGGTAATTGATTTATTGTGGAAACTGATTTGGCGCAAGCCACTGACAAGTGCATCACCCAGACTACAACGAGTTCTGATATAATACAAAGCTACAGCTTTGAAGTCCGTTACAAACCTGGTAGCAAAATGGTTAATTCAGACTCATTGAGCGGGTTACCCAATCCGAAAAAAACTGTGGATGAGTCACTAGACCTACAAGTAGATGGCATAGACATCGTTGTAGAAGATGTGCTCAAGATTGACCTAATGCATTGTGGCCAACACAAGTGCAACAAACTTCAGGAGGAGGTGGTGAATAATCCACGACTGAAGGCATTATGGAGAATCATTTTGGAACGCTGGCCTGACACGATACAAGAAGTGCCAGCTACCCTCCGATGTTTTGGCCATACAGAGATGAACTAGATTTTTAAGGAGGATTTTCAAGGGAATGCAGGTGCTTCTACCCAAAGCTCTTTACAGGTGTATATGAGCATTGAGCGAATAAAGCGCCTGGCAAGGTATACTGTGTACTGGCCAGGTATCAGCAACGATATCAAGAAGACAGTTGAGGATTTGCGAAGCATCCCAGAGACACCAACCACATTAACACATACACAATCTTTACAACCTCACGAAGCTCTAAAATCACAATAGATTTATTCACTATCCATGGTGACAACTTTCTCCTAGTCACTAACTACTTTTCCAAGTTTTCAATTATCAGACAACTGAAGGATACCTCAAGTGCATCCGTGGCAGACACAGAGTTGAACTTTCAGTTTGTTCAGTACTCGTGAAGAGATCATATTGGACAATGGGCCACAAAGCACACTGGCAGACCTTTTAGGGACATGTGTCTTAATAGGGCATAAATGACACGACAGCCTCGCCAGGCTATCCCAGTTCCAACTGGCTCGCCAAACAAATGGTTTGTACTGCTAAGTCGTTAATCACAAAATGCAGGAAGACAAAGTAAGATATTTCATTGCTATGTTATAGTTAAGAGTAACACCTTTAGACATGGGCTTACCATCACCAGTGGAAATCATGTTTGGAAGGCAGGCTAGGACAGCTTTGCCAAGCCATCACCTGTCCCTTTTCTTAGTACAGGAGAAACTCCTTGGAAAACAATAGAGAATTAAGATGGTGTATGACCCACATGCAGGTGTGGAAATGCCTGGTCTGCAAGTAGGATAAAAGGTTTGAGTCGTACATCCAACTCAAGGAATTTGGTTACCTGCAGAAGTATCCAAAGTGTGTAATAAGCCTGGATCCTATGAGGTCACAACACTGAATGGAGTGACATTAAGAAGGGACATAAGTCAGCTGAGGGAATGTACAATTGCATAGCACCTAGCAGCCTAACTGTGTCTAGAACTCACCAAGGCTCCTTGGGCAGACCCTTTAAACTCACGACTGCTACCATCTAGAAGAACAAGGGCAGCAGATACATGGGAACACCACCACATGGAAGTTCCCCTCCAAGCCGCTCACCACCCTGACTTGGAGATATATTGCTATTCCTTCACTGTTTCTGGATCAAAACTCTGGAACTCTTTCTCTAACAGCTCCGTGGTTGTACCTGCACCACAGGGACTTCAGCAGTTCAAGAAGGCAGCTCACCACCACATTCTCAAAGGCAGTTAGGGATGGGCAATAAATGCTGGCGTAGCCAGCAATGCCCTCGTCCTGTAAATAAATTTTTAAAAAGGATAAATTGAAAGTTGGACTTGGGGAGTGAAATTGTGGAAGACCATCATGAAAACAATCAGCACTCCAGCAATACACAATATACCAACATATCTACAAGTCAAGAACGTCCAAGTGCTAAGTCGAGATCTCAGGAAGGTCATACCATTATGAGATCCAAGAGGATTGTTAAACCACCTATGTGTTTTACAAACTCTTAAACTCTTAAATCCTTAGCTCTTGAACAGAGATTTATTTTTTGTGTAAATCCTTTTTGCAACTACCCTGAAGTATATATTTTTTCACTCTTCGTAAATGTAATGATACCTTGGAGAAAAAAAGAGCGTGTTGTGATATCGCTTTAAGGGAGAATAAACTAATGAGTAAGTAGCCAGGATGTAAATGGTGACCAACAGAACTTGTTCAGATGAGCTTTCAGTTTAGCTAGTAACATGCGGTGTGGAGGAATTGCAGCTGTACATTCCTGTTAACAATAGCTGTTGAATCTTTATAGTAAATCTGTCTGCTGAGCAACCTTGTACTACATCTTCAAATAAATCAAGTCTATGTTTAGTTTACCAGTCCTGTGTGAGATTGGCAAGTTTGTATTAAGTAAGCATAGATATACAACACCTCACCACCCCCACCCCTGGTGAAAATGGTGAGTGCCAGTTCAGGGTGGGACTTCTGAAACCTTGGCTAAGGTGCGGACCCTTCCATCCCTGTGAAATTTCAGGCCTATGTTACCCTTGAATTCTTTCGCTTGCTACACTGTAAATCAGCTCAGCTGTGAGTTTGCATGCATCACTTAGCCGATATCAATATTAACAGACATATTGGCTAACCTTGCTGATTTTAAATTGATTGGATTAATTTTAAAACCAGTGAGGGAATCAAATAGCAGCATAAAGTTCCAATAAGGTAATTTTAAAACAAAAATCAGGATAGATTACAGAAACTCAAATTATCAAACTATGCCATGGCTGAAGATGGATGATGTGGTAAAAATCACATTAGTTGTAAGGCACAATTGTATTAATAATACCTTTAAATTAATGTAATCATGTCCTTCAATTAATATGATGTGTTAAATTAATGCAACAATGTTTTTAAATGAATATAATCATGAACTTAACGGAATGTAATCACACCTTTAAATTAATATAATCATCCTCCTAAATTAATGCAATGATGCCTTTAAACTCCAAACTGAGTGGCAAGGTGACTAAGTCAAGAAAAAAGTTTGAAAAATCTCAGCCCAGTTTCACATGGATGACAGCTAAAATATTTAATTGCCTACATAATTTGGCATTGTTTAGCATTAGGTTGGCATTCTCATTTTGAGAGATTCCCTTGTGTGAGAAATGTGAGAAGTGGAAGTGTTCTACCAAAGGCAAATACATTGTGGGAATATTTGATTGGAAGATTTTGGATTCAGGCCTAGCTGCAGGACAGGAGCATACATTCCAGATTAACATTTCAGTGCAGTACTGAGCCTGGGGCCATAGTGTGCTTAGCTGCGGTGTGTCACCGACAGGGTGTATGTGTTTGCTTACTGCCCATGACCAGTATCTTTTTATGGAAAGAGGTGTGCTTTTTCTTACCCCATTTGAGAGTGTATCCCAATTGCATAATTCAACAGTATGCTTTTGTGAGTTCTTCGCACTCAATGCAAACTGTTCCCCTGCTGAAGCAAAGAAGTTTTATTCGGCAGCTAATCCATACTCTATCTGATTAGGAGCGTGCACAGATGCACACACACATGTCCACACAGGAATGCACATGCACACACATATATACACTGTTCTAATGCAATTATATCATTTCTTAAACAAGGAGACCAAAATTTATACACAGTACTTCAGATATGGTCTCACCAGTGCCCTGCACAACTGTAGCAAAACTTCCCTACTTTTAATACTCAGTTGCTCTTGCAATAAATGCCAACATTACATTTGCCTTCCTAATCACTTGCTGCACCTGCACACCTACACACCAACTTTTTTTTGATTCATGTCCCAGATCCCTCTGTACTGTAGAGTTCTGCAGCCTCTGTCCACTCAAAATAATATACCGTCTTTTTTATTTTTCCTGCCAAAGTGGACAAGTTCACATTTTCCCATATTATACTCCATCTGCCAAATTTTTTGCCTACTCACTTAACCTATCTAAATCCCTCTGTAGGTGTTTTATGTCCTCTTGACAACTTACTTTGCCACCTACCTTTGTGTCATAGGCAAATTAACTACCAAGCATTCAGTCCCTTCATCCAAATCTTGCTATGGATTGTAAATAGTTCAGGCCCTAGAACCAATGCCTGTGACATTACTGGTAGCAGCTTGCCAAGCCAAAAAAGACCCATTTATCCTTATTCTGCTTCCTGTTAACTAACCAATTCTCTATCCTTGCTAATATGTTACTCCCTACACCACAAGCTCTTATTTTGTGAAGCAACCTTTGATTTGGCAGCTTGTCGAATGCCTTTTGGAAATCCAAGTACACAACGTCTACAGGTCACCCTTTATCCACATTACTTGTTACTTCCTCAAAAAATTCTTTAAAAAAATTAGTCAAATGCGGTCTCCCTTTCATAAAACTATGTTGATTCTGTTTTATTGTATTATGATTTTCCAAATGTCCTGCAATTACCTGCTTAATAATGGATTGTAGCATTTTCCCAATGATTGACGTTAGGCAACTGGCCTTTAGCTTCCTGCTTTCTGTGTTACATTTGTTACTGTGTTACATTTGTGATTTTCCAATCCGCTGGGATCTTTCCAGAATCTAGGGAATTTTGGCAGATCAACACCAATGCATCTAGTATCTTTGCAGCCACTTCTTTTAAGACCCTAGGATGAAAGCCATCAGGTCCAGGGGACTTGTCAAGCTTTAGTTCTACTAGTGTTCCCATTTCCTCCCTCTATTTTACCTCTTGATTTTCAAGCATGCTTGGGATGCTTATTGTGTCTTCTATAGTGAAGACACAATAAGCATCCCACAGACACACAAAGTACCTGGTCAATTCTTCCACCATTTCCTCGTTTCCCATTATTAATGAGGGCAGATGATGGCGTAGTGATATTGTCACTGGACTATTAATCCAGAGACCCCAGGGTAATGCTCTGAGGACTTGAGTTCGAATCCCACCACGGCAGGTGGTGGAATTTGAATTCAATAAAAATCTGGAACTAAAATTCTAATGAAACTATTGTCAATTGTTGTAAAAACTCATCTGGTTCACTAATATCCTTAGTTGTCCTCACCTGGTCTGGTCCAGAGCCACAGTAATGTGGTTAATTCTTAAATGCCCCTCTGAATGGCCAACAAGCCATTCAGCAAGTATCAAACTGCTACAAAGTCACAAAAAAGGAACCACCAATGGCAATCTCAGCCATGCAAAGCCTCCCTTACTAACCTCGGGGGGGAGGGGGGCGGCTAGTGCCAAAATTGGGAGAGCTAGTCAAGCAACAGCCTTGTATAGTCATCCTCACTGAATCATATCACACAGATAATGTCCCAGGCACCACCACCACCATCCCTGGAAATGTCCTGTCCTACCAGTAGGACAAACCCATCAGAGGTGGAGGCACAGTGGTATACAGTCGGGAGGGAGATGCCCTGGGAGTCCTCAACATCGACTCCTGACCCCATGAAGTCTCATGGCATCAGGTCAAACATGGGCAAGGAAATGTCCTGATGATTACTGCCCTCCTGCTAATTACTGCTAATGATTCAGTACTCCTCCATGTTGAACACTACGTGGAGGAAACACTGGGGGTGACAAGGGTGCAGAATATACTCTGAGTGGGAAAATGCAATGTCCATCACCAAAAGTGGCTCAGTAGCACCACTACTGACCGAGCTGGATGAGTCCTAAATGACAAAGCTGCTGAGACTGGGACTGCAGAAGGTGGTGAGAGAAAAACATACAACTCATCTTTACCAACCTTCCTGCTGCAGATGCTTCTGTCCATGACAGTATCAGTAGGAGTGACCACTGCACAGTCATTGTGGAGATGAAGTCCCACCTTCACATTAAGGATACCCTCCGTCTTGTTGGGTGGCACTACCACAGTGCTAAATGGAACAGATCTAGCAACTCAAGACTGGGCATCCATGAAGCGCTGTGGGCCATCAGCAGCAGCAGAATTGTACTCAACCACAATCTGTAACCTCAAGCCAAGGGATCAACACTGGTTCATTGAAGTGTTATGACACAGCAGTTGGTAAAGGCTGAGTTATTTAAATCCCAGAGGGAAACTTGAACAACTGTCATTTGTTCAATTGGTACGTCTGAGATGCAGCTCTGAATTCAGGAATGAAACTACCAAACCTCAAGAGATTTTATATATAAAACTACATTAAACATATATTAATTTAACAACAAATTTAAACACATACACATGTCCACAAATTACTGACATAATAACTTTTAAACAAATCCCCAAATTAATCACTCCCAGGTAAATCTTCACCAAGGCAACAATAGCCCATAGATTTTAAACAGACACCAGGCAAAGCAAATCTGCCCTTACAAATTCAAAATGAGGTTACTTTGCAATTTAGTTCCTTTGCAGAGAGTTGTAAGCGTTACAGGCTGGTTAAATCTTAAATGCCTCTGACTTACATGCACAAACTCCTTTCTATTTATGCCTAGCTTTCCTTTTGAATGTAAATTTTCCATTGTATTACTAAGTTTTTTAATTTTATCTCTCCTAACAATAATCCTTTCATTCCAACAATTTTACTAGTAATGTAAACAAGTTGCTTGGCACCTCCCAGCTAGGTGCAAGATTTTACCCATTCTTTTGAAAGGTTTATTCAACAAATGCAAATTGCATTTTACCTATTACTTCTTACGTTTATCTAATTAACATCTCAAACTACTATACATCAAAGTGCCCAGGCTGGCTGGCTTTAATCTAGTTAAGCCACACACATAGGCACAGATCCTACTACAATTCCAATTTAAAAATAATTTCCAATCACATTATACACATTAATATCTCTCCATGACACAAGAGTACAGGAAGGCACCAGGAGCAGCACCAGGCATACCCAAAAATGAGGTGTCAACCTGGTGAAGTTATAACACAGGACTAGTTGCATGCCAAACAGCATAAGCAGCAAGTAATAGGCAGAGCTAAATGATCCCATAGCCAACAGATCAAATCTAAGCTCTGCAGTCCTGACACAGACAGTCATGAATGGTGATGGACAATTAAACAACTCACTGGAGGAGGAGGTTCCACAAATATCCCCATCCACAATGATGGAGGAGCCCAGCACATCAGTGCAAAAGAAAAGGTTGAAGCATTTGCTACAATCTTCAGCCAGAAGGGCCAAGTGGATGATCCACCTCGGCCTCCTCTGGAGATCCCCAGCATCACAGATGCCAGTGTTCAGCCAATTCGATTCACTCCACATGATATCAAGAGATAGTTGAAGGCACCTGGATACTGCAAAGGCTATGGGCCCTGACAATATTCTGGAATTAGTACTGAAGGCTTGTGCTCCAGAACTTGCCGCGCCCCTAGCCAAGCTGTTCCAGTACAACGACAACACTGGAATCTACTCAGCTATGTGGAAAATTGCCTAGGTATGTCCTGTACACAAGAATTAGGACAAATCCAAACCGGCCAATTACAGCCCTACCAGTCTACTCTCGATCATCAGTAAAGTAATGGAAGGGATCATCAATAGTGCTATCATGCAGCATTTGCTTAGCAAACCTGCTCACTGATGCCCAGTTTGGGTTCCAAATTCAGCTCCTGACCTCATTACAGCCTTGATTCAAACATAGGCAAAAGAGCTGAACTCTTGAGGCAAAGCGAGGGTGACTGCCCTTGACATCAAGGCCGCATTTGATTGAGTGTGGAATCAAGGAGCCCAAGCAAAGCTGGGGTCAATGGGAATCAGGGGGGAATCTTTCCACTGGTTGGAGTCATACCCAGCACAAAGGAAGATGGTTGTGGTTGTTGGAGGTCAGACACCACAGCTCCAGGACATCACTGCAGGAGTTCCTTAGGGTAGTGTCCTTGGCCCAACCATCTTCAGCTGCTTCATCAATGACCTTCCTTCATAAGGTCTGAAATGGGGATGTTCGCTGATAATTGCACAATGTTCAGCACCATTCGCGATTCCTCAGATACTGAAACAGTCCATTCCACATGCAGCAAGAACTGGACAATATTCACGCTTGGGCTAACAAGTGGAAATTAACATTCGTGCAACACATGTGTCAGGCAATGATCATCTCCAACAAGAGAGAATCCAACTATCGCTCCTTGATGTTCAATGGTATTCCCATCACTGAATCCCCCACTATCAACATCCTGGAGGTTACCATTGACCAGAAACTGAACTGGACTAGCCATATAAATACTGTGGCTACAAGAGCACAGGCTCTTGTAGGAATTATGCGACAAATAACTCACCTCCTACCTCCCCAAAATCTGTCCAGCATCTACAAAGCACAAGTCAGGAGTGCGATGGAATACTCCCTACTTGCCTGGATGAGTGCAGCTCCCACAACACTCAAAAAGCTTGACACCATCCAGGACAAAGCAGCTCACTTGATTGACATCACATCCACAAATATTCACTCCCTCCACCACCGACGCACAGTAGCAGCATTGTGTACCATCTTCAAGATGCACTGCAGGAATTCACCAAGGTTCCTTCGACAGCACCTTCCAAACCCATGACTGCTACCATCTGGAAGGACAAGGGCAACAGATAGATGGGAACACCACCACCTGGAAGTTCCCCTCCAAGTCACTCACCATCCTCACTTGGAAACATATCGCTGTTCCTTCACTATCGCTCAGTCAAAATCCTGGAACTCCCTTCCTAACAGCAACGTGGGTGTACCTACACCACATGGACTGCAGTGGTACAAGAAGGCAGCTCACCACCACCTTCTTAGGGGCAGCTAGGGATGGGCAATAAAAATGCTGGCCCGGCCAGCGAGGCCCACATCCCATGAATGAATAAAAAATAATTCTCAGTCTCACCCTCTAAGGGATGAACACTCATTTTAGTTACTTTTTTTTAAAAAAAATACTTATGGAAACTCTTACTATCTGTTTTTATATTTCTAGCTAGCTTACTCGCAAACTCTAATTTCACCCTCCTTATTTTTTCTTAAGTATTTCTTTGCTGGTTTTAAAATTCTGTCCAGTCTTCTGGCCTACCACTAATCTTCACAGTATTGTACACTTTTTTTTCAATTTCATACTATCTTTAAATTCCTTAGTTAGCCACAGGTGGTACATCCTTCTCCTGGAGTCTTTCTTTCTCGATGAAATATATCTTTGCTCAGAGTTTTGGAATATTTTCTCAAACATCTGGCCTACTGGCGCACTCCTTAGTTTGTACACTTTGTTCCTTCCTGCCATGCTCATCATCATCACCCTCATTGCTACCTTGGCCTCTTGACTGCCCCTTTTCCCTTAATTTATCACATTTTTCCTCACGTGTTGCCACCTCCCCTGCACCAACCCCCACCCCCCCGTCCCTTCTATTTAGGTTAAAGCCCTCCCTACCGCCTTAGTTATGTGACTGTCCAGAACACTGGTCCCAGCACGGTTCAGGTGAAGATCATCACAATGGTACAGCTCCCTCTTTCCCCAGCATTGGTGCCAGTGCCCCATGAATCGAAACCCATTTCTCTCACACCAATCTTTGATGCATGCATTTCCCTCCCTAATCTTATTTACCCTATGCCAATTTGCCTGTGGTCCAGGTAAGAAGCTAAAGGTTAATAACTTTGAGGTTCTGTCTTTTAATTTAGCCCCTAGCTGCTCATACACCCTACTCAGAATCTCATTCCTAGCCCTATCTATGCTGTTGATACCTATGTGGACCACAACAACTGGATCCTCAACACCCCACTGGAAGTTCCTCTCCAGATCTGAGCAGATGTCCTGAACCCTGGCACTAGGCAGGCAACACGTCCCCTTCTGGACTCTTGCTCATGGTTGCAGGAAACTGTTTCTATCCCCCTGACTATACTATCCCCTACTACAACTACATTCCTATTTACGCCCCCTATTCAAATGGCTTTCTGCATTACTGTGCTATGGTCAGCTTGCTCAACCTTCCTGCAGCCCCTGCTTTCATCCATACAAGCTGCAAGAACTTTGAACCTGTTGGACAATTGGAAAGATTGAAACACTTCCATTGCTACCCACTGGATCCCCATACCTGCCTCACTCACAGTCACATCCTCCTGTCCCTGACCATAGACCAAATCAGACAACCGTATCCTAAGGGGTGTGACTGCCTTCTGGAACAAAGTGTCTGATTCATCACTTTCCCCAGCTTGACCTCGAGCTCACTGACACTAAGCCGAACCTCCTCCAGCTGCAGGCACCTACTGTAGAGGTGTTTGTCGTGGAGCGCACAGGCATCTATCAGCTTCCTCATACTGCTGCTGCAACATACCAAATGTCCTGCCACCTTAATTGTGTTTTAAATAAGTGAAGCGCTTCTTCACTCCACAATCCTCCCACTCTGGCTCCGACTCACTTATGTCTTTCTGTAAGAGACACCATCCCAATTCCGGCCCAGAGGACACTTCCCCCCACATCCCCCAGTCTGAGTGCAACATTCCCTCCCCAATCCCTTAGTTGAGCCCTGTCCTCCAGTCCCTCCTCTTGCCTCTGTCTTGTCTTCTGCCACCACCTCCACCACCACTCACCCCCCCGATTCGAGCCCTTGCCTTGCAGTACATTACAACCCACCTCCGCCTTATCGCTAGTCTGGTATGTAGAGTCTTGCCTTTGTAACCCCCGCTTGAAAGTGAAATGCTGCTGTCTGCGAAGCTGGCACAGATTTGGAGGTGCCACAAGCGCTGCGCCATGCAAGGTAGGCGAACAAACCTCGAAGTCACTAGTGAAGAGCAGGTCGCCAAGTGTACATCGCTTATATGTGGTTGTGAATCACGCTGGTCTAATTGGATTCAGCGTGGGGGTGTGTGATCCTGGTGAGTTGCCTTGATAATGAGCATTCATGATATTCTAATATGTTCAAATGCTGTTCCCGACATGGTGCAGTGGGAAAAGCGCACAGCCATTGAGGGTGGGAGCAGACAGTTGCAATCTGTTTTTATGCTAATGGGAAATTGACTCTTGCTCCAGCAATATTTTCTCTGGCTGAGGGTAGGACCGGAAAATCCTGGCCCTTGTTTTATATAATGTTTTTCATTACCTTAAGGCAGCACGAGGCACTTTATTTGATTAAAATGTAGCTTCAGTGTGAAGTTTGTCCATTTCAGCAGGATATTGGAAGGTTGCTGATGACTACAAGACAACCCAGTGTGAATCCTTGACTACAAAACAGAGTGTGTTTCTTAATCTCAGCTGCAGACTGCAGGACATATCCAAGTAAGAAAGAACCAACAACAAACATGCATTTGGATAACAACATCTTAATGTATCTCTCAGAAGCACCTAAAAGAACTTCACACATAGTAAGCTACTCTTACATGAAGGCATACACCATTCATGTTGTGTACAACTCAAACCCACAAGCAGCAATGAAATGAATAATCATTGAATTGTGTTTGGTGGCATTCACAGAGGGAACAATGTTGGTCAGGCCATGTGAATAGTCCTTGTTCTTCTTCAACTGCTGTCATGGGGATTTTTGATATTCCCCAAAATGTGTGATTGGTCTTATTTGAAACAACACAGAGCATCCTCAGCATTAGATCATGAGTATGGAGCTCTTGAAACCATCACCTTTCAACTTTTATGCAAGAGTGTTGCCACTATCTCAAGCTAACACCATAGAGTACATGGGAGGTAGAGGAAAATGGATCATGAGTTGGACGAACACGTCATCGCACAGCAATTTGAGATCATTAAAGGGTACATGTAGAGAGCAAAAAAAATAGAGACTGCAATAGATAACTCCAGTGTGGGAAGTCTCACCAGGATGATGGGCTGAATGGCCTCCCTCTGTACTGAACTTTCAATGATGAATGGGGAAAACTGAATTGCTATTTATAATAAAATCATATACATTTTATAATGGGGTTAACCAATCTTTTATAAGTAACAAGGTGACAGAATTGTTCCCCAATCTGTCTTTCATTAAATTCCAGGGATTTGCTTTTGCAAGACATTGATTTTCTTTCTTTGATTCTTATGGTTCTCCACTGATCAAATCTGGTTCACTAAACACTTGAAGCAACCTGCTACAGTCTACGAATGTTCTTTCATATCAAGTTACATTTTCGAGGTGTTGCAGGATTGCCACATCCTAAATGAAAAGGCTGAAGCCAGGAACTTTGCTCTTCCATGTCACTAAATTGCTCTTTGCAGTGATCAACCTCAGGGCCCTGAAGGAGACATTGAGAAAACTTCCATTACTCAAACACAGAAATTGATATTGCTTTTTATAGAAAAAAAAGAACTTGCATTTATATAGCACCTCTCACAACCTCAAGATGTTCCAAAGGGCTTTACAGTAAATGAAGTACAGACACTGCTTTAAAGAGAAAACATGGTAGTCACCTTGTGTACAACAATATCCCGCAAACAAAAATGTGATAATGAACAGATGATCTTTTTTAGGGACATTGGCAGAGGGATGAATATTGGCTAGGATACTAGGAGTGAACTCTCCTGAATACCATTTCATTGAGATGACAGATGATATATTCTCTGAAAGATGGTACTTCTGATAGTGTAGCACTTTCTCTGTGCTGCACTGGAGTATCAACCTGGATTTTGCATTCAAATCTCTGGAACAGGACTCAGGCCCAAAAACTTCTGTCTCAGAGGCAAGTGTGCTGCCAACTGAGGCACAGATGTCACCTGCCTTATGCTAAAGAAAAATTCTGGATCTTGATGTGAATACATGGTGCTCGAGGAGTTCCAAGTGTGAGGGTATGCCTGATGAACTAGCTGGTCTTTCCCTGTCTGTCATTTTCATATGTTTGTAAACCTGAATAGAGGTAAAGAAGCAAGCTAGTCTGCTTGCTAACATCTGGTACCTTTCATAGCAATGTATTTCACAATGCTTTCTAAGGTTAGAAAGGAGTTCAAGGAGGTGAAAAATGTCAAGGCTTTTGAAGAGACTCATGGAAATGGTAGAAGCATAAAAGTGTTTAACAAATTTAATAATTAAGTGCAAGGGTGTGTCAGCTCGTGGTTCTCCTGAATGTAACTCATGTAAGATGCTTCAGGGAAAATGGATTCGTGCCCCTTTCACTCCTGGAGAAGGAGGTTGCTTTTGTAAATCTGGGCTACACCTGAACAAAAGTTCAGAAAGAATCAGGTTCACACCAATAAGTTGAAAAACGGAAGTGACAAATAACTCAATTCTCTGTTCAAACAGACCATGATAAATTTGATTTCAGTAAGATAGCAGAATGGCAAAGACGAATTAAGTAAACTGAAAACCCCTAGAATTGATTCAGCTTTAAATAAGAAGAGCTGAATCAGGTTTATGTACATATATCTTTGCTGAAAAAATTGGAGAAAATTGTACTTTTAGCCACCATCCTAAAATAGCAGGAGTATTTAAGAAACAGTACAAGATTCAGCTGTAGTCTGATACTTGACTTTTGAAGCAACTAAATTCAATTTCAACAAATAAGGAGAAGCTGAATCAGTGAGTGGTTTCATAAGGGCTTGTGATGTTTCCCTGAACACCTGGTACACCGCAGGAGAAAATCATTTATTGTGTGGGGCTATCAGATGAAGGACTGAATGATTGATTGCATTTTTTCCCAGAATTGGAGGGTTTTTTTCCTCTTAATCCCCCAGTGACCTCCATTCCCATGGGCTCCTTGGTGCCATACTCAGTCAAACACTGCCTTTAACATCAAGGGAGCTACTCTGATATTCAGTTCTTGTGTCTGTTACCGAATCATGGGAAAACTCCGTTCAGCTCCTGAATTTGGTTCCATCAGTTAAATCATAGCTGCTCTATACGCTAACACCATTTACTCACCTTTAATGCATACTCCCCGATACCTCCACACAACATACCATCTATTTTTTTTAGTTGTGCGTAGCCAGTTCATGTAAGTATGTGGGCTCTTTAGTGTTTTTTGCATGGCTGCAGACGCACACTAACTTTTAAGGGGCTAACATGTGCATGGCCTGCAGGACCACGCTCAGTGACCATGTAGCCGTGCAGCTCAAGGGAACATTTTCTCTCCCCAACAAAAATCTATCTATCAGTCTTGAAAGCTTCATTGACCCAATCAGGGATATTACAAGAACTGAAAATGCTGGAAATGCTACCGCGTTAGTCCCACACGATATGATTGTGAATGATCATGTCCTGCAGAGTACCAGAGGTGGGTGCCCAGGCAAACATCACAAAGCCCTTATGAAACCATCACAGATTCAGTTTCATCTTAATTACTTTGAATTTTTGTTGTAATAAATTGAAGGTATTTAAAACTGTCTGTGAAGTAGTTTGAAGCTGACTCCACCTTGATAACGGTTATGATTTTATTCAATAATAAGGTTGTATTATTTGGGCAGCAGTTTGCAAGAAGCAACTGCAAATTACATCACTCCATTGATTCTTGGGTAGAAAGGATGTCCTATTCCTTAAAACGCCCACACACATACACTGGTACACATATCTGGTGTCTACCTTCACTCTTCGACACCGAGAATGAACCAAACCCTCTAGAATTTAGGCCAAAAATTAGAAATGCAGAAAAATCCATGCAATCATAAGCATGGCAAGTTCTGTTCGGAAATAGATCTTGAGCTCCCTTAATGCCTTAGCACAAGATGACACAACCAACCATGAAGCCAACAAGGGTTATATCTATAATTGGATTTAATATTACCATTTCACTAAGTTTAACAGAAGAGAAACAAAACTAAATTAACAAAACTATTAACCAGCAATCTTAATTTTAAGCTACAATGTAGCAAAGCTTACCACTGAATAATAGTAACAATTTCCATATTTGGGTCACTGAACAGTTGAAGAGAGAAGGCCATGTGACAAGCCAACCCTTTGTATTTAAGCACCTGCTTTCTCTGCAGAACAGGACAAGCAACTGAGACACTGAAGGAACAAGACCCTAAGTGAGTCCCTTGCTTTTCTCTCTTTCTCTCTTAATTCAACTTGTAACCCTGTCTGCTGATTTTGGCTAACCAGATGCCGCAGACAAAGATCTTAAAAAGAACTCAACCCAATGCTGCTGTCTCTGGAAGAACAGATTAATGGACAGTATACAGCCTTAAAGCCCCTTGATGCTGAAAGCTGCAGGACCACCAAGTTCAGCCTGAAGCCAGCCAAGTCACCAACCTTCAAGAACCGTATACCCCTTTAATTTTACTGGACTATAAATTACTTAATCTATCCTCCCCACTTTGTAATCTATTTGTGTGTGTGTGAAAATTGGAGTGTTTTTATTATTCTACTTAGACCAGGTTAAGTATAATAAAACTACCCTCTTTTATTTTTTAAAACTCAAGAAGACCTGTCTGATCTTGTCTATTATGGTCATAGCATGTAAACAGTTAAACACTCATGGAATTGACAAGTATATCTGTTCTTTTAAAAAAACCTGTTGCAGTCAAACGGGGAGAGGGAAAAGAAGGAGTCATTCAACCCCTCCTCTTCTGATCAGAACACTCCATTCTGTTTTGATTTTCAATTTCCAATATCCACAGTGTTTTACTTTTGTTTTAAAGTTATGACCAGGTCTGAAACTTTGTGGCTTTGGTTATGGGCATGTAGGGGTCACTTGATAGCACTCTTGATGACTACTTCCATCACTTGCAGGGGTAAGGGTGAGTAATGGTAACTGTGCTGGGTTGACAACCCAGAGAATGGGAATTCACAATCCTGCCATGCTAGTTGTAAAGCTGAGTTCGATATAAATGAAAGACTCGTATTATGGACGTCAGGGCATCTAAACCACTTTAGAACCAAGTTAGCACTTTTAAAGTGTCCAATTAAGGGCCTCATTCCATCACCACCATGATTTAACTAGCAGCGGGAGGGGCCAAGCACCAGGCAGGTTTCTCTGTGTGGGCTGGTGATGGACAGGGTGTGCCCCCTTAATGGGGTCCCTGGGCCCATCAGAGGGTCCCCTAAGCTGCAGCACTCCCCAGGCTGCCCTCCCACCATGGCGTTTCGAACCCCAGCCCCCAATCCCCCTCATCGGGGGCCAGTCAACTTGGCACCCGCCGAGACCCACGAGCATTTACCCAAATCCTGATCCAACATCGCACGCTTCTGTCCCAATGCGCTGGAGAGCTGCCAGCCTCTGATTGGCCTGCAGCTCCCGAAGGTGGGACTTCCTGATCCAGAAGGTTGAACGTCCCACCTCCAGTCTATTAACAGCCAATTGACAGTCAAACGGCTGTAGGGCAATCAGTGTTCCTTTTGGTGGGATCTCCCCAACTTTTTAACTGAGGGTGCAAGGTACCTGGTGCCTGATATACTTCAGCCCTATGCCTCTATTTCCAAAGCCCAGATTGTAAAATGGTTTTTCATCAGCTTTATCAATTTGGCCTGCCTTCAAAGATTTGTGAATCACCAGATCTTTGTTCCTGCACTTCCTTTAAAATTGTAATAATTAGTTCCGTTGCCTCTTCACATTTCTCTACATAAAAGGGTCATAAAAATTGTCAGGGGTGGGGGGAGCAAATATCCACAGGGGAACCCAGAAAAAAAAAACTAATAATGATCGTGCTTCTTACATGCAGGAACCATTTATAGCTGGTGGGATAACATCATAAGGAGGCTTCCATGCTGAAGCTTTGCAATAAAACTCCGGGTGTATTTGTCACGTTTTGATGAATTTTGCAGGTCTTGAAGTGCCAGTTGATCTGAACCCAATTACAGCTGTGGTTCAGTTATTTGGTAGGACTCGTCTGCTGGGTCGGAATGTTGTGGATTCAAAGTCCCACTGCAGCGACTTGCATGTGAAAATCTATGCTGACACTCCAGTATAGGCTTGGAGTGCTGCATTGTTGGATGTGCCATCTTTTGGATGGGTTAAAGCAAGGCCCTGCCTACTCTCTCAGGTAGATGTGAAAGATCCCATGATATTATTTCAAAGGAGATCAGGGAACTTATCCTTGGTATTCTGGCCAATATCTCTCCCTGAATCAACATCACAAAAAACACATTATCTTGTCTGTATTAGGGTTTTTTTGTGGGAGCTTGCTGTGCACAAATTGGCTGCCACGTTTCTTGCATTACAACAATGACTATAATTCAAAAAGTATTTCACTGGCTGTAAAGTGCTTTGGAACATCCTAAAGTTGTGAAAAGGACTATATAATTCACTTTATTTTCTTGTCCTAAGTGATTCTATCAGTAGCAATGTTGCCTGTCAGTCGTGGGTTCGAGCTTCACTGAGAAACAAGATGTTACAATTTGCATGGTTTGCAGGATGATTGAGGAGCTAGTTTAAAAACGAATTAGGCCCTAAGTAGATGATGAATGTCTCTGAATGTAAATTGAGCCCATGATTATACCCTTCAGCTCCTCTGTGTTACCTAGAAGCATCCCAAGGCAGACGTTAATCTCATCAATAGAAAACCTACATTGACTAATGCTGAAGATCTATCTGTACAATTGTAATGAAGGCAGGAATAAATATTGCTTGCTGTGTATTTTATTATCATCCTTTCTCTGTCACCAAGCATTTGTTTCCTTCTCTGTTGCCTATCTGTACTCATACTCCCCTCTTTGAGGGCTCTTAGGCTGCAGGTTGCATGAGTAATCCCATAAAATGAATGCCTTGTGCTCTACCTAAAAATGATCAAGAGTTTTGAACTCCAGAGATTAAGACCTTTCAAGAATGATTGAAACATTAGGATCGAGCTCCCCCAGATGGTCTGGTGTATAAATGCATTGATCCTTGCGATACCCAGCCTCAGCAGACAGGAAGGTCTTGTTTGCAGTGACTCATCAATGCTGAGTTAGCTAATCTCAGCCAGTGTAGCAATATGGGTGACGCAGTCAGCCTTGGTGCCTCTGCCTCACACTACATTCCTGGTACCCAGTGGTTCATCCACACATATGAAAAATGATGGGCAAAGAAAGACCACTGGTCCATCAAGCCTGAGCCACTCTTGATGGCTGGCGCATCATGACTAGACATTTCCTACCTCTATTCCGATTCCCCCATCACATGACCCTCAGCTCATGTGGTATCCAGGCAAAAAAAAACATAGCCAATATAGGAAAAGAAACAGTCTTCGGAAAATTTCTCCCTGACCTCTGAACAATTGAAACCAATCCAGTACCTCACATTCCCTTCAATTGGAAAGATCAAACATGTACAGTTGTGAAGTAAGAATAATATCAGGTTTAGACATGATACACACTATGGTCAAACAGTCTGCTGCCATTCACGGTTTAGGCTCATATGTGAACAATGGCTATTTGGGCAAGGCAGTGTAGCACCCATTGAATTATATCTCAGCATGAGTTGGCACCTTCAGAAGGAACAAGGAGAAATTAGAGAGGGGAGGAAATAAATTTTAGGAACTGAACAACACATTGGAAAATGTATTTTCCAAAGCTCCGTAACCAAAAAGTGAAGTGCAGAAATTGTGAATTTAACACTTGAACAATTATGAGAGTTGAATTATAGGCACCTACGCCGTGACACAGTATCACAGTGATTCTTCCAGCCCTACAACCCCTCAAGATCTTCACACTCCTCCAATTCTGGCCTTTTGAGCATCCCTGATTTCCACTATTCCTCTATTGGTGGCCGTGCCTGGGCCTGAAGCTCTGGAATCCTGCCTGAGGCTCTGCAGTTCTCTACCTGTCCTCCACCTTTAAGACACCCCTTAAAACCCACCTCTTTGACTAAGCTTTGGATCACCTGTCCTAAGATTTCCTTGTGGAGTTTGATGTCAAATTTTGTTTGATGGTGCCCCTGTGAAGCACCCTGAGCCATTTTACTACTTTAAAGGCGCCATAATGTTGTATTATCAAATTGGATCAGCCCTGCATTGGGGAAGTGGAAATCCAAACCAGGGTTTGTTCCTGATCACTATCCATTGACTTCTGCCCAAATGTAGGAAATTGGGTGCAAAGAGAAAGGTTAGAATGTGAAATTTGCTACCACATAGAGTAGTTGAGGTGAGTAGCAGTGATACATTTGAAAACAAACTAGGTAAGTACATAAGGGAAAAAGAAATGGGGGGGATACACTGAGATGAAATAGGGCGTGAGGAGGCAAGTGTGGAGCATAAACAGCAGGACAAAGCAGTTGGGCCGTACAACCTGTTTTTGTGCAGCAATTTCTATGATTGTCCATTTTAAATTACAATAATCTATAGAATCCCAACGTAAAATTAAAAGTGATGCATCATACTGACAGCCATGGGAAATCATTTCAACCAACAGTCCATAAAATGTAATGAAATATTAAATGCTCATATTTCCTGAGCATGCTAGTCATCACAGTGAACTCCCAATGGAAATTAGCTAGCCTACTTTAAATTCAGGTTCATCACAAGCTTGGAGCACATTAGCTAAAGGAAGACTTTTGGCAGGGAGGTTAAATTATCAGGACCAGTTTTATACAATGCTCTTAAGTGAAAAAAATAAAAGCAATGACTTCTACTGATTGGTTAAAGGCAAGGGACTGCACTCTGCATGGTAGGACCCTGGAAAGTAGTGAAGATCAGAGGGACCTTGCTGTGCATATCCACAGATCCCTGAAGGTAGCAGGGCAGGTAGAAAAGGTGGTTAAGAAGGCATATGGGACTCTTGCCTTTATTAGACGAGGTGTAAAATACAAGAGCAGGGAGGTTATGCTGGAATTGTATAAAACGCTGGTTAGGCCACAACTGGAGTACTGTGTGCAGTTCTGGTCACCACATTATAGGAAGGAGAGGGTGCAGAGGAAATTTACCAGGATGCTACCTGGGCTGGAGGGTCTGAGCTATAAGGAGAGATTGCATAGGCTGGGGTTGTTTTCCTTGGAGCAGCAAAGGTTGAGAGGGGACCTGATAGAGGTATATAAGATTATGAGGGGCATAGATAGGTTGGATAGGAAGGCACTTTTTCCATTAGTAGAGGGGTCAATAACCAGGAGGCATAGATTTAAGGTAAGAGGTAGAAAGCTAAGAGGGGAGCTGAGGAGAAAATTTTCACCCAGAGGGTGGTGGGAGTCTGGGACTCACTGCCTGAAAGGGTGGTTGCATCAGAAACTCTCTTAACATTTAAGAAGTATTTACACATTCACCTGCATTGCCATAACCTCCAGGGCTATGGGCCAAGCGCTGGAAAATGGGGTTAGTGTAGCCAGATCTTTGTTGACTGGCACAGGCACAATGGGCCAAATGGCCTCCTCCTATGCTGTAAACATCTTTGAGCCTATGGGTTCCAGTATTGAGTGAGACAGTAACAGGAAAGTATATGTTCAAAATACTCACTAACAAATCAAAGGGGAGGTTAGAAAAATATGTTTATATACGGAGGTGGGTTAGAATGTGGGATATTCTGCCACAGGTAGTTATTGAATCAGAGTCCATGGAAATTTTTTCAGCAGTGCAATGATAATAAGTGTTATGGAACCAAGACTGGTAAATGAACTTAAGGTACAGATCAGTCGTGATCTAATTGAATGTTGGATCAAGCTCACAGAGCAGAATGGCCTCCTCCTGTTCCTATGTTCCTAAATGAAAATTGGGCAGGGTGTATCATGGGCAGCCAATCCACTCTCGGCATTTCATGTTCTGGCCCCTGCTACAGTTGAATTTCATCCCATGAGGCCTAACGGGTCAGTTCGTAACACTTTTTCTTCTGAGTAAAGTGGAAGTCATGGGTTAATTCCCCAGAGACTTGTATTTGCAATCGAGACTGACATTCCAGTACCGTGCTGAGCGAGGGTTGCACTGTCGGAGGTGCCATCTTTCAGATCAGATATTAAATTGAGGATCTGTCTGCCTATTCAAATAGATGTGGAAAGATTCCTTAGCACCATTTGAAGAAGAGACAGGGATTCCAACAGTCTTCTTCAGCCAACCACACTTAAAATAGATGACCAGCCATTTATATAAAAGAGAAACGTACCTTTATATAGCACCTTTCATGGCTACCAGATATCTCAAAGTACTTTACAGCCAATTAAGTAGTTTTTTGTAGTGTACTCACTGTTGCAATGTAGGAAATATGGAAGCCAATTTGTGCACAGCCAGCAGCAATGTGCAACTAAACATATAATCTGGTTTAGTGATGTTGGTTGAGAGATAAACATTGTCTAGGACACCAGGAATAATTCCACTGCTCTTCTTCAAAATAGTGGCATGGGATCTTGAGAGTGAAGATGAGATTTCTGTTAACAGTTCCTCTGGAAGGTGGCATCTCCAGCAGCGCAGCACTCCCTTATTACTATATGGGAGTATCAGCCTAGATTTTGGTACTCAAATCCTGGAGTGGGATTTAAACCCCTGACCTTCTCACTAAGAGGCAAGAGTGCTACTAAAGCAACCAGAACTGACACTATTCTGTCAAATGTGAGACCTTGATGTGCATAAATTGTCTGCCACAATTAATCATTGACATAACAATGGTGACTGCACTTCAAAAATAATTCGTTGGATGTCAAGTGCTTGTGATAAGATTCTATAGAGCTGACCTGATGGAAGTCTTTAAGATTATGAAAAGGTTTTATTAGAGTGAAAGTGGCGAAGTTTCCAATTGTGTGGCAGGCTAAAACCAGAGGCCATGACTATAATATAGTCATTAATAAATCCAGTATGCAGAAACATCTTTACATACGAACGTATAAAGTAGGAGCAGGAGTAGGCCATTCAGCCCCTCGCGCCTGCTCTGCCGTTCAATAAGATCATAGCTGATCTGTTCATATTCCGAGTTCCACATTCTCATTTACCCCCGATAACTTTTGATTCCCCTGCCTAACAAGAATCTATCTACCTCTGCCATAAAAATATTCAGTGACCCTGCCTCCACCACATTCTGAGGCAGAGAGTTCTAAAGTCACATAACCCTCAGAAAAATTTATTTTCATCTCTGTCCTATATAAGGACGACCCCTAAGTTTAATACAGGACCCCCTGGTTCTGGAGTCACCCACAAGAGGAAACATCCTTTCCACGTTGACCTTGTCAAGACCATTAAGGATCTAATAAACTTCAGTCAAGTCACCCCTCATTCTTCTAAACTCAAGTGGAAACAAGCCCAGTCTGTCCAACCCATCCTCATAAGTCAACCCTCTCATTCCAGGTATCAATCTAGTAAACCACCTCCAACACATTTACATCCTTCTTTAAACAAGGAGACCAAAACTGTACACAGTATTCAAAGTGCGGTCTCACCAATGCCCTGTATAACTGAACCATAACATCCTTATTGTTATGTTCAATTCCTCCCGTAAAGGATAGCATTCCATTAGCCTTCCTGATTACGTGCTGTACCTGTATTCTAACTTTTTATGACTCATGCACAAGAACACCTAGAACCCTCTGCAACTTGGAATTCTGCAGTCGTTCTCTGTTTAACTGCCTTTTTATTCTTCTTATCAAAGTGACCAGAGTGGTTAGAATGTGGAACTTACTAGCACAGGAAGTAGCTGAAGCAAATCGCATAGATGCATTTAAGGGAAGCTAGAGAAACACATAGTGAAGAAAGGAAAAGAAGGACATACTGATAGGGTCAGATGAAGAGCGATGGGAGGAGGACCATGTGGAACACAAATACCAGCATGGACTAGCTGGGATACATTTCCTGTCACTGTGTTCTATATTCTCTGCATTTCTATAAATTGTAAGTCTTTCTTATTTCTAAGATAAGGCTATGTGGACTGTACAATCGGCCCCTATCTGCCCGTAGTATTTTGGAACTCAAGTGATTGAGAACTCCCATTCATTAAAGGTCATTAATTTATTCATTTTTCCTTTGTTTTGTACTTCAGAGTGCCTCCAAATTCTGATCAACGTGCCCCTTGCCTGGACATTTGTCTGGAGAAGAACTCAATGTTACAATTCTACCACTGTTACTACTGTTAGAGGTTTTCTGGCAAATTTAACTTTATCACTCTTCCACTCTTGTGAGTAAATTACCGGATGCATTCATTAACCTGCCTATATATTTCTTACCTTTTTACCCAGCTTCGCCTTGTAAGGTATGGTGACTTTAATTTCTATATGTCATCGTGACAGTAATTTTTTTCTTGTGCATTAGTCACTCAAAACTTGTCAATCATGAGCCAGTGGGTGTTTTTTTTTTATTCATCCATGGGATGTGGGCTTCGCTAGCTGGGCCAGCATTTATTGCCCATCCCAAGATGCCCTTGAGAAGGTGGTGGTGAGCTACCTTCTTGAGCCGCTGTTAGGGGGGGAGTTCCAGGATTTTGACCCAGTGACAGTGTTTCCCATTCTTTGTGCATCCTGAAGTAGGAATTAGCATTTATATAGTACCTTTCATAACATCAGGAGCTCCCAAAGCACTATTACAGACAATGAATTACTTTGAAGTGTGATCACTGCTGTATGGAAGAAATGCAGAAATCTATTTGCACACAAAGAGCAATGTGTTAAATTATCAGATTATTTGTTTATAATGATGCTGGTTGAAGGATAAATATTGGCCAGGACACCAGGGAGAACTCCCTTGCTCTTCTTTGAAGGAAGCTTATGCATCCACCTCAGGGGACAAACAGGGCTTTGGTTTAACATGCCATCCAAAAAGCAGCACCACTGACCAGGGAGCACATAGCACTGGGGGCTGACAGTCTAGAGTACATGCTCGAGTTCCAAAAGTGGGACTTGAATCCACGCCATTCTGACTGAGAGATGTGAATGCTTCCCACTGGGCCATGGCTAATACCTCCACACTCACTGTATGATGCGACAGCACTAAAAATGGGCCAGGTTAGAGTGTTGATGCATTGCCACGTCCAGATATAGCTTAGGATTGCAAGATTGACTGGGATTCTGTCGGGTCCTCGGGGGCCTCATCCACCTGTTGGAGAACCAACAGGGAACCCGGTCAGTTCCGTGTGGGAGGATCAATGGAATCAAGGCACTTAAGTGGCCACCGTTGGTCCTTCCCCACGATTGAGATCCCCAGCAGCAGAAGTCCCACCCTCCCCTAGAGCTCCTGGCCAATCAGAGGCCTCAGTTACTCATGCTGCTAGTGCCAAAGGGCCCTCAACCGTGTCCGGCCCATCTCCCGCACATCCGCCCTCACGCCTCCTCCTCCCTCCCAAAAACATGATAGGGTCCCCCTTGTCCTCACTTATCACCCCACCAGCCTCCGCATTCAAAGGATCATCCTCCGCCATTTCCGCCAACTCCAGCATGATGCCACTACCAAACACATCTTTCCTTCACCCCCACTGTCGGCATTCCATAGGGATCGTTCCCTCCGGGACACCCTGGTCCACTCCTCCATCACCCCCTACTCCTCAACCCCCACCTATGGCACCACCCCATGCCCATGCAAAAGATGTAACACCTGCCCTTTCACTTCCTCTCTCCTCACCGTCCAAGGGCCCAAACACTCCTTTCAAGTGAAGCAACATTTCACTTGCATTTCCCCCAACTTAGTCTACTGCATTCGTTGCTCCCAATGCGGTCTCCTCTACACTGAAGAGACCAAATGTAAACTGGGAGACCGCTTTGCAGAACACCTGCGGTCTGTCCGCAAGAATGACCCAAACCTCCCTGTCGCTTGCCATTTTAACACTCCACCCTGCTCTCTTGCCCACATGTCTGTCCTTGGCTTGCTGCATTGTTCCAGTGAAGCCCAACGCAAACTGGAGGAACAACACCTCATCTTCCGACTAGGCACTTTACAGCCTTCTGGACTGAATATTGAACTCAACAACTTTAGGTCTTGAGCTCCCTCCTCCATCCCCACCCCCTTTCTGTTTCTTCCCCCTTCCTTTTGTTTTTTTCCAATAAATTATATAGATTTTTTTTTTCCCACCTATTTCCATTATTTTTAAATATTTTTAAATATTTTATGCTCCCCCCACCCCCACTAGAGCTATACCTTGAGTGCCCTACCATCCATTCTTAATTAGCACATTCGTTTAGATAATATCACCAACTTCGACACCTCTGTGTTCTTTTGTTCTGTTGTCTGTGACATCTTTTGATGATCTGCTTCTATCACTGCTTGTTTGTCCCTACAACCACACCACCCCCCTCCACTTCTCTCCCCCCACCCAACCCACCCCCCCCCCCCCACCTTAAACCAGCTTATATTTCACCCCTTCTTGGATTCACCTAGTTCTGTCGAAGGGTCATGAGGACTCGAAACGTCAACTCTTTTCTTCTCCGCCGATGCTGCCAGACCTGCTGAGTTTTTCCAGGTAATTCTGTTTTTGTTTTGGATTTCCAGAATCCGCAGTTTTTTGTTTTTAAGGCCATTTGCAACCTCCCCAAGTGAAAGTCAGCAGCCCTCCATCAGCTATGCTGTAGCTCTGCACATGATTCCTTGGTATGCAAAGGCATTAAGGGGATTCACGAGAGTGGATAGCTCAGTTTTTTTGTGTGATCGGATGTGTTGTTGGCTAAAATTGTTATGGAAAAGGTTTTGTTTGGTGGCTTTTATTGCAGGGTTTTGGCCAAGAGGATGCTGTAATGGGACCATCACGGGTGGATAGGAAGCAATGGATTATGAAGCTGTGGCGGTGAATGGATAACATGTTAAGGGAATGTGAGTCTCTGTAGGTGCTCAGGGAAAGCCCATCTGGAGTGACGGGTACGGGAGCAGCCTCCCGCCTCGTCCTCCTCATGTGACCTCCATTTACCTGGAGGCAATGTCTGCACCTTCATATTACCGAGATTTTGGGGGATGAAACAGACCGTCATGAACTTGGAGACATGCTCCAGCCATTATTGTGGGTTCCCCCCTGAGTGCTCCAGGCAGCAGAACTATTGCTTGAGAATGTCGATGGTCTCCTCCATGATGTTGCTGGTGGCAGCATCTTAATATAAGCCCATTGTCCTCCAGTGTGGATAGGAGTCATCAGTCATATGTACACATGGTATCGTTTGTCTTGACACAACCAGACTTGGGCCCTTCACTGTGGGCTGAAGACGGCCTGTATGGCAGACTGGCTCGAGGTGAAGGCATCCTGGCTGCTGACAGGATAGTGGGCATTCACTGACATGATGTTTTGGGAATGGTTGCACAACGACTACACTTTGATGGAGTGGAACATTTTGTGGTTCCGGTGCATCTCTCCATTTACATGTGGGGCCCACAGATCAACATGTGTCCAGTCAATGATTCCCTGCACAAGTGGGGAATCATGCCATCTTGACAAGACCGTGTATCTGCTCCTCTGTTTCCCTGATTCACCCTGCTGGGAGGCTACAGATTCCATTGAAGGAGGCGGCACAGTTCAGTGACAACTTCCTTGGTGAATCTCAGGCCCCTCAGGCAATGCTCTAGGATGAGGTGGAGGTAAGAGAAGAGTTCCCTGAAAACCCTCGATAGATGGAACCTTCTGTGGTGAGCCTTCCTCCTCTCTGTGTGCAGAGCTTCCACTCTCTGCAGACTCAGCTCCATTTTCCTGCAATGTTACCGATTGCGAGGAACTGTAACTACAGTCCTGGTAACGGTTGTGACAAAACTTCTCTGCCTTTGTTCTCAGGGTGCAACAACACCCTTCCAAATATAGCAATTTATCTCTAAAAATGCACCACAACACTTTCAGAAACTTTGTAAAAGCAACAGTAAGTTAAAAGCGTATTACCTTCAAGCTGAACGGCTGGCCCTTTAAGTAATGTTAGTGAGGGATTCCTCATGCAACTAAACTCTTGTTCAGCCATGAGTGGTTAGCACAAGATATTTGCTGGGCCTGCATGGTTTCAATTTGCAGAAAGTGCATTAAATCAACCTGAGAGGCCACAAAGTGCCCACTACAAATGCTTCCAGTGCATGCATGCATGGATGCAGATGCTACTGCCCTTCCCAGCATGGGGCATTGTACAGGCCAAGAACAGCACCTGCCATTTTGGGGGCCTCTGTCTTCTGTAGTACCAGCTCCAGTGGCACTATGGAGAATAATTTTGTGGCCGGAACATTTTCTGCAGGGCCCCTTTAATTTTCCTGGTCTATGCTCCTGGGGCTAATATTCCTGGATGGAGAAACATTCAATCATTTCTGTCACTCCTTCTGCAGAATACTAATCTAGCCAAGATATCTACCTGGAAAAGTGATGAAAAAATAATGAGGGTTGGTATCATACAAAGCTCAGCTGGGAACAGCAAAGATCAATAATGTAGGAGCTCATTGTAGTCTCAGTCAGAGATAGAAAGCTTTGTTTGTTTTATATTCTGCACGTTCCTGACCCCAATCTCAGTAATGCACTAGTCAGGGTACAGCCATCCCACTAGTTCTTCTGTTCCAATTGATATCACTCTCCCGCTTTCTCCCTCTGCTTTTCATCAGCTAGCAGACCAGCTCTTTGCTCAAAACGTGCAGGCTCTCATGGATGAAAATGTTCCAGATGTGATACCGCCATCGTGAACCAGGAGCCTGTTACATTATGATACAATGCTAAATTCTTTCCCCGTCACAAGCCATTACTTTGAGTGATGAATGTACCAGTTTTCTCAAAGAAAGCCATTTATTTTGAATGCACCGTCCCTAAAACATTATCTGACCATCAGATAACTCCAGTCTATTTCACATCTATAAAACAGTCTGATATTTCAATCTTTATTATTCTGAAAACTCCATGAATTGCTGCT
This sequence comes from Carcharodon carcharias, assembly GCF_017639515.1. Classification (NCBI taxonomy): domain Eukaryota; kingdom Metazoa; phylum Chordata; class Chondrichthyes; order Lamniformes; family Lamnidae; genus Carcharodon; species Carcharodon carcharias. Next base: position 24,873,432 of record NC_054485.1, read on the forward strand.
TAAGCTGGCCAACGATAAAGCTAATAAATATGCTGTGGGCTGCAGTATTGGGCATGAGGTAAGTGTGGTAATATGCCTTTAAGGGATAGCAGCATCCCATTACTAGAGAGGAAGTGTGTCGTGTGATCCAGCCTCAGTTTTACTTTGGCCTCTGAGCAGAGCACATGGCGCACAGCTCTGCTGCTTCAAGCCTTATACCCATGTTCTCATGTGCCTAGTCTAAATAAATGAACCCACAACATGTTTGTGGGTTCCCATGAGTAATTGTTGCCATTATATCTTTATAAAAGCACAACCTGGTGTTCAGCGGTGGTAAAACAGCCTGGCAACAAGATTAACATGGTGAGCAGCCTTAGATCATGTTACATGGCATGATACAACCCTTGACGTTTTGGTCAGACCCCAATGAGGTCCCAGCTTCAGTGAATGTTGAAAACGCAGCATGCTGACTAATCAGAAAAATCCCTCATGGTGAGATTGCAGTGCAAAGCCTGTCAGTTCAGCGAGTGGAACAGTGTGAGGAGAGGACCAGTATTGTGTTAGCTCAGTCAGGACAGGCGAGTGACCTGGATGTGAGCCAGATTGCTAGCAAGTGAGGGAGAGTCAAACAAAAAGATAAAATAAACCAACAAAACCAAGCTGTCATAAATATTGGGCCAGAGAAGGTTGTGATTATAATGGGTGGCATTGAGAGTTGTTGAACAATAGATTGAAGAAAACGAGGAGAAAGGTCAAAGGGATATTGTCAAAATGTCCACAAAATTCCCCAGTTTGAATTGGGATACAGCTGATCTACTGTCCAAGTTCAAAATGGTTAAACAGCATACACAACTATAGTTTCTTGATTTAAGTGTGTCTGAACCTATTATGCAAGCCATAAAAATTCACCTACCAATTGGAAATGAAGACCTGCACAGGCTGAATAGATCAGGATTAACAGTAGAAGATCTAAATGATCCACAAAAGGTATGGACTACATTGAAAGATCAGTTCAGAATCAGATTAAACTTCCCCATTCATGACTAGAGTTCATGTCATTTCGACAACAACCTACCAAATCCATGGACCACACATCAGCAGATGCAGAAGAAAGGGTATGTACTGTGATTTCACAAAAGCAGAGCTAGCAGACAGAATTGTTGAGTTGGTGATCGCATCCAATCCCATGGAAGCGTTTCAGAAATTCTGTAAGTCAAGCCCAAAACATATAGCATTGAAGAGCTACTCAAGAATGGATGTAAGTACGAAGCAATCCATGCAGGTTAACAAAGCTTACAGGTCCTGGTACTACCCCATTTGTTGACGCACTCACTGGAATACCCAAGCCCATCATGGCACCTGGAAGGTGTGGCCTCCTGCATGCACCAAGGAATTGTCCAGCTTTCCAGCAGTCCTGCAAGGCATGTGGAAGGACTATTATAGTGGAGTTGCACTAGAGCAAAGGCTGATGCAGCTACAAATGGCCATGCACTAATCCAAACAGACTGTACACAATGGGTATGTTCAGTAAAGAAGAATGACCATCCGGTATCCCATTATAAACAGATACATGAGGTGATGGACAAACCGAAGCATGACGATGATGTGCATGACAAGATGAAGAGTGGTGAAGAAAGGTTTCACACCATCAATCTCAATGAAAACATCAATACTGTCACACCATTTGAAGTGTTTGAACAAAATCCAAATTATCTGCCCTAAGAAAGTAGGTACTATTCATTATCAGCCAAGATTGACACAGGAGCAAGTCCAACATACTACCTCTGCAAATTCTAAAAGAAATGTATGCATAGACATGGACAGCCATGGTGAAACCTACTACTGTGCAACTTTCAGCATACAACGGTTCACTAATTTCATGTGCAGGGTCCGTAGTCCTGAAGTGCAAGTACAGTCAATCCTCCTGGGTGTCACAGATGCCCTATATCATGGAAATGAAGATCCAGCAATTATAGATCACTGGCAAGCCATGACCTCACATTAGTGACAATCCATGGAATCAGTCAGACCTCACACAGCAGGTCAACCTCAGAAACTAGTACTATTGCCTCAGTTCATGACCTTACATCAAAATATCCAGAATGTTTCGACAAAATTGGCAATTTCAAGGGAGCTGCAACATTACACTTGCAGGAGAATGCAAGCCTGTCAATTGATCCACCTTACAAATGCAACATGCACTTACAAGACAAATTTTAAGTTTGAACTAGACAAAATAGAGAAAGATGGAATCATTAGAAGAGTACAAGAGCACATGGATAACAAGACAAATTTTAAGTTTGAACTAGACAAAATAGAGAAAGATGGATCATTAGAAGAGTACAAGAGCACATGGACTGGTGCAGCTCAATTACTCGTGTCATAAAGAAGGACGGATCATTGAAAGTATGCCTCGATCCATGACACTTAAACGCAGCTTTGAAACATTGTGTTTACAAAATACCCACATTAGGAGAGTTAAATCCGAGATTTTCATGTGCAAAATTCTTCTTGAAGCTTGATGCCAAAATGGTTACTGTTCAATATATTAGCAGAGAAGTCCCAAGAGCTTAATACATTGTGTGCCCCATTTGGATGATACTGTTCTGAGCAACTTCCTTTTGGCTGCTAGCCAGGATCTCTTTCAAGCTCACATGGACTGGACCACATCACATATACTGCCAGGATGCATCTGTATCGCCGGTGAAGTTGCTGTTGTGGGAAGAGAAAAAGCAAGAACATGACCATTATCTGCATTTATTGAAGCAAGTGGCACATAATGAAGGGTTGATGTTGAACAGTCTGAAATGTGCCACCAACGTGCAGCTGAATAATTTCTTTGGTCCTATTTATTCTAGTGCTGGCATATCTCCTGATCCAAGTAAAATAGAGGAAATAAAGGCCATGCAAACTCCTCAAGATAAGGATGATCTTCGAAGATAGCTAGGTCTCTTTCATTTCTTTTCCCCATACATTCCCATTTTCACTCAAAAATGATCAACTCTTAGGATACGTTGAGAAAGGATGTGCCTTTCCTGTGGCCTGAAGACCAATATCTCTTTGAAGCATTGAAACAATAATTATCAGAAGCATCAATGTTGCAATTTTACGATCCTAGTGAGACAATTACCCTGGAGATAAATCCCTTAGAAAGGACTGGGAGCATGCATGCTACAAAAAGACAAACCAATTGCCTTTGCTTCAAAATCTCTGCCTGTAACACAATCCAACTACTCAAACATCAAGACATTAGCTTTAGTGTTTGGCATCATGCATTTTCATACCTATCTATCTGAGAAAAGATTTGTGATGGAGACTAACTACAAGCCACTGGAGATGATTTAGTGAAACCCATTGACCTGTGCACTGCTAAGGTTGCAAAGTCTCTTGATAAAGATTCAAAGGTTACAACTGTGAGATTGGGTATAAGCCAGGTAACTTGATGATTACAACAGATACACTTAGCTCTTTGCCTAACCCAGCAAAAACAGAAGATCTATCCTTGATCTACAAATTGACTTCATTGACTTCGAACTTGAGGATATTCTCCAAATTTATCTGGTACATTTTGAGCAATGCAAGTTCCTGAAGCTACAAGAAGAAATGGTGAAAGATTCCACACTACAAAAACTATGGAAAACTATCACTGAAGGATGTCCTGATTCAATTCAGCATGTCCACAAACACATGAGACCATTTTGGCCTTACCAGGATGAGCTAGGTATCTCCCGGGGGTTCATTTTTGAAGGCAGGCAAGTCATCATACCAGAATCTTTCATCAACAACTTCATCACTCACACATGGGCAAAGATCGGATGCAAAGACTCACAAGAGAGACAGTCTATTGAATGGGTATGAACAATGACATTGAGGTTGTCATTAAGAATTGCAAGGCATGTCAAGAGCATATACCATGTCAGCACAAAGAACCATTGATTCCACATGAAGTTCCTACCCATCCTTGGTCCAAAATCATCTCCAATCTCTTTCACGTCCATGGCACTGACTTCATCGTCATCATTACCAAGTACCCCATTATTCAACAGTTGCACAATACATCAAGCACAACTGTTGCACACACTTGAAGAGCTATTTTCAGTTATTTGTGTGCCTAAAGAGAACATTGCAGATAACGCTCCACAATTTATTGGTAAGCCATTTCAGGATATATGTGAAAAGTGGAATATCAATCACACTGCTACTTCTCCTCATTACCTTAGATCTAATGGCCTTGCTGAATGAATGATTTGCATGGTGAAATCCCTAATTCTCAAATTAGACAGACCAAGCAAGATCTATACATTGCAATGTTACATCTGAGAGTGACACCTTGCAATGTTACATCCGAGAGTGACACCTTGCAATGTTACATCCGAGAGTGACACCTTTAAGTGCATCTATTCCACGTCTGGCACAGCTCATGTTTGGCAGACCAGTGTGTGCCAATTTACCTATTCATACCCATTCTACGCTCTCAGAAACCAGACAGCAACTTTTAAAACTATAAGAAAAGCTGACCAACGTGCACAATAAAAATGCAGGTACTGAACTGCCAAGTTTACAGTTGGGACAACAAGGTCTCATCCAGTGTCCTACAGAAGGTATGTGGCAACCAGCTGAGGTGACAGGGATTTGTTCAGAATCAACATCCACACAAAGGCACAATGGTGAGATGTAACTGAAGACAAATCAGATCCATTCCAACTCCTCAACTACCATGTAGTCTTCTTGTATTGAGGACTAGATCCCAAATACAACCAGGAACAATATCCAAGAAGGACGACACCACAGATCACTGTGATCCATTAAAGAAACCTCCAGACAAGGTTACCATTCCAAGATCTAGACACATAAGCAGATTACTTCTAGCTTTAGAGACCCATAGATTCATTAGTCCTTTACACGTATGTAATTATCACTAAACATGAACATCTATTGTAAATAGTTATACTCCTTTGGAAGGTGGGTAAGTATCTTTAAAAAGAAAGGGAGATGTTCTAATGTGCCTTTAAGGGATAGCAGCATGTCATTACTAGAAGGGGTGTGTCATGTGGTCCAGTCTCAGTTTCACTTTGGCCTGTGGGCAGAACAGGGCACACAGCTCTGCTGTTGATGTCTTCAAGCTTTCTACACATATATATCTGTTCCCATGTGCCCAGGCTAAATAAATGAACCCACAATGTGTTTACACAACCCCTTGTGAGTGATTGGTGCCTTTATATCATTATACAAATATGACAGTGAAGGTGACTCATATTAGTCTACAGGAATAGAATTGAAAAGATGAGACATTCTAGTAAATTTGTGCAGAACCTTGGTGGAGGATAGCATCAGTGTGGTGTCGAATGGCCTGTTTCTATGCAATATATCACCAAACACATGTCTGCCCTATGTACTTTATTGGTTACTTACACTAAAATCTGGCAGCCAAAGAGAGAGTCCAAGCCAAATTTCTGGCTGAGATAAAATCCCACCAAAACAGCAGAGTGGGGTGGTGGGGGCAGGGTGGTGTAGGCAGTTTGTTGGAATCTATTTCAGGCAAACACATTATTTAAATTACAAACACTTTACTGTGTTTATTTATAAATAACTCTTTGAAGGAAAGAAAGGGAAAGAATCAAAGGAATATCGGCCAATCAGCTTAAACTCAGAGGTTCCAAAGCCGTGGGTAATGACCCCCAATGGGGTCACGGGCCAATCATTTAGGGTTACAGGCTCCGAGGCAACATTGGCAACTGCTCAGTCCTGGGATCAGCACTAAAGCTCCATTACATGTGTATGCTTGATTCTTAGGTCCGAGGCCCATCAGCGTCTTCAAATGGCTGTGGACAGAACCATTGGCCTCTGCCTGACAACACCACACCCCACCCACCGCTCAACGACTCACCCCACCCCCGTCCACCCCACCTCCCACCACTGCTCTCACTCTGGGGTGGCAGCAATTTAAGCATTAAAATGTGGTCATAGTGTGAAATTGCTTGAGAAGCACTGTTATAATTATTCCCCCAAAGTATTGTTGTTGTCAAACAAACTGCTGTTTGTTGCAGCGACAAGGAGCAGAAGCAGCTTGCCACAATCTGTTTTTGTGATTCAGTGTTTTGTGATGCAGAGAAGAATAGACTGCGTTTTATCCTGAAAGGCAGCCGCACTCCACCATCCAAAAATTGAGCCAATATTAGAGGCTTTTTATTTTGAACGGGGCTCTGCAACCCACACAAGGACCACCGACTGCTCAACACCCATTCCCAAGAGGACTTGTTAGATTTGTTGAAAAGGTTCAGCTAAAGAAACAAAATAACCTTGTCAAATCTGACACATTCGCTTTGGGGTTGCCCCCTGGAGTCTTCAATGGTTTAATTGTTCTGTTTTTGACAATGAGAGCCTGATGACTGATCTATGCTCATTATGCTTGATTGGATAAGCCTGGGTGTTGACTCAGATAAGTGAACAGATGCCACAGAAGCTGCTCGAAGCTAAAACTGGGATAAACAAAAGTGCAGACATTTTGTGATTGCAAAAATATTTTAGAACTCTTGTAAATAAACATGCTGCACACTTGGAAACTAGTATCATCCTTGCATGGCTCTGAGATAAATATAAAATATGCAACATCTCTCGCTGCCTGTCAGTAAGCAGCAGGAATAACACGACCTTTGCTGCTGCCACCCTCATCCAAACCGACCTTAACTCCAGGCACGACTACTTCAATGGTCTCCTGACCAGCATCCCACCTTCCACCCTTTGTAAACTTGAATGCATTCAAAACTCCACTGCCAGAATCCTAACTCGCACCAAGTCCCTTCACCCATCACCCTCTGTACCCGCTGACCTACATTGGCTCCTGGTCCAGCAACAACTTGATTTAAAAATGGTCATCCTTCTTTACAAATTCTTCCATGCCTAGACCTTCTGTATCTCTCTAACCTCTTCCAGTCCTACAATTCACTGAGATCTCTCTAATTCTGGCCTCTTGCACATCCTCGATTTTAATCGCTCCACCATTGACAGCTGCGCCTTCAGTTGCCTGGCCCATAAGCTCTGGAATTACCTCCCTAAACCTCTCTGCCTCTCATCTTTTAAGACAATCCTTATAAGATTTGTCTACCTTTTTGACCAAGCTTTGGTCACCTTCCCAACTGCCCCCTTATGGGAGTTGGTGTCAAATTGGTAAAGCATCTTGAGATATTTTATTAAGTTAAAGTCATTATATAAATACAAGTTGTTGTTATTTTCTGATGATAGGAGCCCCTCACCCTAGCTCTCTTCAAGTGAACTTCCTCAATAAATGCGTAAAATGACTGAATTTTATATTTGCTTTCTCGATGGCCAGGATTTTCCCCTCGGCGATTTGGGGGCAGGGCCCAGTGGCTGAGGGGAAAATGATGCGGGATGACATCAGGAGGAATCCCTGACGTCATCCCGGTCCATTTAAATTTTTCGGAAGGTGGACGGACAGCGAAATCAACCATTGACAGGCTATTTAAAGTAATTAAAGACCTGCTCGTCCAATCTAAAGGCTGGCGGGCAGGCCAAAGGCCCCAGCGGGCTCCAGATTATTGATGAAACTTCATCCACTGACGGGATGAAGTTTCATGTCCGCTTTGTAAAAAATTAATAAAGTTTATGTGTTCCATTGTCACATGAGGGGGACACGTTAATAATTTTTTAGTGTTTCTAGTTTTAATGTTTTTGACACTGTCAGTATTCTCCCTGAGACAGGACTTTGCCTCAGGGAGCAGTGGGCTCTTTCGTGCGCATGCGTGAAAGTGCGCACTTCGACAGATGGGGAATCCCTACCCCACCCCGGAACAGGAAGCACACAATGCTTCCCGTCGGGCAGGCTGCTGGGTGGGCCTTAATTGGCCCGCCCGCTCAAAATGGCGGCGGGCCCCGTTTCAGTGGCGGGGATTGGCTGGCCGCCAAGCCGGAGGGGCCCCCTCGCCATCCTAGGGCAAAATTCTGCCCAATATGTCTGTGGTTGTTGCTCCCCTGAACTTTCCTTTTTTTGTTGTTCCAATCCTTCAACTATGTCACTTTACCTCTCTAAATCTTGACTGATTTGAATCTGTCCCTATTATTCTCTTAGTTTGACCTCAAAAAACTAGAACCTTTCAACTCCCTTAGTTTTCCATTCCTTTTACACTCAATAGGCTTTTAAAACCTAATTTGACATCATCTAACCTCTTGATCTCAAACTACCTCCTCTTTCCAGGTAGGCTGATGCCCTGCACTAGCTCACTTAACCCTCTGCATAAAAGGAAACCTATTTTCACCACCCTTAATAACTACTGCAAGTCACTAGTCTGGCAGGTGTTTACCGATCAATGATACCATTACCAAAAGAAAATATATATCTTGAAGATTTACAGAAGAGACTTACAATGGGCTTGATTTAATGAAGTGAGTCACAGTGGCAACCACGGCAGTGGGTCCACTTAATCGTCGGAGAAGCCCTGCTTCAGACACCCAACAGCGGCAAAACCTCCCCCCGATTGAGTTGGAGGGCAAAAGGGGCTACACGAGATTCCCTGCCGCTGGTGAGCCAATTGATGCTCCTTATTCCTGAGTCCACTGCAACTTAATGGTGGTTCAGGAATTAAGTGGGGGACACACGGCTTTCCTGCACCCTCGGAAAGCTGTCCAGAAAATCCTGTTTGCCAGTGTCTTCCTGGCAGGGATCCCGAGTAGTCAGGCACTTTGTGCCTGATTGAGGACCTGGCATCAGTAAGGAGAGTGTGAGGCTGGGTATTGGATTTGTGAGGGCGATTGTTAGACCTGACTCTTGACTGCTAGGTATTGCTATTGGTGAGCGATGAGGGTGTGGTGTATAACGCAGCGTAAGAGAACATTGGTCTGGTGGGTAACAGATGTCCTGTGACAATGCTTTTATTGACCTTGAAGACTCCAGCACTGCTGCCTGTCCTTGGATCCAGACCTCTTGCATTGACTTCCCTGACCACCTACTGCCAATCCCTTCGGAAGGCATTCCTTGATGGTCTCCTGATTCCCCCTTGTGGAATCATGGCCTCTCTTCTTCTGTCAACCCCTGATTAAGAACCCGGAAGCCCTCTCTTTTGGTCATTGCTCCTTTTGGGTCCTTCTCTTTACAGCCACTTGCAATATAGGCAAGTCAGCAGCAGCAGCTTCCTTATAATGAATGCAGCTCCTCTTTAAGAGGGACAGGCTGCCTTTAAGAAAATCAGGCTAACTGGAACAAATGCTGGCCATGCATTTTGCAGGGCTTCAGTTAAAGATTCAGCCGGCAGGTCACGCTTGCCTGAATGCTACACTTATTCAAATGAGGAGGCACTGCCTGCCTCAATGCAACTAGGAACAGGCTGATCGCAAATTGTTATCCCTGAAAATGGGAGCGATCCAATTTTTAGCCCTCTCCCTTCCCAAAATTGCATTCGTTGTCCAGTGTAAATAATCCACCTTACTGGGTCTCCTCCCCCTTTACTTTCCACTGAAGGCGATGGCCCTTTAAATGAATATGTGGCTCAAAAATAAAATAAGAGCAAGCACATGATCAACTCAGGAATCCAAATGGCAGAGTGTTTAGTGCAATTTGAAATTTATAATACTCCACTTTTGGTAATAGGTTGCTGAGCTATCTGCGTGTGTGTAATGTGTGTTGCAGCGAGCACTCATTTATCTTGTTCTCTTCAATCATCCTCACACCTACATGAGCTGAATATCAGAACTCAGTAAATAGCCCAGCAGCAGTTTAATAATAGAGTCCATGCGAAATGCTTCTAACTGTACATGTCCTGTTGGCAATGCTGATATACCAGTACATAACAAACTTACATAAAGTCGTCTCTCCTCTGTTATAATGGAAACATGGAGCTTGATTATTTTAAACTGGTTAAAGCTTTGGTTAAAATAACAGACTTGAACCAAAATAACATTTTGGTTCAAGTGCCCAAAAGTAATTTGTGGTCTTTAAGTGAGGAGCTACTATGCTTAGCTACAAAAAGATTTTTTAAAAATAAGAAAGACATAGAATAGTAAAACATTTCCATGACCTCAGGAAACTCCAAAACACTTCACAGCCAATGCAGTAAAATGATAAAGGCTATGCCTTAAAACCGATCAAAAGTGGTCATTATGGCATCCAGATCACTCCATATTTCAGCTTTTATTCAAGGTTCATTTCTTCATTTTTCTCCTCTGTACTTTGGATAACACATTAAAACAATGATCCACTTACTTCTTCAGGTGATGTTAAAGATCTTGTTTTGCTTGAAAGGACAGGATGTTCTCCCGTTGTCCTGGCCAATATGCATGCTAACCAATACCACATCAAAAAAAAAACATTTGGTTGCTTGTCTCATTGCAGTTGAATTGGTTGCTGTGTTTACTTTCATAATTTCAGCCATCCCACTTCCAAAATAATTCTTTGCGTCAAGCACTTCAAGACATTTCAATGACATGACAGGCCTAGAGAAAAGCAAATATTATCCTGATTTATCTGTGTCTAAAAGTGAAATTGAGCAACAGGCATAGGAGCTCAATTAGATTTGAGCTGTTGGGATTTTTGGTTTTTGTTTCATATTGTCAGATATGGCATTTTTTCTTTTCGTCCTTGTCATGTCATAGTCAGCTTTGCCTCAAGGGGTTGCACTGTTGCCTCTGAGTCAGAGTGTCTATGGGTCCTGAAGCCCAATCTAGACTTGATCATATAACCTAGGCAGACATGTCAGTGCAGTCCCCAGGAAGTGCAGCAATATGGGAGGTGCCATCTTTCAGATATTTTAATCAAGGTCCCATCTGCCCTCTTAGATGAATGTAAAAGATACTGTGGCACAACTTTACAACAAGCAAGAGAGCTTTCCTAGTATTCCATCCTTAACTTACTCATCAACCAAACGATTAAAACAGATGATCTGTTCGTTTATCTTGTTGTTCTGTGGGACCTTGCTTGAGCAAATTGGCTGCTGTGTTTCTCTACATTACAAAACTTCAAAATTTCCTCATTGGTTCTAAAGTGTTTTGGAATGTCCTGAGGTTGTGAAAGGCCCTATATAAATGAAAGTTTATACTTTTTCTTCCCGCTTTCTTTCTCACTGTACTATGGCAAGTCCCAACTCCAAAACCCCTAAAGAATGCATCATTTCATCACCAATAAGAAACAATTATAACCCTTGCAAAACCTTTGTGGATTATCAGTGAGACATAATGCTGTTCCACCATAAACATCAGTCTGAGCTAATGCAAGCTGACAGATTAATAAACATTTCCCACCTTTTCGGTGATGCCTCAACAAAGCATTAAATCAAATGAACCTACAAACCTTGGGAGTTAGTCTATGACAGGACTGATGACTGAACGGGCTATGAATAGCTGTCAGGCTGGTTTGATGAGGATTCATTTATTGATGAAGTCTTAGTTAATTTGATAGTGTTTGTCATCCTGGAAAATAACCTGTGTATATATTAATAAAAATAGAGAATGATGGAAATGCTCAGCATCAGTGGAGAAGTACGAATAGTGTTAACGTTTCAGGTAAATGATCTTCCATGAGAACTGGGAACCTGTAGTGATTGTAGGTATAATGTTTCCTACTGCCTCTCAGAATCATGTGATTGGTCTGACAAATGAGCCCTAAGAGTGAATAATCTTAGGGGCGGAGCTTTCTAGTCATGGATCTGGTTCAAGCATGTAACTTCTAAAAGAACTCTGTAATAAAATTACCTGTTTCAAGTAAGAAATCTGTCCAGTACATCAAGTTCACTACACTTGGTGAGGAGGGTAAAATAGCTCCGATGCTGCACCTCGCCTTGTGAATGTGAGTACATCAGTTCTTAAGGAAAGAAAGAAAAGTATACTCTCCAGTCATGCCTGTTTTTGGTAGAATCGACCCTCATGATTCGTTCATGGAAGACTGGAGCCAGTACAGAGAGCACCTAGGTTTTTATTTTGTGGCGAATGAAATAACAGCAGAGGAGAAGCAGAAAGCAATTCTTTTAAGTGTCAGTGGTAGCAAGATATATAACCTCATCCGCAGTCTGACGGCCCTGAGCCTGCCTAATTCTAAATCTCTTAACAAATTGGTAGACCTCGTGAAGGCGTATTTTCAGCCAAAGCCATTGGTAATTATGCAGAGATTTAAGTTTAACTCCAGAGTAAGGGCTCCGGGAGAGTCCATCGCAACTTATATAGTGAAGTTGAAGCAGTTGACTTAGCACTGTGACTTTGGAGATCTCCTCAATGACATGTTACAAGACCAGTTGGTTTGTTGCATTCATGACGACACCATTCAGCGCCATTTACTTACGGAGGCTAACATTGATCTGAAGCGTGCCATGGAATTAGCGCTAGCCATGGAAAGTGCTGAGAGGAACTCACAGGCTTTACGGAGTGTGCAACATGGCGCTATTCTTCAGTTGGGGCGGGAACCTACTGCTGGGTATGGCGTGCAAACCAGAGAAACATCCATGAAGTGGGAGATAGTCTCTGTTGTTTGAAAAACAAGAAGGCCTAGTGAAAGCATCACAGCAGTGATACAGAAATTAAACTGTTACAGATGTAGGGGTAACCATGAACCAGAAGCCTGCAGATTCAAGGAGGCAGAATGCCATTACTGCCACAAAAAAGGACAGGTATTAAAGCAATGCAGGGCAAAATCGAGACAGCACATTAAGATGATTGAAGTGCACAGTATAACAGAACCAAAAGCTGTCGATACTGATATCTATTCCATATACAATGTCAAAAGCAGTAAAAACTGAATCAATCACCGTCACCCTTCAAGTGAATGGAGGTAGAAATGGGAGCCTCGACCACAGTGATGGAAGAACACATATTTAACTACCTAAAGGAAGGTGCCCAGCCACTGAATCTGGAGCAGGCCATGGCTCAACTGAAGACCTACACTGGAGAGTCAATACAGGTAAAAGGCATCGCTGCAGTACCTGTGCCCTATAGGCAACAGACAGCCCAGCTTCCAGTGATCATTGTGACAGGTGAAGGACCTAGTCTTCTGGACCATGATTGGTTACAAAAAATTAAGCTCAACCAGTCACAAATATTTCAAGTGAGAACAGGAGGAATTCCTGAACTATTAAGGAAGTACAACAGCGTACTTTGTGAAGAATTGGGAAAGATAAAAGGCTTACAAGGAAAAATATATGTAGATTCAGAGGCAACACCTGGTTCTTTAAGGTCAGATCTGTGCCTTATGCCCTAAAGGAGAAGGTGGATGCAAAATTGTGCTGCTCAGAGAAGCTAGGCATCATCCAGTCAGTCCAATTTTCAGAATGGGCAGCACTCATAGTCCCTGTGATGAAAACAGATCAAACTATTTGCATTTGCGGGGACTACAAATTAACTATGAACAAGACTACTAAACTAGATAAATATCCTATCCTGAGGACTGAAGATCTGTACACTAAGCTAGCTGGAGGAAAATCCTACACCAAACTGGACATGAGCCATGCAAACCAACAGCTAGAGCTGGATATCATGTCTAGAGGGTATGTAGCCATCAACAAGCACAAGGGCCTGTATCAATACACACACCTATTTTTTGGTGTATCATCTGCATGTGCAATTGTCCAAAGGATCATGGAAATTCTATAGCAAAGGCTTCCCCGAGTAGTAGTATACCTGGATGATGTCCTGATCACAGGATCAATGGAAGCCAAAAATTTGGCCAACCTAGAAGAGGTTTTTAGAAGATTTTTGAAAGCTGGTGTTTGATTGAGGAAAGAGAAATGTACATTCCAAGTGCCAGAAGTCACTGAGTGGATGCCAAGAGGTTGCATCCAGTAGAGGAGCAAGTCAGGGCAATCAAAGAGGCAACCTGTCCTTCCAGTGTCACTGAACACAAGTCTTTTTTGGGCATGATAAATTATTACAATCACTTCTTGCCAAACTTGTCAACAGTGTTAGCACCTTTACACTTATTATTGAAAAAGAATCATCGTTGGCCATGGAATGCGCAACAAGAAAAAGCCTTCGTAAAAGTCAAGAAGCTATTACATTCATCATGTCTGCTAGTACATTATGACCCATCAAATAAGTTAATATTAACCTGTGTTGTGTCTCCTTACCACGTGGGAGCTGTATTTTCAAACAGGGTGGAAGATGGTTCCGAAAGGCCAATAGGGTATGTCTCCAGAACCTTCTCTGCAGCTGAGAAGGGTTATTGACAACTAGAAAAGGAAGGTTTATCAGTGATATTTGGAGTGAAGAAATTCCACCAGTATCTGAATGGATGACATTTCACCATAGTGTCAGACCATAAACCATTAATGGGTTTATTTAGTGAGGATAAAGCCATTCGCCAATAGCATCAGCAAGAATTCAATGTTGGGCTTTGATTTTATCAGCATATGAGTACAGTTTTATGCACTGTCCGAGTGTGCATATTGCAAATGCAGATGCACTCAGTCATCTTCTGTTACCAGATAACATTGTACATGGTCCAGTGCCACAATAGTTGTACATGTGTTGAATATCTTGGACTCTTTGCTAGTCTATGCGAAGCAAATAAGGAATTGGACAAACATGGATCAAATTTTGTCAAAAATCCGAGACCAGGTATCACAAGGGTGGCCAAATTCACCAGTGTCTGAAGAGATAAGACAATTCCATGCCTGTAAAACAGAGTTAAGCTGGCAAGATGGAATCTTGTTGTGGGGATCAAGAGTCATTGCCCTTCACTAGGAAGGGAACCACTCTTGACAGAGATTCACAGTGCGCATCCAAGCATATCGAAGATGAAGATGCTTGCATGAAGCTATGTCTGGTGGCCAGGCATAGACAGTGACATTGAAAGCACAGTCAAGCACTGTCTCCAGTGTCAGCAACAACAGAAGTTGCCTGTTTCAGCTCCACTGCATCCATGGGAGTGGCCTATAGAATATGTAGATCCATTATTAGGTACCATATTTTTATTGGTGATCAATGCAAATTCTAAGTGAATGGACGTGTATGAAGTTAGGTGACTGACATTGTGTGCAACTATTGAGAAGCTGCATCGATCGTTTTAGCATTCATTGCCTACCGGAAGTCATTGCTTTGGACAGCGATACGATTTTCACTAGTACGGAATTTTGGAGAACCATGAATTCGAATGGCGTTAAACATATTAAAACAGCACCATATCATCCATCATCAAACGGGTTAGCTGAAATACCAGTGCAAACTGTCAAATCAGGAATGAAGAAGCTATCCGGAGGTACTTTAGAAACTCGACTTTCACGTTTTCTTCTCCATTATCGTACGATTCCTCATGCATCTACGGGTTCAATACTGTCTGAATTACTGATGAAACACCAGCTTCATATAAGGTTAAGTCTGGTATTTCCAAACTTAGAGGGGAAGGTAGAGAAGAACCAGAGTAGTCAGAAATTGAATCACGATATTCATAGCAAAGCTTGAATATTTACTGTGGGAGATACAGTTTTCGTGCAGAATTTTGGAAATGGACCTAGTTGAGTTACTGGTTTAATGGGTCCTGAAACTGGGCCCTTGTCATTCCAAGTGGAAGACTGGATTGTTCAAAAACATATGGATCATTTAAAGAGTAGAGATACATTCCAACAACCAGCTATTCCAACTATAATTGATGTCGAACCTTTAATCCTTGAGGTAACAAATTGACTTCGAACAGTTATACCTGGTGTCTCTGTTCAATTACCTAATCCTGAACAGCCATTGTCTAAGATGTCGCAGTTGTTGCAGCTCCTGATCATGTCGATCTAGTGGGAGAATCCAAGTGGTAGAATTACGCCATTCTAACCGAATTAGAAAACCACCTCAGAGACTTGATCTTTACTCACATGACCTGTGTATATATGGATATGCTGTGGATTAAGGTTTTCTTTTTAAATACTAAATGGAAAAACACTAAAGTGGGAGGAAATGTCGTGATTGTAAGTATAACCTATCCTTACTGCCTTTAGGGGGTCACATGACTGTTCTGATGAACGAGCCTGAAACACAGGTAATCTTAAGGGCAGGGTTTTCTAGTCGTGGACCTGGCTCAAACATGTAGCTTCTAAAAGAACTCTGTAATAAAGTTATTTGTTTCAAGTAAGAAACTTGTCCAGTATATCAAGTTCATTACGGAACCCTTTGGTCGAAAGGTCATCGATCTGAAACATTGGACAGGGTTTTACCGGTCCCCCGTTGGTGGGCTGACATACGGGAAGTCTCCTGCCCCTTGCATCGGAACACAGAGCCTTCCCATCCCACCGAGAGACATGTAATCTCTAGGGAGACACAAAGAACCCAGGACAAGCAGGAAGAAAATGTGGAAATTTGCTCTCCCCTTACAATCATCAAAGGAAGGAAACAAAGAAAGACTTGCATTTATATAACACCTTTTAATATCTCAGGATATTCCAAAGAGCTGTACAGCTAATTAAGCGCTTTAGAAGTCTAGTCACTGTTATAATGGAAGAAAACGCAGCAGCCAATTTGTGCGCAGCAAGGTCCCACAATCAGCATTGATATGAGCAAGCCCATTAGATGTCATTTAGGAACATCCACATTGCAACCATTTATGTCTATTTTAAGTTTGAGAAAATTCTAATGGGAATGTGGAACTCACTGTCACAGTAGAGGTAAATAACAGACACAATTAAAGGGAAGCTAGATATACACATAAGGAAGAAAGGAATAGAAGGTTATGATGACAGGGTTAGGGAGGATTCACATGTGGAATATAAACATTGGTATAGGCCAGTTGGGTAAGATAGCCTGCTTCTGTGCTGTGTATGCTATATCATTCCATGAAATTGTCAGGATATTGGAGGCATAATATGACTTTGGCAACATGTGTGTAACATTGAGCATATTTTTGGGCCCAGCTTCCAGATTACATCCAAGAAGCAAACTCCATGACCTAAAGATTTTTTTTTATTATTCATTGGGTGTGGACATCACTGGCTAGGCCAGCATTTATTACCCTTGTCAGAGAGCATTTTTAAGATCCAACCCCATTGCTGTGGAGTCACATGTAAACCAAACCAGGTGAGGACAGCAGATTTCCTTCCCTAAAGGGCATTAATGAACCAGATGGGATTTTACAACAATTGACAATAGTTTCATGGTCATCAATAGACTTTTAATTCCAGATATTTATTGAATTCAAACATGGTGGGATTTGAACCCAGGTCCCCAGAACATTCCTCAGGTCTCTGCATTATCAGTCCAGGAACAACAACACCACTATGCCACTGCCTCCCCCTGCAATTATTGTGTATCTGCAGTTGTCATGTATCCGCAGTTTTATGACCTGAACTAAAAAATTGCTGCTGAAAATTATTCATGAGTTAGAGCACTGACTTCGAACAAGAATCAGACAGCACTCCCACCATCCTGAATGTTTAGCTAGCGTCTCTCCTACTTCATTTGTGTTGTCCAATCTGATTATCATCCTTTCATGCAACTCAGTCTTCCTTCAGTAATCTCCCATCTGGATCAAAGTGTCAACAGCACACTGCGGAACATAATGTACATGAAGCACTGATCCCACTCAGTCCCAAAAAAAGTAATAAGACTCGTGGCAAGATAAGCATCGATAAGCAACGGTCACCATTCATTATCAGATACTGTGGTCAATGTGGGTTACCCGTCAGTCTTTATTCTGCCACCAGCTTCTATTTATGGCTACACAAGCCTACCAAGAAAGAAATACTCGCATTTCATGACCTCAGGATGTCCCAAAGTACTTTACAACGGTGAAGAATATTTGTAACAGGATAGCAGCCAATTTGCACACGTCAAGGTTCCACAAATAGCAATGAGTTAATGAACAGATAATCTGGTTTTAGTGAAGTTGGCAAAGTGATAAATATTGCCCAGGACACTGATGAAAACACCTCTTCTCTACTTTGACCGATGCTGTGGAAGGTTTCACATCCACTTTGTAAAGTACACAGGGCTAAAAGCAAAATACTGCGGATGCTGGAAATCTGAAATAAAAACAGAAAATGCTGGAAAAACTTAGCAGGTCTGACAGCATCTATGGAGAGAAAGCCACCTGTGACTTGGTATCGAATCTTACTTGATAACGCACCTGTGAAGCGCCTTGGGACATTTTCCTACATTGAGGGTGCTACATTGCTGCCAGTTATTGTTGGTGTTGAGCCCGAACGACATTGAAATGGGGTGAAACTTACATTGTTTTTCTCTCCACAGATGATGTGAGGCCTGCTCAGTTTTTCCAGCATTTTTGTTTTTATTTAAGGTACACAGGGCCTTGGTTTAACATCCAACTGTGCAGCATGTTCCTGCAGCTCAGGCCATACGCTCAGGTCTCTGGAATAGGACTTAACTCTGACAGAAGATTGTGTGTTTATCAGGGCTAGCAACTAACACTGAGCAACCTGAATTGTTACCCTATATTTTAGCTGCATTTTGCATCCTTGGCATGTTTACCTAAAGGACATTAAACAGTGGTCAGTATCCTGCATAGATTACTGTACAATTAGCAAAGAAAAGCTAAAACCTAAGCTTTCATTTGAGAGTGGAATCATGCAGGGTGTAAATTGGACATGAACCCACTTAAGTTAAAATTGCAGGTTTATAACTACAGGTTCGTAAGATTATAAAGGGGTTCAACAACAATACAACAACAACTTTTATTTACATAGCACCTTAAAAAAAGTTCCAAGTCATTTTTAAAAATGATACCGAGCCACATTAGGAAATATTGGACCCAAAGTTTGCCATGGAGGTAGGTTTTAAGAAATATCTTAATGAAGGAAAGCAAGGTTGAGAGGTGCAGATGTTTGGGAGGGAATTCCAGAATTAGGGCTCAGGCAGCTCCAATGTGGAGCATGAAAATCAGGGATGCTCAAAGGGCCAGAATTAGATAAGCACATATACTTTGAAGAGTTGGGGGCTGCAGGAGATTACTGAGACAGTGAGGGACGGGTCCATGGAAGGATTTGAAAACAAAGACAAACATTTTAAAATGGGTGTCGCTTGACTGGGAGAAAATGTAAGTCAGTAAGCACAGAGGTGATGGATCGATGGGATCTGTTGTGAGTTAAGACAAGGCGGCATTTGGATGATGTCAAGTTTACAGAGAGTGTGGCTGATCAGGAGTACATTAGAACAGTAGAGTCCAGACCTAACAAAGTCATAGATCAGGGCTTCAGCACAAATTATCTGAGGCAGGGGCAGAATTGGGCGTTGTTAAGGAGGTGGAATTAGTCAGTCTCCATGATGATGTGGATATATGGTCAGAAGCTCATCACAGGGTCAAATATGACACCAAAGTTGCAAACATTCTGGTTCAGCCTCTGAGAGTTGCCAGGAAGAGGGGTGACGTCAGTGGCGAGGGAGTAGAGTTTGTGATGGAAACCCATGACACTGGCTTCAGTCAATGGCTGGAACTTACGTTAGCATCTCACAGTTGTGCACAGCAGTCAATAGCACACTTGCTGCTGGCTGCACACTGCTCAGAAACACTGGCACTGATCAATCATGCATTGCGTTCTCCTACACCTGTTTTCAGGCTTTATTTCACAGCCCTTATAGCATGTAATTTGAAGAAGAGAAAGAGAGTTCTGTTGGTGTCCTGGCCAATATTTTTCTTACATCATTAAAACATCATTAAAAACAGATTATCTTGGACATTTATTTCATTGTGTGTGGCAGTGGAACTGTATATCACAGGAGAAAGAAGAAATTGGCTAGACTTGACTTGCCCAGCAGTCACTTGGTTCCTGTTGGTCAGGGATGAAAGAGCACTGACAGCAGATGTGGAAGACTCCAACAAATGGCACTTTTATCCAAACTGTCAGAAGAAATGTGCAAGAAAAAGACAACAGCATGGCAAACAGGATGAGAAAAATCAGAGGAAATTATTCTTGAGGCAGTGCTACTGATGGGTCAGTAATTCAGTGCAGCCCCTGGAGAAAGATTACTCCATGCACCATTTCAACAACAACTTGCATTTATATATAGCATCTTTGATGTGGTAAACCCTAGCGAGTATAGTAAAATAGGAGCTTAATCAGACAAAATTTGACTCAAAGCCACAAGGAGATATTAGGAAACTTTTAAGAAGCATCTTAAAGGAGGAGAGAGGGCTGTAAAGAGCTGGAGAGGTTTAGAAGAAGTTCCAGAGCTTAGGAGCTAGCCTGAAAGCATGCTGGAGAATGAATATTGAGAATGTGCAAGAGACCAGAACTAGAGGAGCACAGAGATCTTGGAAGGCTGGAAGGCTGGAGGCAGTCACAAAGGCAGGGAGGGGATAGGCCATAGAGGGATTTGAAAACAAGGATGAGAACTGCTGCTGGACTGGGATTCAATGTAAATCAATGAGCACAGGCCAGGACAAAGAGTGAATAGGAAATGGTGCAAGTTTGGAAATGGGTACTTATATGCAGAGGGATAAAATTTAGGCTGGATGCAAAGTGCATATGAGTTCTACCAAAAGCCTTTTTAATTCCATGTTACTGTTGAAAGGTTCTCCTGAGCATAGCATCCGTGACTTGAACAAATTAATCCTTGTGTTGTTGAATGATTGATGCCCATACAGAATTGATCTTCCAATGGGAAAAGGATGGGTGACAGGGAGCAGCAGCAAAGGGACTAAGGGGTACAGTCACCTTCAGTGGCCTCATAACACACAGCTTATATGAGTCCGACATTCCAAATCATCTCATAATTTGTTGCTCATAGAACATCTGATTATAAAATGCAAATCTCAAGAGCAATTGTCCTGTCAGAACAATTAATAAAACTGATGTGATGCCTCTAAATTGTGAAGGATGTGTCTGCCACTGTGCACAAGACTCACGCTACCACTCATATGTATCAACCATTCTGGAGATAACCTAAGTTGAAAGTAAGGATCCAGCACTGTCCTCCACTCAGAGCTGAAGAACAATGCCCAGGGATCCAATCAGCAATCACTCTGGTATGCACAACCCGAAGGAAGTAAGAACTTGCATTTACGTAGCGTCTTTCACAACTTCACAAGGTGACAAAATGCTTTACAACCAACAGTGGACATTTTTGGAAGTGTTGCCATGGTTGAAGTGTATGAAAGTAGCCACCAATTTGTGCATAGCAAAGTCCCACAAACAGCAATGAAATAGGCAAAGAGGTATTGGTTGAATGGCCAAGACACCAGGGAGAACTGCCCTGCCCTCCTTCAAATCATGCCATGGGTTCCTCTGCACCCACCTGAGAGGACAGACAGGGCCTTAGATTCATGTCTCATCTAAAAGAAGGTTGGATGAAGGACCTATCAGTTAACACACAATGGGGTTCATTTTAAAATATGGCACAAAATGGGTGGTCAGCAGAGATGTTGCAGCCTCAAAGTCTGGGCGTCACTTACATGGATACAGCAAGTTGCACCAGTCAAACCAGGAACTCAACTGGTTCCTTCACTAAGCTGACAATATTCTAGGCCGGGGGATTAGGTGGCTGGGTGTCAGTGGAGGCAATCTTGGAGGGGGCCACACAGGGACTGCAGTATTTTTGTAGTGTCAGGGGGAACATTCCTGCTTGAGACACTGAGGAATTTGGACAAGGCTCATCACCAAGGAGCTCTGGCAAAACTGGAGTCAATGGCAATCATGGGAAAACTCTCCACTGGTTGGATTCATATCTAGCACAAAGGAAGATAGTTGTGGTTGCTGGAGATAAGTCATCCCCGCCTAGCCATTCCTTCACTGTCGCTGGGTCAAAATCCTGCAACTCCCTTCCTTACAGCACTGTGGGTGTACCTACACCACATAGAAGCATAGAAAATAGGAGCAGGATTAGGCTATTCAGCCCTTCAAGCCTGCTCCACCATTCATTATGACCATGGCTGATCATCCAACTCAATAGTCTGCTCCTGCTTTCTCCCCATATCCTTTTGTCCCTTTCGCCCCAAGAGCTATATTTAACTCTTTCTTGAAAACATACAATGTTTTGGCCCCAACTACTTTCTGTGATAGCAAATTCCACAGGCTCACCACTCTCTGGGTGAAGAAATTTCTCTTCACCTCAGTCCTAAATGGTCAACCCCATATCCTCAGACTGTGACCCCTGGTTCTGGACTCCCCCACCATCAGGAACATCCTCCCTGCATCTAACCTGTCTAGTGCTGTTAGAATTTTATAGGCTTCTATGAGATTCCCCCTTATTCTTCTGAATGCCAGCGAATATAATCCTAACCGACTCAACCTCTCCTCATATGTCAGTCCTGCCATCCAAGGAATCAGTCTGCTAAACCTTCGCTGCACTCCTTCTATAGCAAGTACATCCTTCCTCAGAAAAGGAGACCAAAACTGCACACAATATTCCAAGAGTGGTCTCACCAAGGCCCTGTATAATTGCAGCAAGACATCCCTGCTCCTGTACTCGAATCCTCTCGCTATGAAGGCCAACATACCATTTGCCTTCTTGACCACCTGCTGCACCTGCATGCCTACCTTCAAAGACTGGTGCACAAGAACACCCAGGTCTCGTTGCACATTCTCCTCTCTCAATTTATAGCCATTCAGATGATAATCTGCTTTCCTGTTTTTGCTACCAAAGTGAATAACCTTACATTTATCCACATTATACTATATCTGCCTTGCATTTGCCCACTCACTCAGCTTGTCATGGACTGCAGCAGTTCAAGAAGGCAGCTCGCTACCACTTTCTCAAGGGCAACTAGGGATGGGCAATAAATGTTAACCCAACCAGTGAAGCCTCCATCCCATGAATGAATAAAAAAACAAATGCTATCACTCCTGAGTTCAAGTGATTAGCCCCATCTCACTACACATTTAGCAAGTGCGCCTTTTGGAAGACAGGAGATATGCACAGCAACAGAACAGTCATTTTGGAGCACAATTCATTGGAAGCTCATATCTCACAGCTATAATAAACCAGCTCAAAACAAAATGTCCACTACACAGTGTCAACAAACAGCAGAGTGAAGTGAGTCAAAAATATATTGCAGAGCAGGAATGAACTTGGGCACTGATCAGAACTGATGATCAGTAAACATAATCTGTACACATATTGTGTGTGCCATGTACAATTATCATTTGTGTTCAGTGCACAAAATCAAAGCACAGCTGTCCCTGTCACTGTGATCTGAGAGAGCAGATAGCTGCCATTTGCCTTTTCCAAAGAAGTCCATTTGCAAATGGCACGGAAGCAACGTTCGTCAACCGGGAATGCTGTTGCAGCTGTCAGAAGAGAACCTGAGTGAGTGGAGAAGTGCTCTTAAAGTGCAATCTTGAAGAAAAGTCTTTGCTTCCCATGGCAACCCTCAATATTTTAAAAGATTAGAATGGCACTTGGAGGGGCTTCAGTGTATACTGAGAGTTCTTTACTTCACTTTGCGAATCTGCAGCATGCGTACAGGCAGGCATGCTCCAGAGAAGTTTTGTATAAGATGAGGAATGTCAGCAATGTGTAACAGAACATGTCAACTCTTATTTGGCAGGGCAGGGGAATGAGCAGCACTCAGCAATCCCAGGGAACATTCAGCATGGTTACATCAGTAAATCTGCTACTGTTCTACTCCAGCAACATGACTTAGCATCAGTGTGACTTAAGGAGAGTGACCAAATTGGTGGATCCTTTCATGGGTCTGTTCCCGGACCTGGTCAAGGTGGCAGCCTAGATGGGGGCGCTGGTTGCTTTGGCTGCCTGCCTCTATTTACAGTCTTGTCTAAGCCCAGGTCTCTGGGAGTACATGGGAACTGCTGATACGCTTGAGGCCATCAGATGTCTGGTAAACACAATTAATTATCTTATAACTTAACTGATTAATTTACTTCAGCTTAATTAGATTTTATATATACTATTAGCGGCCTTCACTCACTTTAAGGAGCTGCCTTCTGGTTAATAACAACGGGCCAACCCAACCTTATCCTGAATGGTTTATTTAAATTAGGTGCCAAGGAAAGGATTAATTCGCCCAGCTGCTGATTGTTGTAATGTGATTTGTAGATGCAGAATGCTCAGAATCTGCAAAATTTCCTCTTGTATCTGCAAAGCATAGTTCCCCTTAAAACTTGCCTGCACCCACTTTCCTACAAATGTTGGTTGGATAGTAATGAAAGAGCAGGAACGCTAGTTAATCTATTTCTCCCTCCCTGCTCTGTACAGGCAGTGCCACAGCATGTGCAAGTGATAATTCAGTTTTCCAAATAGTCACTTGTTTTCAAGAAAGGCAGCAGATTGGAATGAACTGTAATTGATCCAAGTGAAAAATGTATTTGAAATTAAACACTAGACTTTAATAGAATATAAATTTCTAACATAGATTAAATGTTAAAGTGAAAATAAAAAGATTGCAGTTTCTTTGCTTATTAATTTACATTTAACTTAATCTATGAATTGTTAAACATCAGGGAGAAATGAATACCAGGCACTAAGCCTCATTAAAAGTTCCAACACGGGCAGATGTAATTGTAGTCCACATTTCTTAATCAGCGCTTGACTGTGAGATGTACTCACTTTTAACTATCTAGAATCAGGTTATCT
Source organism: Carcharodon carcharias (assembly GCF_017639515.1). Taxonomy (NCBI): domain Eukaryota; kingdom Metazoa; phylum Chordata; class Chondrichthyes; order Lamniformes; family Lamnidae; genus Carcharodon; species Carcharodon carcharias. The sequence goes on from NC_054485.1 coordinate 24,897,867, forward strand.
GCCTCCTGATAACAGAATGAATGAAAAAAAAGATAAAAATACCTGGAAAAACTCAGCAGGTCTGGCAGCATCTGTGGAGAGGAGCACAATTAACGTTTCGAGTCCGCAAGACTCTTCAACAGAACTAAGTAAAAATAGAAGAGAGGTGAAATATAAACTGGTTCAAGGGAGGGTGGGACAAGTAGAGCTGGAAAGATGGCCAGTGATAGGTGGAGATAGCCAATAGATGTCATAGACAAAAGGACAAAGAGGTGTTGAAGGTGGTGATATTATCTAAGGAATGTACTAATTAAGGATAGAAAGCAGGACAAGCAAGGTACAGATTGCTCTAGTGGGGGAGGGGTGGGGTGAAGGAATCAAAAAAGGCTGAAAGGTAGAGATAAAGCAATGGTTGGAAATACATTTAAAAATAATGGAAATAGGTGGGAAAAGAAAATTCTATATAAATTATTGGAAAAAAAGAGGGTGGGGATGGAGGAGAGAGTTCATGATCTAAAATTGTTGAACTCAATATTCAGTCCGGAAGGCTGTAAAGTGCCTTGTCGGAAAATGAGGTGCTGTTCCTCCAGTTTGCGTTGAGCTTCACTGGAACAATGCAGCAGGCCAAGGACGGACATGTGGGCATGAGAGCAGGGTGGAGTGTTGAAATGGCAAGCGACAGGGAGGTCTGGGTCATGCTTGCGGACACACCGAAGGTGTTCTGCTAAGCGGTCACCCAGTCTGCATTTGGTCTCTCCAATGTAGAGGAAACTGCATTGGGAGCAGCGAATGCAGTAGACTAAATTGAGGGAAGTGCAAGTGAAATGCTGCTTCACTTGAAAGGAGTGTTTAGGCCCTTGGACGGTGAGGAGGGGGAAGTAAAGGGGCAGGTATTGCACCTTCTGCGGTTGCATGGAAAGGTGCCATGTAGGGGGTGATGGAGGAGTGGACCAGGGTGTCCCAGAGGGAACAATCCCTGCTGAATGCTGCCGGGGGTGTGAAGGGGAAGATATGTTTGGTGGTGGCATCATGCTGGAGTAGGCGGAAATGGCGGAGGATGATCCTTTGAATGCGGAGGCTGGTGGGGTGATAAGTGAGGACAAGGCGGACCCTATCATGCTTCTGGGAGGGAGGAGAAGGCGTGAGGGCGGATGCGCGGGAGATGGGCCGGACACAGTTGAGGGCCCTGTCAACGACTGTGCGTGGAAAACCTCGGTTAAGGAAGAAGGAAGACAGGTCAGAGGAACTGTTTTTGAAGGTAGCATCATCAAAACAGATGCGACGGAGGCGAAGGAACTGAGAGAATGGGATGGAGTCCTTACAGGATGCGGGGTGTGAGGAGCTGTAGTCGAGGTAGCTGTGGGAGTCGGTAGGCTTGTCATGAATATTGGTGGACAGTCTATCTCCAGAGATTGAGACAGAGAGGTCAAGGAAGGGTAGGGAAGTTTCAGAGATGGACCATGTGAAAATGATGGAGGGGAGTAAATTGGAAGCAAATTAATAAATTTTTCCAGGTCCCGACAAGAGCATGAAGCAGCACCGAAGTAATCATCGATGTACCAGAGAAAGAGTTGTGGGAGGGGGCCGGAGTAGGACTGGATCAAGGAATGTTCCACATACCTCATAAAGAGACAGGCATAGCTGGGGCCCATGTGGGTACCCATAGCCACACCTTCAGCCAGACGGAGGAGAGTAAGTGATGGATGGGGAATATTCGGGCCTCTGTTTGAGGAAGAAGCTGAGAGCCATTAGACCATCCCGATGGGGGATGGAGGTGTAGAGCGATTGGACGTCCATGGTGAAGAGGAGGTGGTTGGGGCCAGGGAACTGGAAATTGTTGATATGATGTAGGGTGTCAGAGGAATCACGGATGTAGGTGGGAAGGGACTGGACAAGGGGAGAGAGAATGGAGTCAACAAAGCAAGAAATGAGTTTGGTGGGACAGGAACAGGCTGACATGATAGGTCTGCTGGGACAGTCCTGTTTGTGGATTTTGCGTAGGAGGTAGAAGCGGGCCGTCCGAGGTTGGAAGACTATCAGGTTGGAAACTGTGGAAGGAAGATCTCCAGAGGAGATGAGGTCAGTAACAGTCCTGGAAACAATGGCTTGATGTTCAGTGGTGGGGTCATGGTCCAGGGGGAGGTAGGGGGAAGTGTCTGCGAGTTGACGCTCAGCCTCTGCGAGGTGCACCAGACAACAACAGCACCACCCTTGTCAGCAGCTTTGATGACAATGTCAGGGTTAGACCTGAGAGAACGGACTGCAGCAAGTTCAGAGAGAGACAGGTTAGAGTAGGTGAGAGGAGCAGAGAAATTTAGACGACTGATGTCACGCCGACAGTTCTCAATGAAAAGATCAAGAGAAGATAAGAATCCAGAGGGAGGGGTATGAACTTGAAACACTGCCTATTTGAAAATTAAGCCCTGATCACTGTCTCCAGCACAAATGGTGGGGATTGCTGTGAAATGGCCAAAGGTGTCAGGAATGTCATTGTCAAGGATTACTGTGTAGATTTATGAGGGGAGGTAGTAGTATAGCCACTGAGCTAGTATTTCAGTGACCCAGGGTAATCGGAGGTCAGGGTTCAAATCCCACCGCAGCAGATGGTGAAATTTGAATTCAAAGTCTGATGAGGACCATGAAATCATTGCCAATTGTTTTAGGGAAGGAAATCTGCTGTCCTTATCTGACTCTTAAAATGCCCTCTGCAAGGGGCAATCATGGAGGAGCAATAAAGCCCACCCCAGCTCACATCCAATGAACAAATAAAACACCTATTTCCTTCTAGCCCACTGGCACCTGAGAATGCAGTTGCCCCGAGACCAACAGCCTCCACGGTTGTAGGATTGGAATCCCCTCCAACTGGACTTGATTAAATATTAAAAATCCCAAAGACCTCGCTTCATGTCAATACTGAAATCAAATCGATACATGTAAAGATACTGGGATATTATCATCTCAAAGACATAAATCATGTGCCATCAGAAAATTCAATTAAAGAAACTGGGAGACCATCACAGCAAATGGCCCTAGACAACAGCCGTCACACAAATATCCACAATAGCTAAGGAGAAATGGATTTTATCACATACACATTAATTTGCGATCCAGAGACATTACACTGGGATGGGGTCCATTGTTTCAGTCGGGGAAACAACATCGCGATGTATGGGTCGTCTGAATCAAGGCAGGAACCAGACTAAAGAGATTTAGGGGTACTAAGCACCAACCATCCAAACAGAATGTGCTCCAGGAAATGTACTTTAATACTATAAACAAGATTTGTAATAAAAAGATCAAGGTCTTGAGGTCTGGCACTGCCATCACCAAGGAGGATCAGCAACAGTCAACCTGATTCACAGATCTACAGCTCGCACCGGAGTGACCAACCATGTGGGGAGGTGTAAGAATCAGCCAGATCCACAGATTTTGGGGCTTAGAATTAAAGATAGCTTTAAGGGTAGTAACTAAGTCCTGAAAGGGGGTTTGAGTTAGACCAAGTAAGTTTTGGGGCAGAAGTGTGGGGTTTTGCCTGTGGTCCTACTTTTCAGTGGAGTTTTATAAATACGTTCGTGGTTTAGTGTTGTGTGGCATCAGTACACTAGTTTAGAGCTCCTGTATTAGGGGCAGTGGAGGTGTTCTGTCAATAAATAAATTTGTGGTTGAGCCTAAACTCCTGTATTCCTGTGAGTTTGTCCTTTATAAAATCCTAAAATCAAGAACCAACAGTAATGGTAAAATGAGCACTGATCGAACCCCTTACAGCTTTCTGCCTTTCTCCCATTCTGGCCCTTTATGCATCTGCAGTGGTTCAAGAAGGCATTTCACCACCATCTCCTCAAGGGCAATTAGGGATGGGCAATAAAAGCTGGCCTAGCCAATGATGCTCACATCTCATGAACAAATAAGTTATTAAAAATCCCCAATTTTCATCAGTCCAACATTGGAGGCTGTGTCTTCAGGCATTAAGCTAGAGTCACAGGGTCATAGATTTATTACGGCACAGAAGGAGGCCATTCTGTCCATCAAGTCTGTGCCACCTCTCTGCAGAGCAATCCATTTAGTTGCAGTCCCCCTACTCTATTCCTGTAGCCCTGCTAGTTTATTTCTCTCAAGTATCTATCCAATCACTTTTTGAAGTCATTGATCGTCCCCACTTGCACCAGCCTTGTAGGCAGCGAGTTCCATGTTGCTGCTTAAAATTGTTCTTCTTCACAGCCTCTTGTATCTCTTGCCCAAAACATTAAATCTGTGTCCCCTATTCCTTGTATCAGCTGCTGGAAATAACTTTTCCTTCCTACCTTATCTAAACCACTCATAATCTTGTACACCTCTATGAAACCTCCCCTCAATCTCCTTTGCTCCAAGGAACAACTCCAGCTTCTCCAATCTAACCTTGTAACTAAAATTCCCCATTGCTAGAGCCATTCTGGTAACTTTTCTTTGCGCCCTCTCAAGGACACTAACATCCTTCCTAAAGTGTAATGAGCAGGACTGGACACAATTCTCTACTTGTGGCCGAACCAGAGCTTAATATAGGTTTAGCGTAACCACCCTGCTTTTCTACTCAGTAGCTTTATTTGTGAAGCCCAAGATCCCTTAGGTGTGAGGGGATTTGCCATTGAAAATCATGAATAGTTTTGATTGAGTAAATAAAAAGAAATTGTTTCCAGTGGCAGATCATCAGTAGTAGGGAAAATGCTGGAATCTATTTTAAAGGGTGTGATGCTGGACATTTAAAAAATAATGGTAGGATTGGGCAGAGTCAACATGGATTTATGAAAGGGAAATCACATACAGGAGTAAAGAAGTCTTGCTTCAATTGTGTAGCACCTCGGTGAGATCACACCTGGGGTATTATGTACAGTTTTTGTCTCCTTGCCTAAGGAATTGCCATAGAGGAAGTGCAACGAAGGCTCACCAGACTAATTCCTGGGATGACAGGCAGCTGACAAAAGAACCAGTGAATATAGGAAATAGGAGCAGGAGTATGCCATTCATCCCCTTAGCATACTCTATTATTTAACTGATCCTGTACCTCAGTGCCATTTTCCTGCACTATCCTCTTATCCCTTGATATCTTTAATATCTAGAAATCTCTATCTCAAATATTCAATGACTGAGCCTCTGGAGTAGAGAATTCCAAAGATTCACCACCCCTCTGAGTGAAGAAATTCCCCCTCATCTCAGTCCTAAATAATGCACCTCTTATTCTGAGACTGTGTCTCCTGGTTCTGGATCCCCTCCCCAACACCAGCCAGGGGAAATATCTTTCCTGCATCTATCTTGTCGAATCTGTAAGAATTTTGTGTACTTCAATGAGATCGCCTCTCATTCTTTGAAACGCTAGAGAATACAGGCTCAATTTACTCAACCTTCCTCACAGGAAAATCTTGTCATTCCAGGAATTCGTCTAGTGAACCTTTGTTGCACTACCTCTATGGCAAGTATATCCTTCTTTAGGCAAGAAGACAAAAACTGTACATAATACGCCAGGTGTGGTCTCACCAAGGTGCTATACAATTGCAGCAAGGCTTCTTTACTCCTGTACGTGTTTTCCGTTTCATAAATCCATGTTGACTGTGCTCAATCCTACCATTATTTTCTAAATGTCCTGTTATCACATCTTTTACAATAGATTTTAGCATTTTCTCTACTACTGATGTCAGGCTAACAAGTATGTAGTTCCCTGTTTGCTCTCTCCCTCCTTTCTTAAATAGTGGGATCTCCCTTCCTTCTTAAATAGTGGGATTACATTTGTTACCTTCCAATCTGCAGGAACCATTCAAGAATCTATAGAATTTTGGAAGATAACCGCCAACACAAACACTATCTCTACAGCCACCCCTTTCAACACTATGATGTAGATCATCAGGTCCATGGCATTTATCAACTTTTAGTCCCATTAATTTCTCCAGTACTGCTTTGTTATGAATGCCAATTTCTTTCTTGCTGGTCCCTTAGTTCCCTAATATTCCTGGGATGTTTTTTTGTATTTTCCTCTGTGAAGTCAGACACAAAGTGTGTGTTCTGTTTCTCTGTTATTTCCTTATTCCCCATTATAAATTCTCCTGTTTCTAAGTAGCCCACATTTGTCTTTGCTAATCTTTTCCTTTTTGCATACTTTGGAAGCTTATGCAGTCAGGTTTTTTTTGTTTCTCGCTAGTTTACTTTCATATTCTATTTTCCCTTTCTTTTTCAGTTTCTTGGCCCTCCTTTGCTGAATTCTAATATGCTGCCAATCCTCAGGCTGACTACTTCTCTTTGTCAACTTTAAAAGCCTCTTCCTTTGACCTAATATAATCCTTAACTGCCCTCATTAGCAATGGTTGGGTCAGTTTTTCTTCTGGGTTTTTGTCCCTCAAAGGAATGTAAGTTAGTTGTAAACCATGCATTAATTCTTTAAATGCTAGCCATTGCCTGTCTACTGCCATGCCTTTTAATGTAGATTCCAAATCTACCATAGCCAATTTGCCCCTTATATCTTTGCAGTTTTCTTTGTTTAGGTTTAAGACTCCAGTTTCAGATTGAACTACATCACTTGCAAATTTAAAGTAAAATTCTATCATATTATGGTTACTTTTCCCTAAAGGCTCTTTTGCAACAAGATTATTAATTAGCCCTTTCTCATTGTACAATATAAGATCTAAAATATCCTATTCTCCAGTTGGTTCCTCAACACACTGTTCTAGAAAAACATGTTGTATATATTCCAGGAATTCATCCTCCACAGAATTCCTGCTAATTGTGTTTACCCATCCATATATAGATTGAAGTCCCCTTTGATTACCATATTACCTTTGTTACATATACCTCTAATTTCCTGATTTATATCTTGCTCATTGAGTCTATGCATAATCTTCATGTCATTGGTACCTCCATGGATCATGACAACTGGATCCCCACCTCCCACTGCAAGTTCCTCTCCAAACCCTGGTACCAGGCAGGCATCACAGTCCCTATGGACTCTCACTCTCAGCTGCAGAGAACTGTGTCTATCCCTCTGACTATACTGTTCCCTACTACCACTATATTCCTATTAACTACCCCTGCTTGAATGGCTTCCTTTACCACGAGTGCCATGGCGAGTTTGCTTATCCATGCTGCATTCTCTGCTTTCATCCATACAGGCTGCAAGAACCTCAAACTTGTTGGACTATTGCAAGGGCTGAGCTCCACTTCTACCTTCTTGATCCCCACCTGCCTCACTTGTAGTCACACTCCCCTGTCCCTGACAATGGACCAAATCAGAAGACCCTATTCTAATGGGTGTGACTGCCTCCTGGAACTAAATGGCCTGGTAACTTTCCCCCTCCCTGATGTGTCGCAGTGTCTGCAGCTCGGCCTCCAGCTCACTAACTCCAAGCCAAAGTTCCTCAAGGCACAGACACTTATTGCAGGCATGTTTGCCGTGGATCACATAGGCGTCCATGAGCTACCACATTCTGCAGCCGCCGCATGTTACCTGTCTTGTCAACTTTGTACTGTTTAATTAATTAATTATTTTACTGATTAAATTTTAATTAATGTCTCTAGTCCCGCCTGTGCTTATATTCTTATTATTTCAATAAATGTTCTACTTGCCCTGATTGAAATTCCCTAGTTATGATAAGTAAGAAATACTTACCAACCAATCTAATAAGCTTTACTACTATTAGTAAACCTTACTACCATTAATAAAACTTTGCAACTGCTAAAATTACCCGAGTTTTGTAAAATAAATGAGAAAAATACTACCTGTTTTCCTGCAACGTCCGTTTGATTTTTTTTGGTCCGCTCTGGATCCACAGATTGGATTTGAAATCTGTTTTAGGTGCTACTGTCTGTCTCCAGGTCTTCCTCTCTCCCACTCTTTTAGGTGCTGCTGCCTGTCTCTCTGGGTCCTCCTCTCTCCATTCTTTCAATGGCGACATGAGAAAAAAAATTACACAGTGAGTTGCGTATAACTCTATCAAAGAGCTGACACTGGCACAATGAACTGAATGGCCCCATGCTCTGCTGATTCTATGATTCTGAGATAAAGTGTGTTTTTAGTGCTGGTTAGGGGAGGACTGTTGGCAAGTACACTGGATAAACTTTTTGGTCTTCTGGGATTTCCACTACCCATGGGTTGTTATTTAATATTAAAAGAGAGCCCTAAAAGACACACCTTAATTTCAGTACTGAGTTCATGCCATGAACCCACAACATTCTGACTCAGAGGCAAGAATGCTACCCACTTCAAAATGACACAGAAGCAGATATGTTTTATGTAGATGTTAGAGGAGATTATTGAACAGAAAATATTTCATATCAATTTTTCTTCCCCTCTAATTTTATTAATCTTTTGAACAGCATCATCATCTCATCAGCTATGCTCCCACTTTTCACTACTGACATGTACAATCTAAATGATACACTACTAGCATTTCACAATCATTTACTTTAAATAGGTTATAGACATCAGAAAAATGGATGACTTTAGCAGCACCTTCTCCTTCTTTTTCTTTTAATGCAATAGGTTTAGACAAAAACCTTCCAGTTTATCACAACCCAATCATTGTCTCATTGTCTGAACGTGGAGAGAGGAGTGGGCCATTGAGTCTGAATGCGGAGAGTGGGCCATTGAATGTGAATGTGGAGAGAGGAGTGGGCCATTGAGTGTGAATATGGAGAGTGGAGTGGGCCATTGAATCTGCTCCAGCACTTTGCTTGCCAGGACATCCTTTTTAATACCTTATCTCCAGTGTAACCATCTATCTGCCTTTTAAGGCCTTTTAAAAGCCTCAATTGATTCTGCAGCTCCTGTTTTCTAGGGCAGTGATTTCCACATTCTCATTTTTAAACACATTAGTTTCATATAAAATTACATAGAATGTATAGCACAGAAACAGGCCGTACAGTCCCACTGGACAGTGCTCATGTTTATGCTCCACACAAGCCTCTTCACACCCCTTTGCATTCTTCCCTATTAGAATATCCTTTTATTCCTTTCTCCCTCATCTGCTTGTCCAACTTTCCCTTAATGGCATCTCTGTATATTTACTTCAAATACTCTTTCACAGATTAATAAAGGCAAGTGTCCCACATGCATTTTTCGCCACCCCACTAACATGCCCCTCTGCCTTCAGAGATCTATGGACACACACGCCAAGGTCCCTTTGTTCCTCAGAACTTCCTAGTGCCATGCCGTTCATTGAATACTTCCTTGTCAAATTACTCCTTCCAAAGTGTGGTAGTGAGTACCATATTTTCACCAGTTTCTGATTTAGCAGAAGTTCTCCTGGCTAATATTTATCCCTCAACCACTAAAACAGATTCAATTCAGAAGAAGAGTCATATTTGACTCGAAACATTGGGGCAGAATTTTGTGCCTGGCGGGCGGGCGGGCCCAACCCAATCTCTGGGGGGTGGGGAGCACATCCCCGCTGGAGAAGCGGGCCCCGCCTCCATTTTAAGTGGGCGGGTCAATTAAGGCCCGCCCAGCGTGACGTCCAGCGGGAAGCGCTATGCGCTCCCTGTGCGGGCGGGAGGAGGGAACTCCCCAAAAGCGAGAGTGCGCTCTTTCACGCATGCCCACATCTCCCTGAGGCTAAGTGCTGCCTCAGGTAGGTCGCTTATACTTTGAAAAATATTAAAAATAGAAAAAAAAAGTTCCTTAATGTGTCCCCCTCATGTGAGATGGGACTTGTCATAATTTACATAATAAGTTTATTAAACTTTTTTAAACCCTACATGAAGCCTCATTCCGCTGGTGGATGTGGTTTCGTGTTTTCTCTAGTTGCCGCCGGGGTTCCTGGCCGACCCACCAACCTTAAGGTTGGACGGGCAGGTCCTTTAATTGTACAATTGATCCTGTCAATGGCCTCAATTGGCCATTGACAGGTCGGCGGGCCTGCAGCTGATTTCGCTGTCTGCTCGCCTTCCTGAAAATTTAAATGGGGCGCGGTGATGTCGAGGGTTCCGCCCGACACCATCCCGCGTCACTTTACGCGTCGGTGAGTGGGCCCCGCCCCCCTGCTCACCGACGGCAAAATTCTGCCCATTAACTCTGGCCTGAGTCTTCAGCTCGGCGATTGGGGGCGGGGCCCACTTGCCAAGGCGTAAAATGACGCGCGGTGACATCGGGCGGGTGTCCCAACAATACCGCACATCATTTAGATTTTCAGTTCAGCCGGCGCGCAGCCGAGTCAGCTGGGCGCCCACTGAACTGTCAAAGACCTATTAAGGCCATTTAAATATAAATTAAACTAATAAACTGAGCTGTCCGTCTAACCTTAAGGTTTGACGGGCAGCCGAAAAGCCCAGGCGGCCTTCACATTTTTCATGGAATCTCATGCACGGGCGGGATGAGGTTTCATGAGGGGTTTATAAATTAAATAGGCTTTTTCAAAAATGTTCATTGACATGTCCCAGCTCGTGTGACACTGTCACATGAGGGGACATGTCTTGAAATTCTTTCTTTTCTTTACTAGAATTTTGGGAACTTAAACTAATCTCCCTGAGGCAGCTCTGTGCCTCAGGGAGATTTCTGCACATGCGTGCGAAAGAGCAAAGGCTCCAGACTGAGAGAACCCACCCTCGCCCGCACAGGGACCAGTCAGCCTTACTTGGCCCGCCCATGTAAAATGGCGGCGCGGACCCAATCAGGGTTGCCGATCGGGTCCGTGCCCCTCCCCCCCACCAAGAGACAACACCACCGCATCCCACCCCCCACACTGGATGGGGGGAGAATTCTCCCGACTGTTTCTCTTTCCACAGATGCTGCCAGACCTGCTGAGCTTTTTCAGCACTTGCTGTTTTTATTTCTGATCTCCAGCATCTGCAATATTTTCCTTTTATTGCAATAACACAGATTGTTTGGTCATTATCACATTGCTACTTGTGGGAGCTTGTTGTCTGCAAATTGACTTTTTTTTTTACTTCATTAAAACAGCGACTACACTTCAAAAATACTTCTTTGACTGTAAAACACTTTGGGGTTTCCTGAGGTTGTGAAAAGTGCTACACAAACATAAGAAATAGGAGCAGAAAAGCCATATGGTCCTCAAACCTGCTCCACCATTCAGTAAGATCATAGTTGATTTTCACCTCAGCTGCACCTTCCCATACTGTCTCCATATCTCTTAATTCCCTCAATATTCAAAAATCCATTGAGCTTTGATTTGAATACATTCAATGACTGAGCATCCACCACCCATTTGGCAGAGAATTCCAAGATGCACAACAGTTTAAGTTAAGAATGTTCTCTCATTTCAGTCCTAAATGGCAGGCCTCTCGTTCTGAGACTGCAACCCCTAGTTTCAGACTCCCCAGCCAGGGAAAACACCCTCTTGTCTACTCTGTCAAGCTCCTTAAAAATGTTATGTTTCAATGAGATCGCTTCCCATTCTTCTAAACTTTAGGGAACATGGACCTAGTCTCCTTGATCTCTCATGGTGCAAGTCGTTTCTCTTTCCCTTTTTATGTCCTCTTAGTCTGGGTGTCCTCCTCTTGGTCTATATGCTGTGCTCTAAAGCATTTACCCCTCCAGTAAATGGTAGAAAGATGGCTGAGAGACGGCAAAGTAGATCACGCGTTAAGTTTCAAGAGTCGATGTTGTGCAACCTTTATCATCTCCTCCATCTTTGCCAAGAGCTCTTGCTTGAGAATTGGACTCTTTAGTCATTCATATGGTTGTTGTACAGTGAAGTAACGGAATTGCTCTGGCGCTTTCACCATTTTCTTTCAATTAATAGCAGATGTCACTGAAAAACATTTGCCCAGCTTATAACCCGTGGTCTTATACAGGTAAGTGCTGCTAACTCACAGACCTGTAGCTCTCATGCTGTAATATCACAAAAAGGCCTACGACCCATGTAGCTGACAGCAGTACAGGACTACTTGCTTGTGAAGCTTACAATTTGCTGAATGCATTCAGCTCACAAAATGCTCAAGCGAAACAGTTTCCATGTTCCCAATTGCTCAGTTGCTAAGAGAAGCAGTGAACAGTGCTGAATTTCAGCATTAGGAACAATTCACTGCTGGGTGGGTCGTGACTGAAGATCAGTGACACACGGGGCTGCAGAAGAGAATAGCTGATGGAAAAGTGGACTGTAAGTGGAGACCCTGCCTTTATTATTGATATCACTGCTGGACGTCCATTTTATGAACCAGATTGTCCAACAGAGACACATCCAGCGTCCAAATGAGTCATACTCATTGTGTAACTAAGTCATATATAGCGAAGGCATCAGGTCTGCACTGAGATGGCGATCTCAGCATGTTGTCAAGAGACACACTTTCAGCAATCAAGGAATAAAGAGAAGAATCATCCAGAATTCCTAATTTCAGCTTGTTATCTAGCAACGCCAGTTGGAAAGTTCATTTGCTCAGTCTTTGGGTGAGAAAAGGATCAGACATAATAAAGAATCTACTGATGGGTTCTGTCTAGAGTTCTGCAAATTGCAGCTTGCACAAGTTACGTTTGGCCATATTGAATCAATACCTGTCGAAAATGTAATAAGGCAGAAAAGGGGTGAAAATGACCAAAAAATTGCTGTTCCTAACTGAGAGCAGATGAGGAAGATTTTTGACAGTTGATGACTGATGACTTCTAGATGGCCCTCGAGTCGATGTTAAAAAAGTTTCAAACCATTCATGACCTCGTCTTTATGGACATACATGACTCTTATTCTTATGAGTTTGGCTGAATGCCTTGATTGAATTACTCCAATGAAGCCATTCTCGCTTATTAATTATTCTATTGGCGGGGTCTGCTGAGAAGGAAGGTCACTTCTGAAGGTCCCTGCTCCTGAATTAATTAGTATCTGGTTGATTCCATGCAATTTCAAGGATCAGCACAACAGATTGTGGAATTATGCCCAAAACCACTGATGTTCATATTTTTTACACTGGTTTAAAACTCGGTTGGTCCAGGTCGGTCCCTGCCCTCAAAACAGGACACACCCCCAAGGTCAAAATTGTGAGTTTCCATCAGTTGCTCTGGTTTGAGAAAGCTCATTTTCTTTGGCACATAGGCACTAGTAGTCACACTTTAAAAGCTTTCTCATCTCAAAAGATATTTAATCTGCTAAGAAACTGACTTGTGCCCACCAGTGAAACTATTAAATTGTTCACTATCAAATTCCTTTAAAGTCATTTTCAGTGATTTCAAATCCGGTCACTTACAGGTGAAAGGCTGCACTTATTAATAATGCTAATTTTTGCTGATAAAACTAATAATCAAGGCATAACACTTATTTGAAAGGAAATAAAAGAAACAGCTCAGTTCTGTTACTCTGCCCTATTTTGTTGGGTCATGGAAGGTTTCACTTTGTGAATGAATTTCAGTGAAAACTTGGGACTAAATCTTGTGGAGGCAACAGGGGTCTTGCCCACAGGCTGGAGAGCCAATGAGACCCCCGCATTGCCTCTTTTCCGGGAGGCACGCTGCATCTTGTGCCATTCAAGCACTTGACAGGCCAGTGGCCGGCCTTCCCCGGGACTAAGGGGTGCTGCCAATCGAGGCTATTGAGGAGGGACCCAGGCAGAGGTGAGTGATAGCTGGAGGTGGGGGACATGAGGCGGGGTGAGGGGCTTGGCAGCAAGGGCAGGAGGACAACTCTCAGCGGGACAAGCCCCTTCCCGATGTTGGGTCCCTTGATCGGGCACTGAGTGCCTTTGTACGAGCAGACCCGCTCGAGCCCACATGGTGAGCCTGCCACCCACCACTGGGTTAGCACCAGCAGGATGAGACCCTTAAGTGGGCATTAATTTCCCACTTCAATGCCTCAGTTGGCAGCAGGGAGGGAAGGCAGTCCACAGGACATTCTGCCATGGACTTAATTGGGATGGAGGTAGGAAGGTGGCAGGTTCCCCACCTACCACACTCCCACCTAATTAAATGCCCCATCTACATGCAGCGCACCATGAGGGAGGATACAAGATTCTGCTCCTGAACTGTAACCTAACCAGCACAATTTCCAGATTGCAGCCAAAGAGAACAGTCTGCCCATGATTTTAAAAGATATGAGTAACTTTGCAAGAAAGTAATAATTTATCAGAACGCTTGGAAATTTTCATGACTCTCTGAAAGTCAAAACATACCGTTATTTAACATTTCTTTTGGTTCCATTGCTATACTCAATCTTTATCCCCTTGGGCAACTTCCAAATACTTACTCCTTATGAATATTGACTGGTTTATGATTGTTATAATACTTGGCAATAGTAGCTTCGGTCATGAAATTCTTCTCAGTGCACAGGCAATGCCGAAAGTTTTCCCCTTTTTTTTGGCTTTACTTCCAGGAATGGCCCACTTTTTTCCATAAGTGTTTTTAAAGGTCAAGAATATTGGGGTCACCAATCATTAATGCTCTGTCCAAAATAAACATTGTGATTGCAGTAGTGTTAACAAAAGTTTTTTTTTTTAATTTCCAGACCCTCTAGAACATTCCCATCAGGGAATGACAAAAGTAATGCAAAAGATGTGTGATTGTTAGCATTTGCTTACTCCTATGAAGCTCAGGATGTTTTGCTATGTCAGAGGTGCTATATAAATGCAAGTTGTCACTGTTGTTGCTTGCCTCCAGTTGTTAAATACTGGCAAAGTTGGGGGAAGGCAGCAGTTCTTTTACACTGGGTTACCCATGGTAAAAAGTTACCTAGACTGGCGCAAAGATTGCACTTCTTGTATTTCCTGAATACCTGGGAAAGGCAAAACATCTCCCTCGGTCAGGCTTATCCAACCTTTTCACATGAGGGGCCACGTTTCATTTGTTTCTCACTCATGGGCCGAATGAGTAAATTGAGCAAATTTCGGAAAGATAAGTTTTGGCACAACATGAAACACGAATTTATAAAACAATGTTGAGTATGAAGAAAAGAAACAGCTTGCTGAGTAAAGATAAAACAATGTCAATGTTTAAAAAATGAGTAATTAATCAAGATGACTGTTCGAGTGAGTTTGTGTGAGTGAGTGTGTGAGAGTGTGTGTGTTGGGTGTATGTGAGTGTGTGAGAATACTGAGACTAGGAGAGAGCCAAACATACACACACTCTCTCACACACACACTCTCACTGGCATACACACACACACACACACACACTCACCCTGACACACACACACACTCACTCTATCATACACACACTCTCACTGTCATACACACACACACACACTCACCCTGACACACACACACACACACTCACTCTATCACACACACACTCTCACTGTGATACACACTCACACACACTCACTCACCCTGACACACACACAAACTCACTCTATCACACACACACTCTCACTCTATCACACACACCCTTTCTCACAGACACATTCTCCCTCACACACACACACACATTCACTTATTCACACACACATGCACACACACATTAATTCACTCACACACACACACATTCACTCATTCTCACACACACACACACACACACACACGGACACACTCACTAACTCTATCACATTCTCTCTCACACTCACACATTCACTCACTCCCTCACACACACAGGCCGGAGTTTTCCAGCCCCTCACACTGACGGGACCTTCTGGGGGAACCCACCACAGTGGGGTGGTCGGGGCTGGAAATTTCCGGCCACATTCTCACTCTCACACACTCACTCTCACACGCACTCACACACACACTCACTCTCACACACACACACACACACACACACACACACTCACTCACACACACACACTCACTCTCACACACACACACGCACACTCACTTTCACACACACACACACTCTCACACACACACACACTCACTCACACACACACACACACTCACTCTCACACACACACACACACTCACACACACACACACACACACACACTCTCACACGCACACAATCTCACACACACACACAATCTCACACACACACACAATCTCACACACACTCTCACATGCACACACACACACACACACAATCTCACACACACACAATTTCACACACTCACTCTCACATGCACACACACAATCACACACACTCACTCTCACACACTCACTCTCAAACATAGACACACACTCACTCTCACACACGCACTCACTCTCACACACACACACACATGCACTCTCACTCTCAACACACACACACACACATACTCACACACACACACACACATACTCTCACTCTCACACACAAACATTCATTCTCTCTTTCACACACATTGGGCAGGATTCTCTGGTTGGTGAGCGGAGGTGGGGCCCACTCACCGACGCATAAAATGACCTGTGGTGACATTGGGCGATTGTCCCGACATCACTGCGTGTCATTTAGATTTTCAGTTCGGCGAGTGCACAGCCGATTTGGCTACGCGCCTGCTGAACTATCAAAGGCCTATTAAGGCCATTAAAATAGTAATTAATCCAATTAGCTGAGCTGCCCATCCAACCTTAAGGTTGACGGGGAGGTGAAGAGCCCAGGCGGCCTTTGCATTTTACATGAAACCTCATCCACGGGCGGGATGAGTTTTCATGAAGTGTTTTAAAAGTTAATAAAAATTTTAAAAATAATTCTTCACATGTCCCAACTCAAGTGACAGTGTCACATGAGGGGACATGATTTAAAAGTTTTTATTTCCCTTTATTTAAATTTACACATGTCAAACTGATCTCCCTGAGGCGTCTCTGTGTTCAGGGAGGGTTCTGCACTCTTCTGCGTGCATGCACAACAGAGCACCCCGAATGACTCAGGGAATCCCCCCACCCCCCCCAGCCCGCACAGGGAGTGCACAGCGCTTCCGGGCGAGCATCATGCTGGGCTGGCTTTAATTAGCCCACCCACGTAAAATGGTGGTGCGTCCCCGATCAGGGGCACCGATCAGGTTCACACAGGCCCCCGCCCAGCACCGCACTGCCTCCCCCAACAGGGGGAAAATTCAGCCCATTCACTCACTCACACATACCTTCACTCTCTCACACACACATTCACTCTCTCACACTGTCACCCTCTCACACACACATTCACTCTCTCACACACACTGTCACTCTCTCACACACACATTCACTCTCTCACACTGTCACCCTCTCACACACACATTCACTCTCTCACACACACATTCACTTTCTCACACACACTGTCACTCTCTCACACACACATTCACTCTCTCACACACACTGTCACTCTCTCACACACACCTTCACTCTCTCACACACACATTCACTCTCTCACACTGTCACCCTCTCACACACACATTCACTCTCTCACACACACTGTCACTCTCTCACACACACATTCACTCTCTCACACACATTAACTCTCACACACACTGTCACTCTCTCAGACACACATTCACTCTCACACACACATTCACTCTCACACACACTCTCACTCTCTCACACACACTGTCACTCTCTCGCACACACATTCACTCTCTCTCACACACATTCACTCTCACACACACTGCCACTCTCTCACACACACATTCACTCTCTCACACACACATTCACTCCCTCACACACACTGTCACTCTCACACACACTGTCACTCTCTCACACACACTGCCACTCTCTCACATACACATTCACTCTCTCACACACACTGTCATGCTCTCACACGTATATTCACTCTCTCACACACACTGTCACTCTCTCACACACACTGTCACTCTCTCACACACTGTCACTCTCTCACACACACATTCACTCTCTCACACACACTGTCACTCACACACACACTGTCACTCTCTCACACGCACACTCACTCTCTCACACACACTGTCACTCTCTCACACACTGCCATTCTCTCACACACACATTCACGCTCTCACACACACATTCACACTCTCACACACTGTCACTCTCTCACACACAGTGTCACTCTCACACACACATTCACTCTCTCACACACACTGTCACTCTCTCACACACTGTCACTCTCACACACAATCACTCTCTCACACACTGTCACTCTCACACACACACTGTCACTCTCTCACACACTGTCACTCTCACGCACACACTGCTACTCTCTCACACACACTGTCACTCTCTCACACATACATTCACACTCTCACACACTGTCACTCTCACACACGCTGTCACACTCTCACACACACTGCCACTCTCTCACACACACATTCACTCTCTCACACACACTGTCACTCTCTCACACATACATTCACTCTCTCTCACACACTGTCACTCTCTCACACACACATTCACAATCTCACACACTGTCACTCTTACACACACTGTCACTCTCTCACACACACTGCCACTCTCACACACACATTCACTCTTTCACACACACTGTCACGCTCTCACACACACTGTCACGCTCTCACACACACATTCATTCTCTCACACACACTGTCACTCACACACACACATTCACTCTCTCACACACACATTTACTCTCTCACACACATTGTCACTCTCTCTCTCACACACATTCACTCTCTCACACACTGTCACTCTCTCACACACACATTCAATCCCTCACACACACTGTCACTCTCACACACATTCACTCCCTCACACACACTGCCATTCTCTCACACACACATTCACTCTCTCACACACACTGTCACTCTCTCACACACTGTCACTCTCACACACACTGTCACTCTCTCACACACACATTCACTCTCTCACACACACTGTCACTCTCTCACACCCACTGCCACGCTCTCACACACATATTCACACTCTCACACACTGTCACTCTCTCACACACAGTGTCACTCTCACACACACTGTCACTCTCTCACACACATTGTCACTCTCTCACACACTCTGTCACTCTCTCACACACACATTCACTCTCTCACACACACTGTCACTCTCTCACATGCACACTCACTCTCTCACACACACTGTCACTCTCTCACACACACTGTCACTCTCACACACAATCACTCTCACACACTGTCACTCTCACACACACACTGTCACTCTCTCACACACTGTCACTCTCACACACACACTGCTACTCGCTCACACACACTGTCACTCTCTCACACATACATTCACACTCTCACACACTGTCACTCTCACACACGCTGTCACACTCTCACACACACTGCCACTCTCTCACACACACATTCACTCTCTCACACACACTGTCACTCTCTCACACATACATTCACTCTCTCTCACACACTGTCACTCTCTCACACACACATTCACAATCTCACACACTGTCACTCTTACACACACTGTCACTCTCTCACACACACTGCCACTCTCACACACACATTCACTCTTTCACACACACTGTCACGCTCTCACACACACTGTCACGCTCTCACACACACATTCATTCTCTCACACACACTGTCACTCACACACACACATTCACTCTCTCACACACACATTTACTCTCTCACACACACTGTCACTCTCTCTCTCACACACATTCACTCTCTCACACACTGTCACTCTCTCACACACACATTCAATCCCTCACACACACTGTCACTCTCACACACATTGCCACTCTCTCACACACACATTCACTCTCTCACACACCACTATCACTCTCTCACACACACGTTCACTCTCTCACACACACTGTCACTCTCTCACACACACATTCACAATCTCACACACTGTCACTCTCACACACACTGTCACTCTCTCACACACACTGCCACTCTCACACACACATTCACTCCCTCACACACACTGTCACTCTCACACACATTCACTCCCTCACACACACTGCCACTCTCTCACAGACACATTCACTCTCTCACACACACTGTCACTCACACACACTGTCACTCTCTCACACACACATTCACTCTCTCACACACACTGTCACTCTCTCACACACACTGTCACTCTCTCACATACTGTCACTCTCACACACACTGTCACTCTCTCACACACACATTCACTCTCTCACACACACTGTCACTCTCTCACCCACACTGCCATTCTCTCACACACACATTCACTCTCACCCACACACATTCACGCTCTCACACACTGACTCTCTCACACACAGTGTCACTCTCACACACACTGTCACTCTCTCACACACACTGTCACTCTCTCATACACACTGTCACTCTCTCACACACACTGTCACTCTCTCACACTATCACTCTCTCACACACTGTCACTCTCACACACACACTGTCACTCTCTCACACACTGTCACTCTCACACACAATGTCACTCTCTCACACACAGATTCACTCTCTCACAAACACTGTCACTCTCTCACACACACTGTCACTCTCACACACTGTCACTCTCTCACACACACTGTCACTCTCTCACACTATCACTCTCTCACACACTGTCACTCTCACACACACTGTCACTCTCTCACACACTGTCACTCTCACACACAATGTCACTCTCTCACACACAGATTCACTCTCTCATACACACTGTCATTCCCTCACACACATTCACTCCTTCACACACCCTGTCACTCTCTCTGACACACATTCACTCTCTCACACAGACTGTCACTCTCTCACACTCACATTCACTCTCTCACACAGACTTTCACTCTCTCACACACACATTCACTCTCTCATACATACTGTCACTCTTTCTCACACACATTCACTCTCTCACACACTATCACTCTTTCTCACACACATTCACTTTCTCACACACTGTCACTCTCTCACACACACATTCATTCACTCTCTCACACACACATTCATTCACTCTCTCACACACACATTCACTCTCTCACACACACATTCACTCTCTCACACACACATTTATTCTCTCACATACTCATTCACTCTCTCACACACTCACTCTGTCACACACACATTCATGTTCTCACACACACATTTACTCACTATCTCTCTCACACTCATTCTCTCTTGCATGCATTCATTCACTCTCTCACACATTCACTCACTCTCTCATGCACACACATTCACTGCCTCTCACACACACTAACTCACTCACATTTGCCGGGCCCAGCTGGTTTGGAGATGGAAATGGTGAGGAGAGGGCTGGGACGGCTATGAAAGTACCAAGGCTCTTTCTCCCCGCCCTATCTAACACTCCAGTTGTCCTGGGTCGCACTGTTCCTGCAACCGCCACTCTGCCATCTTGATGCCTGTAGTCCTTTAAGGGACCTTGGGCCTTGTATTCATCTCAGCTCTAAACCCTGGCAGGTATTCACCCCTCCCCCTACCCTCCCTCACCCTTGCCACTCTCTGCTCCCCCTCCCCAACTTGGCAGGCATTATCTTTTCCTCCATCCACACCCCACACCCAACAGGCAGTGTCTCTTCCCACCCTCCCTCCCCCTCAGCAGGCAGTCTCTCCTCTTTACCCTCCCCTCTTGTCCTTCTCTCCTCCCCCTCGCCCTCCACTGTCTCCACCTTCTCTCTCCCGCCCCTCCTCCGCCATATCCTCCCTCCATCTATCCATTCCCTTCCTGCCCCCCTCCCCCCGACCTACCCTGCACTCCCTCCTCCCTCCAGCAGGCATTCTCACCTCTCCCTTCCCTGAAAGCCTCTCTCTTTACCCATTGGACTCACTAACATGAAGCCAGCTGCCTTCACACTGTTCGCTGTTCCTCCAATCACAAGTTGCTTCTCTTACTTGTGAGCCTATCAGTAGCAAACACTGGAGAGAAACAGCCTGTGATTGAAGGAGCAGCTCCTTGCAGAATCTTTTACTTGAACTGACCTGTGTCTTGAACACTGGCTCCGCATGCCGGATAGAGAGGCTTGGCCAGGTTGTGGCCTGTGGACCATATGTTGGACAATCCTGCCCTAAATGTTTCAATACTTTTTTTTAACCAACATTGCACCCTTCTATCTAACTGCTTCATAATCCAACAGAATACAGGGACTGAGTGTTTTACTCTGCAATTCTGTGTCCAGCTGACCCCACAATACATTGACTAACTATCATGAGAGAAATTTGAAAACCAACAGAGGCATGAAATGGAAAATGGAATCAAAAATCCAAAGCAATGTTGATTTTTAAATGCAATTGTCGTGAGATGACTTTCAGAGATACAAATAGTAATGGCAAGGTGAAGAAAGATTGGTTACAGGGGAACAGTGCCTGCCAACCTGGTACAATAGGTTCCATGTTGGAATAATGTCATCTAGAGGGGATTAATAGAAAGGAAAACAAACTAAGATTAATATAGTGTCTTTATTACCTTAGAATGTCCCAAAGTGAGTAACAATCAATGAAGTATTTTTGAAGTGTCTTCGCTTTTGTAATATAGAAAACGCAGCAGCCAATTTATCACAGCAAGCTCCTACAAAGAGTAATCTGTTTTAGTGATATTGATTGACAGGTAAATATTGTTCAGCACACCAAGGAGAACCAACCTGCTTATTTTCAAAATAGTGGAATGAAATCTTTTATGTTCACCTGAAAGGACAGAGAGGGCCTCAGTTTAGTGGCACCTTGTCTGGAGTGTCAGTTTTATGCCCAATCTCTAGAGTGGGACTTGATCCCATGATCTTCTGATGCAGAGTCATGACCCACGGTTGACACTAATCCTCACAATGCACAATACTTAGCAGGCTGGCTTACAAATCTGTGTTTATGTTGCCTTTCTGTTCTGTCCTAACAGAGTGTACATCTTGGTTAAAATGAAAGATTAACTGCATCACAATTCTTGACTTGAACTTGCACTTAAGTAATTAAAGTTTGCACACAAAGGAAACTCATCTCCTCATGTTGCAATACAGAAACTGAATGTCCCAGAGTTTTATCATTATCCACGAATCTGGTGAAGGTCCAAGGCACCATAATACAGGACATCAAGAAGATTGTGAAGAGTACAGAACAGAAATGAAAGTAAACCATACCGGAATGAATATATAACACATCCATATGACAGTCCTCTATCTACTATTCGATAAGATTGTTAACAAGTTTATTCCCAGTGGGCCCAAGCCTTCACTAAAATAGCAGACAGAAGAATGTGATAGATGTGTTAACCATCTGGCCATTAGCTGGCCAACAGTAATTGCCAACAGCGTAGCCTTATAAACAAAGACTAGGTCAATGATGAAGTAATGGTAGTGACACCAATCTTGGGTCTACCAGTTCAGACATTGTAGGATGAAGGAAAGTCTGAGAGAAACATGTTGAAGTCATGAAGAATCATCGAATTGCTGAACACTACAGCTCAGAAGGAGATAAAAACAAAAAAACTGCGGATGCTGGCAATCCAAAACAAAAACAAAAACAGAATTACCTGGAAAAACTCAGCAGGTCTGGCAGCATCGGCGGAGAAGAAAAGAGTTGACGTTTCGAGTCCTCATGACCCTTCGACAGAACTTGAGTTCGAGTCCAAGAAAGAGTTGAAATATAAGCTGGTTTAAGGTGTGTGTGTGGGGGGCGGAGAGAGAGAGAGAGAGAGAAATGGAGGGGGGGTGTGGTTGTAGGGACAAACAAGCAGTGATAGAAGCAGATCATCAAAAGATGTCAACAACAATAGTACAAAAGAACACATAGGTGTTAAAGTTAAAGTTGGTGATATTATCTAAATGAATGTGCTAATTAAGAATGGATGGTAGGGCACTCAAGGTATAGCTCTATTGGGGGTGGGGAGAGCATAAAAGATGTAAAGAAAAAAAAAAATTTTATATAATGGAAATAGGTGGGAAAAGGAAAATCTATATAATTTATTGGAAAAAAAAGAAAAGGAAGGGGGAAACAGAAAGGGGGTGGGGATGGGGGAGGGAGCTCACGACCTAAAGTTGTTGAATTCAATATTCAGTCTGGATGGCTGTAAAGTGCCTAGTCGGAAGATGAGGTGTTGTTCCTCCAGTTTGCGTTGGGCTTCACTGGAACAATGCAGCAAGCCAAGGACAGACATGTGGGCAAGAGAGCAGGGTGGAGTGTTAAAATGGCAAGCGACAGGGAGGTTTGGGTCATTCTTGCGGACAGACCGCAGGTGTTCTGCAAAGCGGTCGCCCAGTTTACGTTTGGTCTCTCCAATGTAGCTCAGAAGGAGGCTATTTGATCCATCATGCTTGTGCCAACTCTTCGAAAGAGTTATCCAGTTTGTCCAACTCCCCTGCTCTTTCCCCATATCCCTGCAGATTTCTTCCTTTCTAGTTTTTATCAGATTCCCTTTTGAAAGTTATGATTGAATCTTCTTCTACCACCTTTTCAGGCAATGGATTCAAGATCACAACGATTTGCTGTGTAAAGACATTTCCCCACATCTTGCTTCTAATTCTTTTCTCTAATACCTTAAACGTGCACCCTATGGTTACCAAATCTCCTGCCAGTGGGAACAGATTCTCCCTTTCTGCTCTACCAAATTCCTACATAATTATGAACAGCTCTATTAAGAATAATTGCAGCCTCTCTTGTCTCTCTACATAACTGAAGTCCCCCATCCTTGGTATGACTCAAACAAATCTCTCCTGCACCCTCTCCAAGGCCTATTAAAAGAAACAAAAGATTACATTTCCATTGAACAGGAATCAATCAGGGCTTGGTGTCACTGTATTCTCATTTCATGGCCCATCTCTTCAGATTTCTCCTTACCAGCTTGCTGTGAAAACAGCCTATTTTGATTGATTAATGTGAAGAAAGGTTATGACCTCTCTTGTGCAAGCAGCATATTACTCTATCATAATATTCTGTAAACCATGGGCCAGAATAGGTATTTACACTTGTTGAACTCATTCAAAAGACAATTAACATTTCCTGGCGACTAATTCTATCATCCATCTTCAATTCTTATTTTATGACTGTATCTTTGACTAGTAATGGAGCCATTAAAGGATGCTGTCCTTTGGAATCCATCCTTACATCATGAAGCCTCTGTTAAAGCTGCGCTTCCCTTCCAATGCAGCTTGTGGAAGCTTTGAGACCTGATCATCAAAACAAGATGAAAAAGTATTGAATATTCTCTATTGGTTAATCAGGTGAAGTAAACGTTTGCATACTTGGTAGATGCACAGTTTCATTTCAGGTAATGTTGGCTGTGATCAATTTACAAAGTTGATTACTGTTATTTCAGCTTCTTACTAAGATTAAAATGTAAAGTAGAAACAGAAACAGAAATACCTGGAAAAGCTCAGCAGGTCTGACAACATCGGCAGAGGAGAGCACAGTTGACGTTTCGAGGCCTCATGACCCTTCAACAGAACTAAGTAAAAATAGGAAAGGGGTGAAATATAAGCTGGTTTGTGGGGGGGGTGTGGGGGTTGTTGGGACAAGCAGCCAGTAATAGGTGGAGATAACCAAAAGATGTCACAGACAAAGGGACAAAGAGGTGTTGAAGGTGGTGATATTATCTAAAGGAATGTGCTAATTAAGAGCAGAAAGCAGGACAGACAAGGTACAGATAGCTCTAGTGGGGGTGGGGGAATACTAAAAGGGCTAAAAGGTAGAGATAAACAATGGATGGAAATACATTTAAAAATAATGGAAATAGGTGGGAAAAGAAAAATCTATATAAATTATTGGAAAAAACAAAAAGGGGGGGGGGGAAGCAACGGGAAGGGGGTGGGGATGGAGGAGAGAGTTCAAGATCTAAAATTGTTGAACTCAATATTCAGTCCAGAAGGCTGTAAAGTGCCTCGTCGGAAGATGAGGTGCTGTTCCTCCATTTTGCGTTGAGCTTCACTGGAACAATGCAGCAAACCAAGGACAGACATGTGGGCATGAGAGCAGGGTGGAGTGTTGAAATGGCAAGCGACAGGGAGGTCTGGGTAATGCTTGCGGACAGACCGAAGGTGTTCTGCAAAGCGGTCACCCAGTCTGAGTTTGGTCTCTCCAATGTAGAGGAAACCGCATTAGGAGCAACGAATGCGGTAGACTAAGTTGAGGGAAGTGCAAGTGAAATGCTGCTTCACTTGAAAGGAATGTTTGGGCCCTTGGACGGCGAGGAGAGAAGAAGTGAAGGGGCAGGTGTTGCATTTTCTGATAGACCTTAACAGTACAATTTCACCTTGATGTGTTTTCACAGCACCTACCAAAATTTAAATTGCTCTTAAATCAGTGACTTGAAGCCATTGTTATAATCCGTAAATGTGTTATAATGGTGAGAAAGGCCCTCCCTGTCAGATCCTTCCAACATGCCAGGAGTCTCACCCCCTCTGCACGTTGCCCTCGAGGTGGTTGTGGTGGGGACGAGACCGTTGTTCACCTCCTTGCGGATTGTGCCTTTGCAAAGAAGGTCTGGAGAGAGATGCAGTGGTTTCTGTCGAGGTTCATCCCGAGAAGTGCTGTGACACAGGACTCTGTGCTCTACGGGCTGTTCCCAGGGACACACACCAAGACAAACATCAACTGCTGGAGGATCATCAACTCAGTGAAAAACGCTCTTTGGTCTGCCCGAAACTTGTTGGTCTTCCAGCGCAAAGAATTGTCCCCGACCGAGTGTTGCAGACTGGCACATTCCAAGGTCCAGGACTACGTGCTGAGGGACGCACTAAAGCTTGGGGCAGCCGCCACAAAGGCGCAATGGGGAAAGGTCGCTGTCTAAGACCTTTCTGCCACAGTGCACTGAGCGGCTGGGAAAGGTATAGACCGCTCGGGCTGTAAGGCTCACAATGAATGTATGCAGTGAATACTAATTGTATTATAATTGTATTGAAGCACCTCAGAGTGCAACATGATGTATGTTGATAACTCCAATACCATTGCACTGCCTGACTGTCTGTAATGATCATATTGATATGATTGTAATATTCATTGATCGTATTGAAGCACCTCATGATCCATGTGTAAAAGTTGAATCTGATTGCACTTTTTGTGATGGCGATTTTGAAATATTTTGTAATGTTCTTCCGGATATTTTATGAATAAAGTATATTTTTCAAATAAATAAATAAATAAAACTCTCCATTGAAGGGAAGCAGAAACCGCAGTGCAACTGGCCAATTACAGCCTCTCATTCAATAGTGATGCCTATTGCTTAATTGCAAGAAACTCCTATGACAAAAAAAATCATGTTATGTGTATGAGCTCCATGTATTTTGCACACTTACTTCCTGTCACGCTTTGTTGCTAACATTACCATTGCTATGAAACCCCATTTCTGCACAGTGTCAATATATTTTTGCATAACCTGAAAATGCAACTAAGACCACCTCTATTCTGAAAGTCTTTTGGAGGAACACAGATTTCCCTTTTAAATAATGCACAGGAAGACTAGCCATTCATAGGGCACGTTGTTGTAAGCCTTCCTTACTGCAAAAGTCAGCCTTAAAAGTAAAAAAAAAAACGAATGAATACACTGAAAGCAAATTTGATTTTTTGTTGGTCTTAGTGCAGTAAAACCATGAACTTTTGAACTCTGACTGAGACAACTTTGACAGGGTAAAGAATGTACTCGAGGGTTGTTTATTTTTGCAACTATTGTGCATTTTGTGATTTTGTGCTTCTAATTTAACTATTCAGCTGTGGTATATGGAAGAGATACAGTTATTTCTTGATTATCTATCTGACAATAAAGGAGTAAAGTATGATTTATGTATTAATCTTATCCATGAGCAATGTATTTACAATCACATAGCCACAGGAGGAGGCCTATTGGGCCTGTGCTAGTTCTTTGGAAGAATTATTTGATTAGTCCCAATCATCTGCTCTTTCCCCAAGGCCCTGCAAATTGTTTCCCCTTTAATCCCAATAAACAATTTGGATCACCCCAGGGCCCTCATCTCCTCTGTACTCCCCTCTGAATAATTTTGTCCCTCCTGTAATGTGATCACGAGAACTGTACACAAAATTCTAGCTGTAGCCTTATCAGTGTTTTATACAGTTCCATCATTACTTCCCTAATTTTGTATTCAATACCTTGTCCAAAAGAGGAAAGCATTCTTTATGATTTATTTACACCTTATGCACCTGTCCTGCCACCTTCAGGGATCTGTGGACATGCACTCCAAGGTGTCTCACTTCCTCAACCCCTCTCAATATCCTCCGTTTATTGAGTATTTCCTTGCTTTGTTTGCCCTCCCCAAAATGCATACCTCATACTTTTCTGGACTGAATTCCATGTACCACTTTTCCACCTGCTCAACCAAACCATTGATATAATTCTGGAGACAACAGATATCCTCTTCACTATCAACTACATGGGCAATTTTTGTGTCATCTGCAAATTTCCTGATCATGCCTCCCACATTTAAGTCCAAATCTTTGATATATAGAACAAACAGCAGGGCCCCCAACACTGAGTCCTGTGGAACACCACCTGAAACCGCCTTCCATTTGAAAAAACATCCATCAACCATTACCCTTTGTTTCCTGCCGCCGAGCCAATTTTGGATCTAACTTGCCATCTTTCCCTATATCCCATGGGATCTCACTTTTTTGACCAGTCTGCCATGTGGGACCTTGTCAAATGCCTTACTGAAATCCAGGTAGACAACATCCACTACACTACCCTCATCAATCCTCCTTGTTACTTCCTCAAAAAATTCTATTCAGTTATTAAGACACAATCTTCCCTAACAAAACTATGCTGACTATCCCTGGTCAATCTGTGCCTTTCTAAGTGACAGTTTATCCTGTCTCTCAGAATTGATTCCAATAATTTGCTCACCACAGAAATCAGACTTGACTGGCCTGTAATTTTCTGGCTTATCCCTTGCACCCTTCTTTAAAAATGGTACAACGTTCACATACCTCCAATCCTCTGGTACCTCGTCTATCTCTAATGAGGATTGGAAAATGATCGTCAAAGCATTATTTCCTCCAGGGCTTCCTTTAACAGCCTGGGATACAATCCATCCAGCTCTAGTGATTGATCCACCTTCAAGGCTGTCAGTCCCTCACTCGTTATGCTTATTGTATCTAATATTTTACACTCCTCCTCTTTAACTAGAAGGTCTGTATCATCCCTCTCCTTAGTGAAGACAGAGACAAAGTACTCATTGAGAATGTTGCCCACATCTTCAGCATCAGTGCATAAGTTACCATGTACATCTCTGACAGGGCATACCCCTTCCTTGGTTATTCTCTTGCTCTTAATGCACTGGTAAAACATCTTTGGGTTTTCTTTGATTTTACCTGCCCATATCTTTTCATATCCTCTCTTTGCTTTCCTAATTTCCCGTATTACTTCACCCCTCTACTTTCTATACACCTCTAGGCTTTCTACAGTGTTAAGCTTTTTGTGAATGTCATAAGCTTTCTTTTCCTGCTTTATCTTACCCTGTATGCTTCTGGATAACCAAGGGGCTCTAGATTTGGCAGTACCACCCTTTTTCTTTGTGGAGACATGTCTATGCTGTGCCCACAGAAACTCCCTTTTGAAAGCCTCCCACTGATTTGACGCTGCTTTCCCTTCTAGTAGCTGTATCCAGTTCACCTCTCAGCTTTGTAAAATTTGTCTTCCCCCAGTTTAGAACTTTTATTCCTGTTCTATCTTTACCTTTTTCCATAATGATGCCAAATCTAACTGTGTCATGGTTACTATCTCCAAAATGGTCACCCACTGCTACTTCATCCACTTGCCCAGCTTCATTTCCTAAGACAAAGGCCAGGATTTTCCCTGAAGTCAGCAAAAGTCCGAAAGCGGGCGGGGAAATCGGCATTTGACCCGCCGACGGCAATGGTGGTTTCTTCGCTGTATCGTGGGCCACTTTGTTGAAAAAATTGAGAGGCACAGGCTTCACGTCAGATCACTGGCAGGGTGAACTCCGATTCGCCCGCCCCACCATCACCTCAGGCCTTCTGTAATCCAGGCACCATATTAAAAGGTCACCCCAGCACTGAGCTAGTACTCTCTAAAAGATAGGAAACTGCTGGGAACTGGTGGCTGCCAAAGGGAGGAAACATGCTGCCCCCCCCAAACTTAGTGACACTTCCATCGAGCACCTACTCAACACTGTGGAGGCCCACTGTGAAGTCATGTACCTCCGCTCTGGGTGAAGAACCTCATCCAAGGTGACAAAACCAGAATGGGAGGCAGTGGCAGCGGTGGTGAGAACCAATGCCCTACAAAAGAGGACAGCCACCCAGCGCAAGAAGAGAATGAATGATCTCCTCCATTCTGCTGAGGTAAGTTACCCTACTCATCACTCTCATCTCACACATTCACAAGCACATCACACATCCTCACTCACTGCCAGTTCAAGAGACATCACCTATTTACTCTCTCACACACACACCGTCATCTCTGCAGATTGTGTCCTCATCCCGTCCATGACACCACTCATCACACATGCCACGCATCCTTCTCATCTGGCCTGGCAGACATCCTGCATACACCCTCTCCGCCTATCTTCATGCAGGACAAGCTGGCTCATAACAACAGGAGAGGTCCCAGACCAGGGGTGGAATGCCACAACTGAAGGTCCTGGCTGACTTTGAGAATACAACCATCCACCAGGCCGGTGAGGATGAAGACTGTTCCTGTGTTGAGGTCGAGGTTGATGGCACTCATCCAAGTGAAGGTCCTGCAGTACAACATCCTTTAGACAACCATACTGTGAGTGACGTCTCCTGTTCCATAGTCCCCTGCCATGCACTGGTGATCCCTCCTTTCTTTCACAGGGACATCTTGGAAGCAGCCGAGAGGGTCCACGAGCCAGGCACTCGACTCAAGCCCGAAAACACCTCAGAAGAGGAATCTGATGACACTCTAATTGAAGTCCCGTCACACCCACACCCTTCACCAGTGCAGAGACACACACCTCAATGGCACCTAGTTCTAGAGTAGCCTCGGAGTCACAATCTGGTGATCACAGTGCACTGTCTGATCCAGACAGAGGCTTGAGCTTTTCTAAGTGCTCTGTTGTAACCTCTTTAATGATTGAATCTAACACCTTCTCCATGACAGACGTCAAGCTGAAGTTTCCTGTTTTCTGCCTCTCTCTTCTTCTTGAATAGAGGGGTTATAATTGCTACTTTCCAGTCTGATGGAATCTTTCCAGAATCTAGGGAATTTTGGAAAATTAATACCAGTATATCAACTACCTCATTAGACACCTCTTTTAAGACCCTAGGATGAAGGCCATCTGGACCCAGAGACTTGTCAGCCCAAAGCTCCATCAGTAGCGGTAGGGTTAGGAAAGTGAAAAAGATGTACTTGCCCAACATGGGCTTGGGTGTTAATCACTTGTATATAATGTTCACCAATGTAAATGCACTCATAATCACGCCTTCTTTTATATGGCTCCTTGTTATGATGAAGTGCGTTTGAGTCATTCAGATGTGAAACCTTAGTCCCTTGCAAAATTGAGTCACAAGTCGCAGCCCAGGGCCTCTCCTCTGTCCAGTGCATAGACACTCTGTGCCTCTGACCACAATGATTGTCCCATCTCAAAGTCACAGTCCACCTCAGTGATGCTGCATCTTGATGTTAATTGTGTTTACTGCAAGAATATCCTTAGTGTTATTAGGTCTCGTGATGATACGCATGCTCTGAGCACCTTTGAGGCTGAGCTGCCCTCCTTGTCTGCATTCTGAACAGATGAAGATGTAATGCTGAAGGGGACAGGTGATTATGCATGCAAAAGGATCAAGTACTTTTGAAGTTCATGCTCCCACTGTATTCCAGCAAGGCCTGTACACAGTGCGTGTGCAATTACCTCTGCCAGACTGGTGCCAGGTACTCCCAGTTGCTATCTTGTGCTCTCAAGGGAGTCCTCACTGCATCTCGTCATCCTCCTCATGGAATCTTGCAGTTATCAGGGCCACACAATCACGACTGCATCGTCTGGCCAGAGCAATGGTCTCATCGCCTGCAGCCTCAGTTTCCAGGACCCCATCACCCTCCTCCCCTTCGACTTCCACTCGTACCAGTTGCACTCCCTTGTCCTTTCTTCAACTTAGCTTGGTGACAAATTAATTCATCTTGCATGTCCTATCGCTACCTTTTCAAGGGCCTTAATGTTGTTAAATGTTTCACGGTGTCTTTGCTAGAATAATAAAACCCTTTTCTTTAATTTGGTTATCAAAAGCATTGAGGCTCAGGGGCAAAATAAAAACTGTTCTACTGTATTGATATATCATGACGAAAGGCGATTTCTCACTCTTAATAACTTTACCGCCAACTGCATTTTGCTTTTCAGTCAAAGAGTGAAATAATATCCACTATGAAGCTGTTCATTAAAATTAGCCCACTAAAGGGCCTTGAAAAGTATTATTTTCCAACAAATACAAATCATTATTGACTATAAAAGTGTTAGGATGAATTACTCAGAATAATAGTCTTTGAAAAATGCCATCATTTTAATTTTATGTATGCAGAGTGCAATTAGCTTTCATTTCCAGTGGAGTTAGGTTGAAGGCATCAATCACTGTGTTAATAGCAACACAGACTTTAAACAAAAATAATAATCATCAATGTTCTTTATGCATCAATTTAACTGAACACAAAATTGTTGCAAATACATTTTATGAGTTCCTTTTCATCCTTTCGCAATCTTTGTGTCATCTCTGATGCATTGGCATTGAGTCAGGTACTTGCTTAGAGTGAGTTGAAGCTGAAAGACCTGAGTTACACAGAGCTGGCAACATGTATGTGTTCAACAATTTGCATCCAGTGCCTGTTAATGTCAATGTTAAGAGGCAGAGTAAGCCACGGCTCAGTAGATAGCACATGTATCTCTTGAGTCAGAAGTGTGTATGCTTAAGATCCACCCCAGAAACTTGAGATGCATAACTTCAGCTGAGTCTCTCAGATGGGATGTTAAACCAAGGCCCCACCTGCCCACTCAGGTGGATATAAAAGTTTCCATATGACAGGCTTTGAAGAAAGTATAGGCAGACAACATTTATCCATCACTCTAGATTATTTGCTGATTGTGGGGCCTTGCTAAGCTCAAATTGGCTGCTACATTACAACAGTAACTTCGCCTCAAAATACATTTCATCAGCATTAAAGTCCTTTGGGACTCCTGAAGTTGTGAAAGATGTTAGATAAATGCAAGTACTTCCTCTTGGCACTCTCTGCTGGCAAATGCATGTACATATGTATGTTCTCCTGGTACCAGACTGCAACTATTGGCTGCAAAATTGCAGCCCAGCAGTAATACTTTGCGACTAAGGGGCCAACTAACTCTACAAGACGGAGGCAATGTTTAATTTAGGTCATTTGTGTGTTCATTCAGCTTCCCCCTTAAAAAGGCCAGGGAACATCTTGGTTCTGATGTTTACTCAGTGCAGGGAAGATATTCGAGGGAGGGGATAGGACAGATTTGAAGCCAGGAAACCCAGAAGCGTAGGTTTCCCGAAGATCCAACAGAAGTTAACTGCAGGGTACCTTTCATATTTTTTCACTAGGTTTATGATCAAGCAGCCAATCTATCTGAGAGGTGTGATAGCAGCCAAGGAACAGAGGCCAGAGAAGTCTGACGTTGTGATGATTGGGAAGGAGGGGCAGCTGCTGCTGGGGGCTTGGATATTGAAATTGGAGTCAGCCAGTGGTGGGTGGGAGAGATGGTCCATCGAGACAGGGTCAGATATCATGGGAGGGATGGGGGAGATGGCAGGGGTTCAATGACATGGAGGCAAGCTTGTTGGGCTGGGTGAAGACTCTCCTGCTCCTCCTGGTCCACAAGCCAGGGCTGGAAACCAACTTGCCTCATGGTTCTGGTCCTCACTGCCTCCTGTTACCTGCTGGGTTTCCTGAGATCTGGGAAAGCTGGCCTTCATGGGTTAAAAATAGAAATCCTATTAAAATGGAGGCAGGCAGCCTCCTTAAAAGATTTTAGAGACCAACCTGCCTCGTGAGAGTGGGATGGTCATCAGCCTCTTGCCCTGCCTCTGTTAGGATAGGACTGAGGGGCAGGAGTGGGCCATTTGGCCCTTCAAGTCTGCTCCACCATTCAATAAGATCATGGCTGATCTTGCTGTGGTCTCAGTTCCACTTTCCCGTCTACGCCCCATTACCCTTGACTTCCTTATCTATCAAAAATCTATCTAACTCAGCCTTGAATAAATTTAAAGATGCAGCCTCCACTATTTTTTGGGGAAGAGACAACCCATCCGAGACAAAAGAAATCTCCTCATCCCTACCTTAAAAGGGAGACCTCTTATTCGTAAACCTTGTCCTCTAGTTTTAGTCTCCCCCACAAAAGGAAACACCCTCTTAAAACTGGAAGCGGGTGAGTTGGGGGTGTATTTGAGATTTTTAAAACTGTTAACCTCCAAGAATGGGAGGAAATTAAAATTCCCACCACTCCACTCCCTACACCACATCAGTCCCTGACCATCTCATTAGATTAGGGTAAAATAATTCAAAGACAATCAAGAACTCAGCCAACTAAGACAGGCATGGTTTTTATATTCAATTAAGATTTTTTTTATTTTCAATATCTCAGTACGTGTGACAGGAGTAACGATATATCAGATACAGTCACAAAAATTATGCCTTAAGTCTTGTACCAGTTACCAGTCAAACCAGACATGTTGCCACAATTCATGGCATCATTTGTACCACAGTTTTGGTCCACCTTTGAGCTGTTTAATTTTATTTCATCCCTTGCTGCAAGGTAACATGCATTTGTACATGCTGGAAGCCCAAGCCCAATCTCACCAGAATCTAAACAGATACTCCTGTGCAGTGAGGTCAGAGGAGCCATGGTGTTGCACCTTCTGATCTGGTTCAATTGAGTTCCCATTTGCTTGACATTTTTCAAACAAGAGGAGGGAATTTCTCCAGGTGCCCTGACCAACAGTAACCCATCAACCAATGTCATTAAAACCAATTAACTGGCCTTTCATTGCTAGTTGAGAAACTTTGCTGGGTATTAATCGGCCGCTACATTTACTACCCTACAATAATGGCTGTACTTCAAAAGCAATTAATTTCCTCAAAGTATATTTGGACATGCCGATGATGTGAATGGCACTATATAAATACACAATTTTTTTTGTTTCCTTTCTCTATTCAATGAGCAGATAATTTCAACGTCTACCTTGTGGTGTGGATCTTTGTACAAAAGGAAAGCTGCTAACGGCAAGTGCGGTTACCTTAAAAATGTGATGGGCTTTTCACAGCTGAAAATATTGATTGACAGCCTGACTAAAGCATGGAAAATTCTGAGTGCAAAACAGTAAGATTAGGAGTACCCCATCTAACGGTTTTCAGAGGCTATCGATGGCAATGACCCCGTGCATCCCTAAAGATTCATCAAGAGGTCAGTAGAACTCACCAAGGAGAGAACTCATTGGGCTGAATTTTCACCATGGAGGCAGCAAACAAGATTCAAGTTTGTTTTCAGGTCCCAAACCTGAAGACATGGAGACAGAGTTCCTTGTCCAATTAAGAGCGGGGGGTGGATTCCTGAAGCTCAAAGGCCAATCAAAGTCCTCCCAACTTCAGAGAAGCACCTGATTGCAGTGCAAGGTAAGGAACTGGGAGAGCACTTTTAACAAAGAAGGTGCCACATTTTAAATGCTTTTATTAAAAAACACAAAAATTAGACAGGCTACTGTCGGGGAGATTAGGGGAAGCCCTCTACAGGACGGCCTTTGACGATATCCTGCCAGGCTGGCAGGAAGGGCCTGTAGACCTGCCAGGAGCACTGCTACCTCAGCCTGTGGTGAGTGTCCACCTCCAGGCAGTTTATCTGACCTTGTCACATTGGAAAACTGGAAGCCTACCAGAAAATCCCAGTCGGTCTCCTTAATCCCTGCCCAATAAGGCTCTTAACAAGCCTAATTGCCTGCCTGCCATATGGAGCAGGAGCATTCCTAGGCCTCAAACCTGCATCAGCCAAAATGGTTGGCATTGGGAACAGGGTCAGGAAGTTGGCATACCAGCTGACCTTCTAATTTTTGGGTCGCATCTGCCTCTATTCCCAACGTTGGCAAAGCCCGAAAATTTAGCCAATCATGTTTTTCATTCCCTAAATAATCTTTGAAAGCAGATCAGGCATCTGTTATACATGCTAGCCAATTAACCCTTTTATTGTAAAGAAATAATAATGGGCTTGCATTTAAATAATACCTTTAACAAATCCTCAGGACATTCCAAAGCACTTTACAGCCAGTGAAGTATTTCTGAAATTGGAATGTAGGAAATAGCATAGCCAAATTGCCTCATCAAGCTCCCATGAACAGGAATGTGATAAAGATCAGCTAGTCTGTTTTAATTGTGTTAGTTGAGGGATAAATATTGACCAGAACACTGGAGAGAAATCCCCTCCTCAACACAGTTTAAATGGAATCTCTTCCAACTATTTTACTGGGCAGATGGGGCCTTGGTTTAATAACTCATTGACATCCACTTTCTGGAGGGTCAGTCTAGATTTTGTGTTGAAGTCTAGAGCTGACTCTTGGTGATATTATTGCAGAAACACTTAGCACATTTCCTTGCAATCACCTATCTGCTGTTTTAGTGAAGGGGCTTTTATTTTCAACATGATAAAGCCTACTCTGAAATGGTAGTCAAAGGTATGTCATCAGGGAACAACCACTGATAGTGACAGTGGCAATTTCTCTTACTGAAGGAGCTGCAAAATGATTCGAGATGAAAATGCCTGGAGACTAGGGCAGAATAGGATGAGATAGGAGAGATCACAAAGGGAAGGATGAGTGTTAACAGGACCCAAGCTGGTTGGTGAAGCAAAAACCAAGAGGATTTCTTTGTTGAGAGA
The DNA here is from genome assembly GCF_017639515.1 of Carcharodon carcharias. Lineage (NCBI taxonomy): Eukaryota > Metazoa > Chordata > Chondrichthyes > Lamniformes > Lamnidae > Carcharodon > Carcharodon carcharias. Next base: position 24,934,297 of record NC_054485.1, read on the forward strand.
GCTTATTGACTTTGTTCAGTCTTGCAGCTTTCCTCCCATATAACATAGTGTCCCAGCTATCCCCTCTTTATATTCTCTTTTAAATAGAACCAAAATTCAATAAAATAATATGTTAAACATGGGTGACAATCCCTGGTGGGGCACTGTAACTAAAACAAAAACATCAAAGGAAACTTAATTAACTGAACCAAAATATAATTCCCGGGGTGTGATGATGCACCCCAGCCCCCACAGTGCCTACAAGTTGCGGAAAGCCTCAAGAGTGCCAGCAGAATCCCCTATGTACACTCTTTTAGTAAAATAAAAAAACAATAAATTAAACAAAAATCAATAAATGAGAGGGGATGACAGCCCCTGGTGGCCACTTTAACCAAAATCAGAATGTCAAAGGAAACTTTAAACCAAAATATCATTCTTGGGGGTGACAATGCACCCCCAGCCCCCGCGGTGCCCACCAGTCACAGAAGGACTCAAGCATACTGGTGGAATCCACTATTCATATGTGCTCAAAGTACATGATTTAAAATGCCCTTCACCTGTGTATCCTAAAAATATAACTAACATGCCATTAACAATGAGGGCCACACCATTCTCCACAAGTTTGCATTAGTGAGTCGAATATCATGGGATTCTGGGACTTAATCTGTTTGATATTGCATTGCATTTTCCACAAACGCTGAAAATTTGTAGCCTTTATCCATGAGCTGGTTAAGAGACCCATGAGGCTATGAAAAGGTACATTTCAGTTGTACTTAACTGAAGTTCATCATCCTGTCTCTCTGTAGATTTTATACACAAAAAGACTAACAATTCCATTAACCCTACTCTTGGCTAATAAAGCCTACGTTGTACAGTAACTACATCATCAAAAACTGTTAAATTAAAGTGCAGTTGCATGAGCCTTTAGTGAACGTTCAATGCTGACAGTCCCTGGCTGAATCAATCAATCCTTCTGATCTTGACATGCCCTCTCCAGTCATCCACTCAATGAGCTATTTCATATCTTCGAGATTGATGAGAGGCAGAATAATATGAACCACTGATCACTTCGGTTGGGAAAGAAACACTCATTCACTTTCTGCTGACCTCCATTTTGTATCTTCCTTTCAATGTCCCAGGCCCTCTACCCCTTCCCCCGCTGTCTTAGCCTTGGGCTAAATTAATCAGCGGAACTTCATTCAAACCTGACTTTTAAACCATAATTCAAAATGTAATCATCAAGGGATGCTGGAAGCAGTCAGTTTGAACTGATTTATAGTTAATTCTGTTGAACTAAATGAAAAAGTTAATTATTCTCAGAGGAAGCAGACTATAAAATGTCTACCTATTGCCTGAAGTAGCCTCCTATGCGCCTAGTACACAGTCAAATTTAACCACTTTAAACATGGTTTAACTGCAAGCCTACATTTGTTAATCTTTACAAAATAACTATAGGGAGTTGACTTATGGTCTGTCTTCTTCACACACCTATGATACACAAAAGAAACTTACACAAACACATGTTTTAGAGTGGTCTAGTCCCCAAGAATTGAGTTATACTGCCTTCTCCAGACCATTCCCAAATCAGGGAAATGCAGAGTCTGTGTGTGTATATTTATGCACATGTAGTGCTTTATCTTCACAACAACACATGCTGCACTCCAAACAAAATAACGTTTTTTTCAGGTATTTGCGATCTGCCATTGCATCTAACACACAAGTACAACCAGAGGAATAAATCTCTATGCATTACCTATTATATTAAAAATCGTATATGTACATTTAAGTCCACCAACCCTATTGCCACAATATTTGGTCACTCTTTTTATGTCAAAGTTGGTTAAGTTCTTCTTTATTATTTGAACCCGACTACTTATTAACTGGACTGTCTGAAGGGAATTCCATAGTTCCTCTCCTGTCAGGTGGGACACTTCCCAAACAACTTGGTCCCTAAAGCTGATCCCTCCACCTACCAGGTGCTGACTAACAGACTCCGGACAATGGGGTTTTACCGGTACTTCATGCCTGCAATGGATGGGATGTCAGTCAGTAGGGTTTAAATGCCACTTGCGAGTTAAAGTAGCCCAAAGGCGAAATCGTCCCAGATTTGCATAAAGTGCAGTAGCGGGTGGGAAAAAGGACGTTTTACCCGCAGGCCACAATGGCGAGTTGTTGCTCCATATCGTCCCATTCCCGGTCCATCCCACCTCATTAATAATGCATTCCCAAGAAACACGCCAGCTTGCTGGCGGGCCAACCCCTGATTTGCCTCCCCACCATCACCTCAGGCCTTTAGTAATCTGGATGCCATATTTAAAGGGTGCCTCTGCACAGAGTATCTCACTCTCTAAGGGATCGGAAGCTGCTCCAAAGTCATGGCTGCCAAAGGGAGAAAACATGCTGCCCCCAAATTTAGAGACACCTGCCTCAGGCACCTACTGGGTGCAGTGGAGACCTGCCATGAAGAGATCTACCCCTGTCCTGGGCCAAGACCAACAAGCAAAGTCACCAATCCAGCATGAGAGGCGGTGGCAGTGGTGGTCAGCACCAATGCCCTGCAAAAGAGGACAGCCACCCAGTGTCAAAAGAGGATGAACGATGACCTTCATTCTGCCCAGGTAAGTCACTCTTCTCATCACTCTCAACTCACACACTCACAAACCCATCGGACATCCACAGGGATCTCACTCACTGCCAGTTCAAGGCACATCATCATTCACTCTCCAGCATACACCTCCATCTGCCTTGCAGATCATGTCCTCATCCTGTCCATGGCACCATTCAGCACCCACACATGCCAGACATCCTTCTTATCTGGCCTGGCAGGCATCCTGCTTACACTCTCTCCATCTGTCTTCATGCAGGACAAGCTGGCACACAACAAAAGGGAGAGGTCACTGACTGGTGGAGGAATGCCCGATATCAAGGTCCTCACAGATTTTGAAAATAGAGTCATCCAGCTGGCCGGCGATGATCTGGACCATTCCTGTGGGTCGACAGCACTCAAGCAAGTGAGGATCGTGCACTACAACACCCATCAGACAACCATACTGTGAGTGAGATCCCCTGTTCAGCAGTCCCCTGCCATGCACTAATTGGCTCTCCTTGCTTTTCCAGGCACATCTGGAAAGCATCCAGGGGCGTCAACAAGCCAGGTCCTCACCTCAAGCCCTGAAGACATCTCGGAAGAAGAATCTGATGACACCCTAAATGAAGGACCGTCACAGCGCTTCCCCACACCCCCCACTATCACAGAGACACAGACCTCACTGGGACCTAGCTTTAGAGCAGCTTTGGAGTCACAGTCTGGTGAGAATGTCGCACTATCCAATCCACAGCAGATGGTGATAGGGATTTCCCAGGCTTCCAGCACTCAGTCAACTGCTGGAGGTCAGAAACCTGCTGAATCCAAGTCAGATGACAAGCCTCTGGACTCGGTCATACCTCAGTTGTTGGAGCTGCAAAGGCAAGCTCGGGAACATCAGGAAGGGATGTCCGTTGCACTCCTCAGATTGCAAGACACAATGGAGGAGTCCATCTGCCTTCAGTCTGGGGTGAAAGCGCTGGCATGCCAATGCATTGAAGTCAACACTGGTAGGATGGTGGCTGCTGTGGAGACCTTGGTCCAGGACATCGTCGGTCCTGCACTGCTGCTCTGGCTCAACTCCATCACTGATGCCATAGTTGGCCTCCAACTTTGTCAACCCGAGTGGGGTGTGGGGCAGCTCGATCTTACTCCAGCTCCTCCTTCTCCTCAAGGAGTCAGCCAGAGGCCCTGGGGCTCCCATAGGGAGGAGGATCAGCAGGTGTACACCCCGGGGCCATCCACCCAAGTGATTTTGGAATTGGTCCTGCCCATCTGAATCCTTTCTTCCTGTGACCCCAGCAAATCCAGCTCCACAGGCTGAGGAGGGTGTCATTGCCACACAGCAGGATCCTGAAAGCAGGCCGGGGCCCTCTAGTTTTCGGCCCTTCAGAGGATGCCCACCAAGTTCGTCACAGACGGTGTGGCAGTCTGTTGGCTGCCTCCCCCTCTACTGTGGGTGTCCATGGAGCGGCAGGGTTAGGAAGCTTAAGAAGATGTAGTTGCATAGCCTGGGCATGGATGTTAATCACTTGTACTTTATGTTCACTATTGTCAATAAACTCCCAAGAATGTCTATTTGCCTATGGCTCCTTGTTCTGATGAGCAGTGTTCGTGTCATTCAGATGTGAAACCTTAGTTCCTGCACAAGATAAAGGCAGGTGTCTCATTCCAGGGCATCTTTCCTGTGTAGTGTATAACCTTCAGACCAAAGTGATGGTCCAGTTCACACTCACACTCACATTAGTGATGCTTGTCATTGCTACCAGAATGTCGTGGGCAGGTATCACAGAGTTCCTTCATTCTCTCTGTGTGGTCTCAGCACCTTTGGGGTGAGGCTGGCCCCCATCTCTTCAGCATCTGTGACCGGTGACGCTGTGCTCCTGAAGGTATCAGGTGCTGAAAGCTGAGAAAGGATCAGGTGCATTTAAAGTTTCACAGCTGCATTTCTATGGTATGACCCTGGTCATTGAGCGCAAGTGAGCTGTCCTCGCCCAGACAAGAGTTAGACATTCACAGAGTCAAGGTGAAGATCTATGGAGTGTCCTCACTGCATGTCGTCATCATCCTCCTGGAATCTAGAGAATATTAGGGCCTCCGCTGTGTCTCCATAATATGAGCCTGAGCGCTGAGGGTATGTGCACTGCCATCTGTCACACAGGATTCAGATGTTTACAGATGCAATGTGAGGATGTCAGGACTGTCCTCACTGCATCTTGACATCATCCTCCACGAATCTTGAGGCTTCGAGGACTTCATCACCGTCATCCCTTCTAAGTCCTCTTCATCGGAAGAGGTGTGCAGCTCCTCCATCTCCTCCTCAGCCAAGTCCTTCCCTATTGCAGCGCTAGGTTATGTAGTGCGCAGCAAGCAATGATGATGCGTGACACCCTCCGGGGACTGTATTGCAGTGCTCCACCGGACCTGTCAAGGCACCGGAACCTCATTTTCAAGATGCCTATTGTTTGATCCACCAAAGCCTGAGTCGTGGCATGAGCCTTAATGTACCGTGGCACTGCTGAAGCCTGAGACCGTCGCACAGGCATTATCAACAATGTCCTCCGTGGGTAACCCTTGCCCCCAAGGTGCCACCTCTGCAACCTCTGTGGACCCAGGAAGACGTCAGGGATCTCAGAACTGCCAAGGATGAAGGAGATGTGGATGCTCCCTGGGAATCATGCACAGATCTGCAGGATGTGTTTGTGGTGGTCGGACACCAGCTGAACATTCAGCGAGTGGAAGTCCTTGCAGTTGGCATAGTTGACTGCTTGTTGCCACAGAGATCTAAGCACCACATGAGGGCAGTCCATGGTACCCTGCACCTGTGGAAAAGCTGAGATCTGCGTAAATCCCAGCTTCATTGTTTTCCTGATCCTGGGCGAAATGCACAAAGTTCTGTGCCTTTGCAAAGATGGTGTCTGTGACCTCCTGAATACACTTGTAACTGAAGGCTTGTGAGATCCCACACAGGTCACTTGTGGAGCCCTGGAAGGAGCCATTAGCATAAAAATTGAACACTGCACTCAATTCCATAACTGCTGTCAGTGGATGCCTTCCAAGTCCCCGTGGCACCAATTCCTGCAGCAGGCAGCATATGTGACTGACTAGTTCCCTGAACACGTGCAGTGTTTGGTGACATTGGTTTTTGATCATCTGCAAGAATGACAGGTGCCGTCTATAGACCCTGGGTCTACTGAGGTGCCTACAAGCAGCGGCATTGTGGATCTTCAGCTGCTTGTGCAGCAGGCCCTGCCACTGCTTCATCTTGAGGGAGGTGCTCCTCCATCTGCTGAGCCAAGTACCTCCGACACTCTCTTCTTCTTCTTCTCTGGTCTCTGTAAGCCATGAGGCACTAACTCACCAGGCTCCATGATCTTGATGTCCTCCTCCTGCAGGATCAAAGAGAGAGGTTAGCAAGAACCTCTCTTGGTTAAGTCTGAAGGCCGCTTCATGCATGTGATGGCCACCGCTTGGATGGTCAGTGTGGAGTGCACTTATTGGCTGTCCGAAACCCTACCCACTTCTGCCCCACTCCACCTGACCAATTGACAGCAGCTTTGCCCACTGGACCACATGCTGTGCACTCCGCTCAGGCCCAGGCATTCTCCTAACCCGCACTGCAAGGCTGCACTGTTAGCTTGAACCAGAATGGATACTGGTCCAAACCTTAATAAAGACATTGCAAGAGGCTGTGACACCTCCACCAGTAACTGCACCATAGCCAGCTTTCGAAAGGGGATTGTACAACTTGCCCAGACAGCTAATTTCTCTGCTGCCCCCTAAAACGTTCATTAATTTGCATTCTGCACCCAAGGGGCAAAAAGTTCTGGAGCATTTGGTGGCACTTTCAACACTTTTTGTTGCTTGAGTGGGCAGAAAAGCTTCAGAAGCCTGACTCCAAGCTGCACCATCTCAGTTGTGGAAGGATGCTTACATTTGACAAGCTTTTGCAAGTGCGGGGTCGCAAGCTCGTTTTATGATGGTGTAAAGCCGATTTTTGTCCTTCTCGACATATTGTCACCACCACCCCCCCCCCCCACCATCCACCATGATGCCCGATGCCAAAGAAACCAGAAAATTCCAGCCCAAGTCTCACTCCTAGAGCAGTGGGTGAGTTTTGAACACCCCTCTCCCCGCATCCACCCATAATGAGACCTGACTTAAAGCTGCTACCTTACAACCTAATCTACCTGCATTGTCATGAAGAGATATTAATGTCTACGTTATTGGAAATTATATTGGACTTGTAGTAGGGCCTGTGGTCTATGTGTGTGTCTCTGTGTGTGTCTTTGTGGGTCTTAATTTGATTAAAGCCAGCTAATTTGTGTGCTTTGATGTATCATAGTTTGAAATGTTAATTAGATAAACATAAGGACGTTAAAAGGTAAAGTGCAATTTACATTTGTTGAATAGAACATTCAAAAGAATGGGTAAAATCTTGCACCTAACTGGGGGACACCAAGCAATGTGTTTATATTACTAATAAAATTGATGGAATGAAAGGATTATTGTCAGGAAAGGTAAAAAATTTAAAAACCTAGTAATACAATGGAAAATTTACATTCAAAAGGGAAGCTAGTTATATGCAGAAAGGAGTTTTGTGTGTGCAGGTCAGAGGCATTTAAGATCTGATCAGCCTGTAAACCTATAACTGTGTCTGCAAAGGAACCTCATTTTGAATTCATAAGGTCAAATGTGCTTTGGCTGGTGTCTGTTTAAGGTCTATGGGTGATTGTTGCCTTGGGGAAGATTTACCTCGGAGTGATTAATTTGGGGATTTGTACAAACGTTATTATGGTAGTAATTGTAGACATGTGTATGTGTTTAATTTGTTGTTAAATTAATAAATGTTTAATTTAATTTTATATAAAAAACCTCTTGAAGCTTGGTGGTCTTATTCCTGAATTCAGAGCTGCATCTCAAACATACCAATTGAAAATATAGGTTATGACATTTGTTCAAGTTTCCCTCTGGGATTTAAACAACTCAGCCTTTACCAACTGTTGTGTCATAACAGGCATGGCCTTGAGGCTGTGTATCAATAAGCTGTTTGGTTCTTACAAGTACCTCCTGAATATTATTGAAACTCACTGGAAGATTTACATTGATGAACATGAAATGGATGTAACCCTAACATTCAGAATGATTCAGGTAGCAAAAACAAACTTGTCCATGTCTCTCACTCATTGGTCAATGAGATGAAGCTGTAGAAGGAATCCATTCTTAGGAGGCAATGAAATCCCATAAGGTATAACACTGGCAGACATAAATACATTTGGCAGATATTGGATGAAGATAATATAAGCCTAAATTTTTGCAAAGCTGGAAGGACTCCCTGTCTTAGCCAAAATGGCACCAGAGCCCTGATTATGGAAGTCACATTCCCGAACCTGGTACCCACCATTTTTGTCAGGGATGGTGTTTGGGGAATTTGGGGCAGGTTGTAGTTTGCACATCCATGGTTCACAGAGGCACCTGCATATGTAACAGTGCAGCTGCCTTCAAACGGATGCAATTTTCGCAAATCTGATGTCCAAAACATGATTCATGGGCTTTAGGCATTTGAGGAAAAGTCTAATGCTGCCAGAGTTATTTGGAGAGATAGGGTACCCTTTTCAAGAGGTCCAGGTTTTTCTTTGGGAGAACTGAGGTGCCCTACTGAAAAGGTAAAGTGCTCCTTTGGGAGATGTAAGGTGTACTTTGGAGAGGTCAAGTGTCCTTTAGGATAGTTAAGAGTAGACATGAATGTGTGTAAAAAATGGAGCAGCTCAGTGGAACTGTAAAGCTGTCAAGTCATTTAAATCCCCAAGCCATTTAAATTTTTTGAAAAAAAAGCCTACTGTGGCTGCTTGCAATTTCACAAACTGTCTGTTGGCATAAACCTGAGAATTAACATTATTGAATTAATGCTGCATAACTGATTCCACAACCTATCATCAGTGGGTGGGTGGGGGTGGTCATGGGTTGTCATGAGTTGGCACTAAGTTGACACTGGGGCTATAAAGAGCCATGGGCATGGGTACAGGTGCATAGGTTGGCATTGTGGGTATGAGGGGCCATGGGGATGGGTAAGGAGGTTATAGGTTGGCATGGAGGGTATGAATGGCATGGGGTTGGTGACGGGCATGAAGGAGCATGAGTTGGCATGGTTGGGGCATGAGGAGTGTGGGGGGAGGGTGAGGGATGTGAGATGTAAGACCTGGAGGGCTGTTTTTTGTTTTCTTGTTTTTAATGTAACAAGGACAAAGTCCCGGATTCCCGGGACTTTCAACCAGCCTGCCTCAGCATCCGACAGCCCCTGTGGCGGTGGGCCTAACTCCTATTGACACCCGCAACCCTGTCACCTCCCGCTCCAACACCCCGCGCACCCCCGCAACCCCCCCCCCCACCCCTCACCCCCACCATGGGATGAAAATCCAAAGGTACGGGACAATTTCTCCTTAGTCCAGCTTATGGAGTCAGGAATTTTCCCAAACCTGCCCTTCTGACTCAGTGCAAAATTTCAGCCCATAATGTTTGGTTGCCTTCCTGGGGAAATTTACCAACTGAAGATATGTCAGCTGGCTTGACCCCAATAAGGAATTTCTATAGTTTTTATGTCCTCAGGACATCCCGAAGGCAATTGTGCCCTTCCATGAGTAGCCCAGTGTGATCCTCTGCATCCGCCTGAGAGAACAGACTTGATTTAAAGTCTCGCTCAAAAGAAGACATCTCCAACAGTGCAGCACTCTCTCACTACTGGGCCTATGTGTCAGTTTGGATTATATGCTCAAGGGTCTGGAGTAAGACTTGAGCTCACACTCTTTGGACTCAATTCTCCGTGGCAGATTCCAGTGACCTAAAGATTGTGCAGCAGGGGATTGCAGAACAGGGAACCCAGAAGAAAGGTATAGGAAGGATTTGCCATCACGACTCAGTAAGCACAGGATCTGTGCCAAAAAATGTGGCAAAGGCCTCCTGTTGTTTACTCCAGAGGAAATTTAGCTGGAAACTATCTTGATAAGCAGCACAGGCACAGATGGTACAAATATTATTGGAATACATAAGCTCCATGGTTACAGGAACATGTGCCAAAAACTGTGTTCTCAATGTAATTACTTGGTTATTGATCACTGCAGATTCCTGAGGTCAATGGTTAAGGATAATTTTTTTTACTAAATCAGATTGGAAAGTTGCCATAGCATACATTTCTTTCTGGAACAATCCAGTTCCAATGTGCAGAAATTAGATTTCCCTTGACATCCAGAAATGACAGATTTTCTGCTACCCTTTATTGTGTGAAACAGTGCTTCCTGATTTCCCTCTTAAATAGTCCAGAAGATTATGACCCTTTCCTCCTGATTCCCTCACCAGATGAAATAGTTTCTCCATAACCTACCCTACCAATTCCTTTTGACATCCTATCAAATCTATACTTATCTGAATAAAAGACAAATTTATTGCAATGTGTCCCCTCTTAAATTAACAGTCTAAGCCAGTGGTCGACGTGTTCTTGTAGCACAATGAGTAGCGTCCCTGTCCCTGAGCCAGAAACTCCTGGCTTGAGTTTCTGAGGACTTGATGACCAAGGAAGGTGCATTCATAACATGAACAAACAGGTTGATTATCAAGTGCAAATCCTTCCAACACACGCCAAAGACAGTGGTAAGAGCAGGAGAGATTCCTAGTTAACCACGTGATGGAAAGAAAGTTGGAGCCCCTCTCACCACTAGCGAGACTACAACATGCATGTAAAAGTTCATGTTCCCACAAAAAACTCGGGCTCCCTGAATGAACTGTAACACACCACAAGTTAGTGATCAACCTATGGAAAATGGAGGCAGTGGAGGCAGCTATAATTGATTCATTCAAATGCAAATTAGATCATTCCTAAAATGTAACTTCATGTTCTTTTTATTCCTATTTTCATCCCCAGAAAGGTGATACTCACAAGCTCACTCTGCTTCCCACCTATGTAGAAGAAATATCTAGCAGAAGAAAATGTTGTTTCAGAAGAGTGATTGCTAAGAACAGGTGAATTTGGACCTTTGGTTCCCAAAGCTCTCCACCGCTGGGGTTATCACCTCTAGACAAATTGAGAGAGTTTGGTTGCTATAATTAACAAACAACTCCATTATCATTATATCATCCAACTACTAGAATGGTAGAAGATGAACTGCGAGGACTTATGGGTTCTGATCAGTGCACCAATCTCCGTAAACTATCTGAAAATCAATCCTCATAAATTAGATCATTTGCTGTGCTGTCTCTTTTTCTGTTCATCCCAGGCACACCCTCTTGCAAGTACTTTCCATTTACTTACCATGGAAGAACATAAGCACAGTTACTGGAGACTTATTCCTGGCCTCGATCCATTCTAATTGCAATTGCTTTGCACTTTAAATTCCGCTAATTATACAAAACCAGCGAACACTTTCCAGGATTAACTCCATTATGTTTAGACCTCCTGCATCCCTCCCCCATCTTAATTCAATAAGTTGACATCTTGGGAAATGAGTTAAATAATGCTGATGTAAGGGTAATGCAGGGTTCAGACTGCCACTCAGAGTAAGAAATCAAACTGAACACTTTTTAAACCTGTGACATGAATTAAAGACAGAATGAAATGTTGACCTGTAGCCATCTATCTTTGGGAAAATACCATCACCAAGACAATTATTTCATCAAATGACCTGAGGGTGTCTTTATGGCTCAGTAAATTTACCTAATGAGTAATTGAGCCATGAAGAACATGCCATCAATAAAAATAGTTGCCAATAAATTCAGTCAGGAATTCATAAGAAATGTATTTACCCAGAGAGTGGTAAGAATCTATAAACTTCCTAACATAGGAAATAATTGAGGCAAATAGAACAGAGACATTTAAAGGGACGCTAGATATGAGGGAGAAAGGAATAGAAGGTTATGCTGAGGGCTAGATGAAGAGGGAGGAGACTCATGTAGACATTAGCACCAGCATGGACCACTTGGGCCAAATAGTCTGTTTCTGTGCTGTAGACTCTATGTAAGTTGTCTCAAGGCACAGTGGTAGCATCCCTCCTTTGAGCTCTGGGCTCGAGTCCCACTCCAGGGCTTGATGGCCACAGAAGGTGCATTCATCACGTAGCCAAAATTATCAACACGTAAATCCTGCCAATACACTTATAGCAGGTGGTAAGAGCCTCCTAGTCAGTCGGAACATGCAGAAGGCACTGGCAAATCACTACAGTACCTTGCCAAACAAAATAATGGACCAACAGATAGAAGGTCATGGTCGCCAATGCCCTCTTAGGGCATTGTAGCTGGAGAGAGGGAAACGCTACAATAGGAAGTTCCCAGGTTCAATCTCTAGGTCTATGCTCAGTTTAGCTGACCTCAGCCAGGGAGTTGGTAAAGGATATTCCAACTGACTTCTTTGGAACCAGCTTTAGTCACCCGGATTGCCCTGGAATTTCCACCACCTAAAGACTAATCATTAGGATACAGCCATGAGAAATCCGAGAGCCACATGAAAACAAACTGTGCTTTTATTTGAAAACTTTTATTTATTCATTCTAAAAATATTGGACATGGAGGAAAAAGAAAAGGCTGTTCGATTGACAGTCAAGGATCATGCAATCAGGTGAGGAAGAGTGTGCTGACTTTCTAATTGGCGGCGGAGGCATCATGAGAATGGACAAATTGGGTGACCAATAGTAGAAGTGTGGGGACAGCATGGCTGGAGACAGGCAGTCATATGGTGACACCTCCAAGAACATGTCCAACCAATTAACTTTAGACAGGAAGTTAGGAAAAGTAAAATTGGCCACAATCGGTGTTCCCATTTGTGATCCAGAGGCAGCTTCTTCACATATGCATGGGTGGGAGGCATTCTGGGGCGAGGATGGCATTGGGTTTTGTTGTGGTGTTAGTCAAATACCAACTGGCACTTGCTGTCAAACATCACATCTGAGTTGGTAATGGATAGTGACTGCTGCTTGTGGTACTGTTCTGGACAATGGAGACAATAGAGGTCAATTTGGCTTCATGTGGTTTAGAACTATAATGTCAATCTCACAGAGCTAAAAAGGTTAAGTTATGAGGACACATTTCATAGACCAAGATTGTATTCCCTTGTATGTAAAAAGCAAAGGATGATCTAACCGATGTGTTTAAGATGATCAAAACACTTGATAGGATAGATGGAGAAACTATTTTCTCTTGTGGGGGGAGCCCAGGACAAGGGGGCAGAACCTTAAAATGAGAACTAGGCTGTTCAAGAGTAACGTCAGGAAACATTTCCTCACACAAAAGTTAGTGGAAATCTTGAACTCTGCTGCAAAAAACAGTTGATTTTGGGGAATAAATTGCAAATTTCAAAATTGAGATATTTGGTTTTGGTTAGGCAAGGATATTAAGGGATATGAAGCAAAGATGGGGTAGATAGAGTTAAGATAAAAAAATCAGCCATGATCTAACTCAGTGGTGCAACAACCACACTGGGCTGAAAAGCCTACAACTGTTTCTTTATCTTAACAAAAAGTTAAGTGCAAAGAGTACTCAATTTTCCAACTTCACCTTAGTTTCACTGCCGAGCATTAACAGAACATGGGGTGGTGGCAGGGGGAATCACCAGTTATGAGTGATAAGCCCAACTCTGTTGGCATAGAGAACAGGTACTATAGGCTGTCTCTGATGGTGAGAGGGACCACCTTGTCCCATTGACCAGCCATTGCTTTCCTCAAGTCGGGCAGTCCCCGAGCAGTAAGGTGCTGACCCGCCATGGTCCATCTGCTTCACTGGGTGCTCGGAGCTTGGTGTCTCTGCTCAACAAGTGGATGGAATCCATTGCACCAAGCAAACAAATTAAACAAACAAAAAGAAAGAAGATGCCCATTCTTCGATTAGCAAGTTGGAATATCAGGACCATGTGCACGAAACTGACAATCGACTTGTAGCTGGTCAATATCACATGCAAGACAGCCATGATCGACATGGAACTCAATAGGATGAACTGGACATAGCTTTCCTACAAGAGACCAGGCTCTCTGAGATGGATCACTGAAAGAAAACATTATACATTCATATGGCAGGAGAAAGTTCAGAGGAAACACACGAGCAAGGTGCAAACTTCACTGTGAGTAACTCGCTATTCTCAATGATAGAACCCACCCAAATGGTTCAGAGCCTGTTCTCTCCACCTGCCTCTCAACTCAAACAGGGCCAGTTAACCTCATGCTCCAACATTATGCTCCACTACAGAAATTGAAAGACCAGTTCTATGAGGAGTTTGACACTTCTATCAGCAGAATCCCAAAGTCAGAACATCTCTACCTACTGGGGGGTTTCAATACAAGAGCAGGTGTGGACAATGAGGCACGGCCCTCCTACCTCAGACATCATAGCCTGGGAAAAATAAATGAGAATGGACAGAGACTATTTGAACTTCACTACATCCATGATCTTTGTGCAACTACCATCTTCTTTCAGAACAAACCTTGTCACAAGGTGTCCTGGTGACATTCATGATCAGGGCGTTGACACCAGCTGGAACTGATCATCACCAGACGTGACTCTCTGAACAGCATTCTCAACGCAGCTACCACAGTTCTGACTGTGATACAGATCACTCTTACGTGCACCTCAGTTACAATGCAGACCTTGAAGTTTCTTCATTCAGAGCAGAAATGCTGTCCCCATATCAACTTCAGCAACATTGCTTTCCCAACAAAAACCAACAGATCCTCAACTCGATTGAACAGGTGCTATCTGGTATTCTCACAGAGAGTACAAAAGTGAAATGGAACATGCTTCAAGGCACCATCTACAACACCATAATCACAATAAATGGGAAGCAAGGGCAGAAAAGTGCTGACTGGTTTGAGGCTAACATCACTGTGATGGAGCTGGTCATTATGAGAGCAGACCGCTCTCATTAACTACAAGAGAGATCTGAGAGAGAAGACTCTGAATGCACCAAGAGTCATCCAAGTAAAGTCCAACACACTGCTACGGGTGCACCAGTGACTATTGATTTCAACTTTGCCAAAATATCCAGATGTCCTTTGAAACAAGGAACGTATGTACGAAGGGATCAAAAAGGCAACAGGTCCATCAGCAAAGAAAACAACTCCATTGAAAACAAAGGCAAGGGGAGGTCATCACTAATCACAGCTAACAGTTGGAGAAATGGGGGGAGCACTATCTTAATGTGTACTCCATGGAGAACACTGTCACCAAGAAACTTTAGGTAGCATTGGAAACCTGCCTGTCATGGTAGAGCTGGATATTGAACGTACGATGGAGAAGCTTAACAAGGCCATTGATTCACTTGCCATGGGCTAAGCTCCAGGTGCTGATGCTATACTGCCTGAACTCATCAAGCATGGGAAAGTGGCACTCCTGAAGCATCTGTATGAACTTATCTGTCTCTGCTGAAGGGAAGGTGCAGTGCCCCACTATGTGTGTGGTGCAAAGATTGCAACACTGTACAAGAGCAAAGGTAATCACAGCAATTGTAACAACTATTGCGGCATCCCCCTGCTGAGCATAGTACTTATAAAAAAGTATTTGAGTGTGTTGTTGTCAGACTGCAGATCCTGGCTGAACACATCTATCCTGAATCGCAGTGTGGTTTCAGATCTGGAAGAGATACAGTTGACATGATCTGCTCAGTTCGGCAGCTACAAGAGAAATGCTGTGAGCAAAGGAGACCACTATATATATTGGCTTTATTGATCTCACCAAGACATGTTAGCACCGGCTGTCTAGTTAAGCTGCTGGAGACAATTGGCTGCCTGCTGAAGCTGCTCAATGTGATCTCCTCGTTCCATGACATGATGAGGAACTTAGCGATGGCTGAGCAACATCAGAATCCTTTGAGATCCACACTGGGGTCAAACAGGGTTGTGTTCTGGGTCTGATTTCCTTTAGCATATTCTTCTCTTTGCTGCTGTCATATGCCTTCTATGGAGGTTACAGATGGTATCTACATGCCAGAACTGATGGAAAGCTGTTCAGCCTTGCTCACCTAAGATCCAAGACAGAGGTGCATCAAGTCCTCATCAGAGATTTTGTCTACGCTGACAATACCACATGAGCATTCCATACCAAGGAACACCTTCAGTGACTAATGGACAGGCTCCCTCACACCTGCAAAGAGTTTGGTTTGACCATCAGCATCAGGAAGACAAATGTCATGGTCGGAGATATTGCCCTACCCTCATTTATCAGGATTAACAATATGATCTTGGAAGTTGTTAATGGTTTCACATATCTAGGCACCACAATCACCAGCAATATTTCACTTGAGCATTTAGAAATGCATCATCTAATCAAGCAGATTCAGCATGGCTTTACGAAGGGGAAATAATGTCTGACAAATTTATTAGAATTCCTTGCGGAGGTAACAAGCAAGATAGATAGGAAACAGTAGATGTAATATATTTGGATTTCCAAAAGGCGTTCAGTAAGGTACCACACATAAGGATATTTAATAAGATGAGCCCATGGAGTTGGGGTAATGTATTAGCATGGATAGAGGACTGGCTAACTAATAGAAGACAGAGTTGGGATATGGGGGACATTTTCAGGATGGCAACCTGTAACTAGTAGAATGCCACAGGGATCAGTGCTGGGGCAACAATTATTTACAATATATATTAATGACTTGGATGTACTATCACCAAGTTTGCAGATGACACAAAAATAAATGGGATGGCAAGTGATGAGGATGACACAAAAAGTTTACAGAGGGGTATAGACAGGTTAAGTGAGTGGGCAAAAATGTGGCAGGTGGAATATAATGTGAGAAAGTGTGAGGTTATGCACTTTGGCAGGAAGAATAGAGGAGCTGAATATTATTTAAGTGGATAAAGACTGAAGAAAGCTGCAGCACAGAGGGATTTTGGGGTCTTTGTGCATGAAACCCAAAAAGCGAGCATACACGTCCAGCAGGTAATAGGGAAGGCAAATGGAATGTTGGCCTTTATTTCAAAGGGAATGGAGTATAAAAATAGGGAAGTCTTGCTATAACTATACAAGGCACTAGTTAGACCACACCTAGAATATTGTGAACAGTTTGATCCCCTTATCTAAGGAAAGATATACTGGCATTGGAGGAAGTCCAAAGAAGGTTCACTAGGTTGACCCCGGGGATGGAAGAATTTTCTTACGAGGAGAGATTGATTAGGTTGGGCCTGTACTTATTGGAGTTTAGAAGAATGGGAGGTGACCTTATTGAAACATATAAGATTCTTAGGGGGCTTGACTGGGTAGATGCTGAGAGGTTTTTGTCGCTTGTGGGAGAGTCTAGGACCAGAGGGCATAATCTCAGAGTAAGCGGGCATCCATTCAAAACAGAGATGAGGAGGATTTCTTCTCTCAGAGGGAAGTCAATATATGAAATTCTTTACCGCAGAGGGCTGTAGAGGCTGGGTCGTTAAGTAGAGATAGAAAGATTTTTAATCAGTAAGGGAATCAGGGGTTATGGGGAAAAGGCAGGAAAGTGGAGTTGAGGATTATCAGATCAGCCATGATCTCATTGAATAACTGAGCACACACGATGGGCCTACTTCTGCTCCTACGTCTAATGGTATTATGACTCTGAAATCAACACATGTATTGCAAAAGCTGCTGTTGTTATGACTAAGCTGAGTAAGAGAGTGTGGAGAGCAACTGGACTGAGAACACCAAACTCAGAGTCTACCCAGTCTGTGTCCTCAGCACACCCTTCGACCGTGGTGAGATCTGGACAACATATGCTAGGCAGTAGAAAAAGCTGAACAGTTTCCAACTTCACTGTCTCAGACATATCCTTGGCATCTCTTAGCAGGGCAAGGTCACCAAATCAGAGATCCTGGGAGCATGCTAATTCCATCAGCATATACCTGTGCCAACCAAGTCTGCACTGGCTCAGCCACATTCATTGGAGAGACGATAGCCAAAGACCTTCTGTATGGTGAACTGGCCACTAGATTACAACCTCCTGGGCATTCATACCTCTGTTACAAGGACACCTGTAAGTGAAGATGACAGACATTGACACTGACAACTGGGTTCACTAGGTTGACCCCGGGGATGGAAGAATTTTGATGGCTTTGACCCCCGGAGGCTGACTCTTTAGAAGGGCATTGGAAGAGGTAAGCAAAAATAAAAAGCTCAGCTGGCCCAGAAGAGGGCCCAGAGAAAACAGAGGCCAGTGATTTGTGCACCTTCTCAGCCCACAGTCCTCCTCTGCAGCAAATGCAGCAGAGACTGCCATGTCAGAGTGGGGTTCATGAGCCACACTGGACGATGCTTAACACAGAGTTGACCACCAGGGTGAAAACCATCGTCTTGTGTGACAGAAGGCTGCCACTGACAAAATGGCATCCCAGGGTCCCGAGTTCCACTGGCCGAGCCTCAATGACCCCCGAGAAATTATGAAGAGGATAGAAGTGGAGATGATGACTCCGTCTGTGGGGGAGTCCTCAAAACTAGAGGACATGAATGTAAGATATCCACTAATAAGCCCATTAAGGAATTCTGTAAAAGAAAATTTACCCAGTGATTAGTCAGAATGTAGAACACGTAACCTGTTAATTCTAAATACCATAGAAGTCAGCATATAAGTCGATCTTTGAAGCCTTGAAAGATCCCTCCTAAAATGGGGGTTGACTTATACACCAAGTATAAAAATACACTGATGACATAGGCGTGGGTGGTTACCATTTTGAAATGTCATTGGCACCCGGCGTGAAGAGCGGTCATGTCTTAAACTCCCTCACATCTTTGCAACACAGCCCTGCCTGATCCCTCGCGCCCTAGCTGTTATTAGGTACTGGTGAGTGGGATATGCATTTTGGGGTGAACAACTGAGGCTGACTACTAATGAGTCTGTAGGATGTGGTGGCTGAAAAGGAGAGTCAACAATATGATTTTTGGGGCTGGAAAAAATAAGGTTGGCTTATATGCTGGGTCAACTTATACACTGTAATTTACAGTAATTCTATGGTGCACTAACCATTAGATTTTTGTTTTAGAGCACTGGTTATCTGTTGCATGTGGTGAGTGGGGGAGGGTAATTTTTGTCTAATGTTTCAATGAGCACAGGGAAGCTCATCATTCCACCTGTCTGTACTGGATTTACTCTCAGGTTCTAAAGGCATTAGGTTCGTGTCCAAACTCTGCACTGGGATTCAGGATCAATTTATTTGTCTAAACACGGTGACAGCAATCTCCCTTAATGTTTAGAGAATTCAATTAAATTGTCTTCTAATATCTGACAACATATTAAACAAATCCTGGACCCCATGTATTTAAATAAAATTGATTTTTATCCCAAATTTTATTCATTGCTTTATAAGACATTCAGCATGCAAGCATGGAGCTGTAAATTAACTGTTGCTTTTGGTTAGCTGTGACAGATAGAAATTGCTTTCAGACAATGTGAGCAAAGTAATCATTGAGAAGCTGTAAAATAAATGTATTTTCTTTATTAAGAAACCAACAATTTCATTGTTTTCGGTGATGGTGATCACTCCACCTGAGGAATACTGAATTCATGGTAAAGTGAGAATGGAAATTGTAAGGCCTCTGCTGCACTCACTATACATACAAACATATGAACATATGAATTAGGAGCAGGAGTAGGCCACTCGGCCCCTCGAGCCTGCTCCGCCATTCAATAAGATCATGGCTGATCTGATTGTAACTTCCCGCCTACCCCCAATAAGCTTTCATCCCTTTGTTTATCAAGAATCTATTCACCTCTGCCTTAAAAATATTTAAAGGCTCTGCTTTCATTGCCTTTTGAGGAAGGGAGTTCCAAAGACTCATTACCCTCTGGGAGAAAAATTTTCTCCTCATCTCTGTCTTAAATGGGAGACCCCTTATATTTAAACTGTGAACCCAAGTTCTAGATTTTCCCACAAGATGTGCATCCTCCACACATCCACCCTGTCAAGATCCCTCAGGAGCCTATATGTTTCAAACAAGTTGCCTCTTACTCTTCTAAACTCCAGCAGATATAAGCCCAGCCTGTCCAACCTGTCTTTATAAGATAACCTGCCCATTCCTGGTATTGGTTTACTAAACCTCCTCTGAACTGCTTCTAATGCAATTACATCCTTCCTTAAAAAAGGAGACCAATACTGTACACAGTACCCCAGATGTTATCTCATCAGTGCCCTGTACAACTGAAGCATAACCTCCCTACTTTTATATTCAATCCCCCTCAGAATAAATTATAACATTCTATTAACTTTCCTAATCACTTGCTGTACCTGCACACTAGCCTTTTGTGATTCATGCACTAGGACACCAAGATCCCTCTGCATCTCAGAGCTTTGCAATCTCTCACCATTTAGTCAATATGCTCCTTTTTTACTCTTCCTGCCAAAATGGACAATTTCACATTTTGCCACATTATCCTTCATTTGCCAGATCTTTGTCCACTCACTTAACCTATCTGTGTCACTTTGTAGCCTCAATAATTCATTTCCCCATGCACACTATGATTACACTTGAGAGAAAAAAAAGCACTTCATTGACTACAAAGCACTTGGAGTCATCCTGAGTTCATGAAAAGCTTAATTTCATGCCCCAGCATATTATGAACTTTCAGTCAAAACTTTCACATTTTGAACCCAAACAGGCTGTTAAAATGGCTGCTGAAAATCATGTGACCTTTGGCATTTTTGAGCTCCAGACACCCCTGAGTCTCAAGGAAATACCTAATTAAATATGGACATTCGCATCCAGGGAATTCACACATTCCTTTATTTAAGGATGGAACATCAACAAAAGAACTGTAGCATTCCAGCTAACCCATCAATCTGTTTCATTGTGGACTAAAGAAACATTGAAATTCAATGTTTTAGACATGTGAATGAAGCTATTTACCTTCCATTGTATTATGAAGATCCCTCATCCAAACTAGACTAAGCGATTTTCAAGGTGTCAAATGAAACACATATGTATAATGAACATACCACCCCTTTATGGAAAAAGAACTTTGAACTTGTATAAGCCACATTTTGTTGTTTTATTTTAAATTAACTGCTGTTCTGCAGACAGAGTTCCATCAGAAAACCTTTGAACCAGCTGCAAGTCATCTAAGCAGCTAAGGTAATAAACAGCAATACCTTGAAAGTGGGAGAAGGACCTCCCCACGCTACTTGATCCAACTTCAACTTCACCTGAGAAGCAACCTCCTAAAAATTCGACTACAAGAAGCCTTACTGTTTACTGAGAATCCTCCATCTTACAAGACCTTCACTTTAACTAAAGTATCAACTCATCTAAGAAACTACAGACCTGACACAAAAGGGACTGAGCCAATCATAAATTGAAACGGTATTGTTTTATCTTCATCTGTATCTAATCTTTGTGTGCGCGATAGTGTGTGTGAGTCGAGTGAGTGTGATTTTGCATTTTAAACTTCTGGGGCAAGTGTGTGAAAATAAATAACCTTCTTTATTTTTAAAACTCACAAAAAGCTTGCTCCTTGGATTATTTAAATTGGAACAATTATTCTGAAGATAAGAAAACACACACCTTTTATATACAAGCATATGGGTCACCAGCAATAAAAAGGAACACATGAATTCTGTCCATGACACAAAGTGTAAATGCAACTTCTTACCTTTATTCTTTGCTGTACATATTAACCACTGGAAACCTCATCCCTGCATGCAGCTTCATTTTGAAGGAATTATGTGACTCTGCTTTTCCTGATGTCCGTTTAACATTTAGTATGAGGGGACAAAGTTATCTTAGTTTCTAACTTAAGTCAAGAAGTATCTGTTCTCTAAGGAAACATTCATAAATTGAGCAAAAATTTCTCAATGTTCAGTCAAGAACATTTTTATATATTTGTTCAGAAGGCTTTGAAGTGCGTGCAGTACAATTATAACACAAAACATAATTGAGGAAACAAGAGAGAAAACAAGGGAAGCAAGTGCACAATGCCGGCACTGTATGTAGAAACAAGGAGACAGAGATTCAATCACATCCCAGGGATCATAAAACCATAAAACATAGGAGCTGAAATTAGGCCATTCCACCCATCGAGTCTGCTCCACCATTCAATCATGGCTGATAAGTCTCTCGACCCCATTCTCCCGCCTTCTCCCTGTAACCTTTGATCCCCTTACCAATTAAGAACCTATCTATCTCGGTCTTAAATACACTCAATGACCTGGCCTCCACAGCCTTCTGTGGCAATGAATTCCATAGATTCACCACTCTCTGGCTAAAGACGTTTCTCCTCATCTCTGTTCTAAAAGTTCTTCCCTTTACTCTGAGGCTGTGCCCTCGGGTCCTATTCTCCCCATCTAATGGAAACATCTTCCCCACGTCCACTCTATCCAGGCCTTTCAGTATTCTGGAAGTTTCAATCAGATCCCCCCTCATCCTTCTAAACTCCATCGAGTATAGACCCAGAATCCTCAAACGTTCCTGATATGTTAAGCCTTTCATTCCTGGGATCATTCTTGTGAACCTCCTCTGTACCCTCTCTAGGGCCAGCACATCCTTCCTGAGATACAGGGCCCAAAATTGCTCACAATATTCTAAATGTAGTCTGACCAGAGCCTTATAAAGCCTCAGCAGCACATCCCTGCTTTTATATTCTAATCCTCTCGAAATAAATGCCAACATTGCATTTGCCTTCCTAACTACCGCATTAACCTGCAAGTTAACCTTAAGAGAATCCTGGACTAAGACTCCCAAGTCCCTTTGCACTCCAGATTTCTGAATTCTCTCCCCATTTAGAAAATAGTCTATGCCTCTATTCTTCCTACCAAAGTGAATGACCTCACACTTGCCCACATTGTATTCCATCTGCCACTTCTTTGCCCATTCTCCTAACATGTCCAAACCCTTCTGCAGCCTTGCCGCCTCATCAATACTACATGTCCCTCCACCTATCTTTGTATCATCTGCAAACTTAACCAGGATGCCCTCAGTTCCTTCATCTAGATCATTAATGTATAAAGTGAAAAGTTGTGGTCCCAACACTGACCCCTGCGGGACTCCACTAGTCACCGGCTGCCATCCTGAGAAGGACCCCCTTATCCCCACTCTCTGCCTCCTGCCAGACAGCCAATCCATAAAAGTGGAGCAAAGCAGATGAAAACTAAGTTTCAGGTGATTAGTGTTTGAGATCCTATCGTTCAAAATGAATATAAAAGCTTAAATTGACAGGAGTCTTTGAGCTAAAAATGAGTAGGCATTGGATGTGAAATTGCAAATTATACCACTTTACAACAAATTGACCATAGTACAGAGGCCATATGGGGAGCTCCGTAATGACAGTCAGATATAATTTTCCTCCATATCTAATTCCCTTGGTAGGAGAATAATTACAAGGCAATTTTATCTCTTGCTTTGAAATGATAGGTAATAAGATCAATTATCAGTAAATTAAAGACTATGGAAGTTCTGCCCTGTAGAATAAACCTCTCAATCTGTTTTTTCATAGCATGAGGGAATGTAGGCTTGGCTAAGCTAGTAATAATTAATCACCACTGATTCAAACCCGTGCAGAAGAAATGGAATAACAGTTTGTTATAATCCATGTAGTGTTAAAAAAGTGGTTAAGTGGTAACCCCCCCCCCACCACCCCCCCACCCAACCCCCTTCTCCTTCCCTTCAGGTTTTTGCATTTTTCTTCCAATTCTTGCTGGGATACAGTGATAACATCAATTGACTACGCATAATGTGGAAATCTAGAGGGTCTTATTTCATTTATTTTTGGGGTGCAGGCATTGCTAATGAGGCCAATATTTATTGCTTATCCCTAATCTCCCTTTGAGAAGGTGGTAGTGTGCCTTTGACTTCAACCATTGCAGTCCACGTGATGAAGGTGCATCCACAGCATGCTGTTAGGTAAAGAGTTCCAGGATTTTGACCCAGTGACAGGATGGTGTGTGACTTGGAGGTGATGGTGTTGCAATAAACATGCTATACTTGTCCTGCTTCATGTTGAATACTTTGGTGAATTGCTGCAGTGCATCTTGCAGCCACGTCAATGAGGGAAGGAGTAGATGTTTAAGTCAGTGGTGGAATGTTGATCAGTCCAGCCCTTGCCTACAGTTATCAAGTAAACAGACTGTCACATTAAACTAGAGGATACAATGTGAGAATTACACACTCTATAACATGGAAAGTTTTATTTGTATCCTTGTAAATGAATGAGGGTGGACAATGAAACAACTAGCAGGTAAAGTAGGTTCCAAAAATATCCCCATCCTCACTGATGGGGGAGCCCAGCACAATAGTGCAAAAGACAAAGCTGAAGCAGTTGTAACCAACTTCAGCCAGAAGTGATGTGTGCAAGATCCAACTCAGCCTCCTCCTGGGGTCGCCAGCATCACAGAGGCAAGTATTCAGCCAATTTGATTTACTCCACGTGATATCAAGAAAGGACTGAAAGCATTGGATATTGAAAAGGCTATGGGCCCGGACAACATCATGGCAATAGTACTGAAGACTTGTGCTTCAGAACTAGCCTTGTCCCTAGCCAGTCTGTTCCAGTACATCCACAACACAGCTTCTAACCGGCAATGTGGAAAATTGCCCAGGTATGTCCTGTCCATAAAATGTAGGACAAATCCAACCCAACCAATTACCACCCCATTAGTCTACTCTCGATCATCAGCAAAGTGATGGAAGGTATCGTCAACAGTGCTATCAAGTGACACTTACACAGCAATAACCTGCTAACTGATGGTCAGTTTGGGTTCCACCAGGGCCACTCAGCTCCTAACCTCATTACAGCCTTGATCCAAACATGGACAAAATAGCTGAACTCATGAAGTGAGGTGAAAGTGACTGCCCTTGACATCAAGGTAGCATTTGACCTAGTTTGGCATTAAAGGGCTTAGCAAAACTGAAGTCATTGGGAATTGAGGGAAAACACTCCGCTAGTTGGAGTCATACCGAGCACAAAGGAAGATGGTTGTGATTGTTGGAGGCCAATCATCTTGGTCCCAGGGCATTGCTGCAGGAGTTCCTCAGGTTAGTGTCTTAGGCCCAACCATCTTCAGCTGCTTCATCAATGACCTTCCCTCCAACATAAGGTCAGAAGTGGGTATGTTAACTGATGATTGCACAATGTTCAGCACCATTTTTGAACTGTCAGACACAGAAGCTGTCTGTGTCCAAATGCAGCAAGACCTGGACAAAATTCAGGTTTGAGCTGATAAGTGGCAAGTAACAATTGCACCACACAAGTGCCAGGCAATGACCATCTCCAACAAGAGAGAATCTAGCCATCACCCCTTGATATTCAATGGCATTGTCATTTTGAATCCTCCACTATCAATGTCCTGGGGTTTACCATTGACTAGAAACTGAGCTGGGCCAGCCATATAAATACTGTAGCTATAAGAGCAGGCCAGAAGCTGGGGATTCTGCAGCAAGTATCTCACCTCCTGACTTCCCAAAGCCTGTCCACCATCAACAAGGCACAGGAGTACGATGGAATGCTCTCCACTTGTCTGAATGAGTGCAGCTCCAACAATATTCAAGAAGTTTGACACCTTCCAGGACAAAGCAGCCCACTTGATTGGGACCCCCATCCACCATCTTCAACATTCACCCCCATCCATCACCAACACACAGGAGCAGCAGTGTGTTCAATCTACAAGATGCACTGCTGCAACTCACCAAGGCTCCTTCGACAGCACCTTCCAAACATGCGACCTCTACCTCTTAGAAGGAAAAGGGTAGCAATGCATGGGAACACTACCACCTGTAGGTTCACCTCCAAACCACCCACCATCCTGACTTGGAAATATATCACCGTTCCTTCACTGTTGCTGGGTCAAAATCCTGGAACTCCCTTCCTAACAGCACTGTGGGTGTAGCTAGACCACATGGACTGCAGCGGTTCAAGAAGGCAGCTCACCATCACCTTCTCAGAGGCAATTTGGGATGAAAATAAATGCTGGCCCGGTCAGTAATGCCCACATCCCGTGAGCGAATAAATAAAAATACTCTTCACTAAACATCTCTATGATAGTTTTTATTGTTGCCAAAGAGTTTCTGCTTATAAATCATATCTGTACTGTGGATCTTCCAATGGCATGGCCGTCCCATGAGCCTGCGCTGGAAGTTGACAAAGTCTCTACTGTGATTGTTTTTCTTTTCTGTCTCAACAATGTTATGAAATAAACAATGAATGCAAACATTCACGTTAGGGTACAGTCTCACAGTTAATAAAAGTTCTCTAGTTGCTTCCTGAGCCGGCTATGTTCAAGCATAAGCCTAAAAAGAAAGAACTTGCATTTATGTCGCACCCATGACCTCAGGACATCCCAAAGTTCTTTACAGCAAATGAAGCAGTTTTGAAGTGCAGTCACTGTTGAAATGTGGGAAACGCAGCAGCTAATTTCTGCACAGCAATGTGACACTGATCTGTTTCAGCACTACTGGTCAAAAAATAATTATTGGTCAGGACACCATAGCATCACTGGGATCTTTTGTGTCAATGCAAGAGGGCAGATGGGGCCTCGATTTAATGCCTCATTTGAAAGATGGATGCTCCATCAGTTCAGCACACTCATTCTAAGACCGAAACACATGAATAACCCTCTTGCTCCAAAAAATGGTATTGTACATGTACATGTTATGCACTTTTGGAGACACTTCACTTTGAATGAAATATTGGGGAAGGTTTCAACTTGCCAACTGGCATTGTGGACGGTCACCAATTTTAGAAGTCACGTGATTTTCATTCCATTACTGTTTTCATACCTTCACACTTAGGGGGCAGAATTTAATCTATCATGTGCGGGTCCCGAAACCAAAAGTGGAAGTGAACCTCACTTCTATTTGTGTGTCGGCAGCTGACACTCATGGAATTTAATGTTAATGTTAAAGAGCAGATGGCAGCCACACATGAGGCATGAGCAATGACATGCTGGGGGCAGGCAGGAGGTGGTCAAACCTGCCGTCAGGTGGTTGCAATGCAGTTCCAGGAAGACCATAAAAGAGCCTCCAGGACAAGCATGCAGTCTCAGAAGGCAGGGAGCAGGTTGCTGGGAGACAAAATTGGCAGATACGCACGGATATAGTCTGGAAGCCAAGCCTTAATCTCTTTTTGCAGTTTGAAATCTTCTAGCCCTATCATTCATCCCCTCATAATTCTATACCATCTCCTGGGACCTACCATCACTCCTACCACCTTCTTGCGGTCCACACATCTCCTGGGAACACCCCCGACCATCACTTCCTCCCCCCCACCCCGCTTTGCCCTTGCTGCTATTGACAGTCCAAGTCAAAAACTTTCCTCCACTCCCCTCCCTTTTTCTTCCTTATTCAACAAAGAAAACTGCTCACCTCAGATCCAATGGACCAGCTCACCTGGTGCATGCCACTTTTACCCTGTCATAAATCATGTGACATGACTTTCCCATTTGCTGCTGACTTCATCTTGAAGGTCTGACTTAACTTGGAGAAGTTGTGATTTAATGAGTATTCATGACATGCAAATGTAGGGAAAAGAGGTTCCTGCCACTAGACACCATGGGGAGAATTTTCTCCATGTCGGGCGCGCTGTGCAGGAGCGGGCGTGGGTGGGCACAGACCCGATCGCCACCTGCTATCGGATCCGCGCCATTTTATGCAGGCGGGCCAGTTAAGGCCCGCCCAGGGTTGTTCATGACTCCTGTGCATAGTGGGAGTGGGCAGGCGGCGGTGGGCGCGCTTAGTCCGCCGGGTCCAATGGCAACCCAGCGGCCAGTGTAAAGGAAGGCCTGGCAGCCTTGGAAAGGCTGCTCACAATGGCTGGGAGAAGGGCTTCGCAGAGGGGCAATGCGCGTAATGCAAGTCCGGAGGGTAGGCCATCGGGGCAGGCCAGGCCAGATGGTAGGCCATCGGAGCAGGCCTGGCGGGAGGGTATTCCATCGGAGCAGGCCTGTCCGGAAGGTAGACCACTGGGGCAGGCCAGCATGGAGGGTAGGCCATCAGGGCAGGCCAGACCAAAGAGTAGGCCATTGGAGCAGGCCAGATCAGTGGGTAGGCCATTGGAGCAGGCCTGGCCAGAGGGTAGGCCATTGGAGCAGGCCAGGATGGAGGGTAGGCCGTTGGAGCAGGCCTGTCTGGAGGGTAGGCCATCGGGGCAGGCCAGGCCGGAGGGTAGGCCATCAGGGCAGGACAGGCCAGAGGGTAGGCCATCGGGGCAGGCCTGGCCAGATGGTAGGCCACTGGGGCAGGCCAGCATGGAGGGTAGGCCATCAGGGCAGGCCAGACCAAAGGGTAGGCCATTGGAGCAGGCCAGACCAGAGAGAAGGCCACTGGGGCAGGCCAGCATGGAGGGAAGGCCATCAGGGCAGGCCAGGCTGTAGGGCAGGCCAACGGAACAGTGTGCCTCTCATTTTTCTGACGAGTGCCTGGCTGCCCTCTTGGGGGAGTTAGCAGTGCGGCGAAAGGTTCTTCTTCTGAGGGACGGGGGGCCGGGGCCTCCCCACCTGACCAAATATGCATGGGAGGAGGTGCCGAGAGTGTTAGCTCCCTTGGTGCGGTGCGGCGCACATGGCTCCAGTGCTGCAAAAGATTCAACGATCTCCTGCGGAAGGGTAAGTATCATGTTGGCTCAAGTCACTTAATGCAGCCTTTCCCCCCAACACCACCCCCCACCCCGGCAACTCTGAGTGCAGTAACAGCATTGAATCCCTCACAACCTGGATTCCTCGCTGGGTGTGACAGCAGAGATTGCCCATGCCCAGTTCATACTGAGAGGGTTGAGATAGGATGGGTTCTGCATCCACAGTATGTGTGACACTGACACCCAGAGTATAGAATGGGGTTGAAAGTCAAGGGTCTGCACTTAGGCAGAGAGCTGGAACTGGGAACCATTTCAAGTCAGGGTGCTAACATGCTGGGAGGGGGGTTTCCAGTTGGCGGGGCACCAATCCATCTGCTGGCCTTTGCACTCCATGTGCTTGTGCCTCCTTGTTAACAAAGTGACTTCTTGTGGTGCCACATGTGAAGGAGGCAGCATTTGGGCATACGGGGGCGGTGGGGGGGGTGGGGGTGGGGATGGTGGGGGGGGGGGGTGGGGGGTGCGGTGCGGTGGTCAGCCCTGGCTTGTTTGGGTGAGTGTGTGGCAGCTGGGGGGTGATGAAGAACTGGAGTCCTGCGATGTCCCACTCTGGCTGGGTTGGCAGGGATGCGATGAGAATCCAGGTACAGGCTGGACTAATCAATGCTCCTCTCTCCTTTTCAGGAGAAGACTGTGCACAATGTGTCAGAACAAATGTGGACTGGCAGAGGCCAGGCCCAGTTCGCCATCCTAACGGCTTTCGAACAGCGGTCCATGGATCTGGAGAGGCGCCATACCCCCAGGTCTACCAGTGGTGGTGAGGCTGGGGTCCCACGGGGAGGTGTGTTTAGTGAGCACTCAGGTCACTATGTGTGTCACAGGATCCATGGCGCTGCTCAATGGCTCAGTAATTGAAGTTTGTAACAGAGGTTTACCATTGATTATAGAAGGATGAGCACATAATGATCTGGGGGAGCGGCATGCACATTGACATTGTCTGCACTGTAACTAATCAAATATCCTTTTCATTTCTTTCAGCATCACTGGAGCAGGGCCAGGAGGAGGAGACAGAGGGCCCACCTCTCACCCCTGAAGCCCCAGAGCAAACCCGTTCACCAGCGTCACATCATCTCTGCCAGGCAGGCACCAGCACAGATACTAGCACCTCGGTGGGAATTAGACATTCGGCTAGTGTCCCGGGGCACAGCAGTGAGGGCACTTCACACTCGCTTGAGGTGCAGGCAGAGACAGAGACAGGGCGCCGGCAGTCAGAGGACTGCTGGGGACCAGGCACATGCTCGGTCGGTGGCTGATGATATGCCTCTGGAGTCGTCCGTGAGGCAGTGAAAGCAGGAAGTACAGCAGGGTATGCGGAACGATCTGGCGGAGATATATGAGGCAATGCGTGGCATGGTGCCCATGCTGGAGGAGTTCACATGGAGCATCACCGATGCAATGAGCCTCATGGCGACTTTCGTGAAGAGGCTTCTCCAGGAGACCCGGTAGGGCTTCCTGGGGTTGTGCTTAGACCTGCAAGCTGATCAGTGCCGGTGTGGGAGATGGTTTGGGCACCAAGTATCCCAGCTCAATGCCCATCCATCTACAGTGAGCAGGGAGGTCCGAAGCGACCTCACATCGGCACAGCAGCTGCCTGTCGTCTCTGCAGGTACCTTTCAGGGAGCTCCGGATGAGAGCTGCAGCTCCTCCGCCCCTTTGCCAGTGACCATGGCATCCGATGAGGCTGTGGTGACTGAGGAGATGCCAGCTGTGGAACTGGCAGCTCCCTCCCAGGCGGGGCCATCAAATGTTCCGCGAGCTAGAGGACGTCCGCCAAGGTCATCAAGGCCAACAGGATGGCATATTGAGCAGGCTGTCTCAGATGGTAGTGCCAGTGAGGGGATGGCACCTAGACATAGCACCCATAAGTAAATTTAAGGCACACCATGGGTTTCTCACTGCTGCTTTAATGTTGGCCCGCTTCGTAGAAGACTTGGTGTGATGTCCAACAACGTTTTTGTTTTGCTTTATGAAGTTACATTTGTTCACTCAATAAATTTTGACATGTTGCCATGCCTCAGGGTGATTCCTTCCTTCTGCAAATGGATGGGAAGCCATGATATTATGAGTGAGTTGTTTGGCATTGAGCTTTATTGACAAGGGCCTTAGTTACTGTCATTATCCAGGCTGATTTAGAACTCAGGTATTGAGTGTGGAGCCTGCAGCCTTGGCGTTTGTTGAAGATCCATCTGTGGTGGGCTAGCTGAAGGTTCTTTGGATTAAAGTCTCCCGCGTGTCCCTGCCTCCCTGGAGTATGCCTGGGTCAGCGTCTACCCCCTCAGCATTTCCCTGTGCGTGCTCATCCTCGGACTCACTGCTGGACTCATCATGTGCAGCCAGAACAATTGCGTCTATGCCTTCCTCATCCACTGCTTCCCCCCTTTCCAGCACCAGATTGTGCAGAGCGCAGCATGCAACCACTATCAGTGACACACAAACTAGAGGGTATTGGAGTTCTTGGATAGTGGAGAGGTGTCATGAGCCACCTTCTGAGGGGGTAGCCCTTGTCACTCAACAGCCATCCATCCAGCCGGGCTGGAGCACCGAAGAGCCCCGGCACCTGGAAGTGTCTGAGGATGTAAGCATCGTGGGATCTTGCACAGGATTGCAGAATCTGCATCCTGTGATCACACACTATCTGCACGTTCATGGAGTGGAAGCCCTTCCTGTTGACAAAGGCTCACCTGCTGGCGCCTTGATGGCCACATGTGTACAGCCTGGACGCGGGGGAAGCCAGCAATGGCCATGAAGCCTCTGGCTCACTGTGTCTGGCTTGCCTTGTCCCAGTGATAGTGGATCAAAGTCAATGCACGCCTGAATAAAGCATCTGTCACCTACTTGACACAAGTGTGGACACTTGATTGAGAGATTCCGCAAAGATCACCCACTGACCCCTGGAAGGAGCCAGAGGCATAGAAGTTGAGGACAGCTGTGACTTTCAACACCACTGGCATGGGATGCCCACCCAGTTTGCAGAGATCTCAGGGCCTATCATCTGACAGATGAAGGTAACTGTCTCCCTTGAGAGACGAAGCCTCCTTCGGCACTGGACCACAGACATATTGAGGCAGCTGCTCCACCGCCTGTAAACCCTGGCAGCAGGATAGTGGCGTCTTCTGCGGCCCCTTCCGCCTTACACTTTCTGTTGGCCCCGTGCCCCTTGTGGCTGCGCCTCTCCTCCCAAAGGTGGTTCCCCTGGTGGCTGAATGTGGACTCCCGGCCTCCTCCCCCTCTGGCCCTCCCTTCCTCCTCAGAGGAGGCACCTCCAGTGGAGAGCACAACTCCCATTCCCAGGCTAAGGGAAGGCTGCCTGAAAGCTGCAGGGCCCAGAAATGATCTTTACTGCAGAGTCCTGGCCAAGGCTTTTACTCCTGTCCAAGCAGCTGGTATGAGTTTCAAAATTTTCCTGCATACACCGGCAAGTATCAGTAACGTTCACACTTTATTACCTGAAAGATCACATTCACAACCCCACTCACCCCTCTTACCCCACCTGTGGATGAGG
Organism: Carcharodon carcharias; assembly: GCF_017639515.1. Classification (NCBI taxonomy): domain Eukaryota; kingdom Metazoa; phylum Chordata; class Chondrichthyes; order Lamniformes; family Lamnidae; genus Carcharodon; species Carcharodon carcharias. The sequence continues at coordinate 24,965,911 of NC_054485.1, forward strand.
TTTATACAAATGTCTCCTACCCGCCTGCCTGTTGCACCTGTGCAACGTCCTGAAGATCGCACGGGCACCGAAAAATCGAAACAATTGCTGCCTCAAGAGCCTTAACTGGACCATTAATTGATGGCGGGCGCGCATCCGAACTTATAGCACGCTAGCTTTCTAAAATATCGCGTTGGCACACAGTGATGTCGGGACACTTGTCCGATATCACCACGCGGCATTTTACGCATGGGTGGGCAGGGTCCACCCCCATACACCAATGGGAAAATTCTGCCCTACGAGTCCTGACCTAACGCTGGAACGCCACAGACTTAATCCCTTACTCAAACCGCTGCTGGGGCTGAACATGAGATTTTGATTAAATCACCCTGCCCAACACGATTCCTGCTCTTGATGGCCCCATTAAATTCTGCCCAGAGAGAATAATGTACAGCAGTGAAAGGATTGACAGGCTCATTAACAGTCTGTTAGGCTGTAATGTAAATATTCCTTCCATGCCAATAACCGTATACATGACATCTAACACCGGTTAAATATTTTTTCAACTGTTCAATATATTGGTCAGTTAAAGGAATTGTACCTTTGAACAATGCAGATTTATGATCCTACTTTAATGTTTCTAGATGATGCCAATGCCACTTAAAATTACCTTGCTGCTAGTAGATGTAAAACTGACTGGCAGAAAATGTTGCCAGAGTATTACCGTGTCTTATTGTTGTGTATGAATTTATGGCATGCAAACAACATCAAGTGTCGTTTATACAGCATCTTTAAATTAATAAAATGTCCCAAGGTGCTTTAAAGAACACAATCAAATGAAATTTGGGCCGGGATTTTCCGTGCCCCCCAGAGTCAGGCAGGTTTGGTGGCCTGAGCGGACAATATGGTGCAATCGGTTTCACAATGGCAACGGCATGAAACCAGTTTGCGATCATTCGCTCAGCCTGCCAATGGTGGGCTGCATTTCCCACCATCAGGCCTTGGGAACCTCATTGTAATACATCAGCATGTCATTATAAGGCCAGTCCGCTGGGCTCATCCCCCTGCCCCCTCCCCACCCCCCACACCCCCGGTGAGCTGCACTTCATTCGGGACTTCAAGGTTTGTTTGCTGACTTTCGGTCAGCACTCGCAGTCATCAGCGCCAGGCTTCACCGACAGCACCACATCACTTTTAGGGGGGCTCACAGGTAGGTCTCTACCTACCAGTCCAGCCAAATGTGGATGGCTTTTCAATGGTTCTAGGGCGAGGCCTGGCCTGGGGAAGGGGAAGAAGTGGCCGAAGCCAAGGGAAGAGGCTGCAGGGCGGGGGATGTACTGGGGAAGGAGGGTATCCCAGGGTGTGTGTGTGGGGGCACATGTTGATCTGTGCAAGTGGCTTCAAGCTGATGAGGACTGAGGAGGCAGTCTCCAGAGGAGATGAGGCCAGATGGAGATGTGAGGGTAAAGGCAAAATACTGAGGATGCTGGAAATCTGAAACAAAAACAAAAATACCTGGAAAAACTCAGAGGTCTGACAGCATCTGCGGAGAGGAACACAGTTAACGTTTAGAGTCCGTATGACTCTCCATCAGGACTGAGAGAATATAGAAATGAGGTGAAAGATAAGCTTTTTAAGGGGGGTTGGGACAGGTAGAGCTGGATAGAGGGCCAGTGATAAGTGGAGGCAAAGGAGAGATTTCCAAAGATGTCATAGATAAAAGGACAAAGGGGTGCTAATGGTGGTGATATTAGCTAAGAAATGTGTTAATGGTGACATTAAGGGTAGAAAGCAGGACAAAGCAAGTCACAGGTAGTGGGGGGAAGGGATCGAATAGGCTAAAAGGTAGAGATAAAACAATGGATGGAAATACATTAAAAATAATGGAAATAGGTGGGAAAAGAAGAATATATTTAAAAAAATATAAATTATTGGAAAAGGGGGGATCGGAAAGGGGATGGGGATGGAGGAGAGAGTTCATGATCTGAAGTGGTTGAACTCAATGTTAAGTCCGGATGGCTGCAAAGTGCCTAATCGGAAGATGAGGTGCTGTTCCTCCAGTTTGCATTGAGCTTCACTGGAACATTGCAGCAGGCTAAGGATGGACATGCGGCATGAGAGCAGGGTTGTGTGTTGAAATGACAAGCGACAGGGAGGCCTGGGTCATGCTTGCAGACAGACCGAAGGTGTTCCTCAAAGCGGTCACCCAGTCTGAGTTTGGTTTCTCCAATGTCACCTCATTTCTATATTCCCTCAGTTCTGATGAAGAGTCATACTGACTCGAAAAGTTAACTGTGTTCCTCTCCGCAGATGTTGTCAGACCTGCTGAGTTTTTCCAGGTATTTTTGGACTTGTGAGGGTATGTGTGTGAGATTGGATGGTGTTGTCCCTTGAGCTGGCAGTGAGTGAGATGCCAGTGAATATGTGATGGGCTTTAGTGCATGAGTTTAGAGTGATGAGATGGTTTCCATACCCTGGCTGCACAGATGAGATCATTCATCTTCTACCTGCATTGGATGGCCAACTTCTTCTGTGCAGCATTGGCACTGATCACCACTGCCATGGCCTACCAAGCCAGAGTGGTAATGTAACTGTGCCTCCTGCGGCCAGAGCTGGGGTAGCCTCCAAACATCCAAAAAGCACTCAAGAGCTGCGGTCTTCTTGCCTTTAGGGGCCATGTCTGCTGCAGTCCTGGGCTTGAAGCACTGAGCGTGGCTGCACTTTAAATGTGGCATCTGGTGTGATGAAGCAGCGAGGTGATGGAATGGTGGGCGAATGAGACCCCGCCCACCATCGAAACAGCGTGTTTCCTGGGAATGCATAATTAATGTGGCAGGTTTGGGATGATATGAAGTGAAAACCCACCATCACGGCCGGCGGGTAATATGTCGTTTTACCCACCCACTTCCGCACTTACTGTAAATCCGGGACAATTCCACCCTTGACATCAAGCAACATGAGATATTAGGACAGTTGACCAAAAGCTTGGTTAAAGAGTTGCGTTTTAAGGGGTATCTTAAAGGAGGAGAGAGAGAGAGAGAGACGGAGAGATTTAAGAGAGAAAACTCCAAAGATTAGAAGCTATGCAGCTGAAGGCATGGCCACCAATGTTGCAGTGATAAAAACTGGTGATGTGCAAGAGGCTAAAATTGGATGAAAGAGTTATATGAACTTATAAAATTTACTGATCACGGATATTTATCAGGCCAAGAAGGAAATGCTTGATAAACAGTTGAGTGGAATTCATGTCCTCACTGGTTCCACACTCTGGAGTCTGTTCAAATGACTGGTTCAATCTCACAACAGTTAAATACCTGACTAATAAACAAATCTCATAATTGAAATGATTGTAAACAAATTGGTCAGAATCATTCTGTGGCTGCCTAGTGAAGTTATTTGAGTAATAAATAATTATCTATACTTATATGCATAAGCACCAATGCGCAATTGAACACATTTTCTGCACATAAATTTACCAACAACAGCAGGAGAACTTCAGACACTCCCATGCAAATTAGACAGTTTAACAAGTGGAAATTAAATGCCTGACCTTTGATGATGATTCAGATTTTATTTTTCTTGGTAATAAGCTAAGTCAAATAGCACTGAAATCCTAACTAAGGATGGAAATAAGGTGTGGTAGTGGGTGTGAAAAATAACATTTAACTCGCCAGCCACTGGGACTGGGTTTTCCACCATATCATCTGCTTCCTGCCTCATTAATTATGCAGCCACAGGAAACACGCCATCTCGCTGGCAGGCGGCCTCTGAATCACCCGCCACGCTGCTGCCTCACTGTACCCTCACTCCGGGTGCCATATCTAAACTGCAGCCACCCACTCAGTTCTCAATGCTTGCAGCCCAGGACTGTTCCAGTGAATACATGGCCCTGAGAGCCAAAAAAAGTTCAGTGACCCATCGCTGGAATACCTTTTGGAGGCCCTCCGTGATGTCCTTCACCCTGGCTCTAGCCACACAAGATCCAGTAATCACACCACTCCATCTTGGGGAGGCGGTGGCAGTAGTGGTCAGTGCCAATGCTGCACACAAGAGGTTGGCCATCCAGTGCAGAAAGAGGATGAATGGTCTCATCTGTGCCACCAGGGTAAGGCAGCCATCTCATCTCTCTAAACTCTCACACTCACAAGGGCATCACATATTCACTGGCATCTCACTCACTGCCAGCTCAATAGACATCACCACTCACTCTCTCACACGTACCCTCACATCTCCATCTGGCCTCACCTCCTTTGGAGACTGCCTCCTCAGCTCTCTTGAGGCCATTTACACAGATCAACATGGGCCCCCATGCAAACCCTGGGAAACTCCTGTTCTCCAGTACAGCCTTCACCCTGCAGCCTCTTCCCTTGCCTGAGGCCAATTCTCCCCCTTCCCCAAGCAAGCCCTAGCCCTGCTGCTGTTGAAAAGCCAGTCTGGTAGGTAGAGACCTGCCCATGTGTCCGCTAAAATTGATGTGGTGCTGCCTGCGAAGCCTGGCACTGATGACCGCGGGTGCCCGAAGCAAGGTAGACTATCAAACCTCAAAGCCCCGAGTGAAATGCAGTTTGCCAGGTGCACGTCGCTTATGTACAGTTGTGAAACACGTTGGTGTGCAATCACACTGACGTGCACAGATGATCCAGCATGGGGATTGATTCCAACGAACAGGGTTTAGAATGAGATGCTGAAGCGCTGAATTTAGGTTCCCGATATGCAGCAGCGCGATACGCGACTCGCCATTGACAGGTGGGGCGGCCAATCACAGACAGGTTTCACGACGGCATAAAACCGAATTTTGGTCTTCTCGTCGTATTGTCCGCTCACGCCACCAAATACGCCCACGGGAGTGGAAAATTCCATCCAAAGGCTAAAGACACATTGTAGGCAATACAAGTGAAAGATTTGACTAAATACGATGAAAGGCCTCGAGCTCAAAGCACCAGGAACCTGGAATAAAGTTTGGCAAAAAGAAGGTTAAAAAAAGAACAAAATTGCTTTTGGAATAATCCAAAGTGTGTTTCTGTCTAATTAGAAATGGTCTGGCTCAGTTACTGAGTAGATCTTAGTCTGCTTTTAATCAGCTTCCGTATTGGACTGGGTGTGCCAGCCTATACTGTATGATTAAATCTCCGGAATGGGATTTGAGCCCATACCTTAGAGGCAAGAGCACTGTCCACTGAGACATGTCTAATACTCAAAAGAGCAATGATTTGATCCTGTGAAATTATGTATTATTTGCAGGATGGATTGCCACAATGCACCATGATTTCTTTAGCAGCACCTCCAAAACCTGCAACCCCCACCACCCAGAAAGACAAGGGCAGCAGGTGTACAGCAGCACCATCATTTCCAAGTTCCCCTTCGAGTTACAGACTACCCTGACTTGGAAATGTATTCCCCTTCATCTTTGCTGGATCAGAATCTAATATCATTGTGGGAGCACATTCATTGCACAGACTGCAGTGGTTTAAGACGAAGACAGCGTTCTCAGGAGAAGCTAGGGATGGGCAATAAATGTCAACCATGCCAGTGGGCTGCCCATATTTAAAAACTTCTCCTCTCTCAGGAGAGGAGACAATGGCTGAGGTCGGTGTAATCTCACTCTGGAAGGAAAGAAACCTGCATGTGGGATTCATCAGCTGCACGGATTGAAAGGTGGTAATTAATTTCGTTTGTCCCAAAACTAGATCTCAAATAGTGATTGGGCACTTTTATAAAAATTAATGGTGGTGTAGTTAACAAGTCAGCTATACTTTTAATCCATTGTGTCCCTTCCTGAATTTAAAATTTAAATTTAAAGTTTAGGTTAGATTTTTTTTTGAAACTGACTTAATGCATTGAGCAAAACCATTGGCTCCTCTCCCAGAGCATGAGGCAATTCCATCATTAGCTTATAAAATAAACAATATGAATAGTTGACTTGGATCGAAACCCAAGAACTTTTTTTTGGGATGTTAGAATATTAGCTTTCACACAGCATTGAGGCTGTTATCCATGGATAATATTTGAAGCTAGCTGGGGAAATATTGAACAGCAGCCAAAGTGCCTGAAGCATTTGAAACATGTCGTGCTGCTAATGTGCGATTGATATAACAATGCCAGTTCCAGCCGTGGCTCACGTAACACTCTTGAGTCTGTGTGAAAAGGTTGTGGATTCAAGAACCCCTCCAGAGATTTGAGCATAAAATCTAGGTTGACACTCCCAATGACAGTTTTGAGCGGGTGATGCATTGTTGAAGGTGCTATCCATTGGAGATGTCAAACTGAGCCCATGGGGTCTGATTTTCGTATCTCAAAAAAGTCAGGAATGGGTGCAGGAATCGGCAAAACTGAGGCCGTAGGACTATTAATTTGAATCGCCCCCTCATAAGGAGCCCCACATAAACTTCCTATACGTGGGAAAAGGTTTGGATTAGGATCGGGTCACAACTCTGCACGCACAGCACGTGACATTGCCTTTGACGTGCCTAGTGGAAACTTGTATTTCATGTCCCATAGTATTTCCACGCAGGTTTTGGAGGCCTTTGGAAAACCTACCAAGTTCCCCACCAAGTAACCCACCATCCGGACTTGGAAATATATCGCCATTCCTTCACTGTCGCTGGGTCCTGGAGCTCCCTTCCTAACAGCACTGTGGATGTACCTACACCGCATGGACTGCAGCAGTTCATGAAGGCAGCCCATCACCACTTTCTCGAGGGCAACTAGGGATGGGCAATAAATGCTGGCCCAGTCAGCAACACCCACAACCCATGAATGAATTTTTAAAAAGGAAATTCGGAAAACTTGGGGAAAGCTTGCTGAGGAATCCAGAACATTCTGGCAGGTAAGTGTTAAATGTTTTGTTAATTTCAAATGTCATTATTAGATGCAGCCTTATAAGTGAGATGTGTTTTTACTGCAGTAATTAATCATAGGGTTCTGCCCTGCAAAGGTAAGTTGACCATTATATTAGCCTGCGTTGTATAAGTGTTGATTTAAGTTTGTGTAAGTGTTTCTTTTTTGATACGTTCATGGGATGTGGGCGTGGCTGCCTTGGTCAGTATTTATTGCCCATCCCTAATTGCACTTGAAAAGGCGATGGTAAGTTGCCTCTTGAACCGTTGCAGTCCATGTGGTGTAGGTACACCCACAGTGCTGTTAGGAAGGGAGTTCCAGGATTTTGACCCAGCGACAGTGAAGGAACGGCGACATATTTCCAAGTCAGCATGGTGAGTGACATGGGGAGGAACTTCCACGTGGTGGTGTTCCCATCTATCTGCTGCCCTTGTCCTTCTAGATGGTAGTCATCGTAGGTTTAGAAGGTGCTGTCTAAGGAGCCTTGGTGAACTCCTGCAGTGCATCTTGTAGATGGTACACACTGATGCTACTGTGTGTCGGTGGTGGAGAAAGTGAATGTTTGTGGATGTGGTGCCAATCAAGCGGACTGCTTTGTCCTGGGTGCTGTCAAACTTCTTGAGTGTTGTGGGAGCTGCACTCATCTGGTCATTTCATCACACTCCTAACTTGTGCTTTGTAGATGGTGGACAGGCATTGGGGAGTCAGAAGGCGAGTTACTTGTTGCACAATTCCTAGCCTCTGTCTTAGGCTTGTAGCCATTGTACTTATATGGCTAGTCCAGTTCAGTTTCTAGTCAATGGTAACTCCCAGGATGTTGATAGCAGGGGATTCAGTGGTGGTAATGCCATTGAATATCAAGGGGCAAAGATTCTCTCTTGTTGGAGATGGCCATTGCCTGGCACTTGTGTGGCGCAAATGTTACTTGCCACTTGTCAGCCCAAGCCTGGATATTGTCCAGGTCTTGCTGCATTTGGACATGAACTGCTTCAATATCTGAGGAGTCACAAATAGGGCTGAAAATTGTGCAATCATCAGCGAACATCCCCACTTCTGACTTTATGCTGGAAGGAAGGTCATTTATGAAGTAGCTGAAGATGGTTAGGCCTAGGACACTACCCTGAGGAACTCATGCAGTAATGTCCTGGAGCTGAGATAACTGACCTCCAATAACCACAAACGTCTTCCTTTGAGATGCATTAGAATACTTTTCCCATTGGAAAAAGTGCTCCTTTGCATTCAAAACTGTAGAAAACAATGCTTGGGAACTCTTGTGTTAAGTTTTGACGTGATTTAAATGTTTACAGCGCTTTAACTTTGAAATAAGTTGGCCTACTGCTTAAACTTAAGGGGCATAGGAGTATGATGCAGCATGGAGGGCACATGGGGGGATATCAGGGGGCACAGAGGAGACATGGGGTTGAGTGGGGAGGGAAGTGAGGGATGAGAGCAAATGTGCATAAGAATGATTTGGTGAGCTGGTCCAATGTCCCTGAGAACTGTGGTGGGCTTTTTAACTTGCCCGTCTCAGCACCCGCACTCCTTGGACATTGCCTCATGTTTTCCTAGCGAGGTGGCAGACCCAATGACCACACATGTCCCTAGGAGACAAAAATATGGCAGGTATGGGAGGAGGTGACTGTAGAGATGTACTACTGAGAAGCTTCTTTAGTTAAACAACAACCTTTATTCACAGAGCTGTTGGATTAGCTGCCTGCTTCCAGCAAGGCTACAATACATTCTCTCGACTAGGAAAACTCCGCCCCTTATCAGATTCCCTTGCTCGGTGTTGATTGGCTGTTCTAGCCACATAACCCTTTCTCAGTAAGCCTGGCCTTAAAGCAACAATTACCATATCCCTCCCCCTTTAATTCCTTGTTTTACATTCATTATTTACAAAAATTACTTTATATAGGTGAACAGAAAATAATATCAAAAAATCTTTGAAAGAGTCACACTTGCACTTTGTCATGAATTCAGATTATACATCTATATATACACAAGTCCAGTAATTACAAACCAAGTCACTGAGGGGGTTTTCTGTTCTAGGTAGAGGGGCGTAACTCTATAGCCTGAGGTTCTCCTACAAGATCACAATGACAGGAACAGCAATAATGGGTACCTCTTTCGGCACAGGCAATTCATTACTATTTGATTCAATGGAGGTATCAGTTATGTCTATAACAGGTCAATCAGGTACTTCAGTGCTTAAGGGCTTGATAACACTCCTTGGTGGCAACACTGACTTTGGAAGCGTCTCCTTGCCCTTCAGATGATCCAAATGTTTACGAGCGATCTGGCCTTCCATGTCTACTTGGTATGAAAAGGGTCCGGTCTCACAGACAATAATCCCTGGGATCCAACTTGGACCTCTACTTAAGTTCCTTACAAATACCGTTTCATCTATTATAAATTTCCAGGCTCTACTATGCAAATCGTGACTTGTGTTCTGATTACCTTGGCTCTTCTCGACCTTTGTTATGACAGAGCAGTTGGTAAAGGCTGCTATTTAAAATCCCAGAGGGAAAATTTAAACAACTGGCATAACCTATATTTTCAATTGATATGTTTGAGATACAGCTCTAAATTCAGGAATAAGATCACCAGTTTTCGAGAGGTTTTTATATTAAATTAAACGAGACCTTTATTAATTTACAACAAATTAAACATATACATATGGCTACAAAGTACTAGTGTCATAACTTTTAACAAATTCCCAAATTAATCTCCACTAAGGCAACAAAAACCGATAGACTTAACCAGACACCAGGCAAAGCATTTTCCCCTTACAAATTCAAAATGAGGATCCTTTCAATTTGTTCCTTCATAGACATAGTGGTAGACTTACAGCTGCTTAGATATTACATGCCTCAGCTTTGCACACAAAACTCCCTTCTGTTATACCCAGCACTCCTCTTTGAATGTAAATTCTCATTGTATCACCAGGCCCTTTGAACTCTTTTCATAGTACCAATTTTATTAGTAATATAAACATTGCTTGGTCTCTCCTAGCTAGGTGCAAGATTTCACTCCCATTCTTGAATGCTGTATTCAACAAAATGCATATGTAACTCTACCTCTATTTATATCTCAAAACTACTAAACATCAAAGCACCCAGGCTAGCTGGCTTTAATCCAATTAACACACACACAGACACACCCAAAGGCTAAACCTCTACTTTAAAAAAAAATTTCCAATAACATTGTATACATTATTAGCTTCATGACACCCTCCCTGGCAAATTTGGAAATACAGGGCTCATTCTTGTTCTGAAACGATGTTTCATAAGCAGTTCTGCTGGTGGAACTCCTGTTGTTGCATGAAGAGCCATGCGGTAGCTAAGAAGGAAGCATGAGATTTTGGTTTCCAAGGTTCCCCCTGACAATTTTTTTAGTCCTGACTTGAAAGTTTGGACAGCTCCCTCAGCTATTCCATTTGATGATGGGTGGTAAGGCACTGTTCGGGTGTGTTCAGTGCCGTTTAGACTGGTGAAGTTCCAAAATTCAGCACATGTAAATATGGCTCCATTGTCTGATACAATGTCTTCAGGCAATCCGTGAGTCACAAGGCATTGGTGTAACCATTCGATGGTAGCATGCGACGTAGGTGATTTCACCTTAAAATTCTCCATCCATTGTGAGTGTGTGTCGATTGTGAGCAAAGACATTGTGTGCAGGAATGTAGTCTTTTTGGATCCACACCTATGGTCGGTCAGGCCATTCCTAACGGTGTAGTGGGGCTGCGGCTGACATCTTTTGTTGCAGTTGCATGGTTGACAGTGCTTGACTAGCTTCTCGATATCTGCATCTGTACCAGGCCACCACATGTGACTCCTGGTGAGCATTTTCATCTTAGAAATGCCAGGATGAGTGCTGTGTAATTTGGTTAGGAGTAGTTCCCTGCCTGGTACAGGAACGAGTACTCTTGCTCCCCAAAGTATGACGCCATTGTGACAACTCAATTCATATTTATGGGTAAAAAATGGTTTCATTTCCTTAGAGACTATCTCATTTAACCACCCTGTAATATCTGGTCTCTCACTTTGGACAGAAGCAGAATGCGATTGGTCCAGTTCCTGATCTGCTTCACTCAGGCGAGCCATGTGTCTAAGAAATTCAATGCAAGGACGATTTTTTGGGGCACAGGAGTACACACAATGCTTTCTTGCCAGGGTAGGTGGCTAAGGGCATCTGCCTTTGCTATGTGTATCCCAGGTCAGGGCTTGAAAGTGTATTTGTAGGTGGACAGAATTAATGCCCATTGCTGACGGCGTGGCGATGCTATCAGTGGGATAGCCTTGTCTTCTTTGAAAAGGCCCGGAAGCAGTTTATGATCATAGACGATGGTAAAGTGCCTGCCATGTAAGTCGTGATGGAATTTTTTAACTCCCAAGACTATTGACAGTCCTTCCTTCTCGATCTGCGAATAACCTTTTTTGGCCACTGAGAGGGTGATAACCTATTGGCCTCTCAGAGCTGTCGTCCATTTCATGGGACAATACTGCACCAATGCCATATGAAGAGGCATCGCAGGTCAATATCAATTCGTTAGATGGGTCGAAGTGCACTAACAAGGTTGAGGAGTGCAGCAGTTGTTTTGCTCTGTTGAAGGCTTCCTCCTGTGGAGCCTTCCAGGACTAACGTTGGTATTTCTTCAGCAATATGTGCAAAGGGACCATTACAGTCAATAAGTTGGATAAAAATCACATGTAGTATTTTACCACCTCTAAAAGTAATTTGAGTTTGGTGATATTTGTGAGGGAAGGTGCCTCCTTTATCACCTTAACCTTTTCTTCCAATGGGGTGTAATCCTTGAGTGTCTACATGGTGCCCCAGATAGGTAACCTCTGTGGCTTGGAAAGTGCATTTCTCTTTTTTTTAGGCAGACTCCAGCTTTCATAAATCTTTTTATATCTCCTTTAAACTTGCTAAATGCTCGGCCTCTGTCGATCCAGTCGTCAAGGTATACTACAGCCCATGGTAATTGCTGTAGCAAACTCTCCATCATCCTTTGATATATTGCACATGCCGAAGACGTGTCAAAAGGTAGGTGCATATTCTGGAATAGGCTTTTGTGTGTGTTTATTGTGATATCTAGCTCGAGTTTCTGGTATGCGTGGCTCATATCCAACTTGGCATAGGATTGACCACCTGCCAGCTTTGCATACAAGTTTTCAACTCTTGGAATTGGATATTTATCCAACTTGGTGACCCGATTAACTGTTAGCTTATAATTACCACAAATGCGGACAGTCTTATGCCATTTCAGTACAGGGACAATAGGTGCTGCCTATTCTGAAAATTGAACCAGCTTTATGATGCCTAGTTGCTCCAACCTGTTTAACTCAGCATCCACTTTTTCTCTTAAGGCATATGGTACCACTCTTGCCTTTAAAAATTGAGGAGTTGCCCCTGGATCGACATAAATGTTGGCCTGCAAAAGCCTTTGATTTTTCCAAATTCGTTATGAAAGACGTTGTGGCAATTTTTAAACAATTTTAGCAGTCCTCCTGCCTGCACTTGAAAAATCTTGGACCGATTTAACTTGATTTCTTTTAGCCAATCATGGTCCAGAAGGCTTGGTCCTTCCCCAGTCACTATTATTACTGGGAGCTGGGCTGACTGCTGCCCATTGCTCACAGGTACCATGGCGGTGCATTTTACTTTTATTGCTTCTCTCATGTAAGCCTTCAACTGGGCAGAAGTTCTCTCCAGGCTTAAGAGTTGGGTATCTTCTCTCAGTTATTGAAATGTGCACTCACCCATCACTGTGGCTGATGCCCCTGTATCCACCTCCGTAACTAGAGGCTTCCCGTTTATGTGGAGTGTGACGGTAATAGGATTTGCCTTGACTACTTTAAGGTTAAAAAGAGAGTGAATGTCAGAATCAGTTATTTCAGGCTCTTTCACATTCTGTACTTCTAATACCTTTGTTGGCTAGTTACTTGGCAGTCTGGTCTTAGCTCTGCACTGATTTATCAAATGTCCACTTTTGTGACAGTAATAGCACTCGGCCTCCTTAAATCCATGTGTTTCAGGTGTGTGGTTACCCCCACATTAGTAACATTTCAACTTTGGAATCGCTGTCTGATTGCCTCTGGTATATTTCTTTGATTTTTGGGTAATTGGGAATGATTCCCGCTTTGCGGCTGCTTCTGCAGTTTGGCACCATACCAGGCTGCAAGTTCCCTCACTAACTGGTAAATGGTGCCATTTTGCAAGCTCTGTAGCTCCTGCGAATCTCTTTCAGTGCTTTCCATGACCAGCGCTATCTCTACTGCTCATTTAAAATTTATATCGACTTCTGCCAGCAATCGACGCTGAATGGCACGCCACCAACTAACCGATCCCGTAGCATGTCGTTCAAGGTCACTCCGAAATCACAATGCTCTGGCAATTGCTTCAATTTAGCAATATAAGTCGCTATCGATTCACCTGGGGCCCTCAGCCTCGTATTAAATTGGAATCTTTGCATAATGGCTGATGGTTGTGCTGAAAATGACACTTCACCAAATCCACAAGCTCACTGAACGATTTGGAGTCAGGGCACTTGAGGTTGTGAGACCGCGAATAAGGTTGTAGGTTTGACTCCCACAGACGCTGAAGAGAATTTCTTTGCCTCCTCCTCCCCTATTTCATTGGCCTGGAAGTAAAACCCAAGTTGCTCAATGTATTGACTCCATTCCCTGTGCAGGAGTCAAAAGGGTGGATCCTCCCAAAGAGAGGCATCCTGGTGAGTACATATTTTTTTCTTTCTTTTCCTTCTTTAAAATGAGATACTCCCAGTTGTAGGATGAGAGGTAGCACCAGGATCATTTATCCTCGTTGCCAGATGTAGAGATGTACTACCGAGAGGCTTCTTTAGATGGACAATGAACTTTATTTACAGAGCTGTTGGATTAGCTGCCTGCTTCCAGCAAGGCTACAATACATTCTCTCCGCTAGGAAAACTCCGCCCCTTATAAGATTCCCTGTCCTCAGTGTTGATTGGCGATTCTGACCACATGACCTTTACTCAGCAAGGCTGGCCTTAAAGCAACAACCACCACAGTGACAGGTCTGGGTTGGCAAAGTAAGGAACTGCCCCAACTTGCTTTCCTGAACCCAAGATGAAAATCCAGACCCATAATGTTCCCTCTCAGGCAGGTACAAAAGATTTCATGACATTATTTCAAGAGCAGCAGGGAACTTATCCCCAGTCCCCAGGAAAATATTTATCCCTCAACCAATGTTGCTATAACAGTCATCTAGTCATTATCAGATTGCTGTCTGTGGAACAATGCTGTGTGCAAGTTCCTTCCATGACCTCTCTACCTCTCTGCCCTCCTTAAAACTCACCTCTTTCACCATACTTTTCGTCACTGTCCTAATATATCCTGTGTCTTGGTGTCATTTTTAGTTTGATGTTGCTCCTGTGAAGCATCTTGGGATGGTTTGCTGTGTTAATAGCACTAAATGAATGTTGTTGTTGAGTTAGGATATGGGTAGCGGAGCGCAGACAGCAAATAGCAGACGGAAATGTAAACTATGTGGATTGACAGACCATAGAATCAATTATTCTAATTTCACTGATGACTAAAGCATGGTAATACCTTGGCACTGACAGCACAAATCACAATGTATGATAGCTGACTTCAAAATGCTGGCTGTAATGTGAATGAATATTCACAGCACAGGCTCCCCCAGTCTTTAATGCTGGCTGGGATCCTGGACTCTACAGGCATACTGTGAATTTGCATCATCGATTAACAATACCATATCGTTAACATTTATGCCTAACAAAAGTCCTACCGCTTCTCAATCTATGTAAGAAATACATCGAAAAGCATTGAAATCCCCTGTGGACTGATTTTTTGCCCCCTAAGCATTCTATCCTTAAGATTCTTACTGTTTCACTGTATTATTCAAGGTCGTAAACATAAGATAGTGTATGATAGTGTAACCATGAGCTGTGTAATCTAAAGGAGGGAGAGCTGTGTCACCCAGAGGGTGAGCTGTGTAATACAGAGGGGAAGCTGTCCTGTACAAGGAGGGGAAGCAATGTCAAACGATATGTACAGGCATAGGTAGAAAGGAGAAAACAAAATTCAATTAAATAAATGTCGTAAAATAATGAGACAAGATAACTGAGTGAGGGAAGTTAGAGACTAAAGGTGAGCGAGGTTTCAAAAAAGCCTTCTCAGATATGGGAGGAATATAAAATTCTCATGGGGAGTTGGTTTTTATGAGAAGTGTAAGTGAAAGAGAAAAGTTCTGTTAGCTCTATAGAGCCAACACTCTGAGTGCACATTCCCATTGTGGAGTCTGTTCCACCAGAGCCTCTTAGCGGAAAGTTACAGCAGCACTTATAGGATATTAATTACCGGCTAGCAAGGAAAGACTGAAGAAACTGAGTCTTGCAAGGCAGTTGCTGAGAGGTGGCCTCATGGAGGAATGTGGCAGATGGAAGACTGCCAGTTTACACCAGTTAACAGGATAGAAATGAGAATGCAAGAACATTATTTCAAAGTGATAAATGACTATATATCAAAGGCCATAGATATGCTGAAATGCAAATGTTGCACATATCACAAAGATCTGAGTGTGTAATGAAATTCTGGATATGTGCATATGGACATAAATATTAATTCAGACATGATATCTGGTAGGAGCCGGTGACTTTGAACCTATGGATCTCAAAGCTTTCTACCACTGACAGATTTTCCCCACCTCATGCCTGGGTCTGTTGTTGTCTGTGCTGGACTAAGACCTCACCCTGTATAATGTTTTTTATAAAATATGTAGAGATGTGCTCATTGCTATCTCTAAAAAAATCAAACTGTACAAGAGCTTTGTCTGCCTGTGACCCTCAAACAAAAGGAGTTACCAGGCAGTATCAGAGAAACTCGCACCTCATTATCTCTGAAGAGTCACTAAAGACACATTGTGGGCTGCACAGACCAAATTCAAAGACAGCTATACAAAGGGCCTCTGCATTTCATAACCCAGGCTGGCCAACAGGAGTCTGTTCGTCTGCTGAGACAAAGGGTCCCACAACCTTCCTTTCAATTCACAATGGCTGAAACATTCTACAATCTCGGGGACCCAGGCAAGGGATACACATCCATTGTCAAAGCCAGAATGGAGAGGCAGGAGTCGTGTGACATGGATCTCTCGTTTGTGCAACCAGTAATATTGCCTTGCTGTTCTGCAAAGTCAGTCTGCCTTTGTAGCAACCATATAACAGCATCACAGACAAGGAGCTCTGGCCCAGGCTGGACACTTGACCCCATCTCTGCTGCTTCTACTGGAAAGCCTGTACCATGACCTACAAGACTGACTCATCTCTGCAAGCCTATCCCATTGTGTGAAGCCAAATCACCAGGAAAACAACTTAACCTCAGCATCAGTTTTCAGCTCACCAAGCTCTGTGAAGGAATACCTCATTGGACTTTGATTCTGGACTCTGGAACCCACGTGAGACAATATTTCTTTTCTCTGTGGTCTCTGCACTGTAAACCTTTCTTTTCTCTATCCCTGTTTTACTGTATGCATGCAAAGGAGGCAAAGTTGCAACCCTCCTCCCATGTTTTGAGTGTGTGCAAATAAACTAACCCTTTGAGCTCATCCTATCTCAAGTTTGCTGTGGGTTATTAATAGAAATTGGGTCAGACCAAAACCAAGGGGTTGGGAAATACACCACTGCTTATAATGGGGGAGCAAGTCAAAAACACCTTTCTATTTATGGACAGGTGCTGAGAGGGAAAATTAGTCCTGTTCAAATTAACCCTGCTCCTGTCCATAGCAAGACTAATTTATTGAGATTGATTTCCGTAATCAGCCATCTCCCTTATTTGTGTAGCATGCAACCATTCAGGATGGTAAAAGGTGAACTAAATGTACAATGGCTTTTTATTGTCCAGCTGTCCCTATGTTCCTATCGAGTAGAGCAGCGGATGCAGAAGTCCTGGAACAATTTCCAAAATGGTTTGCGGCTGTAACGGGGAGACTGAAAATTCTTTACAGGTGAATGAGCTAGGATTAACAGAATGCCTTTATTCTTCCATCTCTATTTGCCAATCTACCCAGACCAGTGTTCTAACCAAGGTCTTTAAAATAATAAAGCGATTCAGTAAGCAAATACCAAGTAATGATTATGCTCTGATGAAGAAATTTGGAACAAAAGGGGCACAATCTTGAAATTAGGACTTGGGGATTCAGGAGTGAAATTATGAAGTATTTTCCCACACTCAGAGGGCTGGATTTTCCACTTCCCTGCTGACTGGTTTGAAGGCGAGGGGGCTTATAAAATCCAGTGTGTGGCCTCCCCGCTGCCTACCTGCCTGCCCCATATGAAATTTTAAAGGGGCAATGGATGTATCAGGCAACCCACCCACCCTATGCCCTAGTGAGCCCTTTAAGTGGCCTACTAGACCATTTAAGTCTTAAGTGCCTGATTCTGCACCCCGCCCCTGTTGTTTAACCCACAGTGGGTAGAGGCCCACACCAAGCAGGTAGCCTGGCAGCTATAGATGCATGGATTGTTGTCAAGCAAGGAGGGGGAACCTCCTTTGCAGGTTCCCTGTTGTAAGATTTTAGGCTTTCAAGGAAATAAAATTTCTAACCTCCGAATTCTTAATTTCTAACTCTGGGGTCCTCAGTTGTGCCTGACCTAACAAGGTACAAATAACTAGTATTCAAGAATCAAGCAAAATTTATTAAGCAAGACTCACACATACTTAACAAAAAACAGTGAAGACAACATCGAAGTTCCTCATCCCTCAAGGTCCAAGGATTCCTTGAGCATTGCC
This sequence comes from Carcharodon carcharias, assembly GCF_017639515.1. Classification (NCBI taxonomy): domain Eukaryota; kingdom Metazoa; phylum Chordata; class Chondrichthyes; order Lamniformes; family Lamnidae; genus Carcharodon; species Carcharodon carcharias. The sequence continues at coordinate 24,983,517 of NC_054485.1, forward strand.
AGCACAGGCAATGTTTCTCTCTTCTTCTGTCTCTGAAGTGATGTTGAACTGTATCTAAAAGAGTCATACACCAGAAACCATGGCAACACTGTGCCAACAAAGACTCCAATTTCCCAGCTTTTATCCCCACTTCTCATTATTCCAGAATTCCTTATTTGGAAATAGTCCAAATTCACCACTTCAATTGGCTTAGGCTGCGAGTCATCTCGTGTCAGCCCATCTTGGTAACTAGAGCCATAAAGACTAAAGACAAATGTCCATCTCTTGTTTCCCTGGGCCTCCAAAATTTACATTTCAGTGTGAACAAGTGATACATTTCCTCTAGACATAGACAAGTCACAAAAGTCACATCCTCTTGTCAATAATGCACCTATTGTAGATATCCACATGAACATGCTCTAACGCATTCCTACAAATACCAAAACCATTAAGGGCAGACGTTCATAATGCCAAAACAGAAAGAAAATTTTCCCTCTAATGCAGATGTTCTGTCCTACAAATATTAGCTACCTTCCTATCCATTTCTTCAAACATAGAGCGGCTGAATCCAGACTCTCAGGCCACTTCAAATTGTAACACCATTACGAGTAGTTTTTCACAAAACAACTGCTGCCCCTGTTAGGTATCCCAGCTGCCTTGACTGCCCATTGTCGCACTAATAGAAATTTAAACTGAACCATTTAATTTAAAGTGTGGTTAACGAATAAAATCCATAGGTCTAACAACAATCCCTATACATTAGTAGAATTATCAAAATCTTATACTGTCCCAACTGAGGCAGTACCTCCCCACAAGATCCCCTTTACCCTCCTCCCAGCCTCTCAAACCCAGCTCCCCAGACTCCGTACCCTCCTCGCCGGGGCCTGCCAGCCTGGCCCCGTGAAATCTGCTCCCCCCACCTCCCCAACTTACCTCACTCCAGCGACGATCTCCATTGGGAACTGCCTGTAGTGTCAGCAGTGGCCACTGCTTGAACTTGGCATTCCTGGGACTATAGAGCTGCCACCCAGCCGATTGGCTGGCAGCTCTCTGAAGAGGAAACTCTTGTCCTTCAGGGGCAGAAATCCATCCTACAACCAATTGGCTGTTAAATGACAATGGGGCAGCCGTTCTTCCTGTGGGTGGGCTTCTCACCAACATTTTAGCTGGGGGGAGGGGAGGCGCGGGGACCACAGCACCCCATAAAATCCAGGGTATTGGAAATCTCAAACTCTCCCCACCAAAACGCTATTGAACTGAAATTTTCAAATCTGAGATTAATAGGCTTTTATTAGATAAGTGTATCACGGAATAGGGACCAAAAGGCCTATTTGAACATATTTCTATTAATTTGTCTTTCACAGTTGGATGAAGCTGAATGTTGTGAAAGGATCAGTTTGGCCTCATTCATTTAGAGCAAAATTCTCCTATTCTGGTTTAAAGATGTGCATCATTGTTAAAAGTCAACAATGTTCCATTATGTGCTCACCCTCATTCTTTTTGATTACAGAAATCTCATTCTTGATGCTTCTTCAATGTTGAAAGCTCCAATACAGGAAAGGACGTTAAGGACTCTTGAATATTTGGACACAATTCAATTATCAGCTCACCCACACAGTCTCTTGGAAGAGTGTGTTGCTCTGTGTGTTCTGATCATCTTAGACAGCCATGAGATTTCACTATGTACTGACTGACTGCACAGGTCACCTGAGAATAAAAAGAAATCCCGGCAAAAGGAATCAAATAAACTTTTTGAAACATGATAGGTGGTTATGTGGATAGGAACATAGGGGAGTAGGAGCAGAAGTCCCCATCCACCACTACTCTCCTCCGTCTGGCTGAACTTGTTCTCACACTGAACAATTTCTCCTTCAACTCCTCTCACTTCCTCCAAATAAAAGGTGTGACTATGGGTACCCGCATGGGCCCCAGCTATGCCTGTCTCTTTATGGGGTATGTGGAACATTCCTTGTTCCAGTCCTACTCCGGCCCCCTTCCACAACTCTTTCTCTGGTACATCGATGATTACTTCGGTGCTGCTTCATGCTCTCGTCGGGACTTGGAAAAATTTATTAATTTTGCTTCCAATCTCCACCCCTCCATCATTTTCACGTGGTCCATCTCTGACACTTCCCTTCCCTTCCTTGACCTCTCTGTCTCAATTTCTGGTGATAGACTGTCCACCAACATCCATTACAAACCTACTGACTCCCACAGCTACCTCGACTACAGCTCCTCACACCCCGCTTCCTGTAAGGACTACATCCCATTCTCTCAGTTCCTTCGCATCCGTCGCATCTGTTCCGATGATGCTACCTTCAAAAACAGTTCCTCTGACATGTCCTCCTTCTTCCTTAACCGAGGTTTTCCACCCATGGTAGTTGACAGGGCCCGTGTCCGGCCCATCTCCCGCTCATCCGCCCTCATGCCTTCTCCTCCCTCCCAGAAACATGATAGGGTCTCCCTTGTCCTCACTTATCACCCCACCAGCCTCCGCATTCAAAGGATCATCCTCCGCCATTTCCGCCAACTCTAGCATGATGCCACCACCAAACACATCTTCCCTTCACCCCCCCCTATCGGCATTCCGTAGGGATCGCTCCCTCCGGGACACCCTGGTCCACTCCTCCATCACCCTCTACTCCTCAACCCCCTCCTATGGCACCACCCCATGCCCATGCAAAAGATGTAACACCTCCCCCTTCACTTCCTCTCTCCTCACCGTCCAAGGGCCCAAACACTCCTTTCAAGTAAAGCAGCATTTCACTTGCATTTCCCCCAACTTAGTCTACTGCATTCATTGCTCCCAATGTGGTCTCCTCTACATTGGAGAGACCAAACGTAAACTGGGCGACCACTTTGCAGAACATCTGCGGTCTGTCCGCAAGAATGACCGAAACCTCCCTGTCGCTTGCCATTTTAACACTCCACTCTGCTCTCTTGCCCACATGTCTGTCCTTGGCTTGCTGCATTGTTCCAGTGAAGCCCAACGCAAACTGGAGGAACAACACCTCATCTTCTGACTAGGCACTTTACAGCCTTCCGGACTGAATATTGAATTCAACAACTTTAGGTCTTGAGCTCCCTCCTCCATCCCCACCCCCTTTCTGTTTCTTCCCCCTTCCTTTTGTTTTTTCCAATAAATTATATAGATTTTTCTTTTCCCACCTATTTCCATTATTTTTAAATATTTTTAAATCTTTTATGCTCCCCCCATCCCCACTAGAGCTATACCTTGAGTGCCCTACCATCCATTCTTAATTAGCACATTCGTTTAGATAATATCACCAACTTTAACACCTATGTGTTCTTTTGTTCTGTTGTCTGTGACATCTTTTGATGATCTGCTTCTATCACTGCTAGTTTGTCCCTACAACCACACCAACCTCTCCACTTCTCTCCCCCTACCCAAACACCACCCCCGCCCCACCCCACACACACAGCTTAAACCAGCTTATATTTCACCCCTTTCTTGGATTCACTCAGTTCAGTCGAAGGGTCATGAGGACTCGAAACGTCAACTCTTTTCTTCTCCGCCGATGCTGCCAGACCTGCTGAGTTTTTCCAGGTAATTCTGTTTTTGCTTTGCAGAAGTAGTTAGTTCATCTCTTCAATTCTGTCCGCCATTCAATTAGATCATGGTTGATCTGTACCTCAACTTTATTTACCCATCTTTGCTCCATATTCTTTGATATCCTTACCAACAAGTCTATTAATCTCAGGCTTGAAAATTTCAATTGGCCTCCGGCATCCACAGCCTTTTATGGGTAGAGAAGAATTCCAGATTTCCACCAACCTCTACATGGAAAATGTACTTCCCAATTTCACTCCTGAATGACGTAACTATAAGTCAAGATTGTATCCCCTTTGTTCTGAATATCGCCTTTACAGGATAAGTGCTTCTCTGTATCCACCTTATCAAATTGTTTAATCATTTTAAAGACCTTCATTAGAAAGCCCATCAATCAGCCTTCTAACCACAAAGGAACAAAGGCCAAGTTTATGCTGCAATTTACCCTTAACTCTAGTATTATTCTGGTGATCCTGGTTTAGTTTAATATATATAAGATAAAGACTGTACTGATCATATACTCAATGGCTCCTCTCTTGCTGGGGAGGGAGGTGAAAAGCTGGGCTGAATTGAAAGTGCAGGTGTTCAAAGGGACCTGGGTATCCTTGTTTATGAGTCACTAAAAGCTAGCATGCAGGTGCAGCAAGCAGTTAGAAGAATGTACTGAAGACTTGCTTGACAACCTCTGGAGCAGAACTTTTCAGAAGATTAAATTGTTCGGATAGAGTCTCGATATGATAGATTTTACATGGTCTACAGAAAGAATGGGCTTGATGGCCTAATTTTTTTTACATTTTTGGGGTTTTTTTCTATTATTATTTTCCTGCAGTAATAGGATTGCTAGATAGGAACATAGGAACAGGAGTAGGCCATTCAGCCCATCGAGCTTGCTCCGCCACTCAGTTAGAGCATGGCTGATCATCTCCCTCAACACCACTTTCCCATGTTACCCCATATCTCTTGATGTCCTTAGTCACCAGAAATCTATCCATTTCAGTTTTGAACATGCTCAATGGTTGAGCTTCCACAGCCCTTTGGGGTAAAGAATTCCAAAGATTCACCACCCTCTGTGTGAAGAAATTCCTCCTCATCTCAGTCTTAAACAGCCTACTCGTTCTCCTGGGATCATGTCCTCTGGTTTTAGCCTCACCAGGCAGGGCAAACATCTTATATATATCTACCCTGTCTCGCCCTGTAAGAATTTTGATAGTTTCAATAAGGTCACCTTTCATTCTTCGAAACTCTAGGGAATATAGACTCAGTCTCTCCTCATAAGACAATCCCACCATCCCAGGGATTAATCTGATGAATCTCCATTGCACTCCTCTATGGCAAGTAGACAAGGGGCCAAAACTGTACACAATACTCCAGGTGAGGTCTCACCATGGCTGTATACAAGTGTACCAAGACATCTTTACTCCTGTACTCAAATCCCCTTACGATGAAGGCCAACATGCCATTTGCCTTCCTAATTGCTTGCTACACCTGCATGATAGCTTTTAGTGACTCGTAAATAAGGATACCCAGGTCCCTTTGAACACCTTCATTTCCCAACCTCTCACCATTTAAGAAATATTTTGCCTTCCTGTTTTCTCTACCAAAGTGAATAACTTCACAATCATTCACATTATATTCCATCTGCCATATTCTAGCCCATTCACTTAGGCTGTTCAAATCCCCCTGCAGCCTCCATGCATCCTGCTCACAATTTACACTCCCACCCAGTTTGGTGTCATCAGCAAATCTAGAAATATTAAAATTGGCCCCACATCCAATCATTGATACAGATAGTGAACAGCTGTGGACCTAGCACTGATGCTTGCAGTACCCAACTAGTCAGAGCCTGTCGTCCTGAGAATGATGCATTTATTCCTGATCTCTGCTTTCCCTGTCTGTTAACCAATCCCAAATTTGGTCCAATACGAATCTGATCCCAAAGACATCTTCATTAAAGCCAATTGATGTTGCATGGACTATCCACATGGGAATATGGCTGTGGTTTGCTTTATTATACACATAAGAACATTTGAAATTAAGATGGGAGTATCAAGCATGTACAAAAGGGGACATCATTCAAAAGTTGCAAAGGGATTCAGCCCCTATTTGAAGATGAGCAGGGAGCTCCATAGGTGTCCTGGCCGACTTTTGCCTCTCAGCCAATGAAAACATAACACCAGTTTAATTGGTTATTCATCTCATTGCTGTTGTGACAAGCTATGGTTAGCTGCATTTCTTTTCATTTCTCACCTGACACCTAACTTCAAGTCTGACACTTTCTTCTAGGTATGATATCCTTTCTGACTGATATATGACCTCACATTGACCTCCTGTGATGACCTTGCATGCCTGCTTCACCTCTAAGACATGGCTGGCTTATCCCTCTGCAATATTAAGCAATCGGTGTTCTCTTGCCATCATTACAATAATGACCACAGTGACCTACTTCAAGAATGCACCTCAATGGCTGGAAAGAATAAAACTTTGGGACACCTTGAGGTTGTGAAAGATGCTATATAAATGCAAGTCTTTCTTTTTTTCCTTCCATTCTTTTAAGCTGCCTACTATGATCTGCAGATCTTGATGACACACCTCTTTTCTTCACCTTCTAATTTTCACAGGCATTGGGCAGAATTTAATGCCCAATTAATGCCATTGATGCGAGATGGAGAACCAATGGGACACCCATGTTGCTTCTGAGGGGGAGACCTGACTGAATTAAGCGCCATCAGACATTTAACTGGCCAGCGCTGGGCCTTTCCCAGGATTTAGGAACCCAGAGGTGGAAATTCTGCCCTCTTGAGAGCTGTCAGCCTATCAGAGGCTATCAGCTTTCCATTGCCAGCAGTACCACTGGGATCAATGGCTACCGCTAGTGATGATCCAGAGTCTTCACCAGAGATCATTGTGGGATCCCTGGATTCAGGTGAGTGAGGGATGGATGGGGGTCATGGGGAGAGGATCAGAGAAAAAGGGGGGTGCAGGGGGTGCAGAGGCAAGGGCAGCGGGGTGCGTTCAGTGGTCACCCTCCCTTTCCGGATGCCAGGTCCCTCAATCGGGCATTGAGCCTTTGAAAGATGGAGCCCACCCAGAAGGCTGCAGGCAAATCTGATAGGGGCCTCCATGGGAAAGTTGTGTCACTGACATGCAATCCTTGAGCCACTGCTAAATTCTGGTGGGCTATTGTATAATTGTTGACAATTGGCTCAGTAATGAACCTAATTGGCATCTCACCATGAACTGGTGAGTTTCCCCCATGGGCCCCTTCTGGCCTCCAACTTAATTGTGGGAGGTTTTCCCACCACCCGACATTGGGCTACTCCCATGATTAAGACGGCCCAGCTACCATGTATCCCACCACAAGGGGCTCCATAAAATCCAGCCCATTGTGTACTCCACAGCTCCATGACTGCCAGTGCACTATTCAGACTTGTTGGGTGATTGTTTAGCTACTGCCCAGGACCCTTTCTGTTCTTAAATCTGGTATACATGACTGCATCTGAACTTCCAGAAGATGCACAGAGTTCCTGCAAACTAGTGCAGATAAACTACCATTGCCTGTGAGCTAAGAGTAATGATTAATGAATTTAATGTGATAAGGAAGGGTAATTACTCATTGCAGACAATTATACTTGTAGGTATTTCTTAGTTATCCTTTTGCCCTATCTGCAAAAGATGTTGCTACCTGTTGACCTGATACAGATTGGTCATAAATCTTAATAATTACTAGTTTTGCAGAGCAAACCTCAGCCAATGTAATGTGAGTAATCCAGTTAATAAAAGTCAGTGTCATTTTGGCTCTGTGCCCTTTAATGAGATTATAGCTTCCTCTTCTAGGTATATCGCAATATATGGGATGTCAGTTGTTCAGTACAGTAACACCGGAGGGAATCTTGCTGATCTTTAGCAAGGAAAGGGCAATGCAAAGGCTGGGGATATGTTATAAACCATCAGGTTAGAGAATGAAGGAAGGCAGTGTGTGAATAGGCAAAAGGAATCGCCAAGATTTTTACTTTATCTTGCATTTAGACAATGGAAATTCTCCAGGTGCAGTGAAGTGAAGAAGAAGATTGAGGGGATTCCATGACCTCCACCATATCACACTGCTCTGGGATTTTCCGGGGATTTGCCAATATGTTTGCTGTTAGTATGTGCAGGAACAACATTGATGTTACAGTAAGGCAGGAGGGGGCATTCCTGACCTATCGCCTCCGATCAATATAAGCATTGGGGACCCTGCGTTGGAGTACCCACAGGAAACTGGCACAGTGAGCAGCCCAGGCATGTCAAGAAACGGGAAAGCCCGCAGAAATCTTGGAGGAAAGCTGAAGACACTGAGGCAAGAATTGAATTTTTTATTTTCCAGCCCTCCCTTCCCCCCCAATGCCTTCCACCGACAAACAATTTGAGGTTCTGGAAAGTCTGTCTGCTTGCTGATTGGCGATAGCAGTATTGATGGGAAGGTTTGGGGTGGGGCGAGTCAGGGTGGGTCAGGGTGGGGGGTGAGGCGATGCAGCAGGAGGCGTGGAAACTGGAGCAGATACTTCCTCTCGTTCCCTCAAAGAGGGAGTTTCCACCTTAACATGTGAAAACAGGAACTGGATCAAGTCGTGATATGACTTCTGTTCCCTGTATATTACCAGTGATACTTAATGAAAGATATAAATATTTGTATATATGTAAGGGGTTCAATCAGTGCTTATTTACCATTACTGTTGGTTCTTGATTTTAAGATTTTATAAAGGACAAACACACAGGGACACAGGAGTTTAGGCTCAACCACAAACTTATTTATTGACAGAACACCTCCACTGGCCCTAATACAGGAGCTCTAAACTAGTGTAATGACGCCACACACACACTCTAAATCACAAACCTATTTATAAAACTCCACTGAAAAGTAGGACCACAGGCAAAACCCCACACTTCTGCCCCAAAACTTACTTGGTCCAACTCAAACCCCCTTTTAGGATTTAGTTACTACCCTTAAAGCTATCCTTAATTCTAAGCCCCAAAATCTGTGGATCTGGCGGATTCTTACAACTCTCCACACTGTTGGTCACTCAGGTGCGAGCTGTAGTTCTGTGAATCAGGTTGACCGTTGCTGATCCTCCTTGATGACGGCAGTGCCAGACCCCAAGGCCTTGACCTTTTTATTACAAATCTTGTTTATAGTATCAAAGTACATTTCCTGGAGCACATTCTGTTTGGATGGTTGGTGCTTAGTACCCGTTAATCTCTTTAGTCTGGTTCCTGCCTTGGTTCAGACGACGCATACATCGCGATGTTGTTTCCACGACTGAAACAATGGACCCCATTCCAATGTGATGTCTCTGGATCTCAAATTAATGTGTATGTGATAAAATCCATTTCTCCTTAGCTGTTGTCGATATTTGTGTGACGGCTGTTGTCTAGGGCTATTTGCTGTGATGGTCTCCCAGTTTCTTTAATTGAATTGTCTGATGGCACATGATTTATGTCTTTGAGATGATAATATCCCAATGTCTTTACACAGTATCGATTTGCTTTCAGTATTGACATGTTTGAAGATTAACCCTTTGTAGTACAACCTGCCTCTGTGTTGAGGTTGGGCCTATTTTGTTTTGCCGTGTTTATGTCCATGTGGCAAGGTCTTTGGGGTTTCGGTATTTAATAAAGTCCAGTTGGAGGGGATTCCAATCCTACATATATGACAGCAACTTCGATCTATATAGCATCTTTAACATGGTAAAATGTCCCTTGATGTTTCACAGGAGTGCTATCAAACACAATTTGACACCAAGCTACATAAAAAAAATGTTAGCATAGATGTCCAAAAGCTTGGTCAAAGACATAGGTTTTAAGGGACATCTTAAAGCAAGAAAGAGAGGTAGAGAGACAGAGCATTTTAGGCAGGGAATTCCAGAACTTAAGTCCAAGGCAGCTGAAGGCACAGCACGAATGGTGGAGCAATGAAAATCGGGAATGGAGATTTTAAGGAGTGTCTTAAAGGAGGAGAGAGTGGTAGAGAGATTTAGAAAAGGAAACCCTAACAAAGCAGCTTTCATAATTTCAGAATGTCTCAAAGTGTTTGACAGACAATGAAATGCCTCTGAAGTGTAGCCGTTGTTTTGATGTAGGAAATGCAGCAACCAGCTTGTGCCCAGTAAGGTCCATCTGAGAGGGCAGATGAAGCCTCGGTTTAGCTGCTCATCCAGAAAGCAGCACCTCACACAGTCCAGCACTCCGTCGGTACTGCATTGGAAGTTGTCAGCATGAATTATGAGTTCAAGATTCTGGAGTGGGATTTAAACCCACCTTCTGTCTCAGACAAGAGTGCTAACCAGTAAACCATGGCTGACACAATTGTGTTTTTGCCTGTTTGCTTTTGTGATCACTCCATGGTGGTGCCATCATCACAAGCTATTAATAAGTTAGGAGCATAGGAACAGGAGTAGAAATTTCAGCCCCTCAAGTTTGTTCCATCATTAAATTAGCTCATGATTGATCTGTATCTTAACTCCATTTATCTGCCTAGGTTATATAATTTTTAATACCCTTGCCTAACAAAAATTTATCAATCTCAGTTTTGAAATTTTCAATTGACCCCAGCCTCAAGCTTTTTTGACCGTGGGAGGAGGAAGAGTTCCAGATTTAGATATATTGGATTTATTCAGTTTCACAGTTTGCTGTGGTGGGAATTGAACTCACAACCTTTGTGCTGCTGTGGAAAGGTGACTAGGCAGTTAACACTCACAAGATCACAGTGGATGAATGGAGAGGTTCTGAAGAATAACTAATCTTCCGTTAGTGGAACCAACCATATCCTGGAAAGTAGGCAGTAACTTCAGAAAAGGAAAGGAGAGAATGGAAGAAGGGAGGGGGTGGGGAGAGGTGAAGAGGGGGAAGGGGAGGGAAGAAGAGGAGGAGAAAGAAGAGAGGGGACAAAATGGACATAAGAAAAGTACCAAAATCGAAGCCTCCTAAACAGACCACATGAGAGATTAACATTGTTGACAACAAATCCAGGTCACATATATGTGATGTGACACGGGCTGATTGGTTATGAAATTTTGTGTGACAGTTGGACTGGAAAGAATATTTTTCTATATCACAATGTAATAGGAATAAAACATTTTGTGTGCTAATCAATTAAAAATGTGAAATGAATCACTTCAAACATGATTTGTAGCCATCTTCTTTTATTACCACCTCTTTCACTCTTGTTAATATGGGGATAAGATGATGCTAAGGATGATTTTCCTTCCAGAATTGGCCCGTCGATTTTATTATTCATTTATCTCATCAGTGAGATGTTGACAGACCAAAAAAATATTTTCATGTGCCCTCACATGTGGCCAAATATCTGGTTTTGTGGAAGGAATAAACTGAGGAAAGGGAAGTCACGATTCAGAACCAAGATTGGGCTGTTTCTAAGCAGATTGATTAAGGTTGGTGAAAGTATTTGTTTTTCATGGTATTAGCAATCAGCAGTTGATTAAATTAAACCCCAAATGATTTGTCCACTGATTGCACTCTTGTGTTGGTCACTTAGGAACAAAGGGCAGTACTGAATGGATGAGGTACAAAGATTTAAAATATAAGAAAACATATAAAGAACTTGTTCAGCTTTCATGTCTTCAAGATGTCCCAAAGCTTTTTACAGCCATTTAGGACTTTTTAAATTGTAGTCACCACAAATCTAGGAAATGCAGCAACCAATTTGCACTTAGTAAGGTCTGAAAACAAATATGGTGTTGTTTGAGGAATATCTATTCACTAAACCAATAGCACAATTCCCTTGCTCTTCTTTGTACAGTGCTGTGAGATATTATATATTCACCTCAGAAGGCAGTGTAGGCCTACGTTTAAGGTCTCATCTGAAGCATCAGTTTAGATTACATGCTCAACGCCCTTGGAGTGGAGCTCAAACCCACAAACCTCTGACTCAAGGCCAAAGTGCTACCTATTGAGCCACAGCTAACACTTGTGCCAGCAGCTAGCCATTTACTCCGTGGACCCCTGTGTATAGTGTCCATAACATGTTAGTGGAACTTCCAGACCACTTGTTTAAAAAAAAAGTGCTGCAAGTACAAAGCACATCCGCCAGTATTTGAAAAGAGAAAATAATGGTTGGCATTTTTGGGAAGGGGAATGTGCCACCCAAAATCTTTTTACTGTAGATTTCACACTTTTTTTTCCCTTTTTCTTTCCTGTCACACTGCCTTCAACAGAGTTTTTCTCTGCATCTGCCAGGGCCACTGTCTATGTGAGAAAAAGCAAAGGAGTATGTAGAATCGGAATCCCCTCCAGCTGGGAAATTTATGGAGTATAAAACCCAAACCCACAGGCATGTTTTGACCTCATGTTTTTTACCACAATACAGAAACCAAGCTGCAGCCAACAGCTCAGGGCTGGGCAGCAAGGGGTTAATTCAGATATTTAGTAAAGGACAGTGGCTCGTCAAAAGGGTTTGGACATTGACTGATTGCTACCATGGAACAATGGTACCAGGGAAATGCCATTACCTGCCATTTACTAACGCAATTAAGAGAATGATTACCTAATACAACAGCATTGGGAACAGGCCATTAATATTCAAACTTTCATTGACCTTGGAGCCAGATGCTGTATTGCCTCAAATCAGCAGGAGAATTGTTTAAACAATGTGAGAGCTGATCATATTCATCTGGGGTATATTTTCCATGGAAAGACTATTGTTTCAACCAGCATGAGCTGATCATGCTGAAATGGGTTGGTTAGAACAGCAGCTGAAACACTCTCATTGGGGACCAAATTGTAGGACATCACTGTTTTCTGCAGGCAGTCAAGGAAGTTGTCAAGAAGTTTGGACAACTCAACTGAGACACCTACAATACCATTGGAAGACCAGCCGAGGGGTGATTGTAAGTATTAAGTTAGGATATAAAGATTTGAATATTCAGTTAGGAACAAGGTGGGGGTTTAGCTTCTGATGGGACAGGGTTCCGGGTAATGTACCCGTAATTGTACTATATTTTGCGATTGCTGAATGCAGCCCTTCTCTGAGGGCTTTGGGTGATTCAATAAAGCAATTGTTAATTATCAGAAGAAGCTTGTCTTGTTGGTCATTCTGTTCAAGCCTTACCCTCGTGAATCGGTGTCATGAACTTGAGTGCAGGGAAGGTCTCTGAGGGAGAAAGGGGGCACCCCCTGAAGTGTATTATAGGGAAGCAGAGGTTTCTCAGCATTTACAGAGCAAGTGAAAAGGCCCTTTTGATCTATGTGTCCTATAATTTTCTTCAGCCTATTTCATCTTATCATCCTAGGAATTCCCTCGCTAAAACTACTTAGCTTTCTACCTCTCTTTCCTTCTGCATAAACCTTCTCAACACCCATCTCTTCCATCAAAATTTCAGTCACTCCCTAATTTCTCCCTGCTTGTCTTCCTTCTGCCTAGCTGCCTTACAAAGCATTACAAAGATTTACTCAACAAAAACAGAAAATGCTGGAAAAACTCAGCAGGTTTAGCAGCATCTGTAGAGAGAGAAACAGAAGTAACATTTCTAGTCCGTATGAGCCTTCTTCAGAGCTCAAGGTCATACAGACTCGAGACATTAACTCTGTTTCCCTCTCCATAGATGCTGTTAGACCTGCTAAGATTTTCCAGCATTTTCTCTTTTTGTTTCAGATTTGCAGCATCTGCAGTATTTTGCTTTTTATTTGAATACCTTAAAATAGTTTAAATTAGTCAAAATGTGCTTTGTTTTAGCATTCTTAGCTTGCAAGGGAATGTTTTAGCATTCTAAGCTCACAAGGGAATATTTTAGCATTCTAAGCTTGCAAGGGAGTGTTTGGTCAAGGACAGTTTGGAACACTCACTGCTGAGTAAATAATAGAACAAGGCAAGGAAAATTAAAACAAAGCTCATAGAACAGAGATGAAGGTGAAAAGAATTGAAGTGGGTAAACAACTAAATATGTAGCCTAAGCAAATGTGCATCTTTACCCTTGCACATAGACACAGCCCAAGGTGGTCAAATAGTACATGAATGGAAGATTTTTCTCTTAGCAGTCAGAACACTCTCGGGCTGTCAGGAGATGTGTGAGCATCCCAGAGAGCTGAAGGGCTGCAGGCTTGCTCCATGCCTGGAACCAGGTTGTATTATTTTTCTGTTACCTTTTCATTTAATGTAATATTGTAGAACATTTATATAAAACCTGTTATTAGTCAATGTAAGTAAAAGCCACTTGTTTAAAAACCCCTTGAGTTACTATCAAAGTGTGTTGTCACCCTTTAGTTACCATGGGTACCACGGGAACACCACAAACAAAGAGTCCTTACAGAACCATGGGTCATTTTTATACATTAAAGATGCTTTATAAATGCAATTAATTGTACTCTTGATGACAGTATTTACCAGCATTGCATCTGATCTCAGTATCCCTGTGCTAAAAAAAAGGGGAGGAAATGCAGTTAAGGCTCCTGCTCCTCCTTAGCATCAAATAAGGCCTGCAGAAAACTGCAGCTAAATGGGAGATCAGGATCATAGAAACATAGGAACATAGAAAATAGGAGCAGGAATAGGTCATTTGGCCCCTCGAGCCTGCTCTGTCATTCAATATCATCATGCTGATCCTCTGTATCAACGCCATGCCCACGGTCTCTCCCCATGCCTCTTGACACCATTAGAGTCAGGAAATCTATCTATTCCATTCTTAACTATAGATAGGAGAGAGCTCAGCTTTGATTCCTTTACATTAAAATAACAAGTTGGTCTTCATTTCCTGAGCTCACGTATAAAATAGATACCTATTTGAGGTACTTGAACGGACTTGCAGCTTTGAAAATGTTCCCTAGCGAAAGTTAGCACCTTCAGGGGAGGAGAACACAAAGGGAGAGGAAACATTAAAAAGTGTTAGCACTATCTTCTCAGCCTGGGAAATCTCTCTCCCTTTCCACCCTTTTTTCCGAAGGCATGGAGTAATTAAGGAGTAACTATTTCCAGTGGCAGAAGGGTTGGCAATTGGAGGGCAGAAATTTAAGCTAATTGAGAAAACAACGAGAGGTGTCATGAGGAAATACTTTTTACACAATGAGTTGTCACAATCTTGAACACTGCCTGAATGACCTCCTTGTGTGCTGTATCATTTTATGATTCTATCTCTTTCCAAAAGTTGTGAAAATATAATAACCATTTATTGCTTATATTAGCATTTGGTGAAATGGTCATCTTGGGTTAGTTTAAAACAGTACACTTTGTACTCAAGGCATTGCATTTGTACCGTTGCCATGGTGACTAAGCAGGAGAACATATTGCACAGAGTGTGGAACTAAAACTTTGTATTAAATATCTCATTAAAATGAAAGGGCATTGTTCAATTCTGGTGATAAGATATTATCCAGTAGTCCCTTGCTATTTGCAACACTGGTGTGTAGAGGTTCATTTAAAGTATGATAGATTAGAATTTGTCAATAAACAGGAACAACACATCAGCATTTTCTTTGGCAACAATTTATACAGTACCTTTAGCATAGCAAAACACCCCAAGGTACTTGCCAGGAGCGTTATCAAACAAAATTTCACTCTGAGCCAAATAAGGAGATATTGGCCTGGATTTTCACTGAGTTGGGATCACTCAGGAGCCCTTTAAAAATGGAAGGTGGGTCCAATTCCAGGATTCCCTGGGCTGTCTGATGTTCAGGAGTGCCTTTAAAGGGTGCAGGCTGGTTCCTATCAAAAGCCTGCATCAGGCACTCCTGACCTGGCTGGCTCCATTATGGGGATGGGCATGTCCGAGTCTCAGAGGAGCCATGAACCCTAGCCAGTATGAGGGGACATTTTAAAAGTTGAGTTCTTTATTTTTGCTTGGCTGAGAGCCCAGCCAACTATTACTCTTGTTGAAACACCTGTGGCCCAGAGAAAAAATTGTTTGATTGATAGCTGAGGCTCTCTGATCTCTGCTGTCAATTTCACAATGCAAAATATTTATCGCTGAAAAAGAGGCATGTCAAAGCTTTTTGTCTTGCACTCATCAGGACACTTTGCAAGAATACCAATATAAGGGGAAAACAACAATTTATACTGTGTGTGAAGAGAGTACTGATTGGTTGGCAAGTGGGCTCTGATTGGTGGAGATGTTGCCGTGGAGAATGCACCAGATGGTGACTAATATATAACTGCCAAGCATTGTTTGAAATTTAAACCAGGCAACTTGACCCTGATTGGTCAAGGCGTTGCCACGAGGAATGAGTCAATGAATGGCTGTCACTTATTTTGTTTAGTTGAAACAGGCACAATGTGTGTACATGTTTTTTCTGTCTGTAAAGAACAAGGCCCTGCGTATTAATATATGTAGCTTCCAGTACACACAAATGCACCACATTGCGAGACTGACTAACAAACTTAAATTGGTTGTCAGCATAATTCCTAGTACACTGAGGATTATTTGACAAATGTTGTCCAATCGCAGAATCACATCTAATGTTGGACACTGTGTTTTGCATTTTGCAAACATGGGCTGGTCGGGTACAGTCTGTACCTTGTCCATTACAGACAGTGGCTGGGATATGCTGTTTGATACGATCTGCCAGTCTGGTGCATAAGGGCCTGTTATGACGTGGCAGATGATGTGTGCCAGGCCGACAAAATCCACAAGGGAAACGTGGTTGCACTATCACAATTTGTATTTATTATGAGAAGACGTGTATACTGAATTCAGAAGTAATGAGTCCACCACGACCTTTAGAGATTTTTTAAAAATTTAAATTAAAATATTTATTAACAAAATAAAAGATTTCAAACACATACTTAAGACCTTACTACTATAACAAATCCTAAAATTCCTAATTGACCTGACTCTTAATTCTACATGTCCTGTAAGGCAACAGTCCAAAATAGATTTTTAGATTTAAAACAAACACAGCAAATTAACACAATACCCACTTGACAGTGGAATTCCAAATGGCTTTTCCCCAACTTCAGTTACTTTACATAGCAGACATATGCACAGATGGCTAAAGGCTTCTTGAAGGCTGTTTCACACACTCCTGTTAGATCTTTCCTCACATAGCCTTTCATTCTCCTTTAAATATGTTTCTCTCTCTTTAATATGTAAATTCCATTGTTCCATATGTCTTTGAAACTCTATCTTCCTCATAATATAAAATCTTTCATGTTGCCAATATTATCAGTAACCTTAAGTAAACACACTCCTTAGCCTTGCTTATCTGGCTAGTTGTAAACAGACTAACATCCCTTTGAAATCCAACAACCCCTTTATTTATCTAAAAATACAAATTTCCTTCACACCTTACATGGTAAGCCAGCATCCAAGTTTACTCATTAGCATGTCAAGCACATTTCTACACTTAGCTTCTTTTGCTGATTTCAAGCTTGCAGTCTGCTTGACTCCAAATGTAATTAAATCCACCAGAGACAGACCCAACTATAATCACACTCATAAGCCTAATTCACAATAAACCAGGAAAATATTATGAAAATTATTATACTTTCATCACAGCCCTATATATCTAGCATCACACGGCACAAATTCATATACTACATTACTTATTTATGTGATAGGCAGAACGTTTTTTTGGCTTGATGGCAGCATCTTGTTAGTGGTGAAGACCACTCGTGTTGTTACTGCAAGGTAGCAGCTTGAAACAGCTAGCTTCACCTGTTGCTCAAATTTTTGAGATATCTTGCTCTTCCAGGGTAATCTGCGGTAGACTTGGCACTTTTCAGGGTTGAAAGTAGTGGCCTTAGGCCCATTCATGAGTTTGCGTGATATACAGTAAGAAATGGTCTAATCAGGGTAACCACAATCCTGCAAGATTCCTTTGATGTGCTCTATTTCGGCATCAAGCTTGCACGGTGAGCAAATGGCTCGGGCCCTATTTACAAGGTTGCTGATAAGACCAATCTTATAGTGTGTGGAACTGTAAGAATCCCAATACATATATTGACCAGCGAATATAGACTTGCAGTAGACCATGATGTAGCACCCCCTGGAAGAGTTCTTAACCAGTACATCAAGGAAGGGGAGTTCGTGGCTAAGTGGTTTCAACATTTTGTGGTTTTTGTTATTGGTGCTTTAAAAGGTCTGGATCATTGACACTTTTAATGGCTTGTAGTGAAATGGCTTTTTTTTCAACAGAGTAAAAAGCTATAAATGAATTACTTTTTCTTTATACATCGTACTGTCACTATAGGGTCATTGGTTCTATATTTATGGGTCAATTAGCATGCAAGTGCCAGAGCTTGGCATGGGGAATATGAGGGGCCATATGGGGGTGGGTGGAAGGGCAGATCTTGGTATAGGGAGCATGAGGGGTCATTGTGGATAGATGCAAGGACAGATCTTGGCATGTGTGCATGAGGGTGGATGTAGGGGGGGCATGAGATGGCATGGCTGGAGTATGGAGAGTATTTGGAGGGTGAGAGGATGTGAGGGGTGAGGGCTGGAGCGAGTGGGCCCAGCTAGGAATTTTACTGAGCCCCACTACCTGCCTCGAGAATGAAAATCCAGGCCAATGGACAGATAACCAAGGAGCATCTTCCCTGAACTCTGGAATTCCCTCCCTAACCCTCTCCACCTCTTTAACTTTCTCTCCTCCTTTAACTTGGTCTTAAATACCCACCTCCATGAAGAAGCTTTTGTTCACCTGGTCTAAGACTCAATGTCAAATTTTGTTTGTTAAAGCTCTTGTAAAGTGGCTTCACAACCAATGTTGGTCATCAAGGACAGGGGTGATGAGTGAATGGAACTAAGTGTGAGTCAGGATGGAGGCAGCAAAGTTTTGTATTAGCTCAAGTTTATGGAGTTGTAACATGAGCATGAGGCCCTTAGCGGGGTTGCAAAAGGACAGGGAAACCACCCCCTTAGTTCTCAAATGACCCTGTGCACCCTCTTTTTGAAGACAATCTGTTTTATTTTGTAATTATTTTTTGTAAAAGTTTCTGTACTGTTTGCCTTACTTTCTCACTCACTAACTTAAATTAACAAGGTGCAGTAATAAAATGCCTCTCAGGAAAGCTGGAGAGTTTAGCTGAAGGAAGCACAGAAACAGCTGGACACCATGACAACAGTGCACTGAGGCATGGCTCTATTTGTGTAAATTCACCACTCGTGCAGTGTAGCAGTTAATGTATAAATATTAGGCAGAAGAGCTAATACAGGAGAAATGAAAAGAATAGTAATTAAGGGCAGGAAATATGAGTTTCCCTCAATTGTCCCGTGTTTTGGAGCAATAATCAAGCTGCAGGTTTGATTCCCTGCCTATGCTGACTTAGCTAACAGCTACAAACAGCAAACACCTCCTAATCTGTCTCCTTCCTCAGTTCATTGAATACTTCAGGAAGAACCCACTGCAAATTGTAGGGGGTTTGGGGGTGTGGGTGGGAAACAGGCTTGATAAGTGAAGTTGTTATTTTTTGTTCTATAATTTATGTCCTCATCACTTACTCTTCCCAGCGGAGTGGAATCTCAAAAGAATTCCTTGCAGAGCCGCCCAAGCTTGGTTCCCCATTGAATAATTCAATCTTGGAGCATTTTGTGATGAAGTTTTTATTATTCTCCAACTTGCCCACCCACCCACCCCTATAAAACTGCCAGTGTCTTTAAGGATTCTGTACAATTCTTGCCTCACATTAGAATCTTACTATCTAGTATTACTCTTCTAAATAAACAGAGAAACAAAACTATATTCAAAAGGCTAGGTAGAGAATAATTGAGTCTTTGGAGCTAATTGTGAATGCTTCAGTTTTTGAACTTGGTGATTATTTTGCACTTGTTGATTGTCTGAATAAACAAGGATTAAGCTGCCCACCAGGATAACACAGGTCTCTTGTGCCCCTGCTCCATTATCATTAGACACACAGAAATATCTCCTGTCGGCACAGTTCAGTTGTAACTTCTACAAAGTCCAAAGAAGAACTGATAAAAATTCCAAGTGAAAAATACATTGGCACACAACTTCCAATCTCCGGGGGTGGGGTGGGTTGGGTTGGGGGAGGAGAGGGAGGGGTTTGTATCCCAGACGTACCTCAGAAGAAGCACTGGGGACCGCCCCCCCCCTCCACCCGACCTGAAATCCCCACAAGAGGACTGCACAGGAATGGCCCAGGGAGTTAAAACTTCAAATGGGCAATTACTCTGCACTGCGAACCATCCAATACTCCGATTTAAATCAGAGACTTCGGATGGTTCCAACTCTCTTACCAGAATAGTTACCCAGGAAAGGTTAGAAGAATTAAAACCACTTCTAGCTCCTGGGTAACTATAGTACTGACAACCTTCTGACATCCCAGTGGACCTCCCGACTATGCACTTTGCCACCACCCCTCACCATCCCCCCTACCGGCTAACCCCACCCAAGCCTCTGGCTATCCTCCCAACCCCCCGACTGCCCCCCAACAACCCGACTACCCTCCTAACCACATGACATCCCCCGACCGACCACATGACACCCTATCCCGACCAACCATCCAACCCCCTACTGCCAGCTGAACCTAGCCTGCCCCCCCCATCCCCATCCATTGACCTTACACACTTGCCTTCTCAAAGTGGCCGGGACCTTTAAACTTATCGACTTTATGGCAATGAGTGCCATAAAACAATTGGGGGTGGGGGGGCTGGGGGTGGGGGGGTGGCTTCCCTTCCGCTGATGATGCTGCCCTCAACTGAAGGCCTGGGGAACCCGCTGCAGTGCACCATTCTCACCTGGCCCGAGTTGGAAGCTTGGGCCAGAAATGTGCAGCTGCATTCCAGTGTAAGCAAAAAGGAGCAGAGTGGCAATCCGACTGTGATTACTACTCCTTGGAAGTTCTGGCCCATAATAGATGGCAATTTATCTAATTTCCATTCAGATGTAAGGTGAAAGGCAGTCCAACAAAATGTCTGTCACCTTTGGTTAAAGAATGACAAAATCTGTATTCCGAGCGCAGCTCACAGCATCTCACTCAATGAATGACATCTTGGAATCAACGCTGTTGGCAAATGCAACAGTCATTTTGCACAGAAGAAGATTCCACAAGAAAGAATTTGTTTCTCAAGTTTATATCGATGTGGCAGTTTGTGGTAGCTGGGGGTATAGTCCCTCCCTTCTGTCAAATTGGGGGGGGGGGGGGTCATGTGATGTATTGCGGGGACTCCGACCAGTGAGCTTTTAGCGTGGGCAATCGGGAAGCAGAGCTTCCTGACGAGAGTGCTGGTCGAGTGTGAAAGCACCTGTAGATCTCTCCATAATAAAATTTAACCGTTTCTAGATGAAACCTGTCTGCTCCATCAAGTCATCACAATTGGCCATGAGGGTAAGATCAGGTCCGACTGCGCCTCGCCCTGTACTGTGAGTACCTCAAATTTTAAATAAAAACCACTCGCCAGTCATGCCGCTCTCTGGCAGAACCGATCCTAATGATACGACTGTGGAAGACAGGAGCCAGAATGTCGAGCGCCTCAGATTTTACTTCGTAACAAACGAGATTACCGTGGAAGAAAAGCAGAAAGCGATCCTCTTAAGTGTTTGTGGCAGTAAAACGTACAACCTCATTCATAACCTGACGGCCCCGAGCACATCCAATTCCAAGTCCTATAATGAATTAGTGGATCTTGTGAAAACACACTTCCAGACGAAATCATCCGTAATAATGCAGTGTTTTAAATTTAATTCAAGAATTAGGGCCCTCAAGCCATGAGAACCTCAAGCAGTTAACAAAACTCAGTGGCTTCAGGGACACATTAAACGATATGGCGTGAGACCAGTTGGCTTGTGGCATTAAGGGCAGTGCCATACAGCGCCAGTTACTCATCGAGGTTGACGTCGACTTTAAATGCGTCCTAGAAATCTCCCTCACCATGGAAAGTGCTGTGAGAGACTCACAGGCTTTACAACACATGGAAAGTGGCGCCGGACTTCATGTTGGGCGGGAACCTGTCGCCAAGTGTGGAGCAAGAGACAGACATGCAGGATCGAAGCACGATTCAATGTCCGCTGTGAGAAACATTAAAAATCCGAGCAGAAACGCTTCTGTAGCAATTTTGCTGTGGAT
Source organism: Carcharodon carcharias (assembly GCF_017639515.1). Taxonomy (NCBI): domain Eukaryota; kingdom Metazoa; phylum Chordata; class Chondrichthyes; order Lamniformes; family Lamnidae; genus Carcharodon; species Carcharodon carcharias. The sequence goes on from NC_054485.1 coordinate 25,005,077, forward strand.
GTGGGGGTGACCATGGAGCGGATACCTGTAAATTCAAAGAGGCAGAATACACTACTGTCATAAGAAGGGTCACGTGATTAGGCAATGCCAGACAAAGTTAAAGCAGTCTCCTATATAGCAAACAAACATGATAGAAGTAATGGGTACAGTAAAGGCCGAGGCTGCTGCTGCTGATGTTCACTCCTTATATAATGTGACTGCTGTGAAGACTGAACCTTTTACTGTAACAATACAAGTTAATGAGAAGCCACTGAAAATGGAAGTGGACACAGGTGGTGGGTGAACACACGGTCAGGTACCTTAATAAAGGAAGACAGCTAATAAATCTGGAGCAGACATCCGCTAAATTAACAACATACAAGGGAGAGTCTATTCTGGTAAAGGGCATCACAACAGTCCCAATCTCTACAAGCAACAGATAGCCCAGCTGCCTGTGGTAATTGTAAAAGGAGAAGGATCCAGTTTTATAGGCCAAGACTGGCTACAGAAGATCAAACTCAACTGGTCTGAGATATTTCACCTAAAATCAGATGGATTTCCAGAGCTTTTAAGAAAATGCAACATGGTTTTTCAGGATGAACTAGGGAAGTTAAAAAGCATGCAGGCCAAAACACATGTGAATCCACAGGCGACACCTCACTCCTTTAAAGCAAGACCTGCACCTTATACATTGAAAGAAAAGGTTGATGCGGAGCTGTGCCGGTAAGAAAAGCTGGGCATTATCCAACCTGTTCAAGTCTCAGAATGGGCTGTGCCCATAGTTTCAGTGGTTAAGCTGGACCACACTGCACGTATCTGTGGAGTCTTTAAATTGACCACAAGTATCCTATCCCAAGGATAGATGACTTATATGTCAAACTGGCTGGAGGCAAGTCCTACACGAAATTGGATATGAGACACACTTACCAGCAATTACAGCTGGATAGCATATTGAGGGAGTACGTAACCATTAACACACACAAGGGTCTCTATCAGTGCACCTGTTTACCCTTCAGGGTCTCGTCGGTGTGCGTTATCTTCCAAAGAACAATGGAGAGCCTTTTGCAAGGACTGCCATGAGTAATTGTCTATCTAGATGATGTCCTCATCATGGGGTTAACCGAATCAGAACACTTGACCAACCTGGAGCAGGTACTAAGGAGGTTCATGGAGGTCACAAATCGGTTAAAGAAGGAAAAGTGCACATTTCAGGCACCAGAAGTGGCTTATCTAGGCCACAGGGTGGATGCCATGGGACTGCACCCAGTAGAAGATAAAGTTTAGGCAATACAAAATGCGCCATTACCATCCAATGTAACAGAACTCAAGTCCTTCCTGGACATGATCAACTATTATAGCTGCTTCTTACCAAACCTATCAACTCTGTTAGCACCATTACACTCATTACTAAAAAAGGACCACCATTGGTCTTGGGGGTCACAACTGGAAGAAACTTTTGTGAAAGCAAAGGAAATGTTGCATTTGTCATGTTTATTGGTACACTACGACCCGTCAAAAGAGCTGATATTAACATGTGATGCCTCTCCCTATGGGGTGAGAGCTATGTTATCCCTTAAAATGGAAAACGGGTCTGTAAAGCCCATTGGCTATGTCTCAGGAACCCTCTCCACAGCCAAGAAGGGCTAGTCCCATCTAGAAAAGGAAGGTTTATCGGCGGTGTTCGGGGTGAAGAAATTCCACCACTATCTGCATGGTCACCATTTCACCATTATGTCAGGCTGTAAACCATTAATGGGTCTATTCAGCGAGGACTAGGCCATCCTGCCAATAGCATCGGCAAGGATACAACAATGGGCTCTGACGTTATCTGCGTATGGATATAATTTTATGTTCCACCCTGGCCTACACATTGCAAATGCCAATGCACTCAGTCGGACAGTATTGTGCATACTCTCGTTCTGCAAGAAATAGTGCAATTATTGAATTTCTTAGATTCTTCACCTGTGTGTGTGAAACAAATTAGAAATCGGACAAACGGAGATCCAACATTATTGAAAGTCAGAGACTTTGTCTTAAAAGGATGACCCAACTTGCCTGTCTCTGAAGAATTGAGACTGTTCCATGTCAGACAGATGGAATTGAGCTGCCAAGCCGGGGTTTTGTTGTGGGGATCAAAGTGGTGGCCCCATCACAAGGCAGAGAGACGCCCACGACAGAACTTCATAGTGCCCATCCAGGCATTTCAAAAATGAAAATTCTTGAGTGAAGCTATTTATGGTAGCCAGGTATTGATGGAGATATTGAAAACTTGGTCAAGCACTGTCTCCACTGTCAGCAACAAAAGAAGTTGCCTGTTCCAGCTCCTCTGTATCCATGGGAGTGGTCTAGTTGACCATCTCCCTCTGACATTTTGGAAGTAGTAAAGTTTTGCCTTTATCAAATAAATTTAATTTAGCATCTGCCAGAAGCATTAATTTTTCATTTGTGTAATATTGTAGCAGATTGCAAGGCATTACTGAGTATTTAGTTGCAATCAGCTTTGAGCATTGTTTCTCTTACCCAGAGACCCATTTCATTCCCGGCATCAATTTACTGTTCCTAACACTTAGCTCCTGAATCTACACAGTGCTGTTGCTAATGGTACAGATGGGTAATTAAAAACAACCACAGTTATACAATTACAGGCAGCAATTAAGGCAAACAGGAGATTACGGTTGGCAGCTTATTTTATGATTGACCCCTGTGATCGCAACCAATCAATACATTTTTCTAATAAAAGAAAGAAGCTGTAAAATCTGAACGAACAACAGAAAATATGGGAATTACACACAGCAGGTCAGTCATAGCCTGAAAATATTCCTGAGACCTGTTCAGGGAGCACCTAGCTACAAAACTTAGCGATAAGCTGTTCCATTACTTCCTAAAGCCTTCCAGCTCTTGCACCCATGTAATCTGCTACGAGAGATAAAACTACAGATAAAGAAACCTGCAGCAATACCTTATTGGCTCCAAGGGCATGGGTTAGGAGGTAGGAGGGGCCAGTAAAATACCAGGGAGCCATGTTGGAAGAGCTCGAGGCAGGAGGGCCAATTTAGCCACTTAAAGGCCCAATTCAGGGTCATCTTCCCAGGGGGCCAAGATATCAAAATCTAGATGGTGGCAGAGTCCGCAAGGAATAATTCATGGGCCAGCGAGTTCTTGTCAATTTTCTGGCTGGAGGGGAATGAATAAGCCTAACCATAAAATCACACTCACCTTACCTGTGGCCTCGCGGATGGGTTCCGGGCGCCATCGGAGCTGGAGGCTCCATGACCCAAAGAAGAGCCCCCGGTGGCAAAGGCCACTTCCGAAGCCCCGACTCCATATTTTAGGGGTTAGCCACTCCTCCCAGCCCCTCTAACCATTGGTGGAACCTGCCTGCCTGCCTCCGGCAGTGAAAGAGTTCTCACGCCCCTCCTCAAAATGGAGGCACTTTCTCCTTGCAGCCCCAGCAGCAGCCGCCACGGTGATATCGCCATGGCAGCAGAGCTGCTGGTCTTCTGATTTGGCCTGCTGCGTGGAGAGCCAGCCTTCATCCCTAGTTGGACGCCGGGCCCCGTGGCAGCCACTGAAGAGGCCGCTACCGGGAAGATTAATGATGTGGCCCCACTGTCTCCCCCATGCGGCCTCACGATCCTCCTATGGTTCTGATGTCAGGACTCACCTCGTGCCGAGAAAATCCTGTCCCAAGGTCAAAAAAGTGGGACAAACTGTGCAAAATTCCTCTCTGAACCCCACAGGTGATTGAAACCAGTCCACGGGCAGAATTTTGCCCTCGTCGGACAGGTGCAGCAGTCAGCCAGCCAGCATGAAACGCGGGGTGCAGCGCTGCTGGGATGGGGGCTCGGCAGGGGCATGAGCATTGAAATTCGTGGGTGCGCACAGTAAAATCTCCCTGAGGCACAGACCTGCCTCAGGGAGCTGAAGATTTTTATCAATATAAGTAATGACTTTTAAAATTGTGAAAACATGTGACTCTGTCACGTGACCATGGACATGTAAAACATGGGTGAAAAAAGTTTTTGTGTTTTTAAATAACTGGTTGAAACCTCATCCTTTCTGTGGGATGAGGTTTCGCCAGAAATGCAAAGGCTGCTTGGCCTTTTCGACCACCCGCCAACCAAACAGTTGGATGGGAGTGAAAAATTCCAAACAATTAATTGATTAAAGGCCTGAATAGGCCACTTAATTGTCGGCGGGTGCAGCCACCAACCGAAATATCACCCGAGTGCGTGATGATGTCGGCAGGCTCGCCCAAAGTCATCGCGCGTGATTTTACATTCACTTGGGTCAGGCACATGCCCACCCGACAAGGGCAAAATTCAGCCCCAAGTGTTTTCTATAACAGTAATGAGTAAAAGGCTGGGCTAGAATTTTCCAAACCCCCGCCCCCCCCACCCCTCACCCCCCTCCTCCAACCGTGGGGTGGGTTTCCCCAGGACGGGGCAGGTGAGCCATTGTAATCTCCGTCACATCGGCGGGACTGGAAGATCCCGCTGGCATGAGGGACTGGAAGATTCCAGCCCTGGTGTCGGGAAAAGTTTCCATGAAACCATTGGATTGTTGTTAAATGCCCAGCTACTTCATCGATGTCCTTAGAGAGGGAAACTTGCCATCCTTATCCAGTCTGACCTATACTTGACTTCAATCCCAAATATACCAATATAGTTGACTCTTAAGTCCCCTCTGAACTGGCCTAGCAGCCATTCAATTGTACCAAACCGCTAATCAGTGGTTCGAGGAGAAGACCCAGCACCACCTTCCTTGGGCAACTAGGAATGGGCAATAAATACCAGCCTTGCCAGTGTCACCCAGGAACCAAGAATAAATTTAAGAAATAGAGTGAGTATTGACATCATTGTGTCAGCCAATGAGCTGGAAGCTGTCCACAACTTCAAGCAATAAAAAGAACATCTTATAGTGAACTGAGTTTATTTAAACAGCAAATGGAGTTTATCTACTCAGCAAACACCCAAAGAATCTATTTAAGCAAAGTCTCCACAATTTACAAAACTCAAACCAAAACTACAGCAAAATCTGCAGACAAAAAAACAGGATTATTTTTCCAGCAAAATGGCCGTGATTGGAGGAGAGGTGCACAATCTAAACTATGTAAATAAAATCAGTTCCAGCCACTTACAGCAAGTGTGTTCCTGAGGTGTGATTGGCGGGGTAATTACTCAATCATCTCCATTCTGGCTGGGACTTGTTGAGTACGATACGCAGCCTTAAAAAAAGCTTAAACCAATAGGGAAAATCGTCAAGCAAGCTCCCTGAACAGCGTCCAATCCTCCATGGCCAATTTTCCCCTATGCGTTCTGCCTGTTGATCCCAGACTGAAGGAGAAGAATTGCCCCAGTTATATATTTGAATCTGTCTCTTCCCGTCGCTCTTCTTTGAAGAGGCAGCAACTTGCATGAGGCAATTGAGAAAAAAGCACCCCCACCAGCAAACAAGTCCATGCATGTACATGGTGCCATTGGATTTTGGACTCTGGGGTGCAGGATTGTCAACTCTGGTTGGATATATTCCTGCAGGGTTCATCACGTGACTTCTTGCCTCTAATAGTCCTGCATAGTTAAATAACTTTTTATCCCTTAATTTTCCTACAGATAAGAATAGCCATCAATTGTTGAGTATATTCAAGGCTGAGATTGATAGATTTTTGGACTCTTAAGGGGATCATGGGACACATGTTTCTCACGTGTCGGAGCAGATCCGATGGGCCAAAGGGCCTCTTCTGGACTGTGAGATTCTGTGATTCTGTGATGTGAGGATTGGGTGGGAAAGTGGGATTGAGATTGAAGATCAGCCATGATGTCACTGGATGGTGAAGCAGTCATGAGGCTTGCTGCTCTTATTCCTTGTAGTCTTAGGTTTTTAAACAAATGTGTGTAAAAAAGAGATAAAAAAATTATTTTTCATGCCCCTATGACTTTTCTTCCTGGTTTTACTTGTAGTGGTTTCCAGAACATTAATTCCTAGAGACTCCAGGGCAATTTGGGAGGAGGAACCTTATCTGGGGCTCCACTGTGCACTCTGGTTAAACCTATGGAACATGAGGAGTATGAAGCTGCTGGCTTAACCATAGATACAGATAAGTGAGCTGAACCTGCTAAATCTCCGATGGCTATGGAATCATTAAGAGGCAAAGCAATTGCATTGTGGCCATGCAGAGAGTGATCGATCAATACACTTTGCTTCTCAAACACAAAATTCTGTTCAAGGATTATAGAGTGTACACTGTTGCCAGGTTAGTTATCCACCCATCTGATTCACCTCTGTCTAATTTACTGAGCTGGAGAAAAGTATTTCAGCGCAAGCAAGTCAACAATGTGTGGACACATGACTCAGCATCTGTAATGTCGTTGCAAGTCTCATTTCCATCACAAAGGCAGATGCAGACAGCCCATGGAACTTTTAAAGTACACTTACTTTTCCGAAGGAACAAGGTTAAAAAAGTTCACTTTTTCAACCGAAAGGAGGAACTCTGCCCAAAAGCGAGGGTTTGACTGCCCAGCCAGCCCAGATTGCAGCCTATTCTGAGATGATACAGGTGAATAGTAGGCCCACAAGGCCCAGTGATGCTCAAGGGCATCCCACAAAGCCATTTGCATTCTCTCCATTGAAAGCCAGCAGCCTTCCACCAGCCATGCTAGAGCCACTGGTGTAGCATGGTATAGGAACACTAAGTCAGGCAAAAGCACCCATAAGACAGGCACTTATGGATCATAAAAGGATGAATCATTCAGATTTGTTTGCATTATTGCAAGTGTTGTTAGATAAAGTTGTTCTGGAAATATTTGTGGTACTTTAATTTCAGGATTTTGGTCAAGAGGATACTGTGATATTCTATTTCAGAGTGGAGAGAACTGTGGAGCAATCTTTTGTGGAGATGTTTTAGAGGAATCAGACTCTGATGAGTCACACATGGACAGTACAACCAGAACAATAATGTCCCAGATGCCTCCTTCCTTCCTTCCTTCTCCTCCCCCTCCTCTTCCTCTTCCCGTGGTGGGGAATGGAGACAAAATAGATGTTGTCTGTGAGCTTTAATGATCTGAACTGCCAAACCTCTGGCATATGGAGGGAGTCTCACATGGGAAATGGTGATGTCTCCGGGAATTGGAATCTCCCAGGGGTATTGGCAAAATGGGCAAATCTCCTGCTTTCTACATTGGAGAAACAGGAGAGGAGATGTCTCCTGCACACTCCATGAGAGGGCTGCTATTGTCAACCATCCAGGATGGTCCTGCAGTCTCCAGGAGTTGAATCTGCAAGGCACTGCTGCAAGCAAACACAAGAAAAAAGTCCTGGGAACTTTAAAAAAATGTGCTTTTTTAAAAAACTTTCTTCAAGCTCTTTTGTTTATTAGTTATGGGGAATAAGGGCTGTTTCACCGAAGTTGAGTATCACCCAACTTGGTAACAAAGGGCCTGTACACTTCTCAATTAGCCGTGGGAAAGTGGAGCACTGCAAGGATGGATATGTTCAAAACATAAAAACTGAGAGATAATGGTACTGCTCTAAACTGGTCTGGTATACCTTAAAACAGAATATCAGTTTGGACCAGTACTCTTATTTCCCAGTTTTTCCCCACTGGGTTGAGAATCCTGGCGTAAACGTAGGGGCAGGGCATAAGGTGCCGGGGTGGGGTGGCGAGGGGGTTGGGGGGGTGGGGGGGGTGGGGTCAAGTGATGAAGAATCCAGGAATATGTCCAACCAGAATTGAAACCCCAGCTGAGGGTCCCCACTGCAAATGGGACTGCTGTGATGGTTAGGGCAGTGGAGGTGTCAGAGAAGCAAGATAAAACACTTACACACTGAGGCAGGCAGTGAGAAATGAATATAGACGACAAGGAAATTAGACCCAGATAGCATGAAAGGCCAAAGAAATAAGGACAAGGCAAGAAGGGGAAGGAATAAATTAAGGTTTCATAACGATCCCCTGTGGCCCATGTGACAGACTCTGCTTGACACTTTTTATGTTAATGATCCAGAATGAGCAGGTCCCTCATGTCTATGGCTTCTGACCGTTCAATGCTGACAGGCCAATCTAAAGAATATACAGATCTGGAGACAGCAGTGATGATCATTGAGCTGATGTTTAATCTGCACTGCAGGGATAAAGTACGTCAAAATCCTTAGCAGATATTTGTTTCTTATAATTGGTTTCTGTTTGTTATCTTTTGTAATTGGAGAGAACAATTATCTGTTGCATCATAAGCACTAAATTGAATACCTTTCCCACTTTGATTTTCACATCAGAAGCCAAAGTGTATTCACAACACATTATCCAGCACATTAAACCTTGCCTTCTGCATGTGTAAAGGCTGTTGATGGCAATTCTTAAAGCAAAGTAGAAGATATTTCGAATGGTTTCTGTAGAAACAATGTATGCAAAGGTAAATTAAAAAATCCTACCAGTTCCCAGGTACAGAGTATCTAGGTGTCCTGGTACATGAATCACAAAAAGTTAGCCTGCAGATACAAGTGATTCGGAAGGCAAATGGAATGCTGTCGTTTTTGGCAAGGGGAATGGAATATAAAAGTAGGGACGTTGTGCTAACATTGTATAGTGCATTGGTAAGACCAAATCTAGAGTACTGTGCACAATTTTGGTCTCCTTTTTTAGGAAAGGACATAAATGCATTAGAAGCAGTTCAGAGAAGGTTCACTCAACTGATACCTGGGATGGGGTGGGAGGGCATTATTTCATGAGGAAAGGTTGGACAGGCTGAGGGTGGAATTTTCCGTGCCTGTTGGCATCAGGCGTCGTGGTGAGCCTGAGTGGACAATATAGCGGGAAGGCCAAAAATCGGTCTTACTATGTTGTGAAACCAATTTGCAATCGTTCACTCTGCCTGTTAATGGCGGGTTGCCTTTCCCACCACCAGACATCAGGAACTTCATTTTAATGAGTTGACGTTTCGAGTCCTCATGACCCTTCGACAGAACTTGAGTTCGAGTCGAACTCAAGTTCTGTCGAAGGGTCATGAGGACTCGAAACGTCAACTCTTTTCTTCTCCGCCGATGCTGCCAGACCTGCTGAGTTTTTCCAGGTAATTCTGTTTTTGTTTTGGATTTCCAGCATCCGCAGTTTTTTTGTTTTTACTTCATTTTAATATATTTGCATATCATTATAAGCCCCGCTCACCAGAATCATCCCCCAACACTGGATCATTCGGGCATGTCGGCGTGATTTCTTGCCAACGTGTTTCACAACTGAACATAAGCCACGTGTACCTGGTGAGCTGCACTTCACTCAGGACTTTGAGGTTTGTTTGCCTACCTTGCTTCGGGCAGCACTCGCAGTCATCAGCACGAGGTTTCACAGGCAGCACCACATTACTTTTAGGGGGTCTCGCAGGCTGATCTCTTCTTATGAGTCCAGCCATAAGGTGGGGGTGGCTTTTCAATGGCTGCGGGGCTAGGGCTTGCTTGGGGTAGGGAAAGGAGTGGCCTCAAACAAGGGAAGAAGCTGCAGGGTGAGGACATTACTGGGGAAGGGGGGTATCTCAGGGTGTGTGTTGACCTGTGCAAGTGGCCTCAAGAGGCAGTCTCCAGAGGAGATGAGGCCAGATGGAGATATGAGGGTGTGTGTGAGCGAATGAGTGGTGATGTCCCTTGAGGTGTGATGGGCTTGCGAGTGTGTGAGTTTAGAGTGATGAGATGGTTGCCTTACCCTGGCAGCATAGATGAGATTACTCATCTTTTTTCTGCACTGGCTGGTGAATCTCTTCTGTGCAGCATTGGCACTGACCACCACTGCCACTACCTCCCAAGCCGGAGTCATGACATTGATGGGCCTCCTGCGACCAGAATGGGGTAGAGGACATCTCGGCACTCCAATGGTGTCCAGAAGATGCCCCAGAGATGCATCATTGAATCAGGGGGCTGCAGTCTTCTTGCCTTTCAGGGCAATGTCTTCTGTGCAGCAGTCCTGGGCTGGAAGCACTGAGAGGTGTCACGAGGCTGCACTTGAAATATGGCACCCGGTGTGAGGAAACGGCAAGGTGAGGGTATGGCGGGCAAATTGGAGGCCACCCACCAGCAAAGCGGCATGTTTCCTGGGAATGCATGATTAATGAGTCGGGATTGGGATGATATGGTGCGAAAACCCACCATTGCGGAGAGCGGGTAAAACGTCCTTTACCCCACCCAGTACCTCACTTAGTGCGAATCTAGGACGATTCTGCCCTGAGAGGTGATCTTATCGAAACAAAATAAGATCCTGAGGAGATTTGATAGAGTGGATGCAGAAAGCATGTTTCCCCTTATGGGAGAGACTAGGACTAGGGGACACAGTTTAAAAATAAGGGCTCTCCCATTTAAGACAGAGATAGGAAGAGTTTTTTTTCTCTCTGAGGGTTATGAGTCTTTGGAATTCTCTCTTCCCCAGAGAGCGGTGGAGGCAGAGTCATTGAATATTTTTAAGGCAGAGGCAGATAGATTCTTAACTAACAATTAAGGGAGTCAAAGTTTATTGGGGGCAGGCGCAATGTGGATTTGAGGCCAAAATCAAATCAGCCATGATCTTATTGAATGGCAGAGCAGGCCTGAGGGGCCGAATGGCCCATTCCTGCTTCTAATTCATACGTTTGTATGTAGGTTGGATTGTAGATATCTAGGAGTGATCGCAATGCAGCAACCTGATCTAGGGTGAGATCTAAAGAAATAAAACAGGCATGCATTTATATAATGCCTTTCACCACTTTGGGACAAACCAAAGTGTGTTACAGTCAATAAAGAACTGTTGTGATGCGGAGAAACTTGGCAGTAAATTTGTGCGCAGCAAGATTTCGCAAAGAGCAAATGAGATCATGAACTGGTCATCTGTTTTAGGGACATTGGTTGATCTTACAATATTAAAAAGTAACACTTTTAAGTTCCAGTGAGTCTCTTGCTGCGGTGCCCAGGTTAAGTATCAGAATGGGTTAGAAATTGGGGTGCACTGCGCCCAGTTTTTGGGTACCTAAGCTGGGCATTAGACCACCTTAATTATTAAATTAGAGGCCTAGTACCTGCTGGAGGATTTTGTTGAAAGATTCACCAGTGTTGGTCCTGCGTCGCTTAAGATTCTTCAGTGATGCTCTGCACCCGCCATCATCAGATTGGTGATTGAAACAAAGTTTGGCTTAAAGAATTCATCCTGTGAAGCCAAGAGGAGCAGGAGCATTCCTCCAGCTCCCATACGATCCCTAATCGTCCCATAACCTCGCTCCATTCACCCACTCCTGAAACTTCCCTAAGGCTCAATGCTGGCCAGATAGACTACCTGATATTGACCCCGTTGCTTGGGTGAGCTTCTGCGGAGATGCAGCCAGCAGCTGCAGCTTGCACAGTGCATATTGACAAGGACCAACTTCCATTGATCACCCGGCCTCACAGACCAGGAGTGCACTACAAACGGATCCAGGCAAATTTCTAGATCAACTTCCCTCAGACTGTTCGTGATACTGAATGAAGGTATAGATATGCAGAGTGGCTATTGCTACCACTGCGATAGCCAATAGGAGGAGGGGTGGGGCTAGTAGGTCTCGCAGCAAATAATCTATTTTACAGCAAACAAAGTCTATTTACTCGACAAACCAAGTCAATTTAAACAGTACACTACTTTCCAGGGTCTATTTAAAGAGAACCTATGAACTGAAGGAATCGGAATTCGTCGGAACTACAGAAAAATCTCCTGATAAAAGCAGTTTGACTTCTCCAGCAAGATGCAGTTGAGGGGGGAATGGTTACATGGGGTGGAATCATCCCAGAATTACACTAGCAGGTGGGAAAAAATACTTTTAACTTGCTGGCCACAATGGAGGCTTTTCACATCTTATCATGTACAATTACAGCGCATGGGATTGGGGGTAGTGTATTGAGATGGATAGAAAACTGGTTGGCAGATAGGAAACAAAGAGTAGGAATAAACGCTTCTTTTTCCGAATGGCAGGCAGTGACTAGTGGGGTACCACAGGGATCAGTGCTAGAACCCCAGCTATTCACAATATATATTAATGATTTAGATGAGGGAATTAAATGTAATATCTCCAAATTTGCAGATGACACAAAGCTGGGTGGGAGGGTGAGCTGTGAGGAGGATGCAGAGATGCTTCAGTGTGATTTGGACAAGCTGAGTGAGTGGGCAAATGAATGGCAGATGCATTATAATGTGGATAAATGTGAGGTTATCCACTTTGGTAGCAATAACAGGAAGGCAGATTATTATCTGAATGGCTATAAATTGACGGAAGGGAATGTGTCCTAGTACACCAGTTGCTGAAGGTAAGCATGCAGGTGCAGCAGGCGGTAAAGAAGGCAAATGGTATGTTGGCCTTCATAGTGAAAGGACTTGAGTACAGGAGCAGGGATGTCTTGCTGCAATTATACAGGGCCTTGGTGAGAACACACTTGGAATATTGTGTGCAGTTTTGATCTCCTTATCTGAGGAATGATGCTCTTGCTATGGAGGGAGTGCAGCGAAGGTTTACCAGACTGATTCCTGGGATAGCGGGACTGACATATGAGGAGAGATTGAGTCGATTAGGATTATATTCACTGGAGTTCAGAAAAATGAGGGGGATCTCATAGAAACCTATAAAATTCTAACAGGACTAGACAGGGAAGATGCAGGAAATATGTCCCTGATGGTAGGGGAGTCCAGAATCAGGGGTCATAGTCTGAGGATACGGGATACACCATTTAGGACTGAGATGAGGAGAAATTTTTTCACCCAGAGAGTAGTGAGCCTGTGGAATTCGCTACCACAGAAAGTAACTGAGGCCAAAACATTGTATGTTTTCAAGAAGGAGTTAGATATAGCTCTTGGGGTGAAAGGAATCAAAGGATATGGGGAGAAAACGGGAGCAGGCTATTGAGTTGGTTGATCAGCCAAGATCATAATCAATGGCTGAGCAGGCTTGAAGGGCCGGATGGCTTGTTCCTGCTCCTATTTTCTATGTTTCTATGTTTCTATTGTCTGCTTCCCACCTCATTAATTATGCAGCTACTGGAAACACGCCATCTTGCTGGCAGGCGGCCTCTGAATCGCCCGTCACACCGTTACCTCACTGTTCCTTCACTCCGGGTGCCATATCTAAACTCCAGCCACCCACACAGTTCTCAATGCTTGCAGCCCAGGACTGCTCCAGTGAAGACAGGGCCCTGAGAGCCAAGAAGGGTTCAGTGGCCTATCACAGGAACACCTTTTGGAGGCCCACCATGATGTCCTCCACCCCTGTTCTGGCCACTGGAGGTCCAGCAATCTCACCACTCCAGCTTGGGAGGCAGTGGCAGTGGTGGTCATTGCCAATGGTGCACAGGAGAGGTTGGCCATCAAGTGCAGAAAGAGGACGAATGATTTAATCCGTGCCGCCAGGGTAAGGCAACTATCTCAACACTCTAAACTCACACGCTCACAAGGATATCACCCATTCACTGGCATCTCACTCACTGTCAACTCAAGGGACATCACCACTCACCCTCACACACACCCTCACATCTCCATCTGGATTCATCTCCTCTGGAAACTGTCCCCTCAGCCTGCACCATCTTGCACAGATTAACATGGTCCCCCCCCCAACACACACACACACTGGGATAACCCCCTTCCCCAGCACAGCCTTCACCCTGCAGCCTCTCCCCTTGCCTGAGCCCTCTTTTCTCCCTTCCCCAAACAAACCCTAGCCCTGCAGTCGATGAAAAGCCACTACCGCCTTACGACTGGTCTGGTAGGTATAGGACTGCCCTTGAGCCCCCCTAAAAGTGATGTGGTGCTGCCTGCGAAGCCTGGCACTGATGACCGTGAATGCTGCCTGAAGCAAGATAGGCAAATAAGCCTCAAAGTCCCGAGCAAAGTGCAGCTTGCCAGCTGTACATCGCTTATGTTCAGTTGTGAAACACATCGGTGTGCGATCACGCCGACATATCCGGATGATCCAGGGAGGAGAGGATGATTCCGGTGGGCAGAGATTATAATTATATACAGATGTATTATAATGACATTCCCGATGTCCAGAAGTGGGAAACACAGTCCACCATTGATGGGTGGAGTGGATGATTGCAAACTGGTTTCACGCTGTTGTGAAACCGATTTTTGACCTTCTCGCAATATTGTCCTCTCACACTCGCCATGACGCCCAACGCCAACGAGGACAGAAAATTCTGACCCTGATACAAATTGCGTATGCAAATTCATTTGCATTCACTTACAACAGTCTCTAGGCATGATTATTTTTTATTCATTCATCAGCTGTGGGTATCACTGGCTAGACCAACATTTATTGCCCATCCCTAACTGCCCTTGAGAACATGGTGATGAGCAGCCTGCTTGAACTGTTGCAGTCCATATGGTATAGGTACACCCTTAGTGCTGTTAGGGAGGGAGTTCCAGGATATTGACCCAGCAACAGTGAAGCAACAGCAACATTTTTTTTGGTGAGTTGCTTGGAGGAGAACTTCCGGGTGTTCTCATGTATCTGCTGTCCTGGATAGTAGCGGCTGTGTGTTTAGAAGGTGTTGTCTAATGAGCCTTGGTGAGTTCCTGCAGTGCATTTTGTTTGGTACACACTGCTGCCACTGTTCATCTTTGGTGGAGGGAGTTAATGTTTGTGGATGGGGGCCAATCAAGCGGGCTGCTTTGACCTGGATGGTGTCAAGCTTCTTGAGCATTGTTGAAGCTGCACTCATCCAGGCAAGTATAGAGAATTCCATCACACTCCTGACTTGTGCCCTGTAGATGGTGGGAAGGCTTTGGGGAGTCAGGAGGTGAGTTACTCATCGCAGAATTCCTAGCCTCTGACCTGGTCTTGTAGCCACAGTATTTACATAGCTAGTGCAGTTCAATTTCTGGTCAATGGTACCCCTGCAGGATGTTGACAGTGGGGAATTCAACGATGGTAATGCTATTGAATGTTAAGAGGCGATGGTTAGATTCTTTCTTTTTGGAGATGGTCATTGCCTGGCAATTGTGTAGCGCAAAAGTTACTTGCCACTTGTCAGCCCAAGCCTGAATATTGTCCAGGTCTTGCTGCATTTGGACATGGACTGCTTCAGTATCTGAGGAGTTCTGAAAGTTGTGGAACATTGTGCAATCATCAGCGAACATCCACAATACTCACCTTATGATGGAAGGAAGGTCATTGATGAAGCAGTTGAAGATGATTGGGCCAAGAACACTACCCTGAGGAACTCCTGCAATGATGTCCTGGAACTGAGATGATTGGACCTCCAACAACCACAACCATCTTCCTTTGTGCTAGATATGGCTCCGACCAGTGGAGAGTTTTCATCCTGATTCCCATTGATTCCAGCTTTGCTAGGGGTCTTTGGTGACACACTCGGTCAAATGCTGCCAGTTACTCTCACCTCACCTCGGGAGTTCAGCTCTTTTGTCCATGTTTGAACCAAGGCTGTAATGAGGCCCTGGCGGAACACAAACTGTGCATCAGTGAGCAGGTTATTGCGAAGCACTGATAGCACTTGACAGCACTGTTGATGATGCCTTCCATCACTTCACTGATGCTCGAGAATAGACTAATGGGGCAGTAATTAGTAGGGTTGGAATTGTCCTGCTTTTTATGTACAGGACATACCTGGGCAATTTTCCACATTGCCGGTTAGATACCAGTGTTTTAGCTGTACTGGAATGGTTTTCTAGGGCGCATCAAATTTTGGAGCATATTACCAGAATATCAACAGGGCCCATAGCCTTTGCAGTATCCAGTATTTTCAGCCATTTCTTGATATCATGTGTAGTGAATCGAGTTGGCGGAAAACTGGCATCTGATGCTGGGGACCTCACAAGGAGGCTGAGATGGATCATCCATTCGCCACTTCCAGCTCAAGATAGTTGCATATGCTATAGCCTTATCTTTTTGATTGATGGGAGGGGTTACCCAATCATCTCCTTTCTGCCCAGCAATTGTGGCATTATTATATGCAGTCTTCCCTATATTTCTAGATTAAGTAGCCCTGAAGGATTAATAGCAAAATGGAGACCTTTGACCTCAGAATATTTTTGTCCCTGATTTACTTTTCTTCTTGCTGTCACTCACAGGCAATACCAAGATCCTGGTAATTAAAAGGGAGAGAATCCAGCTCGACACTTTTATTTTCAGCTGAATTCTGGAGAATGATGCTCAAGACTCACCAGGTCCCCTGAGTATTGAGTCATTTATGTTCAAAAATACTGAAAGTATAGTCTTTCAGCAGTTGATGTCTCGTAAACCTTTATTGATGCTGTCCTCTATTCTTCAATTTTCACGCGTTTTATCCTAAAGGTGCTGATCCTTAGTTAGCCTTACGTACCTTGTTCAAGGGTCATCCTTCATGTCAGTGCCTATTCAGTTGTGGCAGGCTATTCATAGAATCATAGAATCTTACAGTAGAGGAGAAGGCTAATTAACACATCTCCCCTGGGCTGGCTCTTTGACAGACTATCCAATTAGTCCCATTCCCTTGCCCTTTCTCCGCATCCCTGCATTTTTCTCCCTTTCAAATATTTATCCAATTCCCTTTAAAATGTACTATTGAGCCTGCATCCACCCACCACCCCCAACCCCACCAGATCTCAACAACTCGTTGTGTAACAAAAAAAAATTCCCCACCCCACCTCTGGCAATTTTGACAATTACCTTCAGTTTTGGCAATAACCTTTCAACCATGGGGGTGTTCAGATGATCCAGATTAAAGTTGGGGCAATGATCACTCCAAGCTCAATGTTTCAGGTTATATTTACATGTCAACAGTGGCATCAAAGCAAAGCATACCTAAAGTTATAGTGTAGCTCCAGAATCAGTAACAGATCTGACTTTAGAGTGAAGAGAACCTAGTCCCCATTCTGCATTTATTTATTGATAGAGTTACATAGAATGTGCAGTATAGAAACAGGTTATTCAGCCCAGCTGGTTTGTTTATCCTCTACATGAGCATCTTCCCAGCATTCTTCACCTCACCTGATTACCTTTGCCTTCTATTCCTTTCTTGTTCATTATCTAGCTTCCCTTTACATGTGCCTGCACTATTCATCTCAACAATTCCCTTTGATAGAAAATTCCATATTCTAACCCCTTCAACCAGCTATATGATCTCAGAAGATTAGTTGGTTCTACAAATTCCAATAAAAAATACTTTCATTTTTGAATATTGCCACAATCATTTTATGCTGAATTAACGTTCAAATTATTTCCCACTGATTCTATATTTTTTCAAGGCTCATGTATCATTTTTATAGCATTTTAAATTTATGACTATAATTTCCATTTTTATTCAGTTTTCAACATTGCACCACTTCAATCACTGGCAACACTTCAATTTCAAAAGTAAGCTCTTTTTAAACAAAACTTTAATGAAGTGCCCAACAACAAACCCTCTCAATATGTTGCTTAGAAGTGATGAAGACCCTCGGCCTGCAGGAGTCTTCAAAACATGGCTCGCTGCCCATTTGCAGGCTTCAAGGCCACAGACCAATCTTCACTACTGAAGAATGGAATGAAACATCTACACAGATGCTGGCTGCAAAGCTTGGATTTACCCAGTAAAACTCATGACAGTGGATGTAATCAAATAGTTTCACCTTACTGTCTCCAATTCACCAGCCATGTCACCACCTAAATCTGCCATTTATGAAGCTCTGGATCTCAGTCAAGCTACTGAAAGAGATATTTAGGACAAGCCTTCATTCAAAATGTCACTTTCAAAATAACTATTCAACCTATCATGTGTGTTCCCATTCTTGGATAGAGCTATCCAATTAAACCCACTCTCCTGTTCTTTGCCTATAGTCTGATTTCTTTCTCTTTTACAGACAGATATCTAATTCCATTTTTATTATCATATAATGTTATCTCAACATTTGCTTCCACTATTACTTCAAATTATTTATCCAATTCTCTTTTGAAAGTTACTATTGAATCTGCTTCCAACATCTTTTCAGGAAGTATATTCCTGATCATAACAACTTGCTATACAAAAGAATTTCCTCTCATCTCCAATCCCCCTAACTCTTGACCCCCACCCCCCAATGTTCCAGAATGTGGAAACAGCTTGTCCTTACTTATTCTGCGCAACCCCCTTCTTGACCACATAAATTAAATCACCCCATATTTTTCTGTACTCGAATGAGAACAACCTCAGTTTCACTAATCTCTCCACATTACCGAATTCCCTTATCCCTGGTACCGTTCTGCTAAATTTCTTCTGCACCCTCTCCAAGACTTTGCACCATACTGCAACCAATCACTACACACCATTGAGAAGAGCAAAGAATTGAGTTCTTGCCTGTCACTTCAGGCAGTAATGTAAGTAAGGGGAGAAAGCAATCTCCATGGTCTCAGCCCTCTCAATGCCTTCCTCCAGCCCTATAATCCTCCCAGATCTCTACACTCCTCAAATGCTGACTTCTGATAGGTTGCCAACCCTCCAAGACTGGCCTGGAGGCTCCAAGAACTGAAGATCTATCCCCAGGGCACTGCTGTACAACCTTGGAGAAAAATCATCAGGACAGTAAAAAATATGTTTTTATTGTCATTTCCTTTGAACATTTCTCTTTACCAGATATAAAAATAATGAAAATGGGGACAAAAGGCTGTTTGGCTGACAGTCAAGCAGTATCCAGTTGAGTAATGAGTCTTTTTCTTTTCCAGTTGGCATGGGAAGGCAGTGTGTTACAAGGATGGATGCGTTGGCTGGCTAATGGTTGATACGTGAAGGCAAGTCAGGTAATTAAACTTCCAGTGATACATTTAATCATAATTGGCAACCCTATTTATCACCAATTTCCTTTGCCCTGTTATTGGTGATGTGCCTTCAGCTACCTAAACCCTGAGCTCTAAAATTCCCTCCTTAAGCCTCGCTGCCTCTCTACTTCTCTCTCCTTCTTTAAAATGCCTATTAACATTTGCATTTTTGGCTATTACACTTTGGTCACTTGCCCCAATATTCCTTGAAGGTGGCTCGGTGGGAAATATTGTTTGATAACGCTCCTGTCAAGCATCTTGGGGTGTTTTACTATCTTAAAGGTGCTATGTAAATCCAAGTTGTTGTTGTTGCTATACCCTTCCAAACTGTTTATTCATCCCTCCTCTTGATGGCTTCCCTTGGCTGGAATAATTTTTTGGTATTGGTTTTTCTTTTTTTTATCTATTCCCCACTGATAAATGAGTCTATAGAATTCAAGGCAGCCGATTCTGTCCATCTCCTTAATTGCTGTTCTCCTCAGCTGGGGGTCAAGTCAGCCATGGCTCAATGGTAGCCCTCTTTGCTCTGAGTCAAAAAAGTTTTAAGTCCCAAGTCAGAGACTTGAGCATGCAATCCAGACTGCAGCTCCAGTGCAATACTGAGCGAGCGCTGTGCTATTGGAGGTTCAAATGAGACATTAAACTGAGGCCCTGCCTCCATCCTCAGGCGAATGTAAAAGACCCAGCAGCTCTATTCTAAAGGAGATTGGAAAGGTTCTACATTGTGCCCTAGCCAATATTTATCTCTCAACTAACATGACCAAAACAGATTTCTGTGTGGGGGACCTTGCTGAGTGTTAATTAGTTGCCACATTACTTACATTGCAACTGCAGCTACACTTCAAAGTACTGCATTGGCTTTAAAGCATTTTGGACAGTCCTGGGGTCATGAAAACTGCTGTATAAACAAAACTAATTTTGTTTTATACTAAGGTTGCTGGCTTGGGAATCACCAGCTATTGCAACAGTTTTACATTCCTTTCTGGCACAAAAACACAACAGGAAAAGTGGCCCAAAAGAAATTAAGGATAGTATTAGATCCAAAGAGGAGTCATATAAATGCAAAAAACTGCGGATGCTGGAAATCCAAAACAAAAACAAAAATGCCTGGAAAAACTCAGCAGGTCTGACAGCATCTGCGGAGAGGAACACAGTTAACATTTCGAGTCTGCATGACTCTTCAACAGAAGTAAGGAAAAATAGAAAAGGGGTGAAATATAAGCTGGTTTAAGTGGGGGGGATGGTGGGGGGGGGGATGTGGTTGGGACAAGAAGAGCTGGATAGAGGGCCAGTGATAGGTGGAGATAACCAAAGGACAAAAAGGTGTTGAAGGCTGTAAAGTGCCTAGTCGGAAGATGAGGTGCTGTTCCTCCAGTTTGCGTTGAGCTTCACTGGAACAATGCAGCAAGCCAAGGTCAGACATGTGGGCATGAGAGCAGGGTGGAGTGTTAAAATGGCAAGTGACAGGGAGGTCTGGGTAATGCTTGCGGACATTCCGACTAGGCACTTCAGCCTAACTGTGTTCCTCTCCACAGATGCTGCCAGACCTGCTGAGTTTTTCCAGGTATTTTTGTTTTTGTTTAGGAGTCATATAAAGTTGCTAGAAAAAGTAAGGTAAGCCTGAGGGTGGGGAGCAGTTTAGGAGGAGGACCAAGAGATTGATTAAGAGGGGAAAAATAAAGGATGAGAGTAAACTTGTGATGAACAAAAAAGCAGACTTTAAAAGCTTCTATAAATATGTAAAAAGGAAAAGATTTTTGAAGACAAATGTAGTCCTTTACATTTGCAAAACTGGAGAATTTATAATAGAGAACAAGAAAATGGCAGAGCAATTAAACAACTACTTTAGTTCTGTCTTCACAGAGGAAAGCACAAATAACTTCCCAGAAAAACTAGGGAACCAAGGGTCTACTGAGAAGAAGGAATTGAAGGAAATTAGTATTACTAAAAAATAGTTCTGGAGAAGTTAATGGGACTGAAAGCCAAAAAAATACCCAGGGCCTGATAATCTTCATCTCAGGGTACTAAAGGAAATGGCCATTGAAATATTGGATGCGTTGGTTGATATCTTCCAAAATTCTGTAGATTCTGGAACAGTTCCAGCAGATTGGAGGGTGGCAAATGTAACAAAGGAGGGAGGGAGAAAACAAGGAATTACAGACTGGTTATCCTAACATCAGTAATAGGGAAAATGTTTGGGTCTATTATGAAGGGTGTGATGACAGGACATTTAGAAAATGGATTTATAAAAAGGAAATCACATTTGACAAACCTACTGGAGTTTTTTGAAGACTTAACTAGCAGAATAGATAAGAGAGAACCAGTGGATTTGGTGTATTTGGATTTTCAGAAAGCTTTTGATAAAGTCCCACATTAGAGGTTAGTGTACAAAATTAAAGCACATATGGATTGAGAATTGGTTAGCAGACAGGAAGCAGAGAGTAGGAATAAATGGGTCTTTTTTGGAGTGGCAGGCAGTGACCAGTGGGGTGCTGCAGGTTTCAGTGCTTGGGCTCCAGCTACTCACAATACATAGCAATAATTTAGATGAGGGAACCAAATGTAATATTTCCAAGTTTGCTGATGACACAAAACTTGGTGGAAATGTGAGTGGTGAGGAGGATTTAGACAAGTTGAGTGAGTGGGCAAATACATGGCAGATTCAGTATAATGTGAATAAGTATGAAGTTATCCACTTTGGTAGGAAAAACAGAATGGCAGAGTATTACTTAAATGGTGATAGATTGAGAAATGTTGATGTACAAAGAGACCAGGACGTCTTTGTACACCAATCACTGAAAGCAAGCATGCAGGTGCAGCAAGCAGTTAAGAAGGCAAGTGGTATGTTGGCCTTCATTGCAGGATGACTTGAGTACAGGAACAAGGATGTCTTACTGCAGCTGTACAGAGCCTTGGTGAGACCAGATCTGGAGTACTATGTGCAGTTTTGGTCTCCTTACCTAAGAAAGGATTTACTTATCATAGAGGGAGTGCAGCGAAAGTTCACCAGACTGATTCCTGAGATGGCAGGACTGTCATAGGAGAGGTTGGGTCGGCTAGGCCTGTATTTACTGGTGTTTAGAAGAATGAGAGGGGATCTCGTTGAAACATATAAAACTTTTACAGGGCTGGACAGACTGGATACAAGGATGATGGTTCCCCTGGATGTGGGTCTAGAACAAGGGGTCACAGTCTCAGGATATGGGGTAGGCCATTTAGGACTGAGATGAGGAGAAACTCCTTCGCTCAGAGGGTGGTGAAGCTGTGGCATTCTGTACCACAGAAGACTGTGGAGGCCAAGTCACTGAATATATTTATAAAGGAAATAGGTAATTTTCTAGATTCTAAAGGTGTCAAGGGGTATGGGGAGAGAGCGGGCGTTTGGCATTGAGATAGAGGATCAGCCATGATTATATTGAATGGTGGAGCAGGCTCGAAGGGCCAAATGACCTACTCCTGCTTCTATTTTCTATGTTTCTATGTTAGGAAGTCTGCCTAGACTAAATGGTTTGACATGTCTCCAGAAATGTTCTTCAAATAGAACTAAGAAAAAGGTTTAGAATATAATATACGTCTGGCTGGAGAATCATACAAAAAAAAATTATATATGTCATAATGTTAAACTGATCCTGGAGAATATAAGCACCACAGTAATTAAATCACAAAGGATTTGTTCCAATAGCTAATTCAAAACAGCTATTAAAATCCAATCAGTGTCAAATTTGCTTAATTTCTTTTAAATATGGAAGAGCTCATACCTCCTCAGGTTGACTTAATTAGAATGTTGTAATGTTATTGAAAAGAACTCAAAAAATTTCAAGGGAGTGATTTTAACTGAGCACAACGGAGGGAAACAGATAGCCACAAGTAATACAAAATGCGCAATTTTAATTTCCAGTTAAGATCACCCAATGTACCTAGGCTTCCTTTTACAGTTCCTCGCTGAATTTGCTGAAAACCTGTGCCATTGCATTGGTGTGTCTACATTATCATGGTGTAGACATTCCAGGAAATGATAGTGTGAATGACTTACATTGTTGCTTACTTCACACCATCACCAGAGGTAGGGTAAAAGTGGCTGGCCCTGACATCAAGGCAGCGTTTGACCAAGCGTGGCATCAAGGAGCCCTAGCAAAACTCGAGTCAATGGGTATCTGTGAAAAGCTCTCCACTGGTTGCAGTCATACCCAGCACAAAGGAAGATGGTTGTGGTTGTTGGAGGTCAGTCATCTCAGCTCCAGGACATCACTGCAGAAGTTACTCAGGGTAGTGTCATCAGCCTAACCATCTTCAGCTGCTTCATCAATGACCTTCCTTCCATCATAAGGTCAGAAGTGGGGATTTCACTGATGATTGCACGATGTTCAGCACCATTCGTGGCTCCTCAGGTACTGAAGCAGTCCATGTCCAAATGCATCGAGATCTGGACAATATCCAGGTTTGGGCTGACAAGTGGCAAATAACATTTGCACCACATAAGTGCCAGACAATTACCATCTCCAACAAGAGAGAATCGATCCATCACCTCTTGACATTCAATGGAATTACCATTATTGAATCCCTCACTATCAACATCCTGGGGGGTTACCATTGACCAGAAACTAAAGTACACATATATAAATACTGTGCTACAAGAGCAGGTCAGAGGCTAGGAATTCTGTAGTGAGTAACTCACCCGCTGACTCCCCAAAGCCTGTCCACAATCCACAAGGCACAAGTCTGGAGTACGATGGGATACTCTCCCTTAACTGGATGAGTGCAGACCCAACAACAGTCAAGAAACTTGACAATATCCAAGATAAAGCAGCCTGCTTGATTGGCACTCCATCCACAAACATTCACTCCCTTCACCACCGACTCACAGTAGCAGTGTAAACCATCTACAAGATGCACTGAAGAAACTCCCCAAGGGTCCTTAGGCAACACCTCCCAAACCCACGACCACTACCATCTAGATGGACAAAAGCAGCAGATAGATGGGAATACCACCACCTGGAAGTTCCCCTCCAAGGCACTCACCATCCTGACTTAGAAATATATAGCCATTCCTTCACTGGCGCTGGGTCAAAATCCTGGAACTCCCTCCATAACAGCATTGTGGGTGTACCTGCACCTCATGGACTGCTTTGGTTCAAGAATGCAGCTCACCACCAGCTTCTCAAGGGCAATTAGGGATGGGCAATAAATGAGTTCCACCTGCTTTTTAATTCAAAAACACCATCACATATTTGTTTACATTCCATAGGCTTTGGAAAAGGTGTGGTGAAGATTCAATAGTGTACTTACCAGAAATAGGAAGTTATGGTTGGAAAAGAGGCTCCAGAATTGTGGAAAAGAGAAGATTATGGGATGATCGAATAGAGGTTTTCAGAATTCGGAACCATTGCCATAGATTAATTAATGAAAGATTGTTTCTCCACTGGTCGGTGATTCAATAACAAGGGTGTCATTAATGCAGGAGAATGAAGAGGGAGCATCAGTTGATTTTTTTTCACACAGAGAGTTGTTAGAACATGAAACAGCTTAACACAAGTGGCTTTTGAGGCAGAGACTGTAGCCATTGAAAGTCAAAGAGAATTGGATAAGTATCTTAAGTGGAAATATGTAAAAGAACCAGCATCGGGGACATAAATGAATGGCCTCCCTCTGTGCTGTATTTCCCTCACACTTGTTGAAAGCCTGTATAACTCCTCAATGCTCTGCAAAGCCAGCTATGTTGCAAGCTTCAGTGAACAGCTGGCACACCTCACGGGGAAAGTTAGTGACTGCAGGAAATGTGGCAAATTAAAAATGAACTAAAATTTACTGTTTCTTTCAAGGCTCTTTTATGAAATTACAAATAAATCCCTCGTACTTTCTGCAGGCTTGATCCACATTTCCATTTGTATTCTGCTTTCTAGTTTAACCACGCATTCTTCTAAGTCAATACATGCCCTTTCATTTTGTCGTCATTATTTGAATATATATTGTATATATAGATACATACATATGGGGAGATAGATAGATCGTCCGACTATTTCCCCGAACCTGATGGCTTTGGGTAATCGACTGCAGGTTTATGTTAAGTAAACAGTCATTAGTCTTTCAGCAGAACGGAGGTGTCCTTGCCTGACTTGACCCTGCTAGTGGGATAAAGAAGTAAAATCGGAAAAAGCAATCCTTTTAACAGAAAAGAAATGACTTGCACTTATGCAGCACTCATGATTTCAGGATGTCCCTAAATGCTTTAAGGTCAATTAAGTACTTTTTTTGAAGTATGGTCGCTGTCGTAGTGCAGGGGGACATGGCAGCCAATCTGTACACAGCAAGGTCTCACAAACCACAGTTAGATAAGTGATCAAATCGTCTACTTTAGTGATGATAGTTGAGGGTTAAAAATTGGCCAGGAGCTCCCAGGCTCTGTATCAAAATAGTGCCATGGGACCTGAGAGAACAGACGGATTCTCAATTTTATGTCTCATCTGAAAGATGGAACCTCTGGCAGTACAGCTGTCCCTCAGTACTGACACTAGGGACAGAATTTTTAGCTGAGCGGGCGGGCACATGCTTGGCTAGCTTGAGCGTAAAATGACACACAATATTTCAGTTGGCGGGCATGCGTGGGAGTCGCCAGCGTGCCCCGCTGACAATGAACAGGCCTATTAAGGCCATTAAGTAAATAATTAAATGGAAATTTTTGTTATCGCCAGGCGGCTTTTGGATTTTTTATGAAACCTCATCCACGGGCGGGATGAGGTTTCCAAAAGGAACTAAAAATACAATGGGGGGGAATTTTCTCCCTGTCAGGTGGGCCAGTTGGGAGCGGGCGTGGGCAAGTGCAGAGCCGATTGCTGCGATCAGCTGCGCGCTGTCATTTTACATGGGCAGGCCAATTAAGGCCCGGCCAGCGTGACGCGCGCCCAGTAATGCTCTGCGGCCTGTGCGGGCGGGGAGAGGAGGGAGAGTCGGGGCCTGTGCTCTTTTGTGCATGCGTATGGAATAGCGCAGAAATCTCCCTGAGGCACAGGGCTGACTCAGGGTGATTAACTTGAGTTTTAAAGTTTAAAATAAAGAAAGTTGAAAATCATTTACAAATGTCCCCTCATGTGACAGCGTTTATGAAATGTTTAAAATCATTTTATTAATTCAATAAACCCTTCATGAAACCTCATCCCGCCCGTGGATGAGATTTCATGAAAAATGCAAAGGCTGCCTGGTCTCTTCACCCACCCGCCAACATTAAGGCTGGATAGGCAGCCCTGTCAATTTGCTTAATGGCCTTAACAGGCCTTTGACAGTTCAGCGGGCGTGCAGACTCTGGTGCGAGCCCATTGAACGAAAGATCAGAATGACATGCGGTGACATCAGAGCGCATGCCCGACATCGCCACCCGTCATTTAACGCATTGGCACCCCCCCTCATCCCCATGATGCCTTTGCCTACCAAACTCTCACTCTGGACCTGCCTCCCTACCACATCCCACTCCCCCCTCTGACTGTCACTGTTCCCTCTTGTCACTAGTGCCCCGAGTTCACCCCCCAGAACTCCACCATTGACATCACCAACCTCACCCTCTGAGTCACTCTCTCCCCACCTTTCTCTGTACGCTCTCCCCCCCTCACCTTCAATCTGCCTCCCGTGACAACTCTTGGCACAGCGTTTGATGCCGGCACACGATATTGGTGAAGTTACGCAGGATCCCAAAATAGGCGAAAGCAGCATCAACTAACCTCAAACCTGTGGTAGAGGTGAAGCTCACCAGGTACATGCCACTTGCATACAGTTGTGAAACTGAACGTTCTAAATTCTCATGGTGGGGAGCTCAGTTTGGTGGGGGATCTTAATTCCAGCGAGGTGGCCTTTTAATAAGCATGCACATAAGATGCTAATGAATGCAAATGGGGTTGCTGACATCATTCTTCAGGAAACTCAATCTGCCTTGAATCCGCCTTGAAAGTCAGGAGAGCAAAATTCAACAGCTTATCCTGCTGTCGGAAAAGAGGCTTCCCGCCTCCCTCCAAATTATGTGCCCCCCCCCACCAACCCCAACCATGATTCCCACTAATGGTGGGAGCGGACGATTCCGCCCCAAATCTCCTTAAGACTCTCTTCTCCTTTCTCGCCCAGAAGTTGCTGTAGTAAATTCCCAGAGAGCCCCCCCCACCCCCCCTTATATTGCAGCCCTTTACTCAGCAAGAATGTTGGAGGAGCATGAATCAGATGCAGTAATCTTCATGACCCAGTTTTCCTATCTACCCACCCATCACTCTATACCATGAACGGGGTCTTGACCCTTGCACTCAGTGACCAGTGGTGCCTTATGGTTTAAAAGATAAATAAGTAAAAAGAAAATCTAAAAGAAAAGCTCCTGATGGACCAATTGGGAATTACACTGCACCAGCACGGACTGACTCAACACAGACCAGCTTCAAGTCCCAGTTGGAACTGGGGCAGTAAGATCCCGCTAGATTCAGTATCAGGAGAAGAGGTGTTTAAGACAATTAAAGGATTTAATAAGGTAGATAGGGAGAAACTATTTCACTCTGGTGGGAGAGTCCAGAGCAAGAGGGCAAAACTGTAAAGTTAAAGCTTGGCTGCTGAAGGATGATGTTTGTGAACATTTATTCATGTGTGTGGAAATCTGGAATTCTTTCCAAATGAGGCTGGAGGTCAATAGAAATTTTCAAAACTGAGATTGGGAGATTTTTAGAAGTATATGTCGATAGGATTAAAAGAAGAGGGGAGGGAGGAGGCATGGACCTGTTGGGCCAAATGGCCTGTGTCTGTGTTGTGAATACTTAATAGCTGATGTCAGTTGCCCTGCATTATGCTGCCTATTCTTCGTCTGAGTCTAGAGAATGCTTGTCAGAAAGCTGTTTGAACACATAAGTCATCACAAGTCCTTAATTGGTGTACAAACACATGTTATCCAGTAGGGGGCACTAGCTAGCAACCAAGAACCGGATTCTTGGCTGTGAAGTTTTTTTCTATCTCTAGCCTGAGAAAATTAAGGCTAATTATACAAACCCAACTGCAACTCTGGCTCTTTTGAACTCAGCACAGGCCAAGAATTGAGCCTGTGATCTTCTTGGCCTGTGTTAGCCCCACATTCCGCCCTGCTGGGGCTGTGCCAACTTTGTTTTGTCAATGGCAGCTACTTTTTTCCTGACTGTCCTTTATAGGTTTCTAGTTGGGATAAATAATGCCACAGGCCTCACCATTACTGGGTGTGGGGGTGGGGGGTGGTGTATAGGGAGGGCAACAGGGTGCCCGCTAGTAAACAATGAACCTGGAAAAACCAGAGACATAGGGCACCCTACCAACCTTAACGGCAGTGCCATGTTTAGACAAAACAATACCTAGTCCTGCCTGACACCCAGCCAGATGGACTGATTGGCTGGTGAGCTGGGGCAGACATCTGGCAGTAGGAGACCACAGCAAGGACCCATGTGAACAGTAAGTGGAGGAACAGGAAGACCTGCGGAATAATTGGGAGGGGTGGGAGAAAGACCTTGAGAAGGGATTAGGAGAGGGGAGATTTTAGGAAGTGATTGGGAGGGGATGAAGACTGTGAGAAGTGACCAAGTTAAAGGATTTGGTCATAATCAGGGAGGAGTAGTGGTGGGGTTAGCCTAGTGAAACATCAGCCCAAGGCTCCCTTGTGAAGCCTGGAGGAGCCTGTCCTCCCCTATCTTTCCCACTTTAGATTCCACGTTATATACCTGCCTTGGCCTCTACTGGCCCAGAATTTGACTGCTGGCAGCTTTGCTCAACAGAGGAGCCAACACTGATTGTCCCTCACCTTGCTCAAGCTTCTGGTTAAAGCTGCAGCTGGAGTCCTGACAAGATCATCGGACCAATTGGCACATATAAAGCTGGATCCTGCTCCCTTCCTGCGAGTCTCCTGCTCACGTGCTCAAAAATATCAGGACATGGTAAGGAGGAAGGGAGTTGGGGTTAAGTGACTCAACTACTCTCCCTCCACCCAGTTTCAGTCAGACGAGGGCAATTAAAAATGAGGCAGTGGAGTGGATGAAGGAAGGTATGCTAAATCTTCATAAATCACTGACTAAGCCCCAGTTAGACAACTGTGTTCAATTCAGGGAACCGCAGTTCAGGAAAGATGCCAACGCATAGGAGAGAGTGCAGGAGAGATTTACTACCAGGGATAGGGGACACCGGTTATGTTTTTTTTATTCATTTATGGGATGTGGGCATCGCTGACTCGGCCAGTATTTATTGCCCATCCCTAATTACCCTTGGGAAGGTGGTGGCGACCTGCCTTCTTAAACCACTGTAGTCCCTGTGGTGTAGGTACACCCACGGTGCTGCTAGGGTGCAGTTCCAGGATTTTGACCCAGCAACAGTGAAGGAACAGCGATATATTTCCAAGTCAGAATGGTGAGTGGCTTGAAGGGGAACTTGCTGGTGGTGGTGTTCCCATGTGTCTGCTGCCTTTGTCGTTCTAGATAGCAGTGGTTGTGGGTTTGGAAGGTGCTGTCTAAAGAGCCTTGGTGGGTTTCTGCTGTGCATCTTGTAGATTGGGGTGCACACTGCTGCTACTGTGCGTCGGTGGTGGAGGGAGTGGATGTTTTTGGATGGGGTGTCAATCAAGCAGACTGCTATGTCCTGGATGGTGTCAAGCTTCTTGAGTGTTGTGGGAGCTGCACTCATCCAGGCAAGTGGGGAGTATTCCATCACACTCCTCAATTGTGCTTTGTAGATGCTGGACAGGCTTTGGGGAGTCAGGAGGTGAGTTACTCACCACAGGATTCTTAGCCTCTGACCTGCTCTCATGGCCACAGTATTTATATGGCTAGTGCAGTTCAGTTTCTGGTCAATGGTAACCCCCAGGATGTTGATAGTGGGGGATTCAGTGATGGGAAACCCCTGACTGCATCATTAATTAGGCCATGGTCACAGGATACCATGTGAATTCCCAGCAGCCTCCACAGCGGGAAAGACCCCCCATCCCCACCCCTGCCATGGGACTTTGTCCCAGGAGGAAAAATTCCACCCTAATGCTTGCAAGATTTATTGCATCACACTTTCCATGTTCTTCCAGCTCGTTCTATTAGTTTACAGCACTGTTCAACATGATACATCATTTGGCTGTTTCCCAAATTGCATGTAATAATGACAGGGAGCTGTTTGTGAAAAGCCATAATCAGTTAACATGAACATTAAGAAGGAATCAAAGTATTCAAGCTTGACTAAACTACCAACAGCGCAATCCTTTGTTAGAAATATATTGTACCACTTACTGAACAAACTAGAAAATAAATATTGGAACTGATCCATCCTTCAATTCCACAGTTGATTGGAGTATTTCAATGCCAGCATGGTTGACTTCGTGAGACTTGCTGCTTGGTTACATTGCTGTGGGTTCAGGCCCTGTCTTCTCATAATTTGTAGTGTTCTTTAGATCATATACCTGAGGTTCTGCACATCTGAGTACAGGCTGAAGTTATAAAGGTAGCACTACAGGTTTCAAATTCCAGTTAGGTAAGATCACATAGAGTGATGGTCCTTTTGCATCAAAACCGATGGTGGGATTTCTATAGAGGGGCTTGAGTGGTGTTACTTAATAGACCATACAAATGCCTATGTTAATTATTAAATAAAGCAATTAGTGATTTTTTTTCCCAATTCTTCTGTCAATTATCTTAAATGTGTGTCCTCTGGTTACTGATGCATTTGCCAGGTTTCTTATTATTTACTTGATAAAATACCCTTCATAATTTTGAACGTAACCATTTAATCTCCCCTCAGTCTTCACTTCTCCAAGGAAAACTGGAGTCAATGGGAATCGGGGGAAAGCTCTCCGCTGGTTTGATTCATACCTAGCACATAGGAAAAAGGTTCCAGAACATCACTGCAGGAGTTCCTCAGGGTAGTGTCCTTGGCCCAGCCATCTTCAGCTGTTTCATCAATGGCCTTCCTTCCATCATAAGGAGAGAAGTGGGGCTAGTTGCTGATGATTGCACAATATACAGCACCATTCACGACTCCTCAGATACTGAAGCAGTCCATGTCCAGATGTAGCAAGACCTGGATAATATCCAGGATTGGGCTGATAAGCGGCAAGTAACATTCACACCAGACTACTGCCAGGCAATGAACATCTCCAACAACAGAGAATCTAACCATTGCCCCTTGACATTTACTGGCATGACCATCACTGAATCCCCCACTATCAACATCTTGGGGGTTACAATTGACCAGAAACTCAACTGCACTAGCCGTATAAATACTGTGGCTACAAAAGCAGGTCAGGAGCTCAGAATCCTGTGATGAGTAACTCACGTCCTGACTCCCCAAAGCCTGCCCATCCTCTGCAAGGCACAAGTCAGGAGCGTGATGAAATACTCCCCATTTGCCTGGATGAGCACAGCTCCAACAACACTCAAGAAGCTGGACACCATCCAGGACAAAGCAACCCACTTGATGGGCACCCCATCCACAAACATTCACTCCCTCCACTACCAATGCACAGTGGCAGCAGTGTGTATAATCTACAAGACACACTACAGGAATTCACCAAGTCCCCTTAGACAGCACCTTCCAAAACCACGACCACTACCATCTAGAAGGACAAAGGCAGCAGATACATGGAAACACCACCACCTGGAAGTTCCCCTCCAAGCCACTCACCATCCTGACTTGGAAATATGTCGCCGTTCCTTCACTGTCGCTGGATCAAAATCCTGGAATTCCTTCCCTAATAGCACTGCTGGTGTTCCTACACCACATGGATTGCAGCAGTTCAAGAAGACAGCTCACCACTACCTTCACAAGGTCAACTAGGGATGGGCAATAAATGCTGGCCTAGCCAGCAATGCCCATATCCCATAAATCAATGTTTTTAAAAATCCCCACCAACAACCCTCGGTGCCCTTTCACACGACATCATCACACCCTCACCCTCCCACCCTATTGGCTCCCATCCCTCCCTATTACCGGTTCCCTCAGTTTGCCCAGCAGGAATCCTCCACTGACTGTACTGACTCATCCCTCTGAACCCCTTTTCCCCTTGGTAGCCCCCACCATATCCCTTCACACCTGACAAGAACCACCCACCCTTTGACACCACTCCCCTTCTACCGCCTTCCTCTCCCCATGCCATGGCCCACCATGAACCTTCGCACCCTCCCACTCCATACCAACTCACCCTGCTTAATCACTCTCTTTCCCCTACATCCCCCAACCTCCCCTGGCCCCCTCCCCACGCCCCCTCCAAGGCCTGCACAGCTGCCCCACCTCTTCCTTCCTCTTCTCCCCGTCTTTCGCTGCACCCCCGCACCCAGCTCCCCACCCACCCCCAGCTCCCACACAGACCCTCAGTGCCCAGCAAGCCTTCCACTGCAGCTTGATGATCCAGACCCTCGAAGAAGTGTCTCCTGGAAGATCCAAAGCCCGGAAGAAGTAGCCGAACCTAGGAAGAAGTTGCTGGTTGAAGATCCGAGGCCTGGGAGAAGTTGCTGTTCTGAGAACAACCACTTCCTGGATGCTGCTGTGCAGGGAAGATCCACATGGCTGATGCTCCACCCACCCACTGCTGCACGTGGTGTTCCTGGTCCAGTCACTGGAGGCCACCGTCTTGTCCTCATCTTCGCAAGCTGCCCCAAGCCTTCTTAAGGTAAATGCCGACTTTTACATGCCACATTGGTCCAGACATGTTCTGGATCGGTATGATTTCCTGCTGATGTTCCAGACGATCAGGTATGGGGAGTGGGGCGGGTGGGGGTGGGGGGGGTGATTCTGGTCGGGCCTTCCTCTGCATCCAATTGGCAGGATGCAAATCAGTTTCATGCTGGGTGACAATTGCAACCCGCCATGACGGCTGAGAGCAGAAGATCCTGCTGTCATTTTACATTGGCAGGAAACTGATTCTTGATCTCACGCTGCATTGTCCCCACTGCCCACCATTAAATCTCCTGCTGTGGGCTGTAAAATTCCATCCTTCATCTTTCACACTGTGTTGCTTTTGACTTGGTGCAGCAACAAAACCTTAAGCACCCCTAATGGAGCAAAACCTGCCAAGGTACTTCTCAAGTGCATTATCAAACATAATTTGGTGCCAAGCTACATGAGGAGATAATAGGAGAGATGACCGAAAGCTTGGTCAAAGAGGTAGAAGCATCTTAAAGGAGCAGAGAGAAGTGGAGAGGTTAAGGGAGGAAATTCCAGTCATAATGATTTAGATAGCTGAAGGCACTGGTTGCCGATGTTGGAGTGATTAAAATATAGGATGGTCATGAAGCTGGAATTGAAGGAGCACAGAGATCTCAGAGAACTATAGGACTGGAGAAGGATATAGAGATAGGGAGGGGTACAGCCATGGAAGCATTTGAAAGCAAAGATGAGAAGTTTAGGATTGAGGCATTGCTGGACTGGGAACCAATGTAAGTGACTAAGCATAGGGATGACGGGTGAATGGGGTTTAGCAGAAGTTTTGGCTGGTAGAAGATGGGAAGCCAACCAGGACAGCTTGGAATAGTCCAGTTTGGAAGTACCAAAGGCTTGAAGAGGGTTTCGGCAACATGTGAGGTGAAGCCAGGGCAGAATTGGGCAATGTTAGACAGCGGGATCTTGGGGATGTCTCAAATATATGGTCAGAAGCTCATTTTGGGGTAAAATTCGATACCAAGGATGAAAAAGATCTGGTTCAGCCAGATAGAGAGATAGAGGTTTGCCAGATTGGGAAATGGAGTCGACGGCTAGGGAATGAAGTTTGTGGTCAGAACTGAAGACTATAGCTTCATTCTTCCTAGTTGATGGAAATTTCTACACATCTGGTATTGGATGTCGGACAAGCAGTTTGCCCAATTAGGGGGAATGAAAAGTTCCCAGGTGCTGGTGCTGTGGTAGAGCAGGTGTCATCAGTAAGCATGCAAAGCTTGGCTCTGAGTTTTTGGGTAAAATCTCCGAGTGGCCCATGTAGATGAGAAGTGGAAGGGGTCAAGGATGAATCCTTAAATGGTTGACAGAATGTAGCATGTCAGATCTCCCAGAATGATACAATTTGATTTGCATCAATAATTGCCCGCATGGGCTTGAATTTTAACCTTGGTGAGCAAGCGTGAACGGGGGGCCCGGGATTGGATCTTCTGTTCTGTTATGTTTGGCTCATCTGTTTACTGGTGTGGATATGAACGCCAGCGATGGTCATGTTAATGTGTTTTAAATATGGCAATTACAAAAAATGTTTTTGTTGTAACGGCCTGAGTACGCTTCACTGTCTTTTTTGGTGCAGGGTACGCCAGTATGTAATTCTGGACGTGAGTGGCTCGAAACTTTATTGCACAGGCACTGAGTGGACTTTGGGTTCAAATGAAAGGGTCATTTCAGACATCCTGGATGGAGGCAGCAGCCCTGGCAATGAGGTGGGAACAGTTCTTTGGCAACCCAGCTGAAGGAGCGTTGGATCAAGACATCCCTGGTGTCCCTGCCTCCCTGAAGGGTCCAGAGGTCTGCCTCCACACCCTCAGCATTTTCCTCACCGTGCTCCTCTTCTGACTCACTACTGGATTCACCCTCTGTGGCCTGTGGAGCTGCCTCAGGATCCTCTTCCTCCAGTGGGTACCCCCCTTGCCAGTGCCAGATTGTGGAGAGCACTGCGTGCAACCACTATCAGTGACACCTGCTCTGGGGGGTATTGTAGTGCTTCCCTGAATGGTCCAGGCATCGGAAGTGCAGCTTCAAAAGACCTGTGGTTCTCTTTACCACTGCCCTTCTTGGATGGCCGAGAGGCATCATAAGCTAAATCTTCCAACAGATGGCCCTTGTCACCCAGCAGCCATCCATCCAGTCAAACTGCAGCACTGAACAGCCTTGGCACCTGGGTGTGTCTGAGAATATATAAGTATCATGGGAGCTGCCAGGGTACCTTGCACAGACTTGCAGAATCTGGGTCCTGTGGTCACAAACTATCTGGACATTCATCGAGTAGAATCCCTTCCTGTTGACAAAGGTATCTGGATGACCCGCCAGTGCCTTGATGGCACATGTGTGCAGTCGATTGCACCCTGAATGCCGGGGGAACCCAGCAATCGCTGCAAACCCTCTGGCTCGCTCAGCCTGGCTGGCCTCGTCCGTATGGAAATGAATAAATGTCATTACCCACCTGAACAAAGCTTCTGTCACCAGCTTGACGCAACTGTTGACAGCTGATTGGGACACTCCACAAAGATCCCCCACTGACCCTGGAAAGAGCTGGAGGCATAGAGGTTGTGGGCCACTGTGACCTGCAGAGACACTGGCACGTGGTTTCCACCCACACAGTCAGAGCTGATCTCAGGCCCAATCATCTGACAAATGGGCGTGCTCGCCCGATGTCATCGTGCGCTATTTTACTCTCGTTCGGGTCGGGGGCGCACCCACCTGACGAGGGAAGAATTCAGCCCACATTGTACAAAAGCCAAGGAAGTTATGTTAAACTTTTCTGAACCATTGGTTAGGTGTCAGCTGGAGTACAGTGTTCAATTCTGGCATCACACTTTAGGAAGGATGTTAAAGACTTGGAAAGGATGCAAAAGAGATTTACAAGAGGGGTACTAAGAATGAGGGACTTCGGTTATGTGCAGAAGCTGGAGAAACTGGGATTGTCCTCCGTAGAGCAGCATGTGTTATAGGGTACTTAACAGAGATGTTCAAAATTACATGGGGTTTTGGTCCAGCAATTAAGAGGAAATTGTTCCCAGCGGCTGGGGGGGTGGGGGGGGTGGAGGGGTGTTGGGGTGTTGGTGGTGGGGGGTGGTGGTGTCGGTAATCAGAGGACACAGATTGAAGATAGTTGGGACAAAAGAATCAGAAGGGAGTTCAGGAGAATTTTTCATATATATAGTGAGTTGTTGTGATCTAGGATGCACTGCCAGAATGGTGGTGGCAGCAGATTCCATAATAACTTTCAAAGTGCAAATTGAATAAATATTTGAAGGGGAAGAATTTGCAAGACTAAGGGAGGGGAGCAGCAGAGTGGGACTAATTGAAATGCTCCTTCAAAGAGCTGGCACAGGCACAATGGGCCAAATGTTCTTCTTTTGTGTTGTATGGTCAACTGTTATTAGCTACCTTGCAAATAGCAGAACTGAAACCATCATCTGATCTCCAACCCCCAGCCCCAGCAACACCCCACCTTCCGCCCATCCCCATCAATTGTCCTCCTCAGGCCCTATTACAGTAGAAAGAATATTGATTCACATTCTGTCTACTGAGAATATAAAACTCTGCCCTTGAATTGCTGCATCCATCTTACTGCAGACACAGAGATGTATTATCTGCTTAACCCTGAGGTCTTTTAAAACTGAAAATGCTGCATTTATTTTCAAAACACAGTTTCTACTGTTCAATTTTTTGTCCACAAGGAATTCAACCACAACCATCATAAATTATTTTACTCGTGAGCCCAAACAATAAGTATATTAAAAGAGAGAAAGACTTGCACTTATATATCGCCTTTCACAACTACACGATGTCACAAATGCAGCACTTTTGCAATTTAGTCAGCTTAGTAATGTAGGAAATGCACCAGCCAGTTTGCACATAGCAAGCTCCCACGACAGCAATGTGACAGTAACCAGATAATATGCCTTTGTAATGTTGATTGAGGGATTGATATTGGTCCAGACTCCAGGGATAATCCCACCCCACCCCCACCCCATCTCACCCCAGTGCTTTAAAGTAACGCCATGGAATATTTTACACATTCCCAACAGGTCAAGCATGTAACAACTACATCCAAAAGACTGCACCCCCCTCAATACTTTTCTAGATTGTCAGCCTAGATGTTTAAGTCCTGTAGTGGGAGTTGAACCTCCAACTTTCCTAACTCAGCGAATGCTACCAGCCGAGCCACAACTGATAGTATGTTGTAGGTCAAAAACAGAATTACCTGGAAAAACTCAGTAGGTCTGGCAGCATCGGCGGAGAAGAAAAGAGTTGACGTTTCGAGTCCTCATGACCCTTCGACAGAACTTGAGTTCGAGTCCAAGAAAGAGTTGAAATATAAGCTTATATTTCAACTCTTTCTTGGACTCGAACTCAAGTTCTGTTGAAGGGTCATGAGGACTCGAAACGTCAACTCTTTTCTTCTCCGTCGATGCTGCCAGACCTGCTGAGTTATTCCAGGTAATTCTGTTTTTGTTTTGGATTTCCAGCATCCGCAGTTTTTTTGTTTTTATTAGCATGTTGTAGGTAATCAGCAAGGCTATCAATGCTGTGTAGAATATAAACAGCAGCACTGATAGGTTTGACAGAATGGCTTGTTTCTGTGTTTTATCATCCATGTCATTTCATATAAAATCATAAAGGAATTTGCGAGATTAAGTAAGGAGCAACTGTGCCAACTGGCATAAAAAAACACAGATGTAAACCGAATGACAAAAAAATCAGAAGCAACATGAGGAAATGTTCTGTACGCAACAAATTATTGTGATCTGGAATGCAATATTTGTAAAGGTGGTGCAAGCAGATTCAACAGTAACATTCAAAAGAAGATTAGATAAATACTTAAATATTTCAGAGCTATGGGAAGGAACCACCAAAGTTCTACCCAAGAGCCAGCACAGACATGATAGGCCTAATGGCCACCTTCTGTGCTGTAACCATTCTATAATTCTGTGAATTGGATAGTTCACTAAAGACCCAGCACAGGTATGATGGGCTGAATGGCTTCTTTCTGTGCTGTATCCTTCTATGATTCTGCTTCCCATTAGTTAAACTTAATTTTTGAACAAAACTGTAGCTCCACGTCTATAATAGGCTAAAAATTGGAAAACCCTGTTTTCTTTGGCCATGACCTGCCCACAGTCATTCAGATCTAAGTAGGCAACATGCAAAATTCATATACACACCTCATCTGAGTGATTGTGGAGCGAGCTGATATACCTCCAGCACTGCTCACTGTTCCTGCCAACGAGCTTTGCTCTCACCAGGAGGCCCCAGCAGTGTTGTTTGCAGGTCATATGGTACAGGCTGTCTCCTAAAGGAACTGCACAACTAGATTACTGCAATGTTAATTCTTGAAAAGGAGAAACAGCGTGGACAGAGTGTTCATATGTGACATATGTGATGCTTAGGCATTATTGATGGATGGAGGTGAGCAGGATGAGCGATGCCATTGTCCTGTGCAGGGTGGGGGGAGGGGTTAGGGTAGGTAATGCCAGGAGATCCTCAAGAACTACTTGGAGATGGTGAAGGTTTCCAGGATGGTCAACTCTCGGAGTTTCGGCTCAAAGATGTGGCAACAGTGCCACAAGAAGTCTAATGATGTCACACAAGTGGTCAAGGTCAATGAATGCATTTTCACAATGATTTCTCCCCACTGACACAATCCCAACCTCTCACACTGCTCAATATGCCACTCATTCACTCAGCAGTACTCCCTGGCTCTCAGGACACACAGCTAACATGCTGATACTCCATTTCACCCCCACAATGCTACAAGCCTCAAACCCACCTCTCATTGCTTTCATATACCTCCAGCTATTCAGCTATGGCACACACATCACCCAAACACAGCACTAAACATCCATTGACATTTTGTCCTCTCTCTTGCAGGACAAGGTGGCACACAATAGCAGGGTGCTGGCCAGGACACCTGCATCTCCTGAGCCCTATGGAGGAGTTGGTTCTCAGCATCATGGAACCAGCTCCACTGCATGGGGCCTGTAATATCCAACATTGCTGAGAATATTAAGGAATGAAGAGCGCCCCTACCCTTTTCCACTTCTCAAATCCAAAACAACCTCATCCTGCTACTTAGCATGATGAGCAAGTTGCTGATGGTGTAACCTCTTGCTTCCCAGCCCAATCCTCTTCCCTTACATCAACCTTCTCCTTCCAAGTTCTTGCTTTTAGACACCCAAGAACTACAGCTTCCCTAGTCCCCTGGAGGAGGAAAGAGAGTAACAGGAATAGCAACAGTAGCGATGACAAGATCCAATGACTTGATCTGACACTCACAGCCATCAATACTTGCATTGCACTTACCTTAGAGGTCAGTATAGAGTTGGGATCCACGCATGGTGAGTCATCTGACATGAGTGACCTGCAGCCAGGCTAGGGAAAGGATGGTCTGTTTGCCAGGCCGCCAGAGATGAAGCGGCAAATGAGAAATGCCGAAGAGAAAAAGGTCATTGAAGAAAGGTTAACCCTATCTCTCTCTCTCTCTCTCACTCTCTCTCTCCCCCCACAGATGCTGTCAAATGCTAAGTATTTCCAGCATTTCTGTTTTTATTAATGCTGTGAGCACTCAGATGAGGACCTGAATGGGAATGACATGCACGAGAATGCGGAATGGGTATGTGCACTGAGATGCTGGGTGATTTGGCTGGCCTGCCAGATAGCCTCCTGTCATTGTCAATATGGAAGGGTCCGGCTCCAGCTGTTTGATGCAGGGCTTGCCCTCTCTGGTGTCTCTACTCCAGCTTCCTGCCATGCTGTAGACCCAGAAGCACAGCCGCTGTACCTGGTGCACATGCACAAGTCATCAATGCAATCCCAGTAAGGATGAGGCAACATCGCTGGCAAATGCAGGGACTCACCAAAACGCCTTCATACACACTCCAGATTAATTTCAGACACTTTGCAAAAGAAAAAGTTTTTAAAAATGACCTTAGCTGGAATTAGCCTGGCTTTTTAAATAAGACAACTGCAGGGCCCATCCTCCAGCTTCACAGTTCTTTGCTCATGAGTAAGTAATGCAGACTCTGCCTGCACATGCGATGCCCAAATTTCAGATCCTGGTTCACAGCAGTCATATGGGCCATGTGGCATCGGGATAATGACGACTCAGCATCCTCAGATGCACGCAGGGGACTCTCCTGCCTTAGCCCATATTCTCCAGCAATGCAGTGCAGTCCACAAAGGGAGTGGTCAGCAGCACATCCTGTCCCCAGGAAACAGAAATAGGCAAACTGAATTTTGTATTCAATAAGAGAAAGAGCTTGCATCTATAAAACACCTGTCATGACTTCTGGATGTCCCAAAACAACGTACAGACAATGGAGTACTTTTGTGGTGTACTTGCTGTTATAATATAGAAAATGTGGTAACCAATTTGTGCACAGTAAGCTCCCACAAACAGTAGCATTATAATCTGACACAGTGATGACAAAGGAATTGAATATCTCTATGTCAGGAAGTAACAGAATCCCCATGGCATTGCTGCTCTTGATCTTCTTGGTGGTAAATGTTGCAAGGAAAGCAGGTGCTGTCAGAGTTAGCCTTTCATCATCTAAATTATAATGGGTATTATAGTAATTATGGTTTTATTTAGTGCGCAATGTACCTTTAAGAATAATACATGTTAAGGAAGATCACATGATCCATAGTAACCAATAGGAGAGTAGCCTGGTCTACCTCAGCAGTCAGTGCAGAATTGGAGTTGGAGTTGAAAGCACACATGTAGTTACTGCTGAGTATATTGTAAATAAACTTAATGTTCCCACTCAAGGAGTGTCTGTGGATCAACTCTATCTATAGTACCAACTCGACCACCACTCACAACAAATAGGAGAAGAGGATTTGGGGGATCCAGCAAATCAGCGATGAGGACAAAACAAGATTAAACACAAGAAATCAAGTTGAAAAGAAATCGGCACTGTACCTCGCCCAGTAATAGTAAGCAGAAGTTCTGTTCGAATCAAAGAAGTAATTCGTTCTCAGAATGCCGCAATTCAGAAGAATTGATCCTTTCGATCAAGCCACGGATGATTGGTCTCATTACATTGAACGCCTTGCGTTGTTTTTCCAAGCAAATGAGATAACGGCAGAAGAGGCAAGCGATCCTCTTAAGTACATGTGGGAAGAAAGTTTTTGGCTGGATTCATAGTTCGATGGCACCCAGTGCCCCAGATTCAAAAAACTTTGATGAATTGGTGCACCTCGTGAAGGGTCATTACCAGCCTTACCCTTGGTAACGATGCAAAGGTTTAAGTTTAACTCGAGAAATAGAGCCCAGGGGAGACAGTTGCTTGTTATGTGGCAAGATTGAAGCAGTTAATGGAACATTGTGAGTTTGATACATCTCTAAACGACATGCTCAGAGATTGTTTAGTGTGCAGTATGAATGAGGACACGATTCAGAAGAGATTATTGTCCGTAGCGAATTTGGATTTTAAGAAGGCACTAGAGATAACACAGGCCATGAAAAACACAGTAAGAGATTCAAAAGCCATACAGGGAGCACAAAATGGCGCTGTCCTCTACTTTGGGTGAGAAACTCCAGCCAAAAAGGACGTGAAAATGCAAAACTCTGCCGAGAAGCTAGCTAGAAAATGAGAAAAAATGACTTTGTAGCGAAAACAAAGAATAATTTCAATAGAGGTGGAACCAAGCAGTCTTATAACAATTGGCGTTTTAAAAAAATTGAACATTTTCATTGTCACAGAAGTGGACATATAATGAAAAGTGCAAGGAAAGATTCAAGCAGGCTTTTAAACAAAAAAAAACCTAGTGAAATCTACAAAGTAGAAGAGCCTGAAACAACAAATTCAGACATTTACTCATTGTTTACTTTGAAGGTTGGAAAGACAGAACCAATATATGTAACAGTGAAAGTAAATGGCAGACCTGTTCGAATGGAAATGGACACAGGAGCTTCCACGATAGTAATTGGGGAACATACTTTCAGATATCTAAATTATGGTGAACATCAATTAAACTTAGAAGAAACTGCTGCCAAGTCAAAAACATACATGGGTACAGACATTCAAGTCAAAGGCATAAGCAGAGTAACTGCCCATTATGGAAGCCACTCAGTAAAGCTGTCAGTGTTGGTATTGAGAGACAGAGGACCAAGCCTCCTAGGGCGAAATTGGCTAAGCGAAATCGGTCTTGAGTGGCGACTGAGATTCCAAAAGGAAGCTGAAAGCATTCCTGTTTTGGAAAAGGAGTGTGTAAGGATGCAATAACTGGAAAAAATGCAGGTTGTCTTAAGTCAAAACATGGTAGAACAGCAAAAGGAACTCCAAGAGACTCTGCTTAAAGACAGAGTTTGAGAAAGATGAGCAACCTCCAAAAGGAAAAAGAAAACCTGCTGAAAGACCTTCACACACTATAAGATTCCCTCAGGTTTAAGTTTGTACTTCTGGAAAAGTATGAAGAGAAACAGAAAGAATTCGGCACTTCTCTGAACAAACTGAAGGATGAGTTGGCAGAGAAGACACAACAATGCTCGATTTTCCAGGAGGCAGCAAACAAATACAAAAAAAAAGACAGAAGAACTGAAGAATCAGCTCCATGAAGCCAAAGAGACTTCAGTGGCAAAGAGTCACATAATTTTCGAAAAAGCAGACAGATGATAAAAGTTTGGGAGACCCAACCACTGAGCTCACTCAAGTCGAGCTCACATCTGTGAGTAATCTGTCCAATGTTGAAGTGGAAAAGAAGGCCGAGATTAAAGTCTGTACTAGAAAGAAGACACAGAAACACAAATAAGACTTTAAACCTTGCAGCATAGAAATACACTTTTTACGTAGACCTGGAAATAAAATTACAAACGCCGAAGCACTTAGTCATTTGCCTTTACAAGAAAATAATGAGCAAGTTCCTGTGGAAGAACTTGTTTTACTGTTAAATTCATTAGATTCTTCACTGGTATGTGCTTGACAGATCAGAGACCGAACAAGTTGAGACCCAGTCCTATTTCAAGTACAAGAACAACTGCTATATATTTGGTCACAGGAGCCCAAAATGAGCCATACTTCAACAGAAGACATGAAATAACCAGTCAGGATGGCATCTTATTGTGGGGAGCACAAGTGATCATTCCTCCAAAGGGAAGGGAGCCACTTTTATTTGAATTACTTAGAGCCCATCCATGAATTTCCCAAATGAAGACCATAGCGCACAGCTATCTATGGTGGCCTGGGAATGACGGCGAAATTGAGAGTTTAGTTAAGCACTGTATGCAATGTCAGCAACTGCAAAAGTTGCCAGTGACAGTGATGTTCCTGTAAGAGTTGAGGATACAGGACTGCAAGTGCCCACAGAATCACCTGATGTTCAGGCAACTCTGGAAAAGGAGGTTCCTGACAAAAAATCTGAGGTTGTGGAGCTGTGACATTTCACATGTACAGGAAACCACCTGAAAGACTGAACTTGTAAATTCCTTGCCCAGTGAAAATATTATGTTGTATTGAAAAATACGTGTAGCTGAGTTAAAAGGGTGGGGGGATGTAGTAATTATGGCTTTATTTAGTGTGCCACAGAAGCGGACATATAATGAGAAGTGCAAGGAAAGATTCAAGCAGGCTTTTAAACAAAAGGAAAAAAACCTAGTGAGATCTACAATGTAGAAGAACCTGAAACAAGAATAACAGTTGTTAAGAAAAATCACATGATCTGTAGTAACTAATAGCAGAGTAGCGTTGTCAACCTCAGCAGTCGGTGCAGAGATGAAGTTGAAGTTAAAAGCACATGTGTAGTTGCTGCTGAGTGTATTGTTAATAAACTCAATGGGCAGAAATTTTTGCTCAGCTGGTGGGCACGCGCCCAACCCGCTGGAGCATGAAATGCTGCACGTTGACGTCGGCCGGGCGTGCCAACATCAATGCACATTCATCGATAGTTCAGTTGGTGGGCACACGCCGGAGTCGGCAGCATGCCCGCCAACAATTAAAAGGCCTGTTAAGGCCATTTAGTAATCAACCTTACAGCTGGTGGGCAGGCACAAAGGCCAGGCGACCTTTGCATTTTTTTGGAAACCTCATCCACTGGCGGGATGAGGTTTCCGAAAGCAAATGAAAATAAAATAAAAACTTGAATTTTTCATTAATAACATGTCCCTGCTCATGTGACAGTCACATGAGGGGACATGTTTCAAAACATTTTTTCAAATTACTTTTTTTCATATCTCTTCATCCCCCTGAGGCAGCTCTGTGCCTCAGAAAGATTATGCAGTGCTCATCGATGCACATGTACAAAGTTCACACTCAGCCCGCTGGCCCTCCTCCCTCTGCCCACACAGGCAGTGCTCAGCATTGCCAGTTGCGTTTCATGCTGGGTGGGCCTTGATTGGCCCGTCCAGCGTGAAATCGCGGTCCAGTGCCCACAGTCGTCTCCCG
Organism: Carcharodon carcharias; assembly: GCF_017639515.1. NCBI lineage: Eukaryota > Metazoa > Chordata > Chondrichthyes > Lamniformes > Lamnidae > Carcharodon > Carcharodon carcharias. The sequence goes on from NC_054485.1 coordinate 25,048,836, forward strand.
ACCGCCCCCACCCACCCCTGCCAAACCCGCCCAAAGTTTTGCCCAATGTTTCCACCCAAGAAGTGTCTGCGGATCAACTCTATCATTAATAATACAACTCAGCCACCCCACAGCAGGTATAGACCTAAGCTGTACAGCTTCTCCACATAAACTAACCTCTTCATCCTAGGAATCAGTCGAGCGAACCTTCTCTGAACACCGTCTAATGCAATTATATTCTCCCTTAAGTAAGGAGACCAAAGCTGTACACAGTACTCCAGATGCTGTCTCACTAAGGCCCTGTAGAGCTGTAGCAACACTTCCTTACTTTTATACTCAATTCCTCTTGCAGCAAATGGCTACATTCCATTGGCCTTCCTAATCACTTGCTGTACCTGCACGTTAACTTCTTGTGAATCAGGTACCAGGACACCCAGATTCCCCTGAATCTTAAGAGTTCAGCAGTCGTTTTACATTTAAATAATTTACTGTTTTCCCATTGTTCCTGCCAAGACTGAATCATAGAATTCTACAGCAAAGAAGGAGGCCATTTGACCTATCATGCCTATGCCAGAACTTTGAAAGAGCTGTCCAATTTAATCCTACTCCATTGCTTTGTTCCATATTCCTGCAAATTGATCCTCTTTAAGTACATTCATCTGGGATAAATGCACCTGAATCATAGTTCATTTGAAGACCAGTTAGGTCAGGATCCCTGTGGGCTCCTCAGTTCAGGCCAACTATTTTGGGTCTTTCTCTGAGGAAAAGACATCTGGGCCAGGAATTTATGGCCCTGTCATGGCGTTTCTCTCCCCAGAGGATGTGGCGAGCCACTTAAATCTCCATTCAGTTTGGACTGTAATGATCCACCGGGCAGGAGGGTGTAAAACCCTGGTTCCTCCAAGCTCCACCTGCTCACTGAAATACTTGATCAATTTGCTTGCTTTGTCTTTATCCTGTCTAATTCCCAACCAGGTTTTTCATCCCCTGTCTCTCAACGTTACCATTCACACGTTTCATGCCCTGGCATTCCATCAAAATGATTCAATGATATTTCCACCCAAGAGTCTACATTCTCTCAGGGTAGTTAGTGTTTATGTCTTGTTTCATCTGCTGTGACTGTATTTCATCAACATTGCTGTGTTGTATAACACTGCCTTAGATCAATCCGCATTAACAGTACCCTATGTAAAATAACAATGAAATATTCCTGCAATATCCAGGTGAGTATATAGCAGCTGTTTGATCCATTGTTTTACTAGTGTTTGAATGCACTTTATGAGGTTGAACATGATTATCATCCAGAACCATTTCAGCTGAGAATCAGGAGGAAAGTAGATTTGTGGGTCCACTTCCCAAAGAAATTGTTCCCTCTACTTTCAGTAGAAGTACAAATCCAAGAAGCACATTGACCTCTTTCAGCTTTCGAAAACACCAAAGAGATTTGAGAGATTTATTTGATTCATAAATCCTTAAAGTACATAACTAATAGTATGGATTCTTTTTTAAATCCTCTGAATTTAGTAAACTATGTCACTGGCAAAGGAACTGGAGTGAATATAAAAACCTAAGAATGAAGAGCAGGAGTAGGCCACATGGCCCCTCGAGCCTGCTCCTCCATTCAATAAGATCATGGCTGACCTGACCTTGAACTCAAGGTGCTTCCTGCCTGTTGCCAATAATGCTTGACTCCCCTACAGTTCAAGAATCTGAGTGTCTCTGCCTTCAACATATTCAATCATTTAGCCTTTGCTCTCTGGAGAAAAGAATTCCAAAGATTTGCAGCCGTTTGAGAGAAGAAGTTCCTCCTCATTTCCATCTTAACTGCTTATTCTGAAACCATGTCCCCTAGTTCCAGATTCCCCATGGGGGGAAACATCTTATCATCTACCATGTCAGAATCTTATATGTTTCAATAAAATCACCTCTCACTCCTCTAAACTCCAAACAGTATAGGCCCAATTGCTCAACCTTTCCTCATAAGACAACCTCTTCATCCCAGGAATCAATCTAGAGAACCTTCTCTGAACTGCCTCCATTGTAATTATATCATTCCTTAAACAAGAAGACATAAACTGGATACAGTACTTTAGATGTGGCCTCATCAATGCTCTGTACAATTGTAGCAAGACTTTCCTACTTTTATATTCCATCCCCTTTGTAATAAGCATAAATATTCAATTTGTCTGTAGCTGCATGCTTTCCATGTTTCATGTATGAGGATGCTCAGATTCCTCTGTACTGTAACATTCTGTAGTCTCTCTCCATTTAAATGATACATTGCTTTCCTATTCTTCATTCCAATGCACCTCACGTTTTCCCATATTATGCTCCATCTGCCAAACTTAACTTATCTACATCCCTTTGCAATTTGGGATGGATTTTCAATGAGTGGTCAGAAACCCGACCCTCAGGAGAATTCCAGGCCCCAACCCCGAATCTGAGCTGCATTGCTCATGTGATGCTGTTTTTCAATTCAAATAGTCTAATTGGCCAGAAGTCAAGCTTGATGCCCAATTAGAAGCACCTATAGGAGATGGAAGCTGCCTACCTGGTGCCAGCAGCAGAGGTCAGTGGTAGCCATGTTGGAGGCTGCCACTGTATTGCCAAAGAGAGCAGGCAGCTCCCTAGAGTCAGCAGTATTCACAACGATGAAAGGGACCATGTAGGCTAGATGACAGTAAGAGCACTGGAAATGGTAAATTAAGGTCCAAGAAAGGTCAGTTTTAAATAAATGAAAAGAGATTCTGATGGCCGTGCAGTGAACCTGATAGCCATGCACTAATGTGCATCAAATTGTTCAGATTTGTCAAATTAAAGATTCAAAATTGCAATTGCAAACCCACAAACCCTTTAACAAGCTCATTAATGGGCTGTTAATTGGCAGCGAGGGGGTTCCCCATTCCCTATCCTCCACCAGCCCTTTGAAAATTCAAATTTGTCCCAAAGACTTTAGGGTTCCAAGACAACCTCCCGGACCAGATCCAGCCACAATGGATCCTGACCTCACGGCCCTTTGAAGATCTGACCCTTTGTATCCTCCTCACAATTTGCTTCCCCGCCTATCTTTGTATTGTCTGTCAGCAAATTTGGCTACTGTACACACGGTCCCTTCATCTAGGTCATTAATATAGATTGTAAAAAGTTGAGGCCCCCAGCACTGTTCCTGTGGCACCCCACTAGCTACAGTTTGTCAACAAGAAAATGATGCATGTATCCCAATTCTCCATTTCCTTTAGTCAGCCAGTCCTCTATCCATGCTAATATATTACCCTCAGATGAGGAGATGAAGAGAATTGTTTTTTTGCAGTGATACAGAATCCCAGACTTTATAAATAGAAGTATAGTATACAAAAGCAAGAAAGTTTTGCTAAACCTTTATAAATCACTGATTAGGTTTCAGCTGGAGTATTGTATTCAATTCCGACACTTTAGGTAGGATGGCAAAGGCTGGAGACGGAGCAGAGCGTATTTATCAGAAGGATAAAAACAAAAAACTGCGGATGCTGGAAATCCAAAACAAAAACAGAATTACCTGGAAAAACTCAGCAGGTCTGGCAGCATCGGCGGAGAAGAACAAAGTTGACGTTTCGAATCCTCATGACCCTTCAACAGAACTGAGTAAAAATAGGAGAGGGGTGAACTATAAGCTGGTTTAAGGTGGGGTGCTTCATGCTCTTGTCAGGACCTGGAAAAATTTATTAATTTTGCTTCCAATCTCCACCCCACCATCATTTTCACATGGTCCATTTCTGACACTTCTCTTCCCTTCCTTGACCTCTCTGTCTCAAATTCTGGTGATAGACTGTCCACCAATATCCATTAGAAGCCTGCCGACTCCCACAGCTACCTTGACTACAGCTCCTCACACCCCGCTTCCTGTAAGGACTCCATCCCATTCTCTCAGTTCCTTCGCCTCCATTGCATCTGTTCTGATGATGCTACCTTCAAAAACAGTTCCTCTGACATGTCCTCCTTTTTCCTTAACTGAGGTTTTCCACCCATGGTCGTTGACAGAGCCCTCAACTGTGTCCCGGCCCATCTCCCGCGCATCCGCCCTCACACCTTCTCCTCCCTCCCAAAAACATGATAGGGTCCCCCTTATCCTCACTTATCACCCCACCAGCCTCTGCATTCAAAGGATCATCCTCCGCCATTTCCGCCAAATCCAGCATGATGCCACCACCAAACACATCTTCCCTTCACCCCCCCGGTGGCATTCCGTAGGGATCGTTCCCTCCGGAACACCTGATCCACTCTTCCATCACCCCCTACTCCTCAGCCCCCACCTAAGGCACCTCCCCATGCATACGCAAAAGATGCAACACCTGCCCCTTCACTTCCTCTCTCCTCACTGTCCAAGGGCCCAAACACTCCTTTCAAGTAAAGCAGCATTTCACTTGCATTTCCCCCAACTTAGTCTACTGCATTCGTTGCTCCCAATGCGGTCTCCTCTACACTGGAGAGACCAAACGCAGACTCGGCAACCGCTTTGCAGAACACCTTCAGTCTGTCTGCAAGAATGACCCAGACCTCCCTGTCACTTGCCATTTTAACACTCCACCCTGTTTTCTTGCCCACATGTCTGTCCTTGGCTTGCTGCATTGTTCCAGTGAAGCTCAAAGCAAACTGAAGGAACAGCACCTCATCTTCCGACTAGGCACTTTACAGCCTTCCGGACTGAATACTGAATTCAACAACTTTAGATCTTGAACTCCCTCCTCAATCCCCACCCCCTTTCCGTTTCTTCCCCCTCCCTTTTGTTTTTTCCAATAATTTATATAGATTTTTCTTTTCCCACCTATTTCCATTATTTTTAAATCTATACCTTTTATGCCCTGTTAGTCTTATTTCACCCCATCCCTGCTAAAGCTGTACCTTGCATGTCCTGCCATCCATTCTTAATTAGCATATTCGTTTAGATAATATCACCACCTTCAACACCTCTTTGTTCTTTTGTCTGTGACATCTTTTGATTATCTGCTCCTATCACTGCTTGCTTGTCCCTACAACCACACCCGCCCCACTTCTCCCCCCACCTCCCCACCACCGCGCCCCCCCACCCGCACCCCCCCCCCAACCCCCCTCCCACCACCCCCACCTTAAACCAGCTTATATTTCACCCCTCTCCTATTTTTACTCAGTTCTGTGGAAGGGTCACGAGGGCTTGAAACGTCAACTTTGTTCTTCTCTGCCGATGCTGCCAGACCTGCTGAGTTTTTCCAGGTAATTCTGTTTTTGTTTTATTAGAAGGATACCAGGGATAGGGGATTTCAGTTATGTGCAGAAGCTGAAAAAACTGGGATGCTTCTCTTTTTTCTTCTTCTTAGTCTGTCCCTCAGGATGAAGGATGGCTTGCTTCTACTCCAGTCCAATAGGTCCTGAGATGACTGGTAAGTCCAATGTACGATCTGCAGGCTCCGCCACTTGCAGAACAGCTGGTGTTTGGAGGGTCGGGTAGATGAGCTACTTGGAGTTTTGTGCACTTTCCCTGATGCCTCAACTTCACCTCTGCGTGTTCCTGATGAAGTCTCTCAATGTGTTTGGTGCCTTCCCAACTGAGCCTTCTCCATTTTGGTCAGTCACAAGCCAGGGACTCCTGTGAGTCGAGTGCTTCAGGGATGCTTTGAGGGCATCCCTAAAGTGTTTTCATTGACTTCCTGTGACTCTCCTTCCATGACTGAGTTCCAAGTAGAGCACTTGTTTCAGGAGTCTGGTGTCAGGCGTGCGAATGACATGTCCTGCCCAGTAGAACTGGGTTTGAGTGATTAATGCCTCAATGCTGGGCATGTTGGTTTGAGGTAGGAAGCTGCTGTTGGTCCACCTTTCTTGCCAAGGGATTTGGAGGATCTTGCAAAGGCACTGCTGATGGTACTTCTCGAGTGCATTGAGATGCCTGCTGTAGGTTGTCCAAGTCCCTTAAGCATATAGGAGTGCAGGGATCAATGCTGCCCAGTAGACCATGACCTTAGTCTTGGCTTGAGATCCTATGCTCCTTAGATGAAAATGCATTAACAAGTGTTTACTAGAGGTGTTAAAAATAATATGGAGTTTTGATGGTGTAAATAAGGAGAAACAGTGTCCAGTGGCAGATGTTTGCTAGCCAAAGGACACAGATTTAAGCTGATTGCCAAAAAAAAACAGAGGGGAGATGCGGAAAATATGGTTTTAATTAGTGCATAATGTGCCTTTAAGAATAATGTTTGTTAAGGAAGATCACATGATCTGTAGCAACCAATAAGAGAGTAGCGTGGGCTACCTCAGAATTCAGTGTCAAGATAGAGTTGGAGTACATTGTAAATAACCTTAATGCAAAAAGTGTCTGCAGGTCAACTCTATTATCAATAGTAGCAACTCAACCACCCTCACAATAAAATGATAATGAGAATAAAACAAATTAAAATAAATCAAATTAGAAAGAAATCGGCACTGTACCTCACCCAGTGATTGTAAGTAGCAAGCTCTATTAGAATTGAAGAAGCTATCTTCTCTCAAAATGTCATGATTTGGGAGAATTGATCCTTTTGAACCAGCCACAGACATTCAATCTCATTACATTGAATGCCTCACATTCTTTCTTCAAGCAAACGGGATTACGGTAGAAGAGGTGAACGATCCTCTTGAGTACTTGCGGGGGCAAAACCTAGGGTTTGATTCAAAGTTTGGTGGCACTGAGTGCCCCAGATTCGAAAAATTTCGATGAATTGGTGGACCTCGTAAAGGGTCATTTCCAAGCCAAGCCCTCAGTCATGATGCAGAGGTTCAGGTTTAATTCACGAAGTAGAGCCCCGGCTGAGACAATTGCATGCTATGTGGCAAATCTGAAGCAGCTAATGGAGCATTGTGAGTTCGGTGCAACGCTGAATGACATGCTCAGAGATTGTTTATTGTGTGGTGTGAATGAGGACTCTATTCAGAAAAGATTATTGTCCCAAGTGAATCTGGATTTTAAGAAGGCGTTGGAGATAGTGCTAACCATGGAAAGCACAGTAAGAGATTCAAAAGCAATACAGGGTGCGCAAAATGTCGCCTTCCTCCACATCAGGCAAGAAACCCCAGCCAAAAAGAGTGCAAAAATGCAAGATGCCAAGAAGCAGGAAATGACACCCGCTAGCCAAAGAATAAAGAAAAATAACTTAGCAGCGAGATAGAAGAATAATTTTAATAGAGGTGGAAGCAATCCATCTTTTAACAATTGGCAGTAAAAAAGAATCGAATGCAACTATTATCACAGAAATAGACATATAATGAGGCAGTGCAAGGAAAGATTCAGGCGGGCTTGTAAACAAGAGAAGAAGCCCAATGAAATTTACAATATAGAAAAAACAAATGCAGACATTTACTCGTTGTTTAATCTGAAATTTGGAAAGACAGAACCGATATTTGTCACAGTGAAAGTAAATGGCAAACCTGTTAGAATGGAAGTGGACATGGGAGCTTCCACGACAGTACCGCCAGGCATACCTAACAACAACCTAAAAACTTCCACTGCAGCACCAGGAATACCTAAAAATGAGATGTCAACTTCGTGAACCTATAACACAGGGGGCAGAATTTTGCCCTTGTGGGGCGGGCTCAGCGGGGGTGAGCGGGAGCGGCCAGGAAGCGTGATCGGGGCTACGACCGCGATTTCACATTGGCGGGCCAGTTAAGATCCACCCAGCGTAAGACACATGCTACAGCATTCAGCGCTGCCTGTGTTGGGGGGAGGAGGGCGAGTGTACAAGTTTGTGCATGAGCACGAGTGTACGCTGGAAAAGCTCCCTGGGGCATAGAGTTGCCTCAGGGAGATGAAGATTTTGAACAATGAAAATAAAGAATTTAAAAATATTTATAACATGTCCCTTCATGTAACACTGTCACATGAGCAGGACATGTTAGAAATTAGTTTGAATTTTTTTTTTAAATCACTGAATGAAACCTCATTCTGCCCGTGGATGAGGTTTCACAAAAATCCAAAAGCCGCTTGGTCTTTTCGCCTTCCCGCCAACCCTAAGGTTGGACGGGCAGCGAAAAATTTAATTCGCTAGGTATTTTAATGGCCTTAATAGGCCTATTAATTGTCAGCGGGTGAGCTGCTGACACCCACACGCACCCGACATCATCGCACATCATTTTATGCTCATTCGGGTCGGGCGTGTGCCCACCCGACAAGCTAAAAATTCTGGCCAGGACTACTTGCATGCCAAACAGCAAAAGCAGCAAGTGACAGACAGAGCCGAGCGACCGAACAACCAACAGATCAGAACAAAGCTCTGAAGTCCTGCCACATCCAGTTGTGAATGGTGGTGGACAATTAAACAACTCACTGGAGGAGGAGGCTCCACAAATATCCCCTAGGAAACTGTTCCAGTACAGCTACAACGGCTGTATCTACCCGGCTACGTGCAAAATTGCCCAGGTATGTCTGTTCAAAAAAGCAGGACAAATCTAACTCGGCCACTCACCACCCCATCAGTCTACTCTCGATCATCAGTAAAGTAATTGAAGAGGTCGTCAACAGTGCTATCAAGTGGCACTTGCTTACTGACGCCCAGTTTGGGTTCTGCCAGGGCCAATCAGCTCCTGACCTCATTACAGCCTTGGTTCAAACACTTACAAAAGAGCTGAACTCCTAAGGTGAGATGAGAGTGACTGCCCTTGATATCAAGGCAGCATTTGACCGAGTGTGGTATTAAGGAGCCCTAGCAAAACTTGAATCAGTGGGAATCAGGGGGAAAACTTTCCACTGGTTGGAGTCATACCTAGCACAAAGGAAGATAGTTGTGGTTGTTGGAGTTCAGTCATCTCAGCTCCAGGACATTACTGCAGGGGTTCCTCAGCGTATCGTCCTTGGCCCAAACATCTTCAGCTGCCTCATCAATAACCTTCCTTCCATCATAAGGTCAGAAATGGGTTGTTCACAGATGATTGCACAATGTGCAGCACCATTCCCGACTCCTCAGATACTGAAGCAATCCATCACCAAATGCAGCAAGACCTGGACAAATATCCAGGCTTGGACTGACAAGTGGCAAGTAACACTCATGACACACAAGTATCAGGCAATGACTGACTCCAACAAGAGAGAATCTAACCATCATCCCTTGATGTTCAATAGCATTACCATCACTGAATCCCCCACAATCAACATCCTGAGGGTTACCATTGACCAAAAACTGAACTGGACTAGCCATATAAATACTGTGGCTATACGAGCAGGTCAGAGGCTAGGAATCGTGTGATGAGTAACTCACCATCTGACTCCCCAAAGCCTGTCCACCATCTACAAGACACAAGTCAGGAGTGTGATGGAATACGCCCCAATTGCCTGGATGAGTGCAGCTCCCACAACACTCAAGAAGCTTGACACCATCCAGGACAAAGCAGCCCGCATGATTGGCACCACATCCACAAACATTCACTCCCTCCACCACCATCACACAGTAGCAGCAGTGTGTACCATCTACAAGATGCACTGCAGAAATTCACCAAGGCTCCTCAGACAGCATCTTTCAAACCCATGACCACTACCACCTAGAAGGACAAGGGCAGCAGATAGGTGGGAACATCACCACCTGGAAGTTCCCCTCCAAGTCAATCACCATCCTGACTTGGAAATATATCACTGATCCTGCACTGTCCTCGGGTCCAAATTGTGGAACTACCTCTTTAACAGCACTGTGGGTGTACCTACACCACGTGGACTGCAGCAGTTCAAGAAGGAAGTTCAGCACTTCTCAAGAGCAACTAAGGATGGGCAATAAATGCTGGCCCAGCCAGCGAAGCCCACATCCCATGAATGAATAAAAAATATCAAACAGTAATTGAGGAACATACCTTCAGATATATGAACAATGGTGAACATCAATTAAGTTTAAAAGAAACAGCTGCCAAGCTCAAAACATTAAAGGCATTAAAGTAAAAGGCATAAGCAGAGTAACTGTCCGTTATGGATGCCAATTGGCAAAGCTACCCTTGATAGTGGTAGCTCATGAAGGGCCAAGCCTCCTGGGCCGAAATTGGTTAAAGGAGACTAAGTTTACAATGAACTGAAATTTTCCTGTTGAGAGCAAGTGGGCTACCAGAGCTACTTCAAAAGTACGCCACCATCTTCAGTGACAAACTTGGGAAAATCCAGTGCCTGCAGGCAAAGATTCATGTGGATCTGGAAGCAACCCCTGGCTTCAAGAAGGCAAGATCAGTGCCATACGCACTGCAAGAAAAAGTCAACATTGAACTGAACAGACTAGAGAAACTGAGCATTATACAACCTTTGCAGTTCTCAGAATGGGCAGCACCCATTGTCCCCATCCATAAACCTGACCAAAGTGTTCAAATTTGTGGAGACTACAAACTAATGGTTAATAAAGTAGCTAAGCTGGACAGACACCCCATTCCAAAAATCAAAGACCTGTATTCCAAGCTGGCAGGAGGAACAACATAGACAAAGCTTGACATGAGTCATGCTTATCAACAACCAGAGTTAGATAATGCCTCACAGGGATTTGTCACAATTAATACCCACAAAGGGTGGTACCAACTATGTTTGCCTTTCGGTGTCTCCTCAGCTTATGCCATCTTTCAGAGAACAATGGAAAGCTTACTGCAGGGACTGCCCCAGGTTGTAGTCTATTTAGACGATGTATTGGTGACAGGATTCACTGACAAAGAACATTTGACAATCTTAGAAGAAATCTTAAAACATTTTTTGCAAGCTGGAGTGCATTTAAAAAACAAAAGTGCACATTTCATGTGAGGGAGGTAATCTATTTGGGTCACCATGTAGATTCACAGGGCCTCCACCCAGTTAAGGAGAAAGTGAGAGCCATAAGAGAGGCACCTGCATCAAAGAACACCTCAGAGCTCAAATCATTCCTGGGAATGAGCAACTATTATGGGTGGTTCTTACCCAATTTATCCACAATGCTGGCCCCTCTACATTGTCTCCTCACAAAGAACCAACGTTGGTCTTGAGAGGACACCACCCCCCCCCCGGCAAGTTGAAGCAATTGTTGCACTCATCCAATCTATTCGTGCATTACGACCAGGTGAAAGAATTGGTGCTGACACTGCTCCCTACGGATTGGGAGCAGTGCTCTCTCATCGGATGGATGATGGCACGGAACGGTCAATAGGTTACGTATCAAGAACGCTCACCACAGCAGAAAAGGGTTACTTGCAGATAAAAAGAAGACCTGTCCATCGCCTTTGGTGCCAAGAAATTTCACCAGTATGTACACCAGCGCCATTTTACAATCATTTCAGACCACAAACCACTGCTAGGATTGTTAAGTGAGGACAAGGCTGTACCAAGGCTATAGCAGCAAGAATACAACAATGGACCTTAATTCTGGCAGCATACGAATACACTTTCATACATAGGCCTGGCAATCAAATAGCAAACGCCGATGCCCTTAGCCATTTTCTTTCACAAGAAAATAATGAGCACGTCCCAATTCCACAGGAACTTGTGTTCTTCTTAGGTTCCTCGCCACTTTGTGCTCGACAGATCAGAGACTGGACAAGTCGATACCCAGTCCTAACTCAAGTATGAGAACAAGTGCTGCAGAGTTTCTGACTAAATGAAATGATACTTCAACTGAAGACATGAAATAACCAGCCAGTATGACATCTTATTGTGGGGAGCACAAGTGATCATTCCTCCAAAGGGAAGGGAGCCACTTTTAATTGAACTACACAGACCCCATCCAGGAATTTCCCGAACGAAGACCATAGCATGCAGCTATCTATGGTGGCCTAGGATGGATGGGGAAATAGAGAGTTTAGTAAAGCACTGTGTACAATGTCAGCAACTGCAAAAGTTGCCAGCGACAGCTCCATTGCACCCATGGGAGTAGCCAGGTAGGCCCTGGGTGCAGTTACACATTGTTCCCAGGAAAGTCCATGTTTCTGCGCATTGTCGATGCTCATTCAAAATAGTTGGACTTATATTAGGCGAAGTCACCAATGTCGGCTGCTGCAATTGAGAAACTATGTCAAAGTTTTGCCATTCACGGACTACCAGAAGTCGTCGTTTCCGATAACGGCACAGCATTTACGAGTGCTGAGTTTCAATGGGTTTATCAGCCTCAACGGTATCACTCATGTAAAAGGTGCACCATACCAGCCTTCCTCAGACGGACTGGCCAAAAGGGCGGTTCAAACATTCAAGGCAGGAACGAAAAAGCTAACTGGCGATTCCTTGGCAACCAAGCTCACACGCTTTCTTTTTCATTTACAGGACTACCCCTTACACAACAGCAGGTGTCACACCTGTGGAGTTATTGTTCAAACGCCATCTCAGGATGAGATTGAGCTTAATAAAACCAAATTTAGAGGGGAAGGTGGAAAGGAGCCAGGGAAGCCTGAAAACTAAACAAGACTGGCATAGTCGTGAGAAGAAATTTACCGTGGGAGAGCCGGTATACATGAAGAACTTCAGTGAAGGACCAAAGTGATTAGCAGGTGAAATAAGTGTGGTGACTAAACCTCTATCTTATCACATGGAAGTGGAAGGCCGGATCATCGATAAGCATGTGGACCATTTAAGGAAGAGAAAGACAAATCACCAAGATTTGGTTCCACCAGTGACCAAGACTGGGTCTGCGTTTCCTGTTGAGAATATTCAATCCAGGACAGGCATGTCTGGTGTTCCTGTAAGAGTTGAAGATACAGGACTGCAAGTGCCCACCGAAGCACCTGATGTTCAGGCAACTCCGGAAAAGGAGGTTCCTGACAAAGAAGCTGAAGTTGTGGAGCTGCGACATTTCACACATATCAGGAAACCACCTGAAAGGCTGAACTTGTAAATTCCTTACCCGGTGTAAATATTATATTGTCTTAAAAAATCTGTAGTTGTAAATACAATATGTACAACTGAGTTAAAGTGGGAAGAATATAGTAACAATGGTTTTATTTAGTGTGTAACGTACCTTTAAAAATAATGCTTGTTAAGGGAGATCACATGATCTGTAGTAATCAATAGGAGAGTAGCACCGGTTATCTCAACAGTCAGTGCAGAGATAGATTTGGAGTTGAAAGCACACGTGTAGTTGCTACCAAGTACATTGTAAACAAACTTATTGGTTCCACCCAAGATATGTCTGCAGATCAACTCTATTATCAATAGTAGCAACTCAGCCACCCTGACCACAGGAGCTGAGGAGAATTTATTTTTTTACAGGGCGAGCTGTTGTGATCTGGAGTGCACTGCCTGAAAGGATGGTGTGGAAGCAGATTCTATAGTAACTTTCAAGGTGGAAATTGGATAAACATTTGAAGGGGAAAAATTTGCAGGGCTACGAAAGAGCAGGGGAGTGGGACTAATTGGATTGGTCTTTCAAAGAGCTGGTGCTGACATGAGGGGCCATACAATTTCCTTTTGCGCAGTGTCAGCAGCCGAGAGACAACAGCAGAACTGAAACCAACATCTTATCTCCACTCCATCCCCCCACCACTCTATCCCCACCAACCCCACCCATCCCACCCCGCACCCACCCGCATACTCTCCAATTTTTCCAAGGCCATTTCCAAGGGGGCAAATGTTTATTTACATTCAGTCCACTGAGAGTACAAAATAATGGAACTCTGCACTGGCTTTGTTGCTAATATCTATCTTGCTGCAAACATAAAGAAGTTCTGTTCAACCCTGAAGTCTTTTAAAACTGAATATGCTGCATTCATTTCTGAAAGAAAAACAATTTCTGCTGTGCAATTCTTATCCACAAGGAATTCAATTGCAATCATCAGAATTTATTTTACTTGTGACCCTAGACAATGAATATATTACAATGCTTCAGTCCCACAACAAAACTGTGTGCAATAAAAACAGCAGTGCAGACTAGTTGGACAGAGTGATCTGCTTCCAAACTGTATAATCAATGATTTCTATGTAAAATCATGAAGGGTTTTCATAGCATAATAAGGAGGAACTGTTTCTGGCCGTATAAGAAGACACAGATTTCAACTGATGGTAAAAGAATCAGAAATGACATGAGGTAACATTTTGTTTACGCAGTGATCTGGAATGTTCTGCCTGAAATGATAGAGCAAGAAAATTCAATGGGCAGGATTTTCCTCCTGTCGGGGGTGAAGTTGAAGGGCGGGTGCACACAGGCACGCTTCCGATTGGCGCCCCCAATCAGGGGCACAGCGCCATTTTACGTGGGCGGGCCTAGCACGTCATCCGCCGGGAAGCGCTATGCGCTCCCTGTGCAGGCGGGGAAGGGAAATCTCAAAATCGAGAGTGCGCTCTTTCGCGCCTGCTCACGAAACAGTGTACTCATCTCCCTGAGGCTAAGTGCAGACTCAGGCAAATCGGCTCTAAATGTAAAAATGCTAAAAATAGAAAAATAAAATTTCCCTAATATGTCCCCCCGTGTGACTCTGTCACATGAGTTGGGACATGTTCATAATTTTTGCAAAAACTTCATTAAAATTTTTAAAAACCGACATGAAGACTCATCCCGCCCGTGGATGAGGTTTCATGCTTTTCCTTAAGGTTGGACGGGCAGGTCCACTAATTAGTTTAATTACTCTGTCAATGGCCTCAGTTGGCCATTGACAGGTCGGCTGATTTTGCTGCGCCCCCGCCTACTGGAAAATTTAAATGGGGCGCAGTGACATCACGTCGGGAGTTCCGCCCGACATCGCGCGTCATTTTACGCATCGGCAAGCGGGGGGGTGGGGCCCGCTCGCCAATAGTAAAATCGCTGATAGGAAAATCCTGCCCAATAATAACCTTCAAAAGGGAATTGACTACATTCCTGAAGGGGAAAAACAAGTTACAAAGCTGTTGGGAGAGAGCAGGGGAGTGGAACTAATTGGATAGCTCCACCAAAATGCCAGCAAAGTTATGATGGGCCAAATGACCTCTTTCTGTGCTGTATCCTTCTATGATTTCATTTCCCATTAGCTGCAATTAAATTTTGGACAAAACTGTACACTCAGGAATATAATACTTTTAAAAGAAAGAACTTGCATTTATGCAGCACCTTTTATAACTACAGGATATCCCAAAGTAATTTATGGCCAATGAAGTATTTCTGAAGTGCATCCGCTGCTGATATTTTACTAGCAGTGGAAGGGGCCCATACCACATGTTGTGGGTTTGGGGTGTCCATCCTGTTTGGACATCCTGTGTCCCACAAAGGGGCCCCCCCACCTAACCTCCGCGGGGCATGGGCCAGCAGGTGGCTGATGCCCACTGAGCATTCCTAAGCAGCTTTCTGGAAAAGAGAATTTGAATTTTGAGCCACTGTGACACCAACAGGCATGTCCCGCCCACTGTGTTGGGTGCTTAGCACCCATTTTCAGCCTGAAAAATGCCTACGGCTCCATCGAATTTCTAGGCTCACGAATCCTAACTAACACAACATAATACCGTAGTTTGCCAAATCAGCATATGTTTTAAAAATAAATTAAGATGTCAGCTGTGCCTCGATGGCAGTACTTTTGCCACTGAATCCACAGGTTGTGAGTTGAAGAGCCCATCCTGCTCTCATGTCCGACCTCCTCCACCACCTCCTCAGGGCTTGCCTGATAGGCCCTGGCAATTCCCAACCCCACTCACCCTTCTTCCTTGCCTGCTCTATTGCCACTGGTCCAGGGCCTGCTGGGAGTGAGAGCTGCCAGTTCGCTGATTGGTTATTGATGATGGAGTAATTCGCCAATGGTAATGCCATTGTATGTCAAGGGGAGATGGTTAGACTCTCTCTTTTGTTGTATATCGATTTCTATTTATCTAACTACTGTGATTTATCTAAGTGTTATTTGTCAATCTATCTACATCATTTTTGAAGTTTTAAGCTCTATTAATAGACTCTGCCCGAGTTGTTAATCTGTCTTGTCATTCTACAGATGCAGACTGACTTGCTGTATTAATCTAGCATTTTCCATTTTGATTTCAAGGAGTGAACTTGTTTCTGGTAAGCACTGATGGTCATTAAATATTCAGTATGTATTGTTTTTATTTGAAGAGCGGAAAGATGCAAATTCAATTGTTAACATTTATGAATCCAGTGCTGTGGCAGAAAAAGAGTTCCTTCATTTACGTTCTCAGAAAACCAAAGAGACTCAAATCCTTTGGGGCTTGACAAAATACGTAATGAACCATAGATTTTCATTTATTCCATCTTAAAAGAAACTAGGCCAGTCTAATGTGCTACCTTTGAAAACATCCAGCAATAAATAGAAGATTTGCATGCACATATTATGCGGAAAGCCTCATTAAGAATTGTCAGGTTGTAAAACATTGTGATCCCCTAATGTCACTCCTGAAATGCCACTGACTAAATAACGTTATTGTGAATTTATTCATGATTTCTGTCCCACCTGCTCCAGTTATTTTGGAAGTGGACAACACTCAAACATAGTGTTCCAATCTCATCTATGTGGTACTATTATTGGGCTAAGCAACTACGGCACTACTGGCATCCTCTTTGTGCTGCTAACTGCCTCTGTGCTCAGCAGGGGAGACAAGCAGCATTGTTTTGAGATCAAGTGGTGCAGCCAGCTCGCTCTTCTTAAAGGCAGGCTGCCCTCATAAAGGGAAGTTACACTGAATAATATTGCTGGTATTTAAAAAATGGAAAATGGAACACCAGGGCAGAGAGTTCCAGGGTGACAGGTGCATTGTTGGAGGCATTAGTGGAGGTGGCCAGGAGGAGAGATGCCGTGATTTCAGAGTGGCCAGGATGTCTTCAAGGACCACCCTCAGAAGGGAGTTGGAGAAGATGGCCAGGGAGGACTATTACCTGAAGGTCTCCTCTGTTCGCAGATAATTGCACAATGTTCAGCACCATTCACGACTTCTCAGATATTGAAGCAGTCTGTGTCTATATGCAGCAAGACGTGGACAACATTCAGGCTTGGGCAGATAAGTGGCAAGTAATATTTACACCACACAAATGCCAGGAAATGACCATCTCTAATAAGAGAGAATGTAACTATCGCCCCTTAACATTTGACTAGACTAGCCATCTGAATACTGTGGGTACTGTGCAGGTCAGAAGCTGGGAATTCTGCAGTGGATAACTCACTTCCTGTCTCTCCATAGCCCATCCACCATAAGGCACAAATCAGGAATGTGATGGAATGCTCTCCACTTGCCTGGATGAATCCAGCTTCAGCAACACCCAAGATGCTCTATACCACAAAACAGCCCGCTTGAGCTGCACACCATCCACCACCCTAAACATCACTCCCTTCAACTATCAACACACGGTGGCAGCAGCATACACCATTTACAAGGTGCACTGCAGCAATGTGCCAAGCCTTCATCAACAGCACTTTCCAGACCAGCATCCTCTATCACTTAGAAGATCAATGCAGCAGGGTCACAGATCATGGAATTGTTATGGTGCAGAAGGAGGCTATTTGGCCCATCGTGTCTGCACCTCTCCCCATAACCCTGCCCATTTTCTATTTTCAGATAACAGTCTAATTCCCTTTTGAATGCTCCAGTTGAACCTGCCTCCACCACACTCTCAGGCAGTACATTCCGGGCCCTGCAAGAAAAGGTTTTTCCTCCTATCACTATTGCTTCTTTTACTAATTACTTTAAATCTGTGCCCTCTGGTTCTTGATCCTTTCATAAGTGGGAACATTCTCCCTATCTACTCTGTCCAGACTCCTCATGATTTTGAATACCTCTATCAAATCTCCTCCAAGGAAAGCTGTCCTACCTTCTCCAATCTATCTTCAGAACTGAAGTTCCTCATCCTAGGAACCATCCTCATGAATCTTTTCTGCACTCTTTCCAATGCCTTCACATTCTTCCTAAAGTGTAGCACCCAGAACTGGACACAATACTCCAGCCGAGGCCGAACTGGTGACTTATACAAGTCGAACATAACCTCCATGCACTGGTACTCTATTGCCCCTATCACTAAAACCCAGGATACTGTATACTTTATTAACTGCTCTTTCAACCTGTCCTGCCATCTTCAATGACTTATGCATATATACACCCAGGTCCCTCTGCTCCTGCACTCACCTTCGGGTTGTACCTCCTATTTTATACTGCAGAGTTGAGGAATCTTATTCTTATCAAGGGCCACATAGACAAAATCAGCCATGGACCACACACACACATAAAAATCAACATAATTTATTTTCTTTTAGAGAGAATATAGAAATGTTCAACTCCCCCACTGCTTTAAAGCGAAGGCTGAGTTTGCTTTTCCTTAATGAGTCCGGTTATTGTAATTTCTACGCCATCCACAATGACTGGTAATTTGGTCTGCATTACTGCCACTTCCAAAACCTCCTGCTCATCACTACCATGTTTGCCAGAGGCATGAACACTGTGGGCTATGTCTGCTGCTGGTAGTGACCTTTAAATGGTGGAGTTTGGCTCACCACCACCTTCTCAAGGGCAATTAGGGATGGGCAATAAATGCTGGCCTAGCGAGTGACGCCCACATCCCATGAATGAATAATAAAAAGATGGCACAGTCTGAAGTTGCATCCCTTGTTAAACTTGGTTGGGTTCTGGGACCAGACTTCGTTATGGAGTGGTCCTCCGATATGCCCTGGCGTCCTTCTTTTCTCATCCTCCAGGGAGAGTATGGTCCTGAGGCCAATTCCCACGGTGTTACAGAAGAGTGGCAGCAAACAGAAATGGACAGGGTCGCTTTGAAAGAACAGAACTGGGTCTGCACTGAACACCAGCTGAAATGGTAACAAAATGAGCGCACTGTTTAACAGCGGGAATATGACAGGAAGTCCCCATCAGGCAATGTGTAGCCTCGGCCTGATTTTAAAAAATCTCACAATCGGGTAAACAACTCAGGGATTCACAAGGCGCCACTGAGTTCTGGATTTCCAACTTAGAACCAGAAACATTGAGAGTGCTGATTGGCAGAACAGGACAAAGGCCTTCTCTTTGTCATGTTAAATAAGAATAAAATATTAACCACTTAGCAGAGGCCACGTTAACACAGAGAGAGGGAGTAAAGGTACGATCTTATTCTACCCAGGGGAGAGTTTTAATATTCAACCATCCCAAACAATACTTAATCACTGCGAGGAGACTTCTAACCATCCACGGAGGTGACCTTATTAGAGTCTTTGTTTCTGATGTGAGCAAGTTTGCTTTAAGGTTAACTGACTTAATTGCAATAGTTACTTCCTTGAACACCTGAAAGAAATTTGCTGCTCACAAATATTTTACTCTCTGAGTTAACCGTTAGTGCGCAGAGGTATTCAGAAGCTTGATGTAGGCATTTTCAATAACACTGGGATAGCACAGGGAGAAGTAATGAACTGAAGCACATCCTGATGCAAGTAGTGATTTTAACACCATGATTCTGTTAAGATTCCAATAATTCTCTGAGAATATTCAAAGCTTTATCTGACCATCTATCAGTGAGCTGACACTCCCAGCTGATGTATGGTCAGTCTGTCTGCTGCTGATTCCTCATCCCAGACCCTGCTCTAAGTATTAGAAAATAGCATTTGAAATAATAGAAAATGGGACAAGAAAAATCTGTTAAAACAAACATATGATACACAAGAATACTGAAATTACCGAGTGCCTGTTGAATTTTAAATTCACAATTGATATAAATTTATAATTCGGCGTAGTTGCAAGTGCAGCGAACTGAAATATATTTCCATAAAAACAAAAAAACTGCGGATGCTGGAAATCCAAAACAAAAACAGAATTACCTGGAAAAACTCAGCAGGTCTGGCAGCATCGGCGGAGAAGAAAAGAGTTGACGTTTCGAGTCCTCATGACCCTTCGACAGAACTTGCGTTCGAGTCCAAGAAAGAGTTGAAATATAAGCTGGTTTAAGGTGTGTGTGGGGGGCGGAGAGATAGAGAGACAAAGAGGTGGGGGGGGGGGGGTGGGGGTGTGTGGTTGTAGGGACAAACAAGCAGTGATAGAAGCAGATCATCAAAAGATGTCAACGACAATAGTACAATAGAACACATAGGTGTTAAATTTAAAGTTGGTGATATTATCTAAACGAATGTGCTAATTAAGAATGGATGGTAGGGCACTCAAGGTATAGCTCTAGTGGGTTTTTTTTATATATATAATGGAAATAGGTGGGAAAAGGAAAATCTTTATAATTTATTGGAAAAAAAAAGGGAAGGGGGAAACAGAAAGGGGGTGGGGATGGGGGAGGGAGCTTACGACCTAAAGTTGTTGAATTCAATATTCAGTCCAGAAGGCTGTAAAGTCCCTAGTCGGAAGATGAGGTGTTGTTCCTCCAGTTTGCGTTGGGCTTCACTGGAACAATGCAGCAAGCCAAGGACAGACATGTGGGCAAGAGAGCAGGGTGGAGTGTTGAAATAGCAAGCGACAGGGAGGTTTGGGTCATTCTTGCGGACAGACCGCAAGAGGAGTCCTCTCCCAGTTCAACGGATCCTTTTACCCATCTCCAATATTCTCCCTCCACCTGGACCCCTCCCTCTGGATTCTTACCTTCTCTCGACCTTTTCATTGAGAACTGTCGGCGCGACCTTAGTCGTCTCAATTTCTCTGCTCCTCTCACCCATTCTAACCTGTCTCTCTCTGAATTTACTGCACTCCATTCTCTCAGGTCCAACCCTGACATTGTCATCAAACCCGCTGACAAGGGTGGTGCTGTTGTTGTCTGGCGCACTGACCTCTACCTTGCGGAGGCTGAGCGTCAACTCGCAGACACTTCCTCCTACCTCTCCCTGGACCATGACCCCACCACTGAACATCAAGCCATTGTTTCCAGGACTGTCACTGACCTCATCTCCTCTGGGGATCTCCCTCCCACAGCTTCCAACCTGATAGTCGCCCAACCTCGGACGGCCCGCTTCTATCTCCTACCCAAAATCCACAAACAGAACTGCCCCGGTAGACCGATCGTCTCAGCTTGCTCCTGCCCCACAGAACTCATTTCTTGTTATCTTGACTCCCTTCTCTCTCCCCTTGTCCAGTCCCTTCCCACCTACATCCGTGATTCCTCTGACACCTTACGTCACATCAACAATTTCCAGTTCCCTGGCCCCAACCGCTTACTCTTCACCATGGACATCCAATCCCTCTACACCTCCATCCCCCACCAGGATGGTCTGAGGGCCCTTAGCTTCTTCCTTGAACAGAGGCCCGAACAATCCCCATCCACCACTACTCTCCTCCGTCTGGCTGAACTTGTTCTCACACTGAACAATTTCTCCTTCAACTCCTCTCACTTCCTCCAAATAAAAGGTGTGGCTATGGGTACCCGCATGGGCCCCAGCTGTCTGTCTCTTTATGGGGTATGTGGAACATTCCTTGTTGCAGTCCTACTCCGGCCCCCTTCCACAACTCTTTCTCCGGTACATCGATGATTACTTCGGTGCCGCTTCATGCTCTCGTCAGGACTTGGAAAAATTTATTAATTTTGCTTCCAATCTCCACCCCTCCATCATTTTCACGTGGTCCATCTCTGACACTTCCCTTCCCTTCCTTGACCTCTCTGTCTCAATCTCTGGTGATAGACTGTCCACCAATATCCATTACAAACCCACCGACTCCCACAGCTATCTCGACTACAGCTCCTCACACCCTGCTTCCTGTAAGGACTCCATCCCATTCTCTCAATTCCTTCGCCTCCGTCGCATCTGTTCCGATGATGCTACATTCAAAAACAGTTCCTCTGACATGTCCTCCTTCTTCCTTAACCGAGGTTTTCCACCCACGGTCGTTGACAGGGCCCTCAACCGTGTCCGGCCCAGCTCCCGCACATCCGCCCTCACGCCTTCTCCTCCCTCCCAGAAACATGATAGGGTCCCCCTTGTCCTCACTTATCACCCCACCAGCCTCCGCATTCAAAGGATCATCCTCCGCCATTTCCGCCAACTCCAGCATGATGCCACCACCAAACACATCTTCCCTTCACCCCCCTTATCGGCATTCCGTAGGGATCGCTCCCTCCGGGACACCCTGGTCCACTCCTCCATCACCCCCTACTCCTCAACCCCCTCCTATGGCACCACCCCATGCCCACGCAAAAAATGCAACACCTGCCCCTTCACTTCCTCTCTCCTCACCGTCCAAGGACCCAAATACTCCTTTCAAGTGAAGCAGCATTTCACTTGCATTTCCCCCAACTTAGTCTACTGCATCCGTTGCTCTCAATGTGGTCTCCTCTACATTGGAGAGACCAAACGTAAACTGGGCGACCGCTTTGCAGAACACCTGCGGTCTGTCCGCAAGAATGACCCAAACCTCCCTGTCGCTTGCCATTTCAACACTCCACCCTGCTCTCTTGCCCACATGTCTGTCCTTGGCTTGCTGCATTGTTCCAGTGAAGCCCAACGCAAACTGGAGGAACAACACCTCATCTTCCGACTAGGGACTTTACAGCCTTCTGGACTGAATATTGAATTCAACAACTTTAGGTCGTAAGCTCCCTCCCCCATCCCCACCCCCTTTCTGTTTCCCCCTTCCCTTTTTTTTCCAATAAATTATAAAGATTTTCCTTTTCCCACCTATTTCCATTATATATAAAAAAAAACCCACTAGAGCTATACCTTGAGTGCCCTACCATCCATTCTTAATTAGCACATTCGTTTAGATAATATCACCAACTTTAATTTTAACACCTATGTGTTCTATTGTACTATTGTCGTTGACATCTTTTGATGATCTGCTTCTATCACTGCTTGTTTGTCCCTACAACCACACACCCCAACCCCCCCCTCCACCTCTTTGTCTCTCTATCTCTCTGCCCCCCACACACACCTTAAACCAGCTTATATTTCAACTCTTTCTTGGACTCGAACGCAAGTTCTGTCGAAGGGTCATGAGGACTCGAAACGTCAACTCTTTTCTTCTCCGCCGATGCTGCCAGACCTGCTGAGTTTTTCCAGGTAATTCTGTTTTTGTTTTGAAATATATTTCCGCCTGGCTCTCAATCAATGACTTCAGGCATTTGAAGCAAGTTGGGAAACCAGTAAATGACCAAAGGAATAACTGACCAACTGTTGTGGTGATTTATATATTTATCTCAGTAACAGCCATACAGCAGTGCCACTTCAAAGGCCGCAGGGCAACATTATGGGGAGAGCTCACTGCTATTTTGCCTTGTGTTCAGCCTCTGCTGCGTGTCTTCATAAGGAGAATCTCCGAGCGAGATTGGAATTAGAAAACGTTCTAGCAAAAGCATTGGCTCCTTAGCCACATAGATTATGTTTCGCTTGGCAAAGAAGCACACATTGTGTGGTTCGGTATTTTGTTGGGTTCCAGACGTGTTTCAAAGTAATTAGCAACACATGATAATTCCATAACGCAGCATTTTTAAACGACATATAGAAGCAGCAAATGTTTTTGGGCTAGCTAGCAGCTGACTGCCTGTTAAGAAATTTGCTTATGAATAGGCTTTGCTGAAAGAGGCAGTATTTGCATGAAATTGTTTGCAAGCTGCTTATTAATTCATGTAGACTCTGTATTTTCTTTATTCTATGACTATTTATTTAGGAGTTGTTTTCTCTGGTATATTTTTTGAAATCTCACCGCAGGCTGGATGAAAAAGTGCAATGGACCACATCAAGCCCTGGGACCGGGGGTTCCCCACCCCTGTTATACCATCTGTCCCTGTTCTTTCTACCAATATGAATCATTTCACATTTTTCTGCATTGAACTTCATCTGGCACCTGTCTATCCATTCCATCAGCTTGTCTATGTCTTTTTGAGGTTCTAGCGCATGGAAACACCACCATCTGTAAGTTCTCCTCTAAGCCACACACCATCCTAACTTGGAACATCACGGTTTCTTCACTGTCGCTGGGTCACAACCCTGGAGTTCCATTCCGAACAGCATTGTGAGAGTATGCCAGGTGGTCTACAGCAATTTAAACAGTCGATTCACCACCGCCTTCTCAAGGTCATTTAGGCATGGACAGTAAATGCTGGCCTAGCCAGTGATGCTCACATCTCATGAATAAATAAAAAACAAAATCCTACAACATTGTGCTTAGGAGCAGCTCACCACAACATCTCCAAAAACACAGCAGAGTACTTCCAGACAGTTTGCAATTGAAGAAATCCTTAAACCTTACCTGCAATTCGGATGCCTGGCCCTTTGAGGGATATAAGCGCAGAGCCCATTTTGCTACTTCATGCTTGTTGTTTGATGAGTGATTGATGAATTTGTTGCCTGCACCTGCCAGATGTAAATTAGGTTTCCTGGCATTGTATTAGTTGGTTGGGCTATTCACAGCATGCTGCGGAGCCCCTCGCATGCATCCTTTTCCTGACAGAACATTGCACAGGCCATTCAGGAAGCAGCCAATGGCACATCACACCCCAACAATGAGGCGCTAACCTGAGGCAGTGCTAGGCCAATCAACTTTGTGCTCTTATTGTTATATGCTCATTCAAAATGGAAATACTGCTCTGACTCCTATGGAAAATCAGAAGTACAGAACAAGTTGTTGAATAGAGCAGGTCTCAGAACAGTGTTAGCGGGCAACAAATGCTATTGCTGAATGGCTATTGGGTTCAAAAGCCCATTTAGTACTCAGTAAAAAAGGAGATTGAGTTATACTATGTCCCTTTAATAATTAATCCATCGAGATAAAAAAAGATACATTTACCAAACCTTGCACGCAAAGAGGATTCCTTTATGCATGCACTGTAATACCATCACTATCTAAATTCCCAATAAGGTTAGTTATGCATAAGCTTCCAGCTATTCTGATCTCCATATTATAAATAGGATATGGAGGCAGTGCAGAGAGTGCAAAAAGATCTACACTAATGAGAGCAGAACTGCAAGGCTATAACTATCAGAAAAGACTGAACAGTCACAAGAAGGCTGTCAGAGGACCTGATAGAGGCCTTCAAAATAATGAAGGGGTTCGATAGGTATTGTGAAAGTGTTTCCACTTCTGGGTAAATCTTAAACTAAGGTCATAAATATAAGATGGACACTAATAAAACCAGTCGATAATTCAGAAGAAACTTCTTCACCAGATAGTGGCTAGAATATGTAAATTACTACCATATTTTTATAATTCCTTCATTCTTGGGATGTGGGCATCGCTGGCCAGGCTGGCATTTATTGCCCATCCCTAAATGCCCTTGAGAAGGTGGTGGTGAGTTGCTTTCTTGAACCGCTACAGTCCATGTGGTGTAGGTACACCCACAGTGCTGTTAAGGAGGGAGTTCCAGGATTTTGACCCAGCGATACTGAAGGAATGACAATATATTTCCAAGTCAGAATGGTGGGTGGTTTGGAGGGGAACTTCCAGGTGGTGGTGTTCCCATGAATCTGCTGCCCTTGTCCTTCTAGGTGGTAGCTGTTGTGGATTTGGAAAGAGCTGTCTAAGGAGCTTTGGTAAATTCCTGCAGTGCATCTTGTAGATGGTACACACTGCTGCTACTATGTGTGGAGGGAGTGAATGTTTGTGGATGGGGTGCCAATCAAGCAGGCTGCTATGTCCTGGATGATGTCAAGCTTCTTGAGTGTTGTTGGAGCTGCATTTATCTAAGCAAGTGGAGAGTATTCCATCACACTCCTGACTTGAGCCGTAAAGATGGTGGACAGGCTTTGGGGAGTCAGGAGGTGAGTTACTTAATGCAGGATTCCTAGCCTCTGACCTGCTCTTGTAGCCACAGTATTTATATGGCTAGTCCAGTTCAGTGTCTAGTCAATGGTAACCCAAGGATGTTGATAGTGAGAGATTCAGCAACTACAGCCATCTTTCTTTATGCTAAGTATGGCTCCAACCAGCTGAAAATTTTCCCCCTAATTCCCATTGACTCCAGTTTTGCCAGGGTCCCTTGATGTCAAGGGCAGTCACTCTCACTTCACCTCAGGAGTTCAGCTCTTTTGTCCATGTTTGAACCAAGGCTGTAATGAGGTCAGGAGGTGAGTGGCCCTGGCTGAACCCAAACTGGGCATCAGTGAGCATATTATTGCTAAGCAAGCACTGCTTGATATCACTGTTGATGACCCCTTCAATTACTTTACTGATGATGGAAAGTAGACTGATTGCACAATAATTGGCTGCGTTGGATTTGTCCTATTTTTTGTATACAGGTCATACCTGGACAATTTTCCGCATTGCCAGGTAGATGCCAGTGTTGTTGCTGTACCGGCTAGTTCTGGAGCACAAGTCTTTCAGACTATTGCCGGAATATTGTCAGGGCCATAGCCTTTGCACAATCCAGTGCCTTCAGCTATTTCTTGATATCATGTGGAGTGAATCAAATTGGCTGAAGACTGGCATCTGTGATGCAGGGGACCTCTGAAGGAGGCCGAGGTGGATCATTCATTCGGCACTTCTGGCTGAAGATTGTTGTGAATGCTTCAGCCTTATCTTTTGCATTGGTGTTCTGTGCTCCCTCATCATTGAGGATGGGGATATTTGTGGAGCCTCCTCCTCCAGTGAATTGTCCATGGTGGATGTGGCAAAGCTTAGGCCTAATCCATTGATTGTGGAATCGCTTAGCTCTATCTATCATGTGCTGCTTATGCAGTACGTGCAAGTAGTCCTGTGTTGTAGCTCATCTTTAGGTATGCCTGGTTCTGCTCCTGGCATGCCCTCCTGCACTCTTCATTGAACCAGGCTTGGTAGTAATTCCCTGGCTTGGTGGTAATGGTAGAGTGGGAGATATGACGGGCCATGAGGTTACAGATTGTGTTCGAGTACAATTCTGCTGCTGCTGATGGCCCACAGGGCCTCATGGATGCCCAGTCTTGAGTTGCTCCATCTGTTCAAACACTATCCCATTTAACATGGTGGAGGGTATCCTCACTGTGCAGTGGTGGGACACTCCTACTAATACTCTCATGAGCATGTGTATCTGCAGCAGACAGGTTGGTAAGGATGAGGTCAAGTATGTTTTTTCCTCTTGTCAGTTCCCTCACCACCTGCCGCAGACCTAGTCTAGCATCTAAGTCCTTCAGGACTCAGCCAGTTCGGTCAGTACTGGTGCTACCAAGCCACTTGATGATGGACATTGAAGCCCCCAACCAGAGTACATTCTGCACCTTTGCCTCCTCCAAGCGGTTTTCAACATGGAGGAGTACTGATTCATCTGCTGAGGGTGTTCGCTACATGATAATCAGCAAGAAGTTTCCTTGCCCATGTTTGACCTGATGTTATGAAAAGTCACGGGGCCTGGAATCAATGTCAGACTCCCAGGGCAACTCCCTCCCAACTGTATATGACTGTGCCGCCACATCTGCTGCGTATGTCCTGCCAATTGGACAGGACATACCCAAGGATGGTGATGGTGATGTCTCCGACATTATCTGTAAGGTATGTTTCCATGAGTGCAATTATGTCAGGCTGTTGCTTGACTAGCTTGTGAGACAGCTCTCCCAATTTTGGCACTAGCCCTGAGATGTTCGTAAGGAGGACTTTGCAGGGTTGACAGGGCTGAGTTTTCTGTTGTCGCTTCCGGTACCTAGGTCAATGCTGGGCAGTGCATCCGATTCCATTCCTTTTCAACTTTCTAGTAGATTACTAATACTGAGAGCACATTTCAGAGGGCAGTTAAAAGTAAAGCACGTTGCTGTGGGTCTGCAGTCACATGCCAGAGCAGGTAAGGACAGCAGGTTTCCTTCCCTAAAGGACATTAGTAAATCAGATGGGTTTTTACAACAAGTGACAATGGTCATCATTAGATTTTTATTGAATTCAAATTTCACCATCTGCCATAGGATGAATTTGAACCCGGGTCCCCGGAGCATTACCCTGGATCTCTGGAATACCAGCTCAGCAGCAATACCACTACGCCACTATCTCCCTTGGAGTGGTTGTGGCAAATAGTAGATACATTTAAGGGAAAGCTAGGTAAGTACATGAGGGAAAACGGAATAGAAGGATATACTGATAGGATCAATTGAAATAGGGTAGGAGGAGGCTCGTGTGGAGTATAGAATAAAGCACAGGCCAGTTGGGCTAAACAGCCTGTATCTGCCTTGCAAATCTGTGCTGTATTTCAATGTATAATTCCAGCCTTTCTGGTAGGATACTGGGATTGAAGCCAACATGGATACAAAGGAGAAAGTGGCCTCTTTCAATGCTGTAGACTTTTGTGGTGCTATGAATACATAGCTCAGACTCTTTGTGTCTGGTATTCATATCTAACTAAGCCCATAGAAATGAAAAATATGCCATTGGATGGAAACGAGAATTGGGGAGGGATGTAACGTAGACAGCTGATCTAATCTGGTCATTTCCCACCAAGCGAGTTGGATTAAAATTACACGTGGCTCAGTACCCCACAAAATAGTGCAAGCATCTCAAGATCCTATTGAGGCCAACAGGTAAACACAATCCAATGGATGGAAGATTAGCCAGGGCATATAATTGGGTGGTAGATCCTAGATTCCATACTCCCTTGCCACATTTGAATGGTCCAGCAACAGTTAAAAGTTATGAAATTGGGATCACAAAGGGACACCAGCTGATACTTTTTTACACTGGATACTGGATTAGTTCAATAATCTACCAAAGATACCACAAAAGGTGAGTAAGTTTAAGAAGTAACTGGTGTGACTCTGGATTGAGAAGAAATTAAAGGTCATGGTGAGAAAGAGGGGCGGTGAGGTTGACAGACATACTGAGTAGAAGCGTTTTGGGAATATGATGAGGAGGTGAGATTGAGGGATATCGTGAGAAGGTGGGTAGGGTGGATTGAGAGGTAGAGTAGACCGGTTCAATGAGAGTACAGTTGGGCATGCTTGGAACACCAGGCATACACTAAATATGAAGTGTCAGCTTGGTGAAACTACAACACAGACTACTTGTGTGACAAACAGTGGAAGCAGCATGCAATAGACAGAGCCCAGAGATTCCACAACCAAAAAATCAGGTCTAAGCTCTGCAGTCCTGCCACATCCAGTCGTGAATCGTGGTGGACAATTAAGCAACTCACTGGAGGATGAGGCTCTACAAATATCCCCATCCTCAACAATGGGGGAACACAGCACATCAGTGCAAAAGACAAGATAATATTCCAGAAATAGTACAAAAGACTTGTGCTCCAGAACTTGTCATGCCCCTAGCCAAGCTGTTCCAATACAGCTACAATACTGGCAACATGGAAAATTGCCCAGGTATGACCTGTACACAAAAAGCAGGACAAATCCAACCCGGCCAATTATCACCCCCTCAGTCTATCCTCGATCGTAACCATCGTAAAGTGATGGAAGGGGTAATCAATAGTGCTATCAAGCGCCTTTTACTCAGCAATAACCTGCTCACTGATGCCAAGTTTGGGTTCCGCCAGGGTCACTCAGCTCCTGAGCTCATTACAGCCTTGATTCAAACATGGACAAAAGAGCTGAACTCCCCAGGTGAGGTGAGAGTGATTGCCGTCAACATCAAAGCAGCATTTGACCAAGTGTGGCATCAAGGAGCCCTAGCAAAACTGGAGTCAATGGGAATCAGGAGAAAACTCTCAGTTGGTTGGAGTCATACCAAGGACAAAGGAAGGTGATTGTGCTTGTTGGAGGTCAGTCATCTTATTTCTAGGACATCACTGCAGGAGTTCCTCAGGACCTCCCCTCCAACATAAGGTCAGAAGTGGGGATAGTTGCTGATGATTGCACAATGTTCAGCACCATTTGTGACTCCTCAGATACTGAAGTAGTCCGTGCCAATGTGCAGCAATCCTGGACAACATTCAGGCTTGGGCTGATAAATGTCAAGCAACATGCATGCCACACTAGTGCCAGGCAATGACCATTTCCAACAAGAGAGAATCCAACCAACTCCCTTTGACATTCAACAGCATTACCATCACTGAATATCCCAATATTAACATCCTGTGGACTACCATTGACCAAAAACTGAATTGAAGGAGCTATATAACTACTATGGCTACGAGAGCTGGTCAGAATCAAGGAACGCACCTGCTGATTTCCCAAAACCTTTCCACCATCTACAAAGCACAAGTTAGGAGTGTGATGGAATACTCTCCAATTGCCTAGATGAGTGCAGCTCCAACAAAACTCAAGCTGCTTGACACCATCCAGAACAAAGCAGCTTGTTTGATTGGTACTCCATCCACTGCCTTCAAAACTCGCTCCCTCTACCACCAATACATAGTGGCAGCATTGTCTACCATTTACATGATGCACTGCAGCACCTCACCAAAACTCCTTCAACAGCACCTTCTAAACCCGTAATTTCTACCACCTACAAGGGCAAGGGCAAGAAGATATATGGAAACATCACCTCCTGGAAGTTCCCCTCCATTCGACTCACCATCCTAACTTGGAAATATATCACCGTTCCTTCACTGTCACTGGGTCAAATTCCTGGAACTCCCTTCTTAACAGCACTGTGGGTGTACCCACACCACATGGACTGCAGCGGCTCAAGAAGGCAGCTCACAACCACCTTCTCAAGAGCAATTTTGGATGGAAATAAATGTTGGCCAAGCCAATTATACCCCCATCCAGGGAAAGAGTTAAAAAGAGGTGGAGTTGAATGTGTACAAATTGAGAAGGTGCATTTAGGGGATATGGTGAGAAGGTGGGTAGGTGGGACTGAGGGATAAGGTGAGTAGATATGCGTGTAGGTGAGGTGAGGAATATGGATATGTGTTGAGTGGTGTGAAGTTGCTGTTTTTGCACAGTGGATATGAGCTAACCTCACCACAGAAAATTAAGTGCAGTCATTTCAAGTCTAGGTATCCTATTAACGGCATGAACAGTGTTGATTACAGCCAATCAATCTGTCTGGCACTGAAAATTAACTTTGCAAGTGTGCAGTGTCATTCTTTCAGCTTCTAATTGCTGAGATTTTTTAAAATAATTTCTTTAATTTTAGAACATTAATTTCACCTCTTCTTTCTCTTTTTTCTTTCCTGATTTAATCTTTCTTCCCCTCATTTATTTCTCTTTGTGTACCTAGTTTGATATTGAATTTACCCCCTCTAATTTACACTTCTTTTTCAGTCCTTGCACTGTTAAATTTCACAATCCTTCAATCAGATTCACTAAATTCATACACAGTTGCTTGCCCTGTTCATTCATGTCCTTGATACCCAGTTTCCCACTCTGCAACATTATCAGCTCACACTTTCAGCAACTTCCCACACAAAGAACTTTAAATCCTAAATTGCAAGTCTATGTGATAGTGGGAATCAAAACTGAGGAGGTCTTGTGCCTCACTACATAGTTCCCAATCCTACCGAACCAGAAACCCTGGGCTGAATTTTACAGCCCCCCCAGCCATGTGTGCTTTTGGTGGGGAGGCACACATAAAATACGAGGGATGGCAAGACCACCACCTTCTCGCCCAACCCAATGCTGTCTCCCATAATGCTGGGGTCAACTGAGCTTGTTAACAAGCCAATTGTCCCCAATATTACGCTGCCCGTGCCAAAACACAGTTGGCATGGGCAAGCAGGCAGGAGTGGGCAACCCATTCTTTCACAAAAGTTTTTAAAAGGGCAGGAAGCAAGAGGGGTACTATCTTCAGGGGGATGCCCCCAATGCACGAAGGGCACGTTCCACAAAGGTAATACCCCACTTCCTTCCTCCCTGCCCGCACTGCAAAACCCGCTATGCACCACCGTCCCACCCCCTTGCCTCCCTCTGTAAGGTGCCTGATCCCTCCCTGCCTGATAGCCCTGGCTTACCTGAATCCGGGATCCATTGGCGCCTTCATTCAGGGCTTGCTTGCAGTCCCAGCGGCGCCCACTACTGAGCTCTGGCACTGCTGGAATCAATCAGATTGGCCGGCAGCTGCAGACAGCAGGACTTCCTCCCAGTGAGAGGTGGAGGTCCTACACTGACCTAGTTGTTGCTGCATGGCAGACCTTTTCTTATAGTCAGGAGGTGAGTGGGGGCAAGCATTTCATACTGTCTTCTCTATGCCCCCCTATAAATTCAGCCCTCTGGGTTTAAATCCTACTCCAGGACTTGCTGGCTATGGAAGGAGCATTCATGACGTGATTCAGCAGGTTAATAATTAGCCAGTTAATCCTTCCAATACTTCTCCACTATCCCCAAAGGGGAAAGAAAGTATGTGTGTGTGAAGGTACAAAACAAATAATTAGGCTCCAATAAATTATGGCCCATTGATTTTAGAAGAAAGACATTTTCAAATTATGGCATATTTATGATTTAATTCTGCAGTACGAAAGGCATCTGTGATGATTCAAGGTTTTGGAAAACCAAAGCAACTGTTGAGATCAATCATGCCAGGTAAATAAAAATGTTTTGCTTTGACAATTAAATGAAAGACTTTCTATTGTGGACCAGGCCACCGGAACAATCAGTCTTCATTATTATAAGCTTCAGTCAGGAGAAAAACATAGCTTAGGACTTTATGGAGGTTGATGGCCAAGATGAAACCTTTTCAGCTTTTTGGCCCCTTTCAATGTTTTGCAAGTTACTAAATGTGGAACACAGTAAAAGATTGGATCTATGTATGCACTGTTACGGCAAAAGGAGCTGGAATAAGGCCTTGTTGTGGCCATTTAAAGGACATAAAGCGGATGCAACAAGGCCCAATTTAGGGATCGATGTCCAGCCTCCCAAGGATATCTGAAAAACCTATTTTAGGCCCCCTTGCGGAAAATGGATATTGCAGGAGCT
Organism: Carcharodon carcharias; assembly: GCF_017639515.1. NCBI lineage: Eukaryota > Metazoa > Chordata > Chondrichthyes > Lamniformes > Lamnidae > Carcharodon > Carcharodon carcharias. The sequence continues at coordinate 25,081,335 of NC_054485.1, forward strand.
GGGCCGATTCCTCTCTGGAATCTTCAATGGTTACTAACTAAAGGGAAGGTTAGCAAAATTCAGCTCCCTTAGTGCTGAAAATGGCTGGGTTTCACTCTCAACAACGTCCACCATGTCCCACACAGATTTGCATTGCCTAAAGGCAATAGTTGTTAATTGCATAAATTAAAGTTAGATATAGGCAGGTGAAGGATATTGATTGCATGATTACTTGAGTACATATGAAGAGACCTTCCATGGCTGGTGGGCACCACGGGGTCTGGGGTGTGTCATTGACCCCCACAACCACATTTTGTTCTGAAGTTTCCTTTATGGTTTTGTGTTTAGTTGCAGTGTCCCATTAAGGGACTATCCCTCATTTGTTTTGTTAATTAGTTAATTTGATTTACTCAAAAGAGTATAATGAGACACTTATTGACACTGATGGTGCACTGCAGAGTTAGGAGCTATGCAATGTTTCACTTTGTGATAAATTTAAAACTGAGTAAAGATTAGCTTTTGGTCTCCTGCTTCACTAGTTGGCTGTTAGGAGTTTGACAATAGCATATTTGGTCCACGTGTGTGCCAGAAGCATGCAAAGTAAACAGATCTTGATGTTAGTCTGCCAGTTTGCTGACATCACGCCCAACCTCCCATTTTAGATCTTGCCAGATCCTTCTGTTCTATTCAGAAAGCCAATTAGTAAAGAATTGTACTGGAACCAATCCTTACAGTCTTATATTTATTTACAGAGTTAAACATCACAAGCATACACTTCCTAACTCAATCCCACCACAGTGCTTTCTGTGTATGATTGAAATTGCAACTAATGCCCAGCATCTATATACTGTTAAACACGATTAATATACAATTAACACAATCAATGCCCTTTCTTAAACAAGCACAGCAGAACATGTATTCAGTTACAAGAGGGAACCCACATGAGTGCTATTTGAAAGATTCAACTATCAACCATCTGAAGTTGAGGGCCATGATCACCTTGATGGCCACTGCAGTGTTCTCCTTGCCGTGTTCAGTGGCTGCAGGTGTTTCTTTAATTCTTAAAATGTTGCTGTGGAGTCAGAAGATTCAGTAGTGCCCCCTGCACTTTACCCCATCTCCACTAGCCATACCTCAGAGCTGCAGAATAGGAACGCAAACATGCCACTCCACCAAAATACCAAAATGAACACCACAGAATACAAAAAATGGAACAGTTTCTTGTTGGCTGAAACAAGGAAGATTATTTAGTTTGCTAATGATCCAATGCAGCTACCAAAATCATCAATGTTTAAAAAGAATTCATTACCTTTTTAAATCAGTTCTTTGGAGCTACTGCAAAAAAAATTTTTTTCTGATTTGGATCAAAGTCCTTAATTGTTTTCTGTGGCAGTAATCTACTTCCTCTTCCCTCAGCACCCACTGTCATTGAGAACCTGCCACAAATCAATATCCAACTTTGGAAGGTCTCCAGGACCAGCTTAAAGGGCTTGATCCCTTCAAACCTGAGTGGTTAGGTCAGACCTACCAATATCACATTGCATTTCTGAATGATGTGTAGGTAAACATGATATATACTGGAGCTCAACAAAATCCATATCATGTGGTTAGCACATTACATAATGCCTCTTCAAAGGGTCAGAAATCTTAAATTATTTTGCATCAATTAATCAATTCTTCAGTCATGACAATAATGCTTCAATCAGTCACGACAATAATGCACTTTGGATTTTCAATCAGAATATCCTTGCTCTCTTGTTTGAAAGAGGCTGACTGAGCTTTCAATAAGAAATAATAAGAGAATATCCATATTTGGAACAGCACATCCCTCTCTTCTTCATAATGAACACAGTGCATAATGAGGGCCTACTTGAATGAATACAATGGCTTTATTCTTTGACTTTTGATTGCACACCTTTGCATCACCAGCACAAACAAGGTAGAGTAGAAAATCTGGAACTTCATCCTTGCGCTAGAGCCATGCTTTGCACTGAACGTGTGTTTGACTGAGTAAAAACTGAGTATGGACCTGTGGCACAATTGACCTCTCTTGCCCGTTCGAGTGCATCCTCACAGCTTTTCATCCAGATCACCTGGCTTGAGAACTGTTTGCTGGCAAGGTCTGTTAATGCCACGACGCTATGGCTATAATCATGCTTATACAAAGTTATTAAGGGTAATGAAACCATGGCAGCTAAGTGGAGTTAAAGGTACAGATTGTCAATGATCCAGTTGAATGGCAGAATGGGCACAGGAGCTGAACGGCGCTCTTCTGCTCCTACGTTTCCCATCTATAAAAGAGACATGTCAAAGCTTTTCATCTTTTACTCATCAGGACACTTAACAAGAATATAAGTAAGAAAAGAGCTGATATATACATATATTAACACACAAGGCCCTGTTCTTTGCAGAAAGAAAGAAATGTACACACATTGTGCCTATTTCAGCTAAACAAATTGCCATTAGCTGACTCATTCCTCAGGGCAATGCCTTGAATAAGCACGGTTAAGCTGCCTGGTTTAAATTTCAAACAATGCTCAGCAGTTACCTGTCATTCACCATCACTGGTGCATTCTCCATGGCAACACTGTTACCAATCAGAACCCACTTGCCAAGCAATCAGCACTCTCTTCTCAATGCAATTGTTGTTTTCCCCTTATATTCATATTCTTGTGCAGTGTCCTGATGGGTGCAAGACAAGAAACTTCAACATGTCGCTTTTCTCAGCAATACTCAAGTGCTGTACTACCAAGTGACGATTTGAAAATCTTTTCCTTTGCTTAAGGACTGAAATGAAATTTAATCCTTCTGCTCTCTCAATTGAATGTAAAAGATATCATAGCACTATTACCAAGAAGAGTAGGGGAGTCTTAGCCAACATCGATGCAAAGCCAGCACCACTAAAACAGATCATCTTGGTCGATATCTCATTGCTGTTTGTGGGAGCTTGCTGTGTGCAAATTAGCTGCCATGTTTCCTACATTGACACAATGACTATACTTCAAAAATTCTTTCACTAGCTGTAAATTGCTTTGAGATGTGTTGATTTGTGAAAGGTGCAATAAAGGTGCTTGGCAGATCTCTTTGTGAACCGAAGTAGAGATAATTGGTGCATGGTAGCAGAGTCAAAAACTGGAGAGCGAGCACTCACAGTTGCGTAGAGAGAGGGATGATTTGGTGAAAGATCCTCACGTGGGTGTTCACCGCCGACCTCACCGGCATTGCAGGCACCACGTCCTCACCAGTCAGTGTGATGTCATGCTCCTCAAAGTGAGGGGTCTAATGTGGGCTACTCCACCTCCAGTCTGGGACCTCTCCCTCCTGCAGTGAGCCAGCTTCTCCTGCATGAAAACAGATGGAGAGGGTGCAAGCAGGACACGTGGCACCGTGTGGAATGTTTGTGTGGTGAGCGGAGCGATGGACGATATGAGGGCGCGCGCTCCAGAGGATATGAGCCTGATGGAGATGTGAGGGTGTGCGGGAGAGTTAGTGGTGTTGTCCCTGGTGGTGTGAGATCCCTGTGGATTTATAACTAAACTTTGCAATTGCCATCACCTTTGCTTTCCGGTCTGTCACCTGGAGCACTCCTAGTCTGTAGACATGAAATAGGCTGCACTCTGGTGCGCTTTAAATATGGTGCCTAGAGCAAGGAAGCGCTGAGGTCACGGCATGGCAGGCAAATCCGTGCCCACCTGCCAGCATTCCAGCATGTTTCCCATGAATGCATAATTAATAAGGTGGGATGCTCCAGGAAAGGGACAATACGGCGCAAAAATCTGCCATTGTGGCCAGCAGGTAAGACTTTATTCCCGCCCGCTACCACACTTAGTGCAAATCTGGGACGATTCCTCCCATAGTTTGGATCAGTTTCCCTTCTGTTGTAAAATAGGTTGCTTGATTCTGACTATTGTTGTCAGAGGTAGGGGTGAAGGTGAGACTTTACCCTAAAGACAGTCAGTGCCTTTGGAAAAGATGGGAACACCATAGGCATAAGAGATAAGCATTTGAGTATTTAGAGGTTACCTGTAAGGTTTCAGTTAATCTGCTGACGTGGGAACAACAATGCACATCCTTGTTTTTAAACTTAATTTAGAAAGTACTCTGCGTTATAATAATCTAATCAACGATATCAGTTGCGCCTCAGTGAGTGGCACTCTCACCTCTGTATCGCGAAGGTTGAGGCTTTAAGATCCACTCTCGAGACTTGAGCACATAATTCAGGTTGACGCTCCAGTGTAATGTTGAGAGGGCACCACATTGTCAGGTGCCTGACATCTTTGAAATGTAAAAGAACCCACAGCACTATTTCAAAGAAGAGCTGGAGATCTCTGAAGGCGGAGGGGCATGTTAGTGGGGTGGTGAAAAAGGCATATGGGACACTTGCCTTTATCAGTCGAGGCATAGATTACAAAAGTAGGGAGATCATGATGGAGTTGTATAGAACCTTGGTGAGGCCACAGCTGGAGCATTGTGTGCAGTTCTGGTCGCCACATTATAGGAAGGATGTGATTGCATTGGAGGGGGTGCAGAGGAGATTCACCAGAATGTTGCCTGGGATGAAACATTTAAGTTATGAAGTGAGGTTAGATAGACTTGGGTTGTTTTCGTTGGAGCAGAGAAAACTGAGAGGCGACCTGAGCGAGGTGTACAAGATTATGAGGGGCATGGGCAGGGTGGATAGGGAGCAGCTGTTCCCCTTAGTTGAAGGGTCAGTCACGAGGGGACACAAGTTCAAGGTGAGGGGCAGAAGGTTTAGGAGGGATGTGAGGAAAAACTTTTTACCCAGAGGGTGGTGACGGTCTGGAATGCACTGCCTGGGAGGGTGATGGAGGCAGGTTGCCTCACATCCTTTATAAAGTACCTGGATGAGCACTTGGCACGTCATAACATTCAAGGCTATGGGCTACGTGCTGGTAAATGGGATTAGGTAGGTAGGTCAGGTGTTTCTCACATGTTGGTGCAGACTTGATGGGCCAAAGGGCCTCTTCTGCACTGTGTGATTCTGTGAATTTCTCCCTGGTGCCCTGGCCAATAATTATCCCTCAATTAGTATCACTAAAACAAATTGGTCATTATCGCATCGCTCTTTGTGGAAACCTGCTGTCTGCCAATTTTCCTCCATTACAATGTCCGCACTTCAAAAGTACTTCATTGTCTGTAATGTACTTTGAGGTGTACTGAGGCTGTAAAAAAAGCTATATAAATGCAGGTCTTTTTTTTTCTTTTAATGGATGGCCAATGTTGATATCTATATCTAAGGATGAGTTGAGTTGGCAGTTTATATTAAACCAAATTAATGTAAACAGGTAAGTTTTAACTGCAAATGATGATATTTTGATAAAAAGAAAAGTAATTACATAGAAAGGAATTGGAAAGTGTTCATTATTTTATCATTAGTAGGAATGAATCTGTTACATAACTCACCTACTGTGTAGTGACAAGTAGTATTGTACATTCAGCAAACATGTTTAAGCAACCCACATTCCTAATAACCCCAAAAGCAGAAAAGAATGTCATACCTCAAGATCTTTAATAAAAAATCACATAGAACACAATGACATAAAGCTGATATGAATCGGACATATGTGCCACTTCTCCAAGTATTTGAAATACTCCTAATTATAGTGATAGGAACACCTCTTCCCTTTATTCCTGGCTGATCTACCCATGGATGGCAAAAAAACACTATTGAGGGGATTCTCTGTGTACTAAGAAAAATTACATCTAATGTTAGAAAGGACGAATTAATGATGACTAACATGGTTCATTTTGTGAGGTACATGTGGGTGTGTAGAGCAATATACTGCTGTGTGTTGCAGAGGTAGTGTTCACAGCAGTTGTCAAAGGGGCAAGGTCATTGCTGAAAAGGCCTTAGGGGAACTACTTTTTAAGGAAGGGAATTTTTACTCACGCACTGTTATCTTAAAGCAACCAGTTCAGTTAGACATTAAACCCTCTCATGCCCTCTCAGTATAAGATCCCACTGTAGTATTTTGAAGACGAGTAGGAGCGTTCTGCTCTGTGTCTGAGCCAATAATTTTATGCCTCAATCAGCTAAAAAGAGATTATCTGGTTACTTACCTCACTGCTGTTTGTGGGACGTGGCTGTACACAAATCGGCTGCCACATTTCCTATATTACAGAGGCTACACTTCAAAAGTAGTTCACTGGTTGTTCAGTACTTTGGGATGTACTGAGGAAAAGCACTATATACATGCAAGTTTGTTTTTGTGTCCCACAATAATGGTCTGAAATGCAAAAGTATCTACAATAAATAAGCATAAATAAAATGCAAAATCAATTCCATTAGTCTTTGCTTCCTCCTGTTATCTATTCATGGGCTTTTAAAACATAAATGTAGTATTATTAAAGATGATGGCTCCTGATTCACTTTATCTTCTCTCCTATACCTCCCACTCTTGGTGGTGTCTATCTGTATACCTCCATCCTTCATCAAGGATTTTCAGTGGAAAAAGAGCATTCTTTTCATGGACTGTCTATAAATTTCTAGCTTAACCAGATACCAAAGATTGCTCATGTTTTCCAGATGCAATGGGTGCTTACCCACTAGTGGCATTAGGCAGGAAGTTGTGGGGAGCTTGCCTGTAATTTCCCAATATGTGCTTCTTGCAGGCAAGGCTTGAAGCTTGGAACATATCTTCAGGAAACAGTCACCAAAGCTCCACTTATTTCTGTATCTCAAGACGTGATGTCTTGATTACTAAAGTTGTTAATGTTTTCAATGAGTAGCAAAACAAATGGAACTCAATCCACAATCCAATCCACTGCCTTATTCTCATCCTACATCTTGTTCAATTATATGACACTGTCACAATGGTGATGGGGCTATTCCATTGCATTGAATGGTGTGCAGATTATATGATGACTTATTGCAAATAAGTGTTTAGTCATGATGCTCCATTAATCATGGTGTGAGGTAGACTTGGCCCAGGCACAACCCTGAATCTCTGCCCTTGAACCACCAAGCTACATTTCTGATATCTAGCAGAGGTTTAGGCCCATCTCATCCCAAGACTGGCAAAAGTGTGGGCATGAAGGGGTTAATTAAAATGCTGAGAAATCAGCAAAACAAGCTAACAAGTCTTTTAAGATGGGAAATCTGGAACAATGCTTCAAGGTAATGTGTGGCAAGAGAACAAGGGAACACAGGTTCAATCTGATGAAAGGAAACCTTATTCTTACATACTGTGATATACACTCTTAGATGTTAGCCCTGACTCAGTGATAGCACTCTCATCTCAGAGTCAATAGATTGTGCTTCAAACTTTATTACCTGATTTTAACCCCCTATACCGAAGCTCACCACTACTGGGTCTTTCTTTGCTTCATATCTGGGTCTACTGTAGACTAATGGTTAGATATTGAATGCCATGGTTACTAAACAACTATTTTATTGTTGTATCATGTAACTCCCTGGATGACAGAAGGCAAACTGAGTGAACTTTAGTCTTTTTTTTTGCCTAGCAATTCCTATGTTTTTGACATTGACACAAGAGGGATGGTACTGATGTATATCTGAAGATATTAAATTAGTGCAAAAGTGTTGGAAGAATTCAGGAAATAGATTAGTAGAATAGGCAGATATATGGTGGATTCAGTTCAGCCCAGATATATTTTGAGAACAAGAAGAATGAAGGGAAGTGTACTAGAAATGATAACCCCTTATAGTAGAGGCACAGGGTTCATATTAATATATGAAATTCTTGGTTTATGCATTTTCATTAATCATTAAAACATGGAAGTGATGTTGAACATGTAGAAGATGTTGGTTAAGCTGCAGGTTTGAATATTGCTTGCATTTAAGGAAAAATATTAGATCCAGAGAAAGAGTACAGCAAAGATTTGCTAGAATAATATTAACAATGTGTACAGGCTGATTGAACGAGAGGGTCTTACCAGCCTTTGTTAGTATGTTTGTCTGAAAGGTCATAGCTATGAAACAAGGCTCAAAAACCTAAAGCTTTCAGAATAGAGAAGTTAAGAGAGTTAAACAAAAATTTTAAAAATTAGTAACTGGAAACAGAATGTTGTCATTGGTTGGAGAATTGACAGCAAATGAGATGACTCAGAATTTACATATCCAGATGCATTGTGATTAATATCTCACTGTTTATTTTTCCTAAAATTTTATTAGACAACTCTCAAAGCATTATGTAAAATTCTCTTAGGTAATCTCCCAGATGGATTACTAAGTGTTTCAAGCTATTTTTCAAATTAGACAATTGGATAATCACAGAATTCAGTTAATTCACTTGGGTGGGTGTAAGTTGAATAATGTAAAAGTTCATGCAAGTAGTTTACTTCTGTGCTGCAAGAGACAACAGGATTTCATGTTTATGACCTGGATGATATTCCAGCAGAGCAGAGAGCCCACATGTTGTAGCACTCACCGAAATCTCATTCCACACTCTTGCCTCTGAATCAGAAGGTTGTGGGTTCAGGCTCCACTCCAGGGAACTGAGCACAAATTGAGCACCAGGAGAAGGGAAGTGCTTGATCATGAGCATCTTCCTAGGGTCCCCCTTGGTCTGGACAAGGAATGGAAGGAGGACATGAGGCCAGCCCGAGCAGCAGCAGCTTCTGCAGGAGAGATAAACAGGAGGACAAGAAAGTGGAGTTCTTCCCTCTGTGGGTACAGGACATCCCTCCACTTCTGGACCTCCTCCACCAGTACATTGAGTGCCATGTTCAAGAAACTGTACCCTCTCCCCTCAATCCCTGAGCCATCCTACAACATGACGGTGTATACCAGCCAGTGCATTTCACATCCTCAATCAAAGTGGATGTGTGGACCCCACATGTTCGGCTTCATGAAAATTGCATTCAAGCAGCACTTGAGTGCTAAACCTGCGGGCTTCTGGTTTAACACCTCCATGCAAGTTCAAATTATTTTAATCAGCAATTAGAACCAAAATTGTGTGTTAAATCCAGGTGTTCAGACAGATGTGTCTAAATAGCACAGCACCATTTAGTGCCTGTTTTCTTTTCACCCTTTGGCCTAAATGAACACCCCACCTGGTTATTTTCACAATGCTGTTTGTGGGAGCTTGCTGTGCACAGATTGGTTGCTGCATTTACAATAGTGACTATCAGGAGGTCTTGTGGGTGTTTTCCCTGCCTCTGAGCCAGGAGCTCTGGATTCAAGTCCACTTCATGCCTTGATGGTCAAGGAAGGTATGTTCATAATGCAGCCAAACAGGTATCAACTTCTAAATTCTTCCGACATACACAATGGCAGGCAGTAAGAATGGGAGAGATTCTTAGTCAACCATGTGATGGAAAGAAATTTGAGGCTCTACCATCAATATCTATAACTCCAGGCTACAACATGTATATAAAGGTGTATGTTGTCACTGCAACTCACACCCCTTGGGAGGCCAGTTGGCTCATTTGGTTGGACAGTCAGTGTGGGTCAGACTGATGGCAACAGCATGGGATTCAATCCCTGTTTCGGCTGAGGTGGATTCAGGACCTGCTTCCTTGGCCTACCCTTGGCAGAGGTTGTGGTGCTATGGGTCAGACATGCCTTTGGCCAGAGATCTGAAGAAGAAGAAAAGTGACTCTGCTTCAACGATGTACTCACTTCAACATTAGCTGTAAAATGCTTTGGGACATCCTGAGGTTGTGAATGGTGTATTATAAGAGCAAATCCTTTCTTTATTTTACATTGTCTGGGATTGGCAGTAACCTCATAGAAAACTGAGTTAGATGAGGCACACTGGTCTGTCACCTTGCAAGAGACTGAGGAAAAGGGAACTCCCAGCATTGGGAATTACATTCCTTAGCACTGTTCCCTTAAATAGAGACACTGCCCTTTAAAGGACCAGGTTAAAAATCCAAGAGACAATGTGGACACACCCCAGGAGTGGTGGAGAGAGGAAGCAAGACCAGGGAAGTAGACCTGACTTATTTCAGACAAAAATTATCTTTTTAGGTTGGGATGTACATGATGCAGTGACATCATTCACTGCAGTGACGTTGCGGATGGATATAACACCCTTATAGAATTATTCAACCTTGCAGCACAGAAGGAGGCAATTTAGCCCATTGCATTTGTGACATTTCTTTGAAAAAACTAAAAATTTGTTCCACTGCCCCTCTTCTCTCCCCACATCCCTGTATTTATTTCTCTTTCAGTATTTATTCAATTAAATTAATAATTAACTAAACTGTTTGACAACAACCAGAAACAATCTGCCAAACAAAACTTTAAGATGCTCCCCTAAAGCCATACGGTCACAGTCATTAAAATCTTGATAAATCATCAGGTTTGACATAAGAAAAACATTCCTTTCACTCTCACAAACTTGCAGAGATAAATGCAAATACAACTGATATGAAGCTAATTAGCATTTATTATAATCCAAGCACTAATTAGCTTCATTGAAGCATAATCATGAAGGTCTATTCTTGTTAATGTGCAGTTTGAAGAAAGGATTAGATGAAAGCTCATCTTTTGATATGCAACACAAAAATATTATAAAAACAATATAGCGGCACTGAAGAGGTGCAAAAAAGATTTACCAGTATGGTACCGAGGCCAGATTTTCAAAAGGCTGTAGGGTCAGGATTCAATGCGGGCAGTGTTGTGACAAGGCAGATGATGTGTGCCAGGCAGGTCAAATCCCAGAGGGAAATTTGATCATGTGGTCACAATGATTTTGTAATTTGTATTTTAGTTCGCGATGCGTGCCCTGAATTCAGAAGTATTAAGTGTACCGCGACTTCAGAGGTTTTTAGAAAACTAAGTTAAACATTTATTAATAAAAGAAAAGATTTCAAGCACATACATAAGTCTACAAATTATTATAATAACTCCTAAAACCCCTAATTAATCTGGCTCCTAGTTACACCTCCGTTAAGGCAACAGTAAAAACAAATAGATTTAAACAGACCCAGGCAGAGCCGCACAATACCCTGGACAATGATACTCAAAGTGAGTTTTCTCAGTTTCAATTCCTGTAGACAGCAACTTGACGCACAGAGGCTGGAGACTTTTCACACTTATGTTAGATCTTAGAATGCCTTCTCCCCTGATGCATAACCTCATTCCCTTTATACGTGTTTCTCCCTTTTTAATGCAAATTCCATAGTTCCCATATGTTTTTGCAACTTTACTTTTCTCATAATATAAAGCTTTCATTGTACTAATTTTATCGTAATCCTTGGGAAAAATAAACACACTGTTTGGCATTGCTTCTTCTGGCTAAGTGTAACATCATACCATCTCTTTGAAATTCAAACTACTACGGTTTATCTAAAAATGCAAATTTTCCTTACACCTCATTCTAAAACTTCGGCTATGTTTACGTATTTAGCATTTCAAACCTAGCTTCTTGTTAATAACTCAAAAACTTCAGACCAGCTGCCTCCAATTCAATTAAATCCCACACACACAAACTATCCAAAATCCACTATTAACCCACTTTTACAATAAATCACAATATTATGGGAATTATTATATTTTCAAGACAGGCAGGAATTAAAAATCACAGTCCTGGAGGTTATCTCAGGATTTCAATGCCTCCAGGACAGTTTTGAAGTTTGAAAGGGCTGGTAGGGGGGGTGGGGGCTGGGGGGTGAGAGGGAAGGGTGGGTGGGTGAGGGAATGGAAAACATGCTCACTGCCAATTATCAACACTTTAAGCTCATTATGGAGCTCATATAGGGGCCTTTCAGTTCGGCATTAGAATTTTTAAATGTGTTTCCAGTAAACTTTTATTCTTCACTCAATGGACGAGGCCAGCCAGGCTGAGTGAGCCAGAGGCTTTGCAGTGATTGCTGGAATCCCCCACTTCCAGGGTGCCATCGACTGCACACATTTGGCCATCAAGTAGTCAATGGATGAGCTGGGTGCCTTCTCCAACAGGAAGGGATTCCACTCCATGAACATGCAGATAGTGTGTGACCACAGGATGCAGATTCTGCAAATCTGTGCAAGGAACCCTGGCAGCTCCCATGATGCTTATATCCTGAGACACTCCCAGGTGCCGAGGCTCTTCCGTGCTCCTGCCCAACTGGATGGATGGCTGCTGGGTGACAAGGGCTATCCGTTGAAGAGGTGGCTCATGACACCGCTCCATCATCAAGAACAGATGTAGAGCAGCATTACAAATGAGTCATGCCTCCACAAGGGTGATGATAGAGAGGACCATAGGTCTTCTCAAGATGCGCTTCCGATGCCTGGACCAGGTGAGCAACTCAGGTCTCAAACCAGTGTCCTCAACTTAAGTAAGGGCAATTACAGAGGTATGAAGAAAGAGTTGTCTAAAGCAAGCTGGGAAAATAGACCAAGGAGAAGGTCAGTGGCAGACATTTAAGCAGATATTTCATATTCATAACGCTTAGCAAAAATTTATCCCGGTCAAAAAGAAGAGCTCAATGAGAAGGATGAACCTTAACAAAGGTGGTCAAGGAGAGTATCCAATCCAAAATTAAGCCATACAAAGTGGCAAAAATTAGTGGTAGGCCAGAGGATTGGGAATTTTTTAGGAACCAACAGAGGATGACTAAAAAGCTAATGAAAAGAGGGAAAATTGATTATGAAGTAAATTGGCAATAAATATAAAAACAAACAAGAGCAAGAGCTTCTACAAGTATATAAAAAGAGATTGGCTAAAGTAAGCGTGGGACCCTTGGAGGATGCAACTGGAGAATTGATAATGGGAACAGGGAAATAGATAATTTAAACCAATGCTTTGCAAAGATATCAGTTAAGCAAGGAGCTAATGGGAGGAAAGATCTTGTAACAGTCTCCAGCACGAGAGACAAAGTATTTGATAAACGAAATGGACTAAAGACAGACAAGTCACCAGGATCTGATAGCCTGAATCCAAGGAAGTGGTTGCAGATAGTGTAGGCAGTGGTCGAAATATTCCAGAACTCACTGGATTATGGGAGGGTCCCAGCAGGTTGGAAAACTGCTAATGTGACGCCCCTGTTCAAGAAGGGAGGGAGACAAAAAGCAGGAAACTGTAGGCCAGCCAGCCTAACATCTGTCGTTGGGAAAATGCGAGATCCATTATTAAGGAAGAAATAGCAGGACATTTAGAAAAGCTCAAACAGAGTCAACATGGTTTTGTGAAAAGAAAATCATGTTTGACAAATTTACTAGAGTTCTTTGAGGATATAACAAGCAGAGTCGATAAAGGGGAACAGGTAGATGTAGTGTTTTTGGATTTCCAGAAGGCATTCGATAAGGTGCCACATAAAAGATTATTAAATAAGATAAGAGCTCACGGTATTTTGTGTAATGTATTAGCATTGATTGAGGATTGGTTAACACACAGAAGACAGAGCATCAGGATTGATGGGTCTTTTTCAGGTTGAAAAATTATAACTAGTGGAGCTCCACAAAGATCAATCCTAGGGCCTCAATTATTTACTGTCTATATTAATGGCTTAGAGGAGGGGGCAGAGTGTAATGTATCCAAATTTGCTGACAATATAAAAATAGATGGGAGGGCACATTGTGATGAGGGCATAAGGAAGCTGCAAGGGGACATAAATAGGTTGAGTGAGTGGGCAAAAACTTGGCAGATCCAGTTTAATGTAGGAAGTGTGAGGTCATTCTCTTTGGTAGGAAGAATCAACAGGCAGACTATTATTTAAATGGAGAGCGACTCCAAAAAAGTGCAGCACAGAGGGATCTGGGTGTTCCTGTGCATGAAACACCAAAAGTTAGCATGCAGGTGCAGCAAGTAATTAAGAAGGCAAATCAAATTTTGACCTGTATTGCTGGGGGGGTTGCATTTTAAAAATAGGGAAGTTTTGTTATGACTGTACAAGGTGTTGGTGAGGCCGTACCTGGAGTACAGTTTTGATCTCTGTATTCAAGAAACGATATATTGGCTTTGGAGGCAGATCAAAATAGATTCATTAGGCTGATTCCTGAGCTGAAGGGGTTGACTTATCAAGAACGGCTAAACAGATTAGGCCTCTATTCATTAGAGTTTAGAAGAATGAGGGATGGTCTTATTGAAATGTACAAGATTCTGTGGGGGCTTGACAGGATAGATGTTGAGAAGAAGTTTCCACTAGTGGGGGAACCTTGAACTAGGGGACATAGTTACAGAATAAGGGGACGCTCATTTAAAACCGAGAGGGTAGTGAATGTCTGGAATTCTCTACCCCGGAAAGTTGTGGAGGCTAGATCACTGAAAGTATTTTAAGAGGAAGTAGATAGATTTTTGAAATATTGGGGAGTTGAGGGCTATGAGGAGCTGGCACGAAAGAGGAGTTGAGGCCTGGGGCAGATCATCTTATTGAATGGTGGGGCAGGTTTGAGGTGCCGAATGGCCTACTCCTGCTCCGATTTCTTATGTTCTTATGTTCAGGGGAAGCACTACAATACCCCCCAGAGCGGGTGTCACTGATAGTGGTTGCATGTTGCGCTCTCCACAATCTGGCACTGGCAAGCGGGGACCCATTGGAGGAAAAGGGTCTTGACGCAGCTGCACAGGCCACAGAGGGTGAATCCAGTAGTGAGTCAAAAGAGGAGCACAGTGAGGAGAACGCTGAGGGCATGGAGGCAGACCAGTAACCTCCAGGGAGGCAGGGACTCCAGGGATGCCTTGATCCAACACTCCTTCAGCTAGGCTGCCAAAGATCAGCTTCAACCTCATGCCAGGGCTGCCGCCTCCATCCCAGATGTCTGAAAGGACCCTTTCCTTTGAACCCAAAGTCCACCCAGTATCTGTGCAATAAAGTTTAGAGCCGCTCATGTCCAGCATTAGATACTGGCGTGCCCTGCATCAAGAAAATAAAAAGGTGAAGCATACCAAGACCATTATGACAAGGACAAAATTTATCTCATTTTGGCAATCCAAAAAAATTTACATAACCTTCTGTGGTCTTCATTCCCAGACTAGTAAAGATAAACCAAGTATAAATGAACAGTAAATCACCCGTGAACTGTCCTTCTTGTGCTCATGGTGCCTTTAACTTATATTTCCGAGTGCTACGTCTTGGCGCCGCTCCCTTCCCCAACCAACCCTCGCTGGCAACTACAACGGAGGCAGCTGCTGGCTGTGGTGTTTTGTTGGCCTCGATGACCTTGGCAGCCGTCCTCTGGCTAGTGGAGCCTGTGCTGACCCTACCTGGGAGGAAGCGGCCAGTTCCACAGCTGGCATCTCCCCAGTCATTGCAGCCTCATCAGATGTGACAGTCACTGGTGGAGGGATGGAGGAGCTACTGCCATCATCCATAGCACCCTGAGAGGAGCCCACAGAGACAAGCCACTCATACGCCAATGTGAGGTCATTCTGGACCTCCCTGCTCGCCATTGATGGACAGGCACCTAGCTGAGATAGTGGATGCCTCATCCACTTCCTACACTGACACTGACCACCAGTGCCTGTGTGAGGGCTTACAGGTCCAAGTGCAACCTAGGAACCCCTCATTCTGTCCCTGGAGCTGTCACTCCATGAGAGTCACCACTTTCTCAATGGAGGAGACAGAGCGCTCAACCATAAGTGTCAACGCAGTGTTCACACTCTGCATGGACTCCTCCACAATGGAAGCAATGGCACACATACTCATGGATCTCTGCCTGATCCTCCTGCACATCCTGCTGGACATTTAGCATCTGCCACCTAATGGACGACTCCTGGGGCCCATCATCTGCCTTCGACTGAGCATTGTCCTGGTTCCCAGCAGTCCTCCGACTGCCGACAACCTGAGCACTCTCTGCCTCCGCCTGCACCTCAAGTGAGTGTGAAGTGCCCTCACCAATGTGCACCAATATTCTATCTGCTGATCTAATGCCCACCGAGGATCTGCGCTGATGCCTGCTTCAGAGAGCGGGTGTGACACAGGTGCAAGTGAAGCCCGGTGATCCTCCAGCATTAGGGGTGGCCCTTCAGGGTCCACAGAGCGATTGCCTGCTGGTAAACCTAAAAGGGAGAACAAGGACATGTCATTAGTTAAAGTCACCACACTGTCACTGTGCATGCCAGGCACCTTGGTGAGACAATGAAGATCTGCATCATGGTGCCCTTGTCTTTCAATGATCAATGGGGACTCCAGGTTCGAGGCTCCCATCAATGAAGGGACTACACTAGAAATGTTGCACAATCTGAAACTCTCACCTCTGTGCACTGTGCTTTTACCTTCGTCTGACACCCCCGCCTCTCTACGCCTGGTGGCATGGGGACCGTGCTGGCTCTTGGGCTTTAGGGCATCCTGCTTGAACCTGCTGAGCAGCAGGAGCTTAGGTGGGCCCCTGCCTATACATGCCCTCATCGCTTGGTTATTGCTCATCTTCTCCTGAAAGGACAGAGGAGGATTGATTAATCCACTCTCAACCTGCAACACCATTGCAGCCTGGCCAACCCCAGCTGAGGAACACCTCACAGGGCACATCCGAGTCTTGGCCCTCGAGCTGCAAAGCACTCAGTTGAAGCAGCCAAGGATCACCCCCTTGGCCAGCTCCGGCGTCATTGACAGTTGGCACTCAGACTCTACTACCCCTCAGGTCCACAGGGGGATGGCCACTCCTTAACACTTCTGCACACTGACCCATGCCAACATGGTACTCCCCCTTCCTGAGCACAGTGGGTCATTGAAACACTTCTGGCACTGCACCTATGTCTGCTCACCAGCGCTACCATCTCCTCCCATATCCCCTTGCAGTGGCCTCCTCCTCCCATCTCAGGGGTCAAGGGTGTCCCTCCTGGCAGCCACGTCCTCCAGGAAGACAGCGAGGGACTCATCCAAAAACCGAGAAGCCGAGTGCCCACCCGACCAGTCCTCCTGCCTGGCGCAACTTTCCACCTCAATGAGCTGCCAGCTCTAATTCACCAATAAATTCAATGGGGAAATCAGAAGTAACTGCTTTACACAAAGAGAAGTTGGAATGTTGAACTCAATACCATGAGAAGTGGCTGAGACAAATAGCATAGATGCATTTAAGTGCAAGCTGGTTGAGTACATGAGGGAGAAATGGAAGGGATATAATGACCATGGCTTTAAAAAGCAGATCAGAGGCTTGGAATTCTGCAATGAGTAACTCACCTCCTGACTCCCCAAAGCCTGTCCACCATATCAAGGCACAACTCTGGCGTGTGATGGAATATTCCCCACTTGCCTGGATGAGTGCAGCTCCAACAACACTCGAGAAGCTTGACGCCATCCTGGGAAAAGCAGCCCACTTGATTGGTATCCCATCCACCGCTTTCAACATTCACTCTCTCCACCACAGACACACAGTGGCAGCAGTGTACACCATCTACAAGATGCATTGTGGCTACTCACCAAGGCTCCTTAGACAGTACCTTCCAAACCTGCGATCTCTACCACAAGAGCAGCACATGCATCAGAATACCATCACCTTCAAAATACCGTCACCTTCAAGTTTCCCTCCAAGCCACACACTATCCTGACTTGGAAATATATCACTGTTCCTTCACTGTCGCTGGGTCAAAGTCCTGGAACTCCCTTCCTAACAGCACTGTGGGTGTACCTATGCCACATGAACTGCAGCGGTTCAAGAAGGCAGCTCACCAACTCCTTCTCGAGGGCAATTAGAGATGTACAATAAATGTTGGCCCAGTCAGCAACGCCCACATCGCATGAATGAAAAAAAGAGCTTTCGCTGAAAAGTGGAGGTGAATAAGATGTCAGAAGGTTCAGGTGGCGCATAAACATTGTCAGGGGTCAGTTGCTTTTTTCATTTACTTACGGGATGTGGGTTTATTGCCCATCCCTAATTGCCTTCTTGAACCGCTGCAGTCCATGTGGTGTAAGTATACCCACAGTGCAGTTAGGGAATGAGTTCCAGGATTTTGACCCAGCGATAGTAAAGAAATGGCAAGATATTTCCAAGCTAGGATGGTGTGTGACTTGGAAGAGAACTTCAAACGGTGGTGTTCCCATGCATTTGCTGCCTTTGTCCTTCTAGATGGTAGTAATCGTGGGTTTAGAAGGTGCTGTCTAAGGAGCCTTGGTGAGTTTCTGCAGTGCATCTTGTAGATGGTACACACTGCTGTTACTGTGCATTGGTGGTGGAGAAATTGAATATTTGTCGATGGTGTGCCAATCAAGTGGGCTGCTTTGTCCCGGATGGTGTCAAGCTCCTTGAGTGTTGTTGGACTGCATTCATCCAGTCAAGTGGAGAGTATTCCATCACACTCCAGACTTGTGCCTTGTAGATGGTGGACAGGTTTTGGGGAGTCAGAAGGTGAGTTAATCATTGCACAATTCCTAGCCTCTGACCTGCTCTTGTAGCCACAGTATTTATATGGCTAGTCTAGTTCAGTTTCTGGTCAGTGGTAACCCCCAGGATGTTGATAGTGGGGGATTCAGTAATGGTAATGCCATTGAATGTCAAGGGGCAATGGTTAGATTCTCTCTCATTGGATATGGTCATTGCCTGGTACATGTGTGGCACGAATGCTACTTGCCACTTTTTAGCTCAAGCCTGGACATTGTCCATGTCTTGCTGCATTTGGACATGAACTGCTTCAGTATCTGAGGAGTCGGGATGGTGCTGAACATTGTGCAATCATCAGCGAGTATCCATAATTCTGACCTTATGATGGAAGGAAGGTCATTGATGAAGCAGCTGAAGATGGTTGGGCCAATGACATCTCCCTGAGGAACTCCTGCAGTGATGTCCTGGAACTGAGATGATTCACTTCCAACAACCACAACCAGCTTCCTTTGTGCTAGGTATGACTCGAGCCAGTGGAGAGTTTTCCCTTGATTTCCATTGACTCCAATTTTGCTAAGACTCCTTGATGCCACACTAGGCCAAATGCTGCCTTGATATTGAGGGCAGTCACTCTTATCTCACCTCTAGAGTTCAGCTCTTTTGTCCATGTTTGAACCAAGGCTGTAATGAGGTCAGGAGCTGAGTGACCCTGGCGGAACCCAAATTGAGCATCAGCGAGCAGGTTATTGCTAAGCAAGTGCTGTTTGATAGCACTGTTGATGACCCCTTCCATCACTTTAGTGATGATCGAGTGTAGCCTGATGTGGCGGCATTTGAGCAGGTTGGATTTGACCTGCTTTTTGTGTACAGGACCTACCTGGGCAATTTTCCACATAGCCGGGCAGATGCCAGTGTTGTAGTTGTACTGGAACAGCAAGGCTAGAGGCATGACAAGTTCTAGAGCACAACTCTTCAGTGCTATTGGTGGGATATTGTCAGGTCCCATAGTCTTTGCAGTATCCGTTGATCTGATTGCCTTGTTTCTGTGCTGTATAAAATCGTCACACTTGTGTACAAACTCCTACATGTTCCTCTTTCATGTTATATCCATAAACACAATTTATAGTCTGCATCACACTAACCCTTTGTTCCTCTACCACCAACGTGGGTCTCGTTTTCTTCTTTCCCATTCCACTCTCATCCTCCGGTGACCAATCTTCTGTTGCTGGCCTCCAGAACTTTATGCTCTTTCTTTAAGTCATCTGATGTTTTTTCTGACTACCCCTTTCACCACTGTGCAGCAGTCCTGAGCTTACTGACACTTGCAGAGCGTTGGTAGGGAATCAACATGTCCTATTGTTGTTGAGTTATTTACCCCCAAAAATTGCTCATCGGATTGCTGGATAACAAATGTTCCACAGTTGTTACAGGTTAAATGTATCACCAGCTATTTGAGAAACATGAAAATTATCCTTATTACACATCAATGATTCAATGCTGCTCACCCCAATCATGGTCTCAAAAATCACCTGGTTTGACAACTTTCCAAATTCACTATTTCTTTAGAGATTCTTTGAGTAGAAATTGATCAATGCCTGAATCAGGCTGATTTTGCACTGGAGATTGGAGAGGCTCAAGGACTGTCCTCAAATCAGTCCCGGGGACCCCCATCATCAAAGTTCTGCCAAGCGTCCATTTCCATTTCTGTGTTTGACCATAAAATCAGGAGCGGAAAAAGCAATCAGGCGGGGAAGGGCTGTGAACGTGAGTTGACAAATGTGCCCAGTTTTTTTTGTGAAGCCAAGAGGACCATTGCTGCTCTTTCCTTGTCCATGGAATGTTTATTTTCTCAAAGCTATGGGGCCTTTTTTTTTTTAATAGCATCCAATGGTCTCTTTAAGGATCGCTGGTTAAGCTGCTGAAGACTTGTAAGCGCTAGTTGGAACTTGTGCAATGCAAACGCAATGCATTGGCACAAAATTCCACCATTGGAGGTGATGCCTTCAGCTGTTTAGTTCTAAGCTCCGGAATTACCGCCCCAATCCTCTGCCTTTCTTTGCTCCTTTAAAATGTGTCTTCAAACCTACCTCTGTGACTAAGTTTTAGGTCAGCAGTCCTAATAGCTTAGGTAGTTCATCAACAGATTTTGCTTGAGAACACTCCTGCTGTTATGGCACATCTGATGGTAAATGCTGAGCTGCTCAATGCCAAAGGGAAACTTGAAACAACTGCCACTACTATTTTACAATTTATATAAATTTTGAGATGCATGCCTTGAATTCAGTAGTAATAAGACCACCAAGTCTTATAGGTTTCTAACAAAACTAAATTAAACCTTTATTAATAGCAGAAATGATTTTAATGATATACATAAAACCACAAATTATTACTATAACTTCTAAATCCTCTAATTAACCTAACTCCCAGTTATACTCTCATTAAGGCAACAGTAAGGCACATAAGTTTTAAAAGACCCAGGCAAAGAAACACGATACCCTGAACAATCCAATTCAAAGTTTTCTTAACTTCAGTTCTTTGTAGACATCAGCTTGAGGCTTAGATGCTGGAGGTTTTCACATTTGTTATTTCTTGGAATGCCTTCCCTCGCACACAGCCTTATCTCCTTTATACATATTTTCCTCTTTGAATGCAAATTCCCATTGTTTCACTATCTCTTTGGACTTTACTTTTCTGATAATATAAATCTCTCATAGTACCAATTTTAACAGTAATCTTTGGGAAAAAATAAACACACTGGGCAGAATTTTGCTCTTGACGGGCCAATTAAGGCCCGCCCAGTGGGCTGTCAGACAGGAAGTGCTATGCGCTTCCTGTGGGGGGGGGAGGGATTCCCCAACTGTCAAAGTACGGGCATGCGGGCAAAAGAGCGCACTGCTCCCTGAGACTAAGTGCTGTCTCAGGGAGATTGGTGAAAGGTTTATTAACTTCAAAAATAGAAAAATAAAAAAATTATTAACCTGTCACCCTCATATGACAATATCACACGAGATGGGACATGTTAATAAAAAGCACAGAAACTTTATTAAACTTTTTAAAAACAGACATGAAACCTCATCCTGCCAGTGGATGAGGTTTCATGTTTTTTCAGAAGCCCGCTGGAGCTCCAGGCCCGCCCACCAGTCTTAAGGTTGGACGGGCAGGTCCTTTAATTGGTTCAACTGCCCTGTCAATGGCCTGGATTGGCCACTGACAGGTCGGCGGACGGACAGCGAAATCAGCTGTCCGCCTGCCTTCCTGAATATTTAAATGGGGCAGGTTCCCCCCAACATCATCTCACATCATTTTCGCATTGTCGAGCGGGCCCCGCCCCCAACTCGCCGACGGAAAAATTCAGGCCACTGTTTCTGAACTTCTCCTGGCTACGTGGCATATTTCACCCCTCCTTCGAAATCAAGCTAGTCTGGCAAATGTTCCCTTTACACCCATGTTTACCTACTTAACATTTCAAACTAGCTTATCTTCTGTTACATCAAAGCCTTCAGACCAGCTGCCTTTAATTCAATTAAGTCACACACACACACACACACACACACACACACACACACACACACACACACATAGACCTCACTATTACTCTACAATAAATTCCATTAACATTATAAGAATTATTATATCTTTCTGACACCCATGATGTGCCTTGGGACATTTTACTCTGTTAAAGGAATTATATAAATGCAATTTGTTGTTTACAGAATCACAGAGTGCAGAAGAGGCCCTTCGGCCCTTTGAGTCTGTACCGACACGTGGGAAACACCTGACCTACCTACCTAATCCCATTTACCAGCACTTGGCCCATAGCCTTGAATGTTATGACATGTCAAGTGCTCATCCAGGTACTTTTTAAATAATGCAACCCACCTCCACCACCCTCCCAGGCAGTGCATTCCAGACCATCGCCACCCTCTGGGTTAAAAATTGTTCCTCACATCCCCCCTAAACCTTCTGCCCCTCACCTTGAACTTATGACCCCTTGTGACTGACCCTTCAACTAAGGGGAACAGCTGCTCCCTATTCGCCCTGTCCATGCCCCTCATAATCTTGTACATCTTGATCAGGTCGCCCCTCAGTCTTCTCTGCTCCAACGAAAGCAACCCAAGTCTATCCGACCTCTCTTCATAACTTAAATGTTTTGTCCCAGGCAACATCCTGGTGAATCTCTTCTGCACTCCCTCCAGTGCAATCACATCCTTCCTATAATGTGGTGACCAGAACTACATACAGTACTCCAGCTGTGGCCTCACCAAGGTTCTATACAACTCCAATATGATCTCTCTACTTTTATAACCCATGCCTCGATTGATTCACATGCCTTTTTCACCACCTCACTGGTAAAAATGGGTTAAGGTGTCTCCTTTCAATTGGATGCCCCCTTCAAAAATAAAGATCCTGACCAATCTAACAGTGGCTTCAATGCCCCTGCTAACCTAGCATAGGCCCCTGTCCAGCTAAATTGGTTTGTGTTCCACCAATTTTACACCTGCATAAATGTTGAATATACACCCTTTGAACTTGTGTGAAAACATTTGCATTCTTGCCCTATTTTCATGAAGACAGCACTGTCAGGCCCAATGTGTCTGCTCATGCTCCTGCTTCTAACGCAGAGAATTAGTTTGTGTCATTGTAATCTGAAGTGCATTTAGTGCTCATTAATGTGATAGATGACAACTAAAGAATGAGAAAATATATCCTTTGTGCTCTAAGTATAAGTGTTATCTTTTTCAAGGCCAGTTGTAATGTAGAGCTCATTCTCCACTACCCAAATATAGTCCTAACTTCAAAGGAACACTTCTTTTGCAGGAGTGCCTACCTTGAAGAAGTTCTGATGTCTAGCTCAATGGGATTTTTGTTTGACACTTTTACCCCAGTGCTTTCTGCCTCACTTTTTGTGTTTGCCCATGAGTTTGCTAAAATTCACTTTCACAGAGTTCTGACATAAATTCATCAATCTAAAGCTTTCACCCAATCTTCCTATAAAGACAAATGTTTATTTACACAATACCTTTTCCAGCACTTGACAGGTAGCCAGGTACTGATGAATGGGTTTTGAAGGCTACTTTAAACAGTTGGAAGGGATTATAGAATTTGTTGAGAAGATGCACCAACTAACCTGACAAATAGCCATCACTCAGAAAGGGGTTATCACTCCCAGCACAGAGCTTCATACAACATGAGGACAGAGATAAGATGTAAGATAGTGAACAGCCAGAATCAGGCCTAAATTCACAATATAACCTCCTGTCACACAAACATCTTTTGGAGTTACAGATATCAATCCCCAAGGATTATCCTGGATTCTCCAGGAATTGGATATTAATCCCCAGGATACCGCTGCAAGCAGCACCATAGGAGAAAAATCCAAGGGTCATTCAAAAAAAATTAGGTGTAATTATTTTATTCATTCACAGGATGTGGGCATCGCTGGTAAGGACGGCGTTTATTGTGCATCTCTAATTACCCTTGAGTAGGTGGTGCTGAGCCACCTCCTTGAATATAATGAAAGACTTGCCAGGCTATTTCAGGGGACAGTTAAGAGTCAACCACATTGCTGTGGATCTGGAGCCACATATAGGATGGACTGGGTAAGGGTGGCAGATTTCCTTCCCTCATGAGCCAACTAGGTTTTCACAACAATACAGTCATTTTAAACTCACAATTACTGATCCTAGCTTTTGATTCCATATTTTATTTGATTAATTGAATTAAAGTTCCCAAGCTGCTATCATGAGATTTGAACTCACATTTCCAGATCATTAGTTCACATTTTTTCATAATTTTCTTTGAACCTCTTAATTTTTTAAGTTATAGAAATATTGGGGAGGGGATAAAAAGGCTGCTTGAGTTGACAGTTGTCCAGAATCATCCAATCTGGTAGTGAAGTGTCTGTTCTCTTTCCGATTGGCCACTTGAAGGATGGACATGTTAGGCAACCAATGGCGGTGGCATGGGACTGGGATGTTTGGAAGTGGGCAGCCTTGAACTCTCCAAGAATATATCCAACAAGAGTTGGCAATCCTACTTGGAGTGCTAAATCAAAATGTTTATCTCATGGCATTTGTTTACAGACTGGTACAAACACTTGTACTAATAATCTGTGTGCTATTTAAACACAGACTTTAACCTGTTTATTAGTGCTTTTGTTAAAAAGAAACCTCAGTGTACCATAGAACTATCCCTTCCCACCTCGAATAAAAAGAGCTGTTTCGCAGTCAAACTTCCTATTTCTGCACCATCATCCTTTGTACTCACAGTTGAGTGCCTTTCCTTCTACTTACTACTTGGCACCACATTATGCCCAAGAATAACACAATATATGAAACAATGATCTTCAGATGCACAAAGCAAGATGCTGACAAGACAATTGACCAGTAGTGCACAACCTTGAGGCAACTAACAACCAAATGTGACTTCGGTGATGTGGAACGGATTAAAAGGAAAATAAAAATACAAACCAAATGTTGTCTCTCCAGCCAACTACACCAAAAAGTACTCAAGGAAGACAGGAAGCTGTCAGAGCTGTTGGAGCTAGCAAGCTCATGATCACTTTCCAAGTCCAGAGGTACTGAAGTTGAGGATGCCATAAACCACACTCCAAGTTCAACACTAATCATAGCTTACGTGCTAGCAAACCACCTGCAAAGCAACAACAGCAGTCCCACAAACAGAGCTGCAACTTGTCCAAACAATGTTTCCACTGTGACGGTGCTTACCCACACTGAACAGAGCGTCCTGCCATTGGTGAACAGTGCAAAGCTAGTGGAAGACTCAACCAGTTTGCTCGTGTTTGTCGCTCATCAGAAATGTCAACCACCAAGATCAATGCCAACAGAAAGATGCCACATACGCTTACCTAAGCAAAAGGGTGAGAGAATGTAGCCAATGTAGAGACCGATGACCCTGAACATACTTTTGTGCTCTCTTTCAGACACAGAAAACAGCCACCTGTGACAGTGACAATTGGCTGCTTGAACATAGATGCTCCCATTGGTACAGCAGCATCTGTCATTGTCATGGGAGAAACGGCTGAAGGCACTGGATACTGCGAAGACTATGGGCCCTGACAACATTCTGGCAATAGTACCGAAGACTTGTGCTCCAGAACTTGCTGCGCCCCTAGACCAACTGTTCCAGTACAGCTACAACACTGGTATCTACCCGGCTATGTGGAAAATTGCCCAGGTATGTCCTGTACACAAAAAGCATGTCAAATCATCCTGACCAATTACCGCCCCATCAGTCAATCCTCGATCATCAGGAAAGTGATTGAAAATGTCATCAGAAGTGCTATCTAGCAGCACTTGCCTAGCAATAACCTGCTCACTTATGCCCAGTTTGGGTTCCGCCAAGGCCACTTAGGTTCTGACCTTTTTATAGCCTTGGTTCAAATATGGACAAAAGAGCTAAACTCCAGGGGTGAGGTGAGAGTGACTGCCATGGACATCAAGGCCGAGTGTGGCATCAAGGAACCCTAGCAAAAGTGGAGTCAATGGGAATCAGGGACAAACCTCTCTGCTGATTGGAATCATACCTAGCACAAAGGAAGATGGTTGTGATTGTTGGAGGTCAGTCATCTCAGCTCCTGGACATCACTTCAGGAGCTCCTTAAGGTATGTCCATGGTCCAGCCGTCTTCAGCTGCTTCATCAATGACCTTCCTCCCATCATAAGGTCAGATGTGGGGATGTTCGCTCTTGATTGCACAATGTTCAGCACCATTCGTGACTCCTTATATACTGAAGCAGTCCATGTCCAAATGCAGCAAGATCAGGACAAAATCCAGGTTTGGGCTGACAAATGACAAGTAACATTCACGCCACACATGTGCCAAGCAATGACCATCCCCAACAAGAGAGATTCTAACCATCGCCCTTGACATTCAATATCATTACCATCACTTAATCCCCCACCATCAACATCCTCAGGGTCACCATTGTCCAGAAATTGAACTGGACTAGCTATATAAATACTGTGGCTACAAGAACAGGTCATAGGCCAGGAATCCTGCGGCAAGTAACTCACCTCCTGACTCTCCAAAGCCTGTCCACCATATACAGGGCACAAGTCAGGAGTTTGATGGAATATACTCCATTTGCCTGGATGAGGGCAGCACTCAAGAAACTTGACACCATCCAGGACAAAGCAGCCTGCTTGACTGGCACCCCTTCCACAAACATTCACTCCCTCCACCACTGACAAACAGTGGTAGCAGTGTGTACCATCTACAAGATGCACTGCAGAAGCTCACCATGGCTCCTTAGACAGCACCTTCCAAACCTACCAGCTAGAAGAACAAGGGCAGCAGACACATGGGAACACCACCACCTGGAGGTTCCCTTCCAAGCCACTCACCATCCTGACTTGGAAATATATCGCCGTTCCTTCACTGTTGCTGGGTCAA
Organism: Carcharodon carcharias; assembly: GCF_017639515.1. Taxonomy (NCBI): domain Eukaryota; kingdom Metazoa; phylum Chordata; class Chondrichthyes; order Lamniformes; family Lamnidae; genus Carcharodon; species Carcharodon carcharias. Next base: position 25,107,901 of record NC_054485.1, read on the forward strand.
AATCTTAAAACTTCCTGCCTAACAGCATTGTGGGTGTACCCACAACACATAGACTGCAACGGTTCAAGAAGGCAGTTCACCACCACCTTCTCAAGAGCAATTTGGAATGGGCAATAAATGCTGGCCCAGCCAGTGACACCCACATCCTGTAAAAAAATGAATGAAAAAAAAAGCACCTGATCCATGGAAAGTTGATTTGCCATTGCAAATGCTATGAATCCTACAATCATGTAGGCAGTCCAGAGTCTGATATGACTCATCATGTAATGTAGTTTCTTCATTCCTGACTTTGTTATGCTATCTGCCCCCTTCGCAATCTGACAAAAGAGACCACCAAGTGGGAGCAGACTACATCACACAAATGGGCTGTACACCAGATCAAACAGCAGTTATTAGCAAGTTGCACAAATGCCTATTTCAATCGTGAGAAAACCATTCACATAGTCGTGGATGCAAGCCCATTTAGCTTAGTTCTCATGGTAAAAACAAAGCTGGAACTCATCAATTATAGTGATGGCAAGCTGATCGCTAACACCCTTAGGGCAATAAAACAAAAAATGCTGGAAAAACTCAGCTGGTCTGGCAGCATCTGTGGCAAGAGAGACAGAGTTAATGTTTCAGGTTCATTGACTCTTCTTCAGAGCTAAAGGGAAGTAGAAATGTGATGAATTTTATACTGTTTAAGAGGAGGTGGGGTGGGTGGAGCAAGAGAGAAGGTCAGGGATAGGTGGGAGCTAAAGAGAGATTAGCAAAGATGTCATGGACACAAGTCAAAGAGAGTGTTAACAGTAGTGGTAAAGGCTAAAGAAGGTGCTGATAGTAGTATAAAGGTAACAGCAGGATGCGTTAATAGCAGAGCAAGGACCAGTGCTATGTGAAAGCACAACATAGAAACCAGTGACATATGGCCCTGTGGGGGGTGGGGGTGTGGTGTTGGGGTAAATGGATAAAAATAAATAATTAATTAAAATTAAAGTTAAAATAAAATGGAAAAAAATTGGATTAAAAAAAGGGGTAGAGATGGAGGAGAGAGTTCACGGTCTGAAGTTGTTGAACTCAATGCTACCTCCAGAAGGCTGTGAGGTGCCTCACTGGAAGCTGAGGTGCTGTTCCTCCAGTTTGCGTTAGGCTTCACTGGAACATTGAAGCAGGCCAAGAACAGACATGTGGGCATGAGAGCAGGATGGTGTGTTGAAATGGCAAGCGACAGGAAGGTCTGCGTCGTGCTTGCAGACTGAGGGAATTGTCAAAACCGGGCAACTCTTCAGGGAAAAGGTATGGTTCCCAGGAATTGACCACATGGTAGAACACAAAATCCATCAGTGTTTATCATTTCAAGCAACCAAAATGTCAAGGTGTCTGAACTACCTCCAGGATCATGGACTGAGGTTAATGTTTATTTTGCAGACTTGCACACTGGTGTCCACCTGCTTGTTTTCACTGATGACCACAGTAGGTGTCCAGTCTTGGAAATAGTTGAACTAACTTTAACAAAAGTAGTCACCCCAAAGCTTGACCAGATTTATGCCTTGTTTTCAATTCCTCAAAAGGAAAGAAGTGACAATGGGCACCCATTCAACACTGATGAGTTCAGTAACTTTGCAAACTATCTAGGTTTCACTCATCGAAAAATCACACCCCATTGACCAAAAGCACAACGGAGAAGTCAAGAGATTTATGCATATTTTGAAAAAAGTGATATGTACAGCTGGAGCCACAACTCATGGAAGCAAGGACAGTATCAATTTCTTCACAATTATAGAGCGACTCCTCACTCAACTACTGGGAAGCCTCCAGCTACACTCCCCTTTGCACATCCTATGCGCACAGGTCTTCCTGAGCTACCCCGTGAAGCTTATGATTGACGTGCACACGAACACGACCAAGAACAGAAGGTTCAATGAGAGTAAATGCAGAGTGCAACATGAAATACAGTGCCACACCACAAAAGCCAGGAGATAAAGTGCTTGTGAAACACAATCGTCATGTTGGAAAGCAAACAACTCCTTATGACATCCAACCATTTGTTGTAACTAACACAAAAGGATCAATGATCACTGCTAAGCATGGTTCACTCATCATCCCACAAAACATGTCATTCTTCAATGCACTGAAAGCATCATTCATAAGCGTTGAATCTGATTCCAACATCAACATCTCAAATGAAGAACATGAGTTAAATGAGACTGGACTTGATATTTGCATCATGGATTGTGAGAGAATACATCCACCATACTTCAGTGATTCGTTACAAAGTGAACTGTTTTCAGTTCGTGAATAAATCTTTCATCTCATTATACATAACTGAGTGCATTGCTAAATTAATACAGAAGTTAGAATATGTAAAAAACTGAATCTTCAAGTTATGTTAAAGTGTAATATTTACACTTTAGAGAAGAATTATTGAAACATGTTGTGTCTTTCATTTACTAAGAAGGGAGGGATGTACATAAGAACATAAGAAGTAGGAGCAGGAGTAGGCAATTCAATCCCTCAAGTCTGCCCCACCATTCAATAAGATCATAGCTGATCTCATTTTGGCCTCAACTCCAATTTCACACCCTCTCCCCATAATCTTTCAACCTGTTACTATCTAAAAATGTCTATCTCCTCCTCAAATTTATTCAGCGTCCTGGCACCCACTGCATTCTGAGGTAGTGAATTCCACAGATTCACGACACTTTGAGAAAAGTAATTCCTCCACATCTCTGATTTAAATCTACCACTCCTTAGCCTAAAACTATGGCCTCTCATTCTAGAATGCCCCACAAGGGGAAACATCCACCCCATGTCTACTTTGTCTAACCCCTTTAGCATCTTATATACCTCAATTAGATCTCCTCTCACCCTTCTGAACTTTAGCGAGTATAGGCCTAAACTGTTCAATCTCTCCTCATAAGATAAGCCCCGCATCTCTGGAATCAATCTAGTGAACCTCCTCCAAACCACCTCCAATGCAACTACATTCTTCCTCAAGTAAGGGGACCAAAACAGTGCACAATACTCCAGGTGCAGGCTCACCAATGCCTTGTACAGTTGCAACAAAACTTCCCTATTTTTATACTCTATTCCTTTAGCAAAATTCCATTTGCCTTCCTCATTACCTGCTGTACCTGCAAACTAGCTTTCAGCGATTCATGCACGAGGACACCCAGATCCCTCTGCATCGAAGCATTCTGAAGTTTCTCTCCATTTAAATAATAAGCCGCCTTTTTATTCTTTCAACCAAAATGGATAGCCTCACACTTATCCACCTTAACTCCATCTGCCAAATTTTGGCTCATTCGCCTAACATGTCCATATCCATTTGTAAATTTCTTATTTTTTCATTGCAACTTACTTTCCCACCTATTTTGGTGTCACCTGCAAATTTAGCTATAGTACCTGTTATCCCTGAATTCAAGTCACTAATATAGATTGTAAATATTTGGGGCCCAACTCTGTGGCACCCAACTAGTTACAGCTTGCCATCCATAACAAGACCGATTTATCCTGCTCTCTGCTTTCTGTTGGTTAGCCAGTCCTCTATCCAAGCTAATATATTACCCCTAACTCCATGTGATCTTATCTTGTGTATTAATCTTTTGTCGGCACCTTATCAAGGGCCTTCTGGAAGTCCAGATATACTACATCTACAGGATCCCCATTATCCACTCTGCTTGTCACATCTTCAAAGAACTCTAGCAAATTAGTCAAACATGATTTACTCTTCATAAAACCATGCTGACTCTGATGGATTGCATTTTGAATTTCCAAGTGCCCCATTACTACTTCCCTAATAATGGATTCCAACAATTTCCCAATGACAGATGTTAAACTAACTGGTCTATAGTTTCCTACCTTCTGCCTCCTGCCACCTTTTTGAATAAGGGTGTTATATTAGTGTTTTTCCAAACAACTGGAACCGTTCCAGAATCCAGAGAATTTTGGAATAATTTAGACAATGCATCCACTATCTCTGCTGCCACTTCCTTTAAGACCCTAGGATGTAGGCCCTGGGGACTTGTCACCCTTTAATCCCAATAGTTCGCTCAGTACTTTTTCTCTAGTGATGGTGATTGTTCTAAGTTCCTCCTCCACTATACCCTTTGTACTACCTGTTACTATTGGGGTGGTATTACTGTCCTCCACCGTGAAAACTGAGGCAAAATATTGATTAAGCGTCTCTGCCATTTCTGCGTTCTCCATTATTAACTCCCCAGTCTCATCCTCCAAGGGACCAACAATCACTTTAGCTACTCTCTTTCCTTTTATATACTTGTAGAAGCTTTTGCTATCAGTTCTTACATTTTGCACTAGTTTTCTTTCAGAATTTACCTTTTCTCTTTTTATTATTTTTTTAGTAACCCTTTGTTGATCTTTAAAAGTTTCCCAATCTTCCAGCCTGCCACTGACCTTTGCAATTTTGTATGCCTTAGTTTTTGCCTTTATGTTATCTTTAACTTCCTTGTTTAGCCATGGATGCTTTTTCCCTCTCTTACCATCTCTTTTCCTCTTTGGAATATATTTTACTTGGGAGGAATTGAATATCTCTTTAAATATCTGACATTGTCCATTAACTGTCCTACCTTGTAGTCTTCCTGCCCAGTCCACTAGGGCCAAATCTGCCCTCATGCCTATGTAGTTCCTTTTGTTTAACTCCACAACACCAGTGTGGGACTCAAGTTTCTTGCTCTCAAACTGAACTTCAAATTCTATCATGCTATGATCACTCTTCCCTAGACGATCCTTTACTCTGAGATTATTAATTAATCCCATTTTATTACACAAAACCAAATCCAGAATAGCCTGCTCCCTGGTTGGTTCCACAACATATTGCTCCAAGTAACAATCTCTAATACATTCTATGAACTCTCCCTCGAGGATATCCTTGCCAATTTGATTAGTCCAGACTATATGCATATTAAAATCACCGATGATTGATGCCTTGCCTTTCTTACATGCTCCCAGTATTTCTTGGTTTATGTGTCCTACTGCTGAACTACTGTTTGGTGGCCTATAGATTACTCCCACCAAGGACTTCTTTCCCTTGCTATTTCTTATTTCTACCCAGGCTGACTCTAGTCTGTAGTGTGTTAGTGTTTTGAAAAGTGCAATGTACATATGGTTCACTTGGAGCTACAATACAGAATTGTAAAAGCAGAGGGAGTCTGCAAACAGAAGCTGAGTCTGAAGAAGCTGTTTTCATAAATGGCTATGATGTCCATGTACTTTTAATTCTGGCTGTCTCTAGTCCCATGAACTGATAATTCCAATAATTGCATTTTGAGGAAGAATAAGTGTAAAGCTAGCCTGTACCTTAAAACAGGTTTATTTCCAAGACAGCAAAGCAAAGTCTCAGACACCCAGAGTGAACTGGCTTATATACTCTGGCAAGACTCCCTAATCCTTTCACAATTGGGGATAGCTGTGCTTAATTACCAAATTATCAAAGCATGTATCCTATTGCAGCACAATTTCAACATTAACAGCACCTCACAGTGATCTCAGTGAAACATATAAAATTCTGAGAGGGCTTGACAGGGTGGATGCTGAAAGGCTGCTTCCCCTTGCTGGAGAATCTAGGGACTTTAGTCTCAGGATAAGATGGCCCCATTATGGTGAGGAAAACATTTACTTTATCCTCATTTATGTCATTCGCTTTCAGCCTAATGTGTAACCTCCATTCACAATTACACCAGTCCTCTTTGTTAGGGTAGAATTCCCTCATTGTTCCTAAATATGCCTTCAGTGCCATTTTTTTAATTATGAGCCATGCTGACTCACTGTATACATGAATACAATTTGCAAATGGAACACCCTTTCAAATTGCTCAAACTTCCACCAAATCAACTTCAGGAGTTCAACAAATATGTCACAATGTTCTTCAGTCCTAATTTCACAAATGAAACATGAAAGGAATTTCCAGCCCAGGCTCTTTGGCATCTTTCTATTGTCTATTGCATTGAGTAATACTAACACATGCTCAGCGCAGGCAGCCATTATTGAACTAATTTTATTAACACCTCCCCAACAGGGAGGGCAGCAGAGCAGGCAATATAACAAAACATTCAGATCTTGCAATGTAATATCAATAAGAGAATAGGGTGGGAAAGCGGAGTTGAGGTAGAAGATTAGCCATTATGTTATTCAATAGTGAAGCAGGCTCAACGGACTGTCTGGCCCACTCCTGCTATTTTTTTCTGATCTTGAGACAGAATGCAGGAGTATTTAGATTCCTGCTAAAGGTGCTGATGCCATCCCAGGCATGATTGGGTAACTCACAAATATTCACAATGGATACCAGCTTTAAAAGATTACACTAATAGGGGGGAGGTTACACAGGTAGGGAGAGGCTGTGTGGAGCATAAACACTGTGGACCACACAGTAGGGCCGAGTGGCCTGTTCATGTACTGTACGTTCTATGTAAATAAGCTGAAGAGCCACGATATTCAAATTACAACTTCTGGCTGGTACAAATGAATTTAAAAACAGAAGGTAACCAGGGACAGAATTTTCTGGGTATCATGCGGGGGGGTGGTTGTTGGGGTGGGGGGGAGGATCCCGCACATCAATGTGTAAAATGACATGCAGTGACATTGGGCAAGTGTCCCGGCGTAACACGCGCCTTCGCGATATTTCGCTGGGCGGGCACGCAATGAAGTTCGCCATTAATTAACAGGCTAGTTAAGGCCTTTAAATCGGCAATCAACACCGATTTTCAGGCTCCCGTGCAATCTTCGGCTTGGCGCTTGGGGGCAATGGGCAGGCGGGTAAAAGATTTCTTAATAAAACTCATCCACGGGCGGGATAAGAGGGCTCAGTGGGGTTGTCAATCTGATCTGTGAGTATTTATTGCAGAAAGCTTTTTAAACTTGCCTGTGTGATCTGTAGCAGTTCTGAACGAATTCCAGCAGCTTTCTGTGTACTTTGAACCTTCAGGTCAGCACTCTTCAGTCAGGAATCTTTATCGGGCCTGCAGCTTTCCAGAGGCTCCCCTTTAGCCTGGGTATGGGTTCTGACATCTCCACTGGAGGCAGCTCCTCAGAGGAGGAAGGGAGGGCTAGAATAATGAGGAGGCCAGGAGTGAACAATCAGCCTCCAGGGGAGCCACCTTTGGGAGTCCAGGCGCAGGCAGAAGGGGTGCAGGGCCAAGAGGTAGTCCAAGGTGGAAGGGGCTACAGAAGATGACACTATCCTGCTGTCAGGGTATACAGGTGGCAAAACAGTTACCTCAGTATGTCTGAGGTACAGTGCCGAAGGAGGCTCTGACTGCCAAGGGAAGCAGTACACTACATCTGTCAGATGATTGGCCCCGAGATCTCTCCTAACTGTGTGAGTGGACACCCCATGCCAGTGGGTCTGAACGTCACAGCTGCCCTCAACTTCAATGCTCTGGCTCCTTTCAGGACTTGGTGGGTGCTCTTTGCGGTGTCTCCCAATCAGTTGTCCACAATTGTGTCAAGCAGGTTACAGACACTCTCTTCAGGCCTGCATTGACCTTCATCCACTTCCGTTGGGACCAAGCAAGTCAGGCACAGCGAGCCAGAGGCTTAACAGCCATTGCTGGTTTCCCCCCGTCCAGGGTGCTATAGACAGCACACATGTGGCCATCAGGTGAGCCCGGTGCCTTCGTCAACAGGAAGGGCTTCCACTCCATGAACGTGCAGATAGTGTGTGATCACAGGATGCAGATTCTGCAAGTCTGTGCAAGGTACCCAGGCAGCTCCCACGATGCCTACATCCTCAGACACTCCCAGGTGCCAGGACTCTTCAGTGCTTCAGCTCGGCTGGATGGATGGCTGCTGGGTGACAAGGGCTACCCCCTCAGAAGGTGGCTCATGACCTCTCTCCACTATCCAAGAACAGAAGCTGAGGAGCGCTACAATGGGAGCCACACTCCACAAGGGCTGTGGTGGAGAAAGCCATTGGTCTCCTCAAGATGCGCTTCCGTTGCCTGGACCGCTCAGAGGGCGCACTCCAGTACCCCCTAGATTATCTCTGTGATAGTGGTAGCATGCTGCGCTCTCCACAACCTTGCCCTGGAAAGGGGGGACACAGTGGATGATGAAGACGTTGATACAGTGGATGCGGCTGCACACGATGAGGATGAGAAAGCACAGGGGAATGATGAGGGGCTAAACGCTGACCCAGGACAACACCAAGGAGGCAGGGACACCGGGGACACTTTAATCCAATGAACCTTCAGCTAGCACAACACAAATGGATCAGGAGGACCAGCCTCGCCTGGCGCTTCCATGGTCAGCACCTAAGTGCTACATCAGCTGCAACTAAGGGCTTTGGACATAAACCTCAATGTCCACTCAAACACTCATGACATGCATGTGAAACATACAAATGCAGAACAAAGGAGCCACCCTCAGCCATGGTAACACATCTGGTTTTAATTTTCTCCATCATAAAGTCACACAAAATGAAAGCAAAACGTTTTTCAACCATAAACAAATAATAATTCCTTAATGTAGGGCCAACACAAAAGTACCTGTGAGAAACCAATGGTGTGCTTAAGATGCCTTATGATTATATTTACAGGTGCTACTTCCTGGTGCCGCCCCATCGCTGAGAGTGGCTTCTGAGCCAGCCTGCTGACTCTGCTGTCCTGTTGGCCTTGATGACCTTGCCGGTTGTCCTCTGGCCCATGGAGCCTGTGCTGGCCCCGCCTGGGAGGGAGCTGCCCGGTCCACAGCTGGAATCTCCCCAGTCGTCGCAGCCTCACCCGATGAAATGGTCACTGGGAGAGGGGCGGAGCAGCTGTTGCCCTCATCTGGAACGCCCTAAGAGGAGCCTGCAGATACGACAGGCAGCTGCTGCGCCAACGTGAGGTCGTCCCGGACGACATGAGGCCCGTTAAGGTAGCGGGACCAGTACATAAGGCATTTAAGAAGGTAAATGCCATTCTTGCCTTTATTAGCCGAGGAACAGAATATAGGAACAGGGAGGTCATGTTGCAAGTGCAGAAAACGCTGCCTAGGCCACGCTATAGTTCTGCATGCGGTTATGATATGCACTTCATGGGAGGGATGTGATTGGAGTGGAGAGAGTGCAGAGGTCGCTGACCAGGGTGCATGCTGGGCTGGAGAGTTGGAGTTGTGAGGAGACATAGCATAGACTGGGGATATTCCCTCTGGAGCAGAGGAGATTGAGGGGTGACATTATGAGCTTTATAACGTTATGAGGGGCATAGATAGGGTCGACAGAAAGGAACTTTACCCCTTGGCAGAGGGATGAGTAACCTGGTGGCATTGATTTAAGGTAAGGGGCATGAGGTTGACAGGTGAGATATGGGGAACTTTTGCACACAGTAATGTGGGACGCACTGGCTGAAAGGGTGGTGAACTCAGTAACCTCCCTAACATGTAATAAGTATTTGGATGTGCAGTTACAATGCTATGGCATATAAGGCCAAGGGGATAGTGGTCGGAAATGGGATAAGGCAACTTTGGAAAGTGGCTGACACATACATCTTCAAAGGGCTGAGGAATCTTTGCCTATGACCCACACGTCTGACTCTATCAGTCTGTGAATGAGCAGTGTTGCAACAATAACGATTCAGTCATCAGTGCTATGGATGATGGGAGGACAGAGCGGATGTCACTGTGGATCTCAAATACCTGGCCGTTCCACCCCAGCCTCACCGACACCTGTGGACCTGGGCGCATGGTGCCTCTCAAGCTCCAGGGCCTCCTGCTTGAAATCGGCTCAAAATCATCAGCTGGGCCTGGCAGCCTCCTGTCCATAAACGCACACGCATTGTGAGCATTCTTCTCCTGAAAAACAGAAAAGACCATTCATTGCGGCTAATCGCCCATGGACTCTGCATGTGCATGCCACACCCCAACCATAGTGGGCCATATCAGGCCTCCAGTGCCTCCTCTCCGCGCTACTGCTGATCAGCCACACAAATATAGTACGCCTGCTCCCAATCCCCCGCCCCCAACGGCCACCTTGGACACATTCTGCGTCCATGACTTTAGGAAACACACGGTCTTAGCTCCCAGAGCAAGGAGGTGCAACTAGGTGCGGCGTCGAGGATGGCTCTTGGCCACAAGACCTTGAGGCTCCCCTTCCATAATCTCATCATAGGACATGTGTTGAAGTTCTGAGTATGTGCCAAGCTGCATCTCCTGCAGTTTGCCCCCAGACTAGTCATGTGCGACTAAGAGCAATACGTAATGCGGGGAGGAACTCATCTCCTTATGAACCAGTGAGGCTCATGTAAGCATGGGCACTACCTGCTTGCCCACCCAGCATACAAGAAATGCCCAACATGATTCAATGCAGTCACGACAGTCAGACTTGTCGGCGGGGTGGGGGGGGTTCCTCAAAGGCTAAAGCTACCTGCTGGGTTAAGTGCCCAATGCCGATATGGTACTCACTCTTCCAGAGCACAACAAATCGTTGAAGCGCTTGCGACAATGGATCCAGGTGCGCCGCACCACATTGCAGGAGCTCACCACTTCCACCACCTCCTCCCAGGCACGTTTAGTCATGTGGGGGGCCCCTTCCTATCCTGGGGGAACAACACCTCCCACCGTGCTGCCACCTCCTCGAGGAGGGCAGCAAGGTAGTCATCAGAAAAGCAAGGGGCTCATTGGCCCCCCCATTGGCCTACCCTGCAGCCTGCCCTGCTGCTCCTCTGCCCTTCCCTCCAGAGTGCCCTGCTGAGCAGACCCCATGCGGTTGGATCTCCAGGTGGCCATTGTGAGCAGCCTATAAAAGGCAGCCATGCCCTCTTTTAAACAGACTGCCGGGTCGCCATTGGACCCAGCGGTCTGTGCACGCCCGCCGCAGCTCGCACACTCCCACTATCCACGGGAGTCAGAAATGCGCTGGACAGGCCTTAATTAGCCCACCCACGCAAAATGGTGGCGCGGCCCCCATCGCGGGCACCAATCGGGTCTGGGCCTGCCCGCATCCGTTCCTGCTCCACCTGGCAAACGGAAAATTTTGGCCCAGGTAAAAATCCTGCTTTTCATGAAGTCTAAAATCCCAAGTCCTTTCAGTTCTTTCTGGGGGTTCCATTCTACCTGTTGCTTTAAGATTGCTGCTGTAGCTAAGGACACTGTACTGCCAGGCCTTTCACCTCTTTGCTTCTCTGCAGCCAATAGCATGCCTTCAGGTATAGTCAGTGCACACCTGTGGTATGTAGTTTGGACACTCAGGTCATCAGCCTGGAGTGCACTTCAGTGGACCAGGCCAAGAAATTACATGCTGTGCATTCCTCCAGTGGGGAAGTTGAAAAGCAAATTTGAGGACAGAAGGAGGAAAAATTGAATTATTGAATACATTGCAAGTGTCTGGCATAAATATACCTCTAAGTGCACAACACATGTAGATTCATTTAAACATAAAGAAACTTGTTGAAATCACAGAAGTTCTTGACCTTGTACAGCCAGCCATGCTTGTTGAAACAAACCCAAGCAAGATACTACAGTGTTAGAACTGACCGAATCATGGACACCAGAAGCTTAATGGTAAAACCTAGAAGGTGTTACTTACAAGAAGTCAAAAAGCTTGTAAACCTCGGAGATTTTTCTGGCTTCTTCACTTTCTGTTTCAACAAAAAAAAATGATGGTTCTCAAAACTTCTAACTGAAACATCTCAGGCATTTCTTTTTAATTGCTGCAGTAAGTTTGATTATGCTGCACACAAATCTTAAATATAATACAGCATCTCCTTCTATTAGTCTGGATTTTTCAACCATCTGTTGGGGAAAGATTCACTTTTCAGAATTTCCCAGATTAATTAAATAAGCATTTGCTTTCAGATTTCAGAGACACCTGCCAACACTGAGCATCAGGGTTCACTGGAAAGGAATGGCCGCTTGGGAATGGACCACGGGTGTTCATGGAACCATGTTTCGTCTCAGTGAATCATCGTCTTGATAGGCCACATCGGGGGATTTGGAAAGCAAATTAGATGACAGGAGAAAAAGAATTTAATTATTGAATTCATCGCAAATGTCTGGTATAAATTTACTTCTAAGAGCACAACAAATATAGATTCACTTATACATGAAGAAATTTGCTGCAATCACAGAAATTCATAAATGTCCTGCTTCAGTTCAGTTCCACTTGCTCTACTCTCCTGGAGGTGGATAAATTGAAACCTGGCTTCCAGTGGCATTCCTGTAAGGCAAATCTGATTTAATTGTTTTGCTTCTTTTCCAAGTGTACCTGACTACTGTTTGACAAAGAGTTTATTTGAAGAGTCAGAATTCACATTAAGTCACTGTGGCTGAACCATAGTTTGATGAGGGTACCGTCGCTGGCTGTTGAGAAGTTTCTGGAATAAAGTATGTCATGTTATCTGAACCCTTTTGGGGTAAATAAATTAAAAATGCATTTACTGAGAAAGCAAGAGGAACCATGTATAAAACATGTTGAAAACTCTGACTGTAGGGCAGATGGATTTTAAATAAATTTGTAATTCATATGAGTTCGTATAGGAGGTTCTCAATTCTACAGAACTCTTTATGAGATTGAAAATTGCAAAGAGAAATTAGATGTTCGGCTATGCTTACAATAACAAGTGTCCAATCACAATTCATTATATCAAGTCAAGTTGAATTTTGAATTTGTTGTAAAATGCTAGAATTCTCTGAAGTTCCTGCTGTGGATATGAGCCAAGTTATTATATTCAGTAACATACAACAGCAGCATACAATTAGGAGCAGCAGTTGCCCATTGACCCTTCTTCACCAGGTTGTTAACTGTATCAGCTCCATCTGTTTTCCAGTTCCCTGTCTTTATGCACATCCAAAGTGGACTTGGATTCATGTTTGATGAACAGACATAGAAAATACAGTGCAGACATAGGCCATTTGGTCCAACCAGCCCACGATACTGGCATTTATGTTCCAATCGAGCTTCTCCTCATCTAATTCTTAGCAGCATAACCCTCTATTCCCTACTCTCTCATATACTTATCTAGCCTCTGCTTAAGTGCATCCATGCTATTCACCTCAATCACTCCTCGTGGTCATGATTTCCATATTCTCACCAATCTCTGGGTAATGAAGACACTTCTGACTTCCCTATCTGATTTCTTGGTGCCAATCTTATGGTTTTGCTCTTCTTCAAAAGTGAAAATACTCTCTCTCTTTGTCTCTATAAAAATCTTTCATTATCTTCAAGATCTTTCAGCCTTCTCTTTTCAGCCGGCGCAGACATGATGGGCAGAGTGCCCTCCTTCTGTGCTGTAAATTTTCTATGTTTTCTAAATATCTGAAAAGGAGGAATGTGCAGGGATGTGTGGTGGAGGGCGGGGGAGCAGCAGTATGTGAATTGCTCCTTAAGTGAACCAGCACAGATACTGGGCTGAATGGCCTTCTCCTGTGCTGCAACGATTCTATAATTCTATAAAAGAGACCCAGCCTGTTCATCCTCTGCTAATAGGTAAACCCCACATTTCTGATATCATCTTCGTAAATCTATTTTTTTGCACCCTCTCTGGTGACTCTATGCTTTTTTGTAAAATTACAACTGGTATTGTATGCAGTAGACCAGGTGTGGTCTAGCCAAATTTTGATACAAGTCTAGCATAACTTCGCATCATTGGTTAAACTTGAAGCAACTGAGACAAGAGCGTACAAGACCAGACTTGACGGGCTAATTGATCTCTTTCTGTGCCATACCAGTCAACGACAATAAATCAATTATGCTTAAATTAATCTGCCTAAATCCTTTAATCATTTAACCATTTCCGGTTCCACCCTGGCAGTTGTGGCCACAGTTCACTTTGTTGGGTGGCTGCAGACTGGGTGACCGCTTCGTGAACATCTCCACTCAGTCCACAAGCATGACCCTGACCCTTTCAGTTGCTGGCCATTTTAATTCGCCACCTTGCTCACACGCTCACATTTCTGTCCTCAGCCTGCTGCAGTGTCCTGGAGAAGCTGAAACCAAGCTCAAGGAACAGCAGCTCATCTTCCAATTAGGCACTACCTTCACAGCCTTCTGAGCTTATTGAATTCAACAATTCAAGACCATGAAATCTGATCCATTTTGATTTTGTTTTTGCCAGTCTGAATCTTGTTTTCCATGTTTTTGCTTCCAGACAGAGCTGTCCATTATTCTGCCATTCACACTTACTCTGGACAAATGCTTTGCTTCTTTACTGCCCCCATTACCACTTTCTTTCTCTTATGTTCCATGACAGTTTTGTCATTTAATTCTCCTGTCCTCTACCCTAATGCCTTTCAAAGGCACAAAACCCATTCCACTCGAAATGTTAACTCTGTTTCTCTCTCCGCAGATGCTGCCAGACCTGCTGAGTATTTCCAGCACTTTCTGCTTTTATTTCAGATTACCAAAATCCGGAGTATTTGCTTTTACTTTGTTGATTGTTCAATTCTTCAGAAGGCATCTGTTGAAGTGCCCTCGCTGTCCCTCTTCTGCTTCAGCAGCGTCCACCTTTCCTAGTGTGACTGCCAAGGCTCCAGAGCTGTCAACCTTCTGATCAGGCCAGGAGCATTGCAAACCTGCCCGCCATTGTTAATTGGACATCGAGGATGGAAGCGCCCAATAAGGAAACTGCCTCAGGGAAGATAGCGCCAGTGAGTGTGTTTCTGGAAAGTGCGGGCTCCTGGTTTGGTCCCGACAATGGGGTCCTGAAGCTCATGGAAATATCCAGCCTGTTTCTGACTCTCAGCAGAATCATCCCAGATTTGCACTAAGTGCGGTAGCGGGCGTGAAAAATGACGTTTTACCCACCGGCCACAACGGTGGCTTTTCATGCTGTATTGCCCCTAACTCGCCGCATTAATTATACATTGCTGAGATACATTCTGTTCCATGGTGAGCGGGCTCCGATTCACCTACCACGCCATCACTTTGCCGCTTCATCACACCAGGCACCACATTTAACGTGCAGCCACGCTCAGTGCTTCCAGCCCAGGACTGCAGCAAAAAAGACATGGCCCCTAAAGGCAAGAAGATTGCTGCCCTTGAGCACCTTTTGGAAGCTGTGGAGGCCTGCTGGATGTCCTCTGCCCTGCTCTGACCACAGGAGGGGCAGCAAGATTACCACTCTGGCTTGGTAGGTGATGGTAGTAGTGATCAGTGCCAATGCTGCACAGATGAGATTGGCCATCCAATGCGGATAGAGAATGAATGATCTCATCTGTGAAGCCAGGGTATGGAAACCATCTCATCGCTCTAAACTCACCCACACAAGCCCATCACACATTCACTGGCATCTCATTCACTGCCAGCTCAATGGACACCACCACCCATTTTCACACACGTACCCCCACATGTCCATCTGCCTCATCCCCTCTGGAGACTGCCTCCTCAGCCCTCACCAACTTAAGGCCACTCGCACACATCAACATGTGCTCCCATACCTTCCTTCCGCATTACAGCCCTCGCCCTGCAGCCTCTTCCCTTGTCTGAGGCCACTTCTTCCCCTTCCCCAAGCAAGCCTGAACCCCGCAGCCATTGAAAAGCCACCCACTTATGGCTGGTCTGGTAGGTAGAGACCTACCATGAGGCCCCCTTAAAGTGATGTGGTGCTGTCTGTGAAGCCTGGCTCTGATGACTGTGAGTGCTGACCGAAGCAAAGTAGGCAAACAAACCTTGAAGTCCCGAGCGAAGCGCAGCCCGCCAAGTGCACACCTTATACATGCTGTTGTGAAACATGTCGGCAGGTGGACAATCCAGCAGTGGGAGACAATTCCGGTGGGCTGGCCTAATAATAATATGCAAATGTAAAACAATTAGGCTTCCGACGTCCAATGGTGAGATACGCAGCCTGCCATCAGCGGGCTGAGTGGACAATCACAAACTGGTTTCATGCCGTCATGAAACCGACCGTGCCATATTGTCCACTCACGCTACCAAACACGCCTGACACCAGCAGGCAAGGAAGACCCTGGCCTCTGTTTCCCTCTCCACAGGTGCTGCCCAACCTGTCGAGTAGTTCCAGCATTTTCTGTCTTTACTTCAGCTTTCCAGCATTCGCAGTGTTATACTTTTTATGTTGAAATGAATGCACAGCCTAGTTACCAGAACTTATGTTTAATTGAGTGAAGTGGGGTCTTTCATTGGATATCAATGCTGCTTTGGTATATGAGCTGAGTGTTAAGACACTCCAGCCTTACCCCATCACACCAGCATTCTCTTCCGCCTTGTCCATGATAAACCTGACACTCCAGTCTCTACCGATAAATACTCAACCGCAAAATGCACCAAAATGTCTTGAGTGCCTTATTTTACAGTGAACAGTCCAGGTTTAGGATGACATTCATTGTACTCAGCATGAACTCCAGGTGTGCACTGCATCTTAGTCCTGATAGTGTTGTTGGGGCTTTATTTGCTAGAGAGCTTTCAGGCTTAATCATTTTAATCACCATTGTTCAAACATCTAATTGATTGGAAATACTGGTTTTCAAAGCCACTTCTCAGCCATTGAACATTCTGTTGGTAGATAACTCCAAAAGTAGCCATGCCAACAAAGGGACAAAATTTCAATGTTAGAGAAATGTGGAAAAAATTGAACAAGTGGAACAAGTAAAAATAAGATTAAAAAGCAGCAAATTGGGGGTTAAAAGGATGAGCATACAAAGACAATCAAAAGAAGAAAACTTTTAATTAAAATTGTACTTAACTTTATTATTTTAGAAGTTTAGCGTGATTATACTCGAAGCAGTAAAGCTTTTCCCCATGTTTGCTTGTTCTTACTGTACTGTTAACGTTTGTCCCAATGTCTCAGAGACCACAAGCTGAAATTTTTTTTAAAACTGATTGCACAGGAAGATAGGAATTTTTGTGTGGGAATGGCTTTGGTAATTCAAATCAGGAAGGCAGGCTTTCATCAGATCAAGGAGGCGCTGGAGTTTCACTTCTGGGAGAAATGTGGTGCTGGATTTAGGAAGGGCTGGGACCCAATGCGAGTGGGATTTAAAAATCGCGGTCTTGGAGATTGCCTCCAGATCCCGACATCTCTAGGACAGATTTGAATTTTCAAAGGGCCGGTGGTGGAGGGTGGAAGGAACAAAGAACTCACTCAACACCAATTAACGGCCCATTAAGTTCCTTCATGAGCTTGTTAAGAGACCTGTGCGTTCGCGATTGGAACTTTGAATCTTTAATTGGACGAACCTGAACAGTCTGGTGAAATCTGGTGCACGGCTGTCAGGTTCACAGTGGGGCCATCAGAAACTTTCTCACTATTTATTTAAAACTGACATTTCCTGGCTGGTTCCAGAACTCTTACTGTCACTTAGTCTACATGGTCCCTTTCAGCAAAGTGGAAGCAGCTGGCCCTCTAGGGAGCTACCTGCTCTCTCTAGCAAGTCAGTGGCAGCCTCCAATATGGCTGCCATCTGCCTTTGCTGCTGGCGCTAGGCAGTTCCACTGCCTGAAAGCATTCGGCATCATTAATTGGGTGCCAAGCTCACCTCCTGCCCAACTACATTATTTAAATTTAAAAATAACACCATGAGAGTAACACACCTAGGGCATTGGTCGGGACCCAGAATTCGTCTAGGTGTCGGTTCCCAACCCCGCATTGAAAATTCAGCCTATGGGTTTAGTTCTGAGAGAGGGGGTGTGTTCTGTTAAGGAAATGTGCTTCTGTTATTAAAGGGAGTGTGGGTTCGGTTCTGTAAAGGAATGGGGATTTGATTCTGAGAGGCGGCAGAGAGGCTTTTGTTGAAAGGATGGGTTGAATTTTAGATTCTTTACAGGTTATTCCAGTTAAAGGTTATTAACAGTTGTGAGTTGCAGATCGAGAAGAAGGGAGGAGCAGTGAATGCAATTGTCTGCCTTCCTGCTGCAGATGTTTCCAGTCATTGGGCTGAGGAGATCAGACAGGGCTATAGCTGTGAACATGATTGTGGGAACAGACGCTGGAATCAGAAATTCTGTCTCTCATGCTCAGAGGCACGAGAAACACCTGAAATTAAAGTGTTTAATTCCCCAGTGCTCATCTCGTTCACCTCATTGAGCACAAAGTTCAAAAAAAGCGGGACTTTTTAAATCAGCCATATTTCGAAGTTCAGTTCACATTTCATTTTTTAATGCATTCTGAGGGAACATAGGAACAGGAGTAGACCACTTAGCCCGTTGAGGCTGTCCCACCATTCAATTAGGAACATAGGAACAGGAGTAGGCCATTCAGCCCCTCGAGACTGTCCCATCATTCAATTCAGAACATGGGAAAAGGAATAGGCCATTCAGCCCTTGAGACTGTTCCACCATTCAATCAGGTCTTGACCAATCTGTATTTTAACTCCATTTATTCACCTTAGTTCCATAACTTTTAATACCCTTGCCTAACAAAAATCTATCAATCTCAGTCGACAGCTTTTTTGGGGAAGAGAGTTCCATAATTCCACTACCATTTGTGTGAAGAAGTAATTCCTGACATCAGCTCTGAATAGCCCAGCTCCAATATTAAACTTTTGTCCCCTTGGGAACATTGAATTGGGCGGAATCCAATGTCTCCTTCTTTATAGGCTTCAATATTAATCAGCTAGAGAGGTATTTAAACCGCAGTTTTAAGAATGGTTAAGGGTTCAGTGGCTAATCTGTACGCTACTTTGAATTGCAGAAGCTGCTATCTGAATGGTTAAGACTAAATTTTTGGAGATACTGCTCTTTGTGCAGGCATGATTGCCAACCTTCTCAGATTGCCCTGGACTCTCCAGGAATTAAAGACTAACATCCAGGACCCTGCTCCAAGTAACCCAGGAAAATAATCATTTTTAAAAAACTGTTTTCCAAACACAAAATTGTTTTAATGCTTTTGGCATCAGAGGAACACAGAATGATACAGCACCAAATGAGGCCCTTCAACCCCACGGGCTGATCTTTGTTGCTAACGTGCCGGTCCTGGTGTTGGAATGAATTCCAGATCAGGAACCTGGGAGTGGCCACGGTCGGACTTTGGATGCGATCTTCCAGGAGGCCCCCGATTAAAAAGCTGCCTCCAGAAGCCCTGTCCAATTAAGGACAGTGGCCATGTTCCAGCATCAGGAAGTCCATTCAGCAAGGCTTGTGGATAGGGCCATTGGCCAGCCTCGCAGTGTGAGCAAGGCCTGTCCATCAGCCGGTGCAATGGTGGTGCCATGGAAGCACCTTCAGTGGCTGAGAAATGGCTGCCCTTTAAGCATAGCAAGCGTTAGCGGAGGCATCAGTCTCCATGAAGTGGCTGCAAGGGCATGCCAACTGCCTAGGTGAACTACTACCAACAAATAAATGTAAACCCTCCCACTGTGATGCCGCTTCCAATCCACTCTTGGGGGCTCCCGATATTGTGGGTGGAGGGGGGAGGATCACGTCCCAGGGCTAATCACTCATTGCATAGAAAAATGCAGTCCAGTTGCTCACTACCAGCATTAGTTAGCCTCCAGGAACACATCGGAGTCCCAACCTGAATGGCATTTTTCCCAAATTTCCTCACAGCGCTGTTTCCAAAACAACCTGGGAAAATTCAGGCCATCGTGGCTCCACTGGCTCTTTAGTCAAGGTATCCAATTCATCTCACACCCCTGCTCTTTTCCTCAAGTCCTGAAATGTTATTCTCCTTCAGGGATTTATCAAACCTTCTTTGGTTTACTTGCTACAAAAACCTTGGAGATGCTGGAAGGAAGTCTGTTTGACTGACGGTCTAGAATCATCTAATCAGGTAATAAAGTGTCTGCTCAGTGTTCAATTGGTGTGGGAAGGCAAGTCAACGGAGGTCTGGCATGTGGGAGTGGGGTGGTTGGAGGCCAGAGGTGTTATGTTGACACACCCAGGAATATGCCCAAACAGGTTTGGAAACTGTGTATGCAGAGAGTCACCTGACCGTTAGCAGATCAGAGAGCAAGAGCAGAAACTGCAGGTCTCTCAATTTTTCAAAGGGAATAAAGAAAGATTTGCCTTTATACAGTGCCTAACATGACCTCTGGACATCCCAAAGGACCTCACAGTCAATGAAATGCTTTTGAAATGTACCCACTATTCCAATGCAGAAATGCATTCTAGTCAAAATTATTCTGCAATCTCAGCTTAAAGGAACGTTGCTTCAGGATGGCAACACATTCTGTTGCTAAGCAATGCACTACTAAACAGTCCAAAGCAACAAAATAGAAAATATTATTTTGCTGGTAAATTTCCCCAAATCAGACCACTTAATAGGTGTGAAGTTTCCTGTGACAGCATAGTAACTGCAAATAATTGTGCCCGTTTTATTTTTAAATGCAGGTGCTGATTACACCATGGGATTGGGCTGGCTAACTCTGGTTGGCCACTTGACACGTCCATTCTCACAGTGGCCCACATTCCCATGACTAATTAGGAAGAAAATGGACTTTGTTATCTAATTGGAGGATTTTTAGCTTCAATCAACCACCCCCCTTTTCCCACCTCCGCTGTTTTTTTAGATGAATGGAGATTTATAAAATGCATAATTTTTCTTAATGTTATGATGACTTTTCTCCTGAGTGCTGCTCACAGAAGAGCCCAGGTGGCAAATCTTCAATCCCTGAAGACTCCAGTGCCATCCTGCAGGGCTTGGCAACCCTATGTGAGAAATCAGCAAATGGAAGCTGATGCATCTGAAATTCACAGAATGTTTAACAGGAGTCCATTTGGCCCATCATGTCTGCACCGGATCTCTGGATGAGCAATTCACTTAGTGCCATTCTCCTACCTTCTCCCCATAACCCCTGCACGTTGTTCCTTTTCAAATAACAGCCTAATTCTCTTCTGAATGCCTCAATTGAGCCTGCCTCTACCGGACTCTCAGGCAGTGCATTCCAGACTTTAACCATATTTTATTTTCTCATATCGCTTTTGCTTCCTTTGCAAATTAGTTTAGATCTGTGCCCCCTTATTCTTGATTCTTTCACAAGTGGGAACAGCTTCTCCCTATCTACTCTGTCCAGGCCCTTCATGATTTTGAATGCCTCTGTCAAATCTCCTGTCAGCCTTCTTTTCTCCAAGGAAGACAGTCCCAACTTGTCCAATCTATATTCATGACTGAAGTTTCTCATCCCTGGATCTATTCTCATGAAAAAACAGGCACTATGTGGCCCAATTTCTAGGCCGCTATCTAAGGTAGCTGCTTCACAATTGCTTAAGCCCAGTAATCTACAGATGTAAAACTCTGTCTAAAACTTCTGATGAAATTGCTGCTTTGGAATTCACCTTCTAGTGTCAATTATTCTATACGTTATTCCCATTGCCATTTAATATTGCACTAAATAGAGTCTTTTGAATTAACATCAAGTCAGATGGCAGCTTTCTGGAGCTTTCCAACTTTATTACGTTATTGCACTCACCCTGAATTCTTGCAGAAGCTCCATTTATTTTTGTATGTTTGCCAAAGGCCTATTTAATAATGGGCGCTGGGACAGTGTGATTTTGTTTCGTACATATGACATCTAAAATGTAGCTGGAAGAAAAATACAATCTTGTTCCCATTTCATTGTCCTTGACCCTGCGGAAAGGGAGCAGTGAACAGATGGACTGAACATATTTTCACAGAATATACTTTGCAGCATAATTTGTTGTTCAGTTTGTTCCTCTCTAACTATTTTCTCTCTTCCCCTAAGGGAATAGGCTCATGTGGGAGTAATGATCCAGGAGCATGACCTGCCTTGTAGCATCTCATCCAAAAAGGACTTTCTTTGTTTGTCAACAGATTATTCAATACAGGAGAACATATTCAAACCATGTCCTTCAACAGCACCTCCCAAACCCATGACTCCCACCACTTAAAAGGACGTTGATAGTAGGTGGGTGGGAACATGACCACCTCTAAGTTCCCCTCCAAGTCACACATAACACCTTGGTCTGTTCATGTAGTGGCCACTCATTCGTCCTCACTGGACCAAAGAGCTCCTGAACTAACAGCACCGTTGTAGTAATTATGATTTTGAGAAACGTAGGACTGTAGCTTTAAGAATAACCCTGTGCTGTAAGATCACACGATCTGTGTAAACCAATGAGTTAGTAGTGCAGGGAGCCTCGAGGGAGGGAGTTATGGAGTCTGATGCACATGTGTAGTTGCCGCTGCTGTCTTGTAAATAAAGTTAAATGTGCCCAGCAAGAAAAGCTGCCTGGAAAATCAACTCCATAACAACTGTGTGAGCACCTTCATCACACAGACTGCAACAGTTCAAGAAGGTGACTCTCCATTATCTTCTCAAGGGCAATTAGGGATGGGCAAGAATAGCTGTCCTTGCCAGCAGTACTAACATTCCGTGGATGAATACATTTAAAAACTGTCCTCACCTCATGTCCAAAAGGTATCAAATATAGCTGAAAGGTTGCAGTCGAGCCTCTGAGTGAAAAGGTTGTGTGTTCAAGCCCCAGCCAAAGACTTGAACTTTCCCAGTGCCACATTGAGAGAGTGTTGCTCTGTTGGAGGTACCGACTTTCATGTGAGATGTTAAACAGAGGGCAATCTGCCCTTTCAGGTGAATGCAAAAGATACCACGGAACTATTAAAAGAACAAGGGTGAAGTACTTAGAATTAAGCCATTCAGGCTGGCAATCAGGAAAGCACTGTTTTCATACTAAGAGTTGTCAAAATCTGAAATTCTTTATCCCAAAAGGTTTTGAATGCTGGGACAATCAGAGCTTCCAAGACTGAGATTGACAGATTCTTTGCTAAGTAAAAGTAACAAAGAATATGTGAGCAAATGGAGTTAAGTGCAAGTAATTAATGATCTAAGTTAATGGCAGAACAGGCTTTTCAGGCTTACTGGTCTTCCCCTGTTTCTAATTTCTCAGGCAACATGGACACTACAACCCACCCAGAAACAGATGATCTGGCCATCACTTAATGAAGCTTGTGAGAGCTTGCGGCCTGCAATTTAGCTGCTACGTTTTATACATTATACAACAGTGACCGAACATAAAAAGTACGTCACTAGCTGTAAAACAATTTTGGACCTCTTGAATCTATGAAGGGCATTATATAACTGAAAGAATTTCTTTATTTCACTAAATCTGGGTTTTAGCTACCTTGTTTTTTTTTAAAACCAACATCATGTAGAGCAAGAGATTAGACTGTTTCAGGGTTATTTGACAGATTTTATTGAAGCAAAATACAATTTTAATTTAGAAAGCACTGTAATCTTAAATTTAGCATGTAGATGCACTGCTCGCCCTGCAGTTAGTTCCTGCTGCCTCCAAGTGTGCACCAACTTTTCCTGCATAGGGGGAATTTTGTCAGTGAGTGTTGTTCAATATATTTGGGTGATGTGATGAACTTCTGGCAGTGTGTGCGGTCTGGTAGATATCTGGATGTGAATGTTGCAACAGTATATGAGAGTGAGATGAAACACATGCAGTTAGGGTATAAGTCCTCTTAGAGATTGCTAATAGGTAAATGATGGGGTGTGGTGATTTGAACACTGGCTGAGGCTGCTGGTGCAGTTGGTAGGATAAGGCATTTGAATGTGCATTCACTGACCCTGATTATTCAGCATTAACCTTCTTGCAGCGCTGCATCCAGATCCTTGAGACTAGATTCCTGGCATGAACCTCCATGGATATCTACACCCACCGCCTTTCCATTGTGTGCCTGGACCTTTCCATTGTGTGCCTGGACCTTTTCATTGTGTGCCTGGAGGGCCTCCTGACACCTCTCCTTTCAGCCTCCTCCACACCAAGACCTCCAGTGCAGCCATGGAAAACCTGTACTTTCTCCTTTATTCAGACAATATTCTGTCTTTCCAGGGTCAGATTCAGCTCTCAAAAGACTCCCAAGGCAGAATGTTCCCCGTAGGCTTCAGTACGCTGATGTGGATGCGGGCTGGAGGGCTGCTTTTGTTTTGTTCTTTTTTTTAATAAATTCAAAAAGTGCCAAATCACAGAGGCAGGCCTTCCGCCCTCATTGTGGAGGAGGCAGTGGGTCTGACTTCTAATCCAGCACACCACCCCCTCGCCCCCAGCACCCCACCTCTGGAATGAAAAGTCCAACTTCTGGGCCTCATTTTTCTCAGGTCGGGTTGGCAGAGACGAGAAACCGACCCGGAAGCGAAAATCCAGGCCTAAGTATTTAGTCAGGCTTGAACAAGCATCTATCTGACGTAGAAACCAGTGTGACACCACTTAACTGGCACACGAGACAGCAGAATTATAGTGGTTTATTTACGGCTGAAGGAGACGTTTTGGCCCAACTGAGTCTAACCACCTGGAATAAAGCTGAAGTCCCCCAAATCACTGAATCAAACTATTCTTTTATCTGATCTAAAGATTTATTCCATATGTTGCTGATATTATGAGACAAACACCATCTCATTAGACATGTGTTCTAAGCAATCAGAGTCTTCCCAATTTCAACCATTCTCAGCTCAATTACATTTTGCTCAAGAGTTGCTATGAGCAGCTAACTGTGTATTTTTCTTCAAGCTCTTCCTGCATACCTGTCAAGCATCAGCTTTTCCAGCGCCATCTATATTCTGGACCGTTTGTTTCTCTTTATCGTCCATGACAACTTGCCTCCCAGCCAATTTTTCAGTTGTTTATCTCACTTCAGAATTTAAAGGCTGCAGTCATTTCTTTAGTGGTGACTCTCTCACCCCCAAACCTAAAGATCATGGGTTCCTCAGAACTGTAAGGCAGCTTATGTACTTTTAACAAGTAATATCTGTCTTTACTCTGCTGCAGCAAACCAAGGGTTAATGTGAATTCTGACTAAACGCTGTAATTATACCATTGCCTGAGTGTAAATGCTGTGTCGTATCAATCGTAAATTGGGAACCGATCGTCGTGTAGACTTGCATTCGAAGGGGCGGGGGGTGAAAGACGAAACATCAAGATAAGGAGACGCTGGACCGAAGAGACCATCAGGGCAGAGTGCGTATGAATAACAATTTCAGGGAAATGGTCACATATCTGATCATATAGCAGGAAACTGAGAACAAAGGAAGATGTGGTCACTGGAGTCTGGTTTTTGGCTCACTAAGGACTCTGATGTAGACATGCAGGCACTGCCAAGTTCAGAGTGGCAAAAGTCAATCAGCTTTAAAAGAAGAGCCCCCAGAGACATTGGGTCCTGTGGTTGGGAAGAATGACCTGGTCAATCACTGGAAGGCGCACCGGAGAAATCATCAGTGGACCGACCACCCAGGACAAGATCCAGCAAGCAGGGATAATAAGCAATCGGTACACAATTGATTATTGTAACATCGAGAATTGCTATAGTTGGAAGAATTGCTTAGTAACAGGGTTTGCTACACATGGTGGAAACCACACTCATCAGGCAGAATCTTCTGTTGTCGGCGGGTGCCTCACGTGCTGCCTTAAAAAGTGACGAGATACCCGCACTGGCTCTCAGGAGGAAGGCCCGCCATTTCTTCTGCCCATCAGGCACTTAAGACACCAGCAGCAGGCCTTCCTCCCCACTAAGGACCTTGGGATTGGACATCCCGCCCACCAAGAGCTGCCAGCCAATTGCCACCCAGAGTCCCAGGATTGCCGAGCCCACAGGAAAAAGTTAAAGTGCTGTTAAGGGGCTCTCTCAGGGGTTTAGGGGAAGGTGGGAACCAATGGAGGTCAGCAGCAAGCGCAGGGGGAGGGGGTGTGGTTGCCAGCAGCCATCCTTCAACCCATGTCCATGCACAGATTAATGCAGATCGAGGGAATTCCCCCAACCCCACCACCCCACCCCCACCACTCCCCAACCCACCACCCCTTCACACCACCCCATCCCACCACCCCCACCACCACAACTTCCAGTTGACATGCAGCCTGCACAGTTTAACCAGTCTTGTATGCTGCCTGCTTGCTGGCCTGCCTGAAGCAGAAATTGCAGTGGAGGTAGGAAGATGCCTTTTAAGTTCTTGTTAATTGGCCACTTAAGGGTCTCAACTGGACGTGGGATGGGAAGGTTAACCCTGGGCCTTCCCACCCAGAACTTACTACCCATGGAGGCAGGAAGGCAACGGATATTGGTCCCAGCGCCAACTTGCCTAACTTTCAGGCCTGTATGCCTCCTTCCTCACCTCCTATGGTGTAGAAGATTCCGCCCATCATGTCTATCATTATTATTCTTTCATTATTAAAAGTAGGGGGTATGGCTCTAATAAATTGGGGAGCCTACAGAACATAGCAACAAAGGAACAGGAGGTCATTCAACCCCTTGAATCTGTTTCAATGAGATTATGGCTGATCTGTAACTTGACTCCATCCAGCCACTTTGGCTCCACACCCAGTTATACCCTTGACTAGCAAAAGTCTATCAATCACAGACTTAAAATTATGAATTGAGATGGCAGGTAATTTTTTTTGGGGGGGATGTTCCAAATTTCTACCATCCATTGCCTGAAGAAATGTTTTCTAACTTCCTTCCCAAATGGCCTGGATCTGATTTTAAGGTTATGTTTCCTTGTCCAAGACTCCCCAACCCAGTGGCAAGTTTCTTTCTATCACCTAACAATTCCTTTCAAAATCCTAAAAACTGCAACCAAATTACTCCTTAACCTTCTCTATTCCAAACCTAGGACTGGATCTTACAGAGCATCATGATTCCTCCACCGCACCCCCTCCACCCCTCAGCCCACCCACCAGAGGAACGGTTGCCCCACAGCCATTGGCTGTTAATAGACCGGAGGTGAGATTTCTGCCCCTCAGGGACAGGAAGTCCTGCCTTTGAGAGTTATCAGCACCTGATGGCAGTTCTCTAGTACCACCAGCACCAATGGGAGTGGCGGCCATTGCCAGTACTGCACCCCACCCACCCCAGCCTTCAAACCCGCCAGGAGGGAGTACAAAATCCAGTCTCTTTGTGTAGCCTCTCCATTTATGTAACAATTTCCCCACAATTTAACTGTTGATGCCCAGGTAAAATTCTGGTGACTCTGCGCTGCACTCCTTTCAAGGCCGATATATCCTTTCTAAGGTGCATTGTTCTGAACAGCGCACAATAGGGCATGGTCTTACCAGAGCTTTGAACAGCTGTAGCAAAATTTCCTCCTTTCTTATTCTTGCCTTCCAGGGAGAAAGGCTAACATTCCATTTGTTTTGCTGATTCATTTTTTTGGACTACATTTTAGTAACCTGTGTACATGGATCCCTTACTTCCACCCTCCAGTGTTCTTAGCGATCCACCATTTAAATAATACTCAGATCTATCTTTTTTGGTCCAAAATAGATAACCTCACTTCACTGAAATCCAACAACCACACTAGATTTGCCCACAGAATCCAAGCTGACACTCCTAGTGCAGGAGTGCTGCACTGTCAGAGATGCCATCTTACAGATGAGACATTAAACTGAAATCCTGATTACCATCGCAGTTGGACATAAAAGTTCCAGTGGCACTATTTTGAAGAAGAGCAGGGGAGAAGCTCAAGACAACGAAAATGGCAAACAATTCAACAAAGTGTTTAAGAAGTGTTCCAGAGGTATTTAATTAGTACCATTAACCGTGGAATAGCAATGCTAGAAGTCCAACTGACAATGTGGATTAAGTTAGAGTTTTTAATAGAATGGCTAATTTGAGAGTGAACAACAGCGTTCATAACTTTAGAAACTCAAGTAAACAATATAGTAGCAAAAAGATGTTAAAATATTTATTCACGTCTGTTGGGAAGGCTGGTTGCACCCTAAGTGAGTGTAAATTTTTCATATACCTTATTTTTATCCCTTGCAACTTGTCTTAAATGTAGAGGCAGGAGAAACTAAACAGCAGCTGAAACATAGCTCCATATCTTTCAGAATGTCTCGTGATTACGCCTGGGGAGGTTCACATAATAAGATATTTTGGCCGAAACTTTGCTGAAAAAAAATAACAATCACTGAACAGGGCACACTGTTCTTAATATACAAAATTGGCCAGCAACTTGTAGCGAGGAAGAGATACCCCTTAAATTGTGAATTGTGACAAGTGGCTGGATGATTTGCTCCATTGCACAGTTAACTTTGCTTAAGTGTCATTTTGCTCTCAACCTCTTCATGATTATCATGCACTCGCCACAGTAAGTTCAGTTTAGTACATGGGCCTGCACCTTTGGCTCTGCAGCTGCATCCAACTCTTTTAACATCTCATTTGTGGCTCCCAGCTTTTTCCAGTTGGATTGCATTATCATGGAAAAAGCCTAAAAAACATTGGATCATATTTTCTGATCTCTGGAGGATCATACCCGGAAGATGACCACCCAACCCCTCCCCACTGATCACCTGACACCCCCCCCCGACTGACCCCTGACCTGTCCCCACTGACCACCTGACACCCTCCAGTGACTGACCAGCTGACACGCCCCCATCCTACCCACTTACCCTGCCTTATACACTTACCCTATCCCTGGCTTCTCAAAGTGGCTGGGAGCTTTAAACTTACCTGCTTTAAGGCAGCAAGTGCTGTAATAAGGAGATGAGGCTTCCTTTCCCCCACCTCAGCTGCCCTCGACTGAAGGCCTCAGGAACCCATTGCACAGCACTATTCTCACTAGGCCTGGCATTTTAGTGTAAGTAAAGTCCAACTGTGATTGCTACTCCTTGGAAGTTCTGGCCCATTAAGTCAAGAAAAGCAAAAGCTGTGTTTTTGTTATGGGGAAATTCTAAGCATCTGAACATGCATATACTGGAGATACAAAGAAAAAAAATCAAAACAAGAGGCAAATCATCAAAAAATGTGATAATTCAGAGATGGGGTCTATTTCAATTTTGATTTTTTTCTATTAATCCATAAATTCAATACATGTATTTTATTTGTAATATATGGAAATTATGCATTCTACCAGAAACACATAGCAATTTGCCAAATATTTGATTTAGAAACATCGGATTTTCATCTTGTGGCTCCCAATAGTTCTAATTTTAGACAATTTTCGTTATAAAGGCTCTTCAAGTAAAAAAAAGTTGCTGACCCCTGGTCCAGTAATTAACAGCTTTTGCAATTTTTAACAATTGTTATTAACTGCCAATCTTTCCCAGAAAGTGAACAATTGAAAGTGCACAGTCTCATGCCTTCAGGTTGTGAATAGTTATCGGAGATTTTAAAAATTTCAAATTTTAAATGTTACTTTTTTTGTTACTTTTTCTTTCAAGCTTTCCAGTTCCCCCCTCTCTCTCTCTCTTTCTTAGTGCAATCCTTCTTTCCCTCTCCTCAATTTTTTTGTCTCTTTTTTGACATTGAATTCAACCATTCTAATTCACCCTGCCAATCAATCCTTATTTTGTTTATTTCTTTAAACTCATTGGTTTAATACATAGAGGAGCAAAAATTTGTTTGATGATTTCAATGAAGAAACCCGCCCAGGCAATGAGATGGCAGCTCGTGCATTGCTTGCCCCCAGGGAATCAACATAAGTTGGGGAATTGTACAAACCTTTCTCCCAGGCTGTTTATCCCATCATTGTCGAAGGTCATAGATGCCTCATTGCCCTCTCTGCACTGTTATCAGCTCACACTTCCAGTAATATTGTGGGCAAAAAAAATTTAAAACTTAAACGTGCAAGAACAAGTCCAACATGTACCCCAGTTGAGCAAAAACTGAGCCTTTGTGTTTATTTTCATTGATTTTAACCGCTGCACCATTGTTTTATTCATTTACGGGAAGTGGGTGCCGTTGGTTAGGCCAGCGTTTATTGCCCATCCCTAATTTCCCTTGAGAAGGTGGTGGTGAGCTCCCCTCTTGAATCGTTGCAGTCCACATGGTAGCCTTCAGCTATGTAGGCCTAAGCTTTGGAATTCCTTCCCTAACCCCATCTGTCTCACCAGCTCTCACTCCTACTGTAAGACCCTTCTTAAAACTTACCTTTAGACCAAGCTTTTTGTCTTCTGTCCTAACATCTCATTATATTGTTTGGTGTCAAATCTTGTTTGATTAAACTCCTGTGAAACACCTTTGCTTTACGACATTAGAGGCACCATGTAAATGCAAGTTGTTAACCAGGCTCCAATGTAGTCCATTCACCAGTGGTTACTTAGGAACTAATTAAATTCAGTTCTTGGAAAAGAGATTCCATGACAATCTTGGGTTGCTTCACACTTTCTTTCAAGGAGGCCCTGCAAAGCTTTCCCAATCAACTTTGCCCAATACATTGGTAAATGTGATTAGGAAAATTGAATGAAATCCAAACTCAGTTTGTGCTTCACCCATGTTTCCATTACTGAATAGAACAAGACCATAAACTCCATCCCAAAATAGGTAGGAGATTCACTTTAATATTAAAATTGTGTCAGAGGAGATATTTTGCAGCTGCATGCTATTTCCCAATATGTACACTGGTCACTGAATGGTCTTTACAACCTTAAAATCCATGAAGGTGTCTGATGTGGTTCAGTGGGCAGAACTCTTGACTGAGTCAAAAAGTTTCGGATTTCATTCCAAATCCAGAAATTGGAGAGCACAATCTAGGTTGATATTCCATGTACAAGTGGAGTGCTGCAGTTCTGATGGTGCCATTGGATGGGACATTAAATCAACACCTGGTCAGCTCACTCCAATGGACATAAAAGATCCCACAGCATTATTTCTAAAAGGAGCAAAGATGTTCTCCTCAGTGCACTGGCCAATAGTTATCCATCAATCAACACCTACAACAGATTATCTGCTTATTATTTCAATGGTATGCTTAGAAATTTAATGCAAACAAATTGATGGTCATATTTCCTACACGACAACTGTTATGGTAAATGCTGAGCTGCTCAAATCCCAAAGGGAAACTTGAAACAACTGTTTTGCAATTTATATATATTTCAAGATGTGCGCTTTGAATTCGATAGTAATAAGACCACCGAGTCTTGCAGGTTTCTTACAAAACTAAATCAAAACTTCATTAAATACAAATATGATTTTAAGCACATACATCAGTTTACAAATTACTACAATGATAAATCCTAACTCCCCTAGTTAATCTAACTCCCAGTTACACCTCCATTAAGGCACAAGTAAAACACATAGATTTTAAAAGATCCAGGCAAAGTAATATGATACCCTGAACAGTCGAATTCAAAGTGAATTTTCTTAAATTCAGTTCTTGTAGACAATAGCTTGAGGCTTAGAGGCTAAAGGCTTTTCACATTTGTTAGATCTTAGAATGCCTTCCCCTTTACACAGCCTTCTCTCCTTTATACATATTTCCCCCTTTGAATGTAAATTCCCATTAGTTCACTATGTCTTTGGACTTTACCTCTCTAATAATAAAAATCAATCATAGCACCAATTTTACCAGTAATCTTTGGGAAAATTAAACTCACTGTTTATTAACTTCTCCTGGCTAGGTGAAACATTTCACCCCTTTTTTAATTCAAGCTAATCTGGTCTATTTAAAAATGCAAATGTTCCCTTTACACTTCACATTCTAAAACTTCACCCATGCTTACCTACTTAACATTTCAAACCTAGCTTATCTTCTGATACATCAAAGCTTTCAGACCAGCTGCCTTTAATTCAATTAAGTCCCACACACACACACACACTCACATAGACCCTATTATTACTCTACAATAAATTCCAAAAACATTATGAAAATTATTTTACCTTCCTGTCACAACAGTGAATATACTTCAGGAGTACTTCATTGGGTCTAAAGCATGTTTTTGACATCCTAAGGTCATGAAATGAGCAAAAACTGACTTTCAAATTAGTAGCTGCTGAGTTTCATATTAAAGTTTGAAGAACCCATTATGAAGCTTAATTAATTAAAAGGCCATTTCTTAGCTGTTTTCTTCATTTGTTTTTTGTCATCACTTGGTTTTAAGAAGTCTTGTTGGGTATTATTATGCTATTGCCCTTTCTTCCCCTCCAAGACGGAGGGGAAAAAAGGGGAGATGGTGGCACAGTGGTATTGTCACTGGACTAGTATTCTGAGGGTAATGCTCTGGGGACCCGTGTTCAAATCCCACCATGGCAGATGGTGAAATTTGAATTCAATATTAAAAAAATCAGAATTAAAAGTCTGATGATGACCATGAAACCATTACCAATTGTTGTAAAAACTCATCTGGTTCACTAATGCCCTTTAGGGAAGGAAATCTGCCTTACCTGGTCTGGCTACATGTGACTCTAGACCCACAGCAATGTGGTTGACCCTTAAGTGCCCTCTAAACAAGGGCAATTAGGGATCAGTAATAAATGCTGGCCTAGCCAGCAATGCCCATACCCCATGAACAAATAAAGAAAAAAGTGTGACAATGGATTTCTCCAGAGGCTCTTTCTTGGATAGAAAGTAGGTGAAGTTTGCGATTTAAGACACTTGCTCAGTTAATAAAGGTACAAGATACCACAGGTTTTGATCAAACAAAAATATAGGTCACAATTCACAATATCTACCTTATAGTCTAACATTCAGGGTTAATGTGAGGTACATGTGAATTAACAAGCCAACTGTGGTCAAACACAGCCCACTACACAATAAATGGAAGATGTGAGCAAGACAGAGTCCATGGGTTTCTCAACAGCCCACCGAGACCAGATTTTTACTGCTCTTTGTGTGAAGAAGTGCTTCCTGAAGATCCTAATCCTAACGGATTAGCTGTACATTTAAATTTCCATGACTGTAGCTTCTACCAATGCTGTCTGTTCAGTCATTGATCACCACAGTCCACTGTCAAAGGTGGGGAGGGTTAAAACTGGCCCCCAAACACCCAACTGTGAGAGATTGGCTGTGAAGAGTACGTTTAGCAAACAGATTGTCGTTTTGTTCAATATTCTGGTGACAAAATAGAGTATGATAAGTTAGAGTGTCCAGCAGCCTCTATCCAAAATAGCATTGGAATGAAACTTGCCTTAAGGTATTTGAGAAGTGGATTTTGATATCTGGGAAGTGGTATTCCACTAATTGTACTGAACTACTAAAAAAGAGATAAGCCGATTTTCTTCAAGGCTTTAGGCTATGAAGGCAGAAAGACTGCCTTCTCCAGGCAGGATTAATGTAATTAAAATGAATGTTTTCCTTGAGATTAATTGGTTCTTTCAGACACTGCTAGCCATGTTGTAGAAGAAACATCTGTGAATTTAGATCGAGTAATTTCTCAGGCAAGAGGCTAAAATGATGCCATGAGTTATTAGTGACAATAACTCACTCACTCTTCATAGTTCTACGCTGCAATCCCTTTATATTGGGCTTCTGATCTTGCAATCAGACAAAAGAAAGACTTGCAATTATATAGCTTTCATGACTTCAGAATGCCCCCCCCCCAAAGGACTTTACAACCAATAAAGTGATTTTTGAAGTGTAGTCACCAGTGGAACATAGGAAACACATCAGCCAATTGCACACGTTAAGCTCCCACAAACAGAAGTGTTGATGACCAGATAATTTGTTTTTAGTCATGTTGATTGAGATACAAATACTGACCCCAGACCACTTGGCCTGATTCATCAATTAAAATTGTACCAAACGATATTCATCTGGCTGAGAGGACAGACAGGGCCTTAGTTTAACATCTGATCCAAAAGACAATCCCTCCGACAGTGCAGCACTCCCCCAGTAATGAATTGGAGTGCCAGCCTTGATTTTTGTACTCAAGTTTCTGGAGAGAAACTGAACTCAATCTTTTGACTTAGATGCAAGAGTGCTCCCAAACACAGCTGTAAGGTGGTTCCATGGCCCTATCACACTATTTTCACAGGCTTATTTTTATTTTTTGCCCATTTTAGCGTAGTTTCCAAGGCCTTGGGAAAGCCAGCATGTCAAAGAAGGTGTAAGAGGCTGGATCCATTCAGTAATTGGCTTTAGATCACTCTTTTTGAGCAAGAAGGTGCAGGAGTGTTTCCCTGAGGTCCAACCAGCTTATCTGCTCCCCGCTTACCCTTGCTGTCCCCTCTCCCGACAATCTCCCTACCCACCCCAACAACAAGAACTTCCCTCTGAACACAAGAACCATTAACCAGTATGTGCCCCCACAACAAAATCTATTCCACCTCTCACCCCCCCACCCTCCCCACCGCCAACCCCTTTCCAGTCCCCCAGCCGGGCAATCTTCCCTCCTGTGCTCCCTGCTCTGTGACCTTGTGCTGCAGGCTTTCCTGATTGATAGGCAAGTGGCCAGTCAATCAGGCTGGCTATTGGGCAGGAAACCTGATGAAGAATTGCTGAAGGATGAGCAGGGATCCTGCCCCAAGCCCCTTCCCTGACTCCCGCTAAATATTCGAGCTAATGCTTCAGCTGAGGTCTAACAGTGATTTATAAAGGTTTAGAATAGGTTGCTTGCTCCTATGGTTTTGTGTTTGTATTTGTAAATCCCAGGATCCCTGAAGCTTTTTAATTGCCTTCTCACCTTCAAAGATTTGTGTATGCCCCAGTAAATTGTATTCTTGGGTGGGGAAGAGGCTTCAAGTGCTACCCTAGGCCCACCCCCATTTCCTCAGGGGCAGTGTTGTTGACATCCCTGAAGTTGTCAAACTCAAACAGACAACTTTGAATTATTGAATTTGAATTAACTTCCTTCATTCAGTGCACTTAAAGGCTTTTTTTCCCTCTTTGGTTGCATTTAAATGCACTGCATGGATGACTCTGAAGATACAATCTTTGCTTTTAAACTGGATATTTCTCAAGCCCTCCTCTGGATGCATCTCCGACAGGAGTGATAGATGGGACCAGACAGTCAGAGGTAAAATTGGATAGCTCAGTGCGGGATACATGGGGAATGCATTTGCACTCCTTGTGCCTTTAATTTCATGAATAATTTGAGAAAATGAAATCATATTATTTCACCATTTTCAGAGCATAATTGTAAATGGAAATGTGACAACAGCAGTTATTCCTTATTTCAGCTCTCCTGCAGATCAGAATCACCTTTTTGTCAGTCCATTTTATTTCCTTGATAAATAGAAATACATAGACTGCAAAATTGAGTTCCATAAAGTGCCATTTTAGGAGCCCAGAGTCCGGATAATGGCAGCCTACCACTTCCAATGCAGCCCATTTGTGTGTAATACTTGGACAGATGCTGACGTGAGCATGCCGTGCGCACTCTGGAAGCACGCAGTAAATAGATCTCACATCGCCCCACAAATAATGCTAATCTGGGGCCCGATTTGCCATTTTGGACCTCACAGGTTTTGTTTATGCCCTCATAAATATTTGCGTCTTAACATATCTTCAGTTGTCTGAGGGAGTGCCACCAACCATGCCACCCACTCCCATCCCTCACCCAACTATTATTAAAGGGACTGAGATTTTCAGTTAAGGTGCTTTTCTTTTGCTGCTGTGGAAATAATAGAAATATTGTGTTCTGCATTGTCGGAGGAGCTCTGCAAAGTTTTTGAGGAGTGGTGCTGGACTTTTCCAAAGAGGTCACAGGAGTTTAAAAGCCTGTCAGCAGAAAGCCTGCTATCATTATTGGGGATTATAATTGCAGTTCCACTTGGGCTCCACATTCTGTGCACAAGTTGGAACCAGACTCCAAGGGCAGGATATTCCGATCGGCAAGCGGGGGCGGGGGCGGGGCCCGCTCGCCGGCGCGTAAAATGACGCAGGATGGCGTCAGGTGGAACTCTTGACGTCACCCCACGTCACTTCCATTTTCAGGTCAGCAGGGGCACAGCCGAGTCAGCTGGCCACCTGCCGACCTGTCAACGGCCTATTGAGCCCATTGAAAATGTAATTAAGGTCGTTAATGGAGCTGCCCGTCCAACCTTAAGGTTGGTGGGCAGGCTGGGAGCCCTGGAGGGCTTCAGAAAAAGCATGAAACCTCATCCACAGGTGGGTTGAGGTTTCATGAGAGTAGGTAAATCTTTCAGAAAGGTTTCAATAAAACTTATGGACATGTCCCAACTCATTTGACAGTGTCACATGAGGGGACATGATAGGGAAAATTTTTAAACATGTTTAATAAAAAAGTTTTAAATCAGAGCTGATCTCCCTGAGGCAGCACTTAGCCTCAGGGAGATCTGTGCGCTCTTTCACGCGCATGTGTGAAAGGGTGCACTCCCGGCTGAGGGAATCCCCCCTGTCCACACAGGGAGCGCATAGCGCTTCCTGGCAGACATTACGCTAGGCAGGCCTTAATTTGTCCGCCTATGTAAAATGGCAGCGTGCCCCCAATCGGGGGTGCCAATTGGAGACGCACCCGTCCGTGCCCGCTCCTGCCCCCCCACCACCCCCCAAGTTTTTGATCATGTTACAGAGAGGGTTGATAAGGGTAATGCGGCTGTTGGGACACACATGGACTTCCAAAAGGCATTTGATGAAGTGTCACAAAGTAGGCTTGCCAGCAACGTTAAAGCCCATGGAATAAAAGGAACGATGGCAGCACGGATGTGAAGTTAGCTGAGTTTCATGAAATGGAGTGCTGGTGAACAGTGGTTTTTCAGACTGGACAAAGCTATACGGCAGAGTTTCCCTGGAGTTGGTGTTAGGAGCACTGCTTTTCTTGCTTTATATTAATGATCTAAACTTGGGTGTACAAAGCACAATTTCAAAATGTGAAAATGACAAAAAATTTGGAATTATTGTGAACCATGAGGGGGTTAGCAATACACTCCAAGAGGACATAAGAGAGGCTGGTGGCAGATGAAATTTAATGCAGAGAAATGTGAAGTGATACATTTTGGTAGGGAGAACGAAGAAAGCAAATATAAAATAAAGGGCACCATTCTAAAGAGGGTGTAGGAACAGACAGACCTGGGGCTATATGCGCACAAATTATTGAAGATGGCAGAGCAGGTTGGGGAAAGTGGTTAAAAAAAGGCGTTTGGGATTTTATGCCGGACTTTATAAGTAGAGGGGGCAGAAATTTGCGCTGAGCATAAAATTTTCAAGCATAAAATGACGAGCGATGACAGCAGGAGAGCGTCCCAATGTCATCGGGCACTCGCTTGATATTTCGGTGCGAGAGTCAGCAGCCGCGCACGCCAACAATTAACAGGCCTATTAAGGCCACTTGAGTTATAATTGAAGGAAATTTTTCACTACCTGTCCAACCTTACAGCTGGCGGGCAGCAAAAAGGCCAAGCAGCCTTTGGATTTATTAGGGGCAGAACTTTCTGTTGTTGGGGGGGAAGAGGGATAGCCGGTGCAGGTACGGGCAAGGACCCGATCGCCGCCTGTGGTCAGGTCCGCGCTGCCATTTTACACGGGCCGGCTAATTAAGGCCCACCCAGCATATTTGCCGACTCCCGTGGATAGCGGGAGTAGGTGGGCAGCGGCAGGTGTGCACAGACCGCTGGGTCCAATTGCGACCCAGCAGTCTGTTTAAAAGGAAGGTCTGGCAGCCTTTTGTAGGCTGCTGACAATGGCCAGTTCAAGGGCGCCCCACAGGGGGCTGGATGAGCAGGCCAGGCTGCAGGGTCTGCCACAGAAGCAGGGCCAGGCTGCAGGGTCTGTCACAGGAGCAGGGCCAGGCTGCAGGGTCTGTCACAGGAGCAGGGCCAGGCTGCAGGGTCTGTCACAGGAGCAGGGCCAGGCTGCAGGGTCTGTCACAGGAGCAGGGCCAGGCTGCAGGGTCTGTCACAGGAGCAGGGCCAGGCTGCAGGGTCTGCCACAGGAGCAGGGCCAGGCTGCAGGGTCTGCCACAGGAGCAGGGCCAAGCTGCAGGGTCTGCCACAGGAGCAGGGCCAG
The DNA here is from genome assembly GCF_017639515.1 of Carcharodon carcharias. Classification (NCBI taxonomy): domain Eukaryota; kingdom Metazoa; phylum Chordata; class Chondrichthyes; order Lamniformes; family Lamnidae; genus Carcharodon; species Carcharodon carcharias. The sequence continues at coordinate 25,145,359 of NC_054485.1, forward strand.
GCTGCAGGCTCTGGCACAGGAGCAGGGCCAGGCTGCAGGCTCTGGCACAGGAGCAGGGCCAGGCTGCAGGCTCTGGTACAGGAGCAGGGCCAGGCTGCAGGCTCTGGTACAGGAGCAGGGCCAGGCTGCAGGGTCTGCCACAGGAGTAGGGCCAGGCTGCAGGGTCTGCCACAGGAACAGCGCCAGGCTGCAGGGTCTGCCACAGGAACAGCGCCAGGCTGCAGGGTCTGCCACAGGAACAGCGCCAGGCTGCAGGGTCTGCCACAGGAGCAGGGCCAGGCTGCAGGGTCTGCCACAGGAGCAGGGCCAGGCTGGAGGGTCTGCCACAGGAGCAGGGCCAGGCTGGAGGGTCTGTCACAGGAGCAGGGCCAGGCTGGAGGGTCTGTCACAGGAGCAGGGCCAGGCTGCAGGGTCTGCCACAGGAGCAGGGCCAGGCTGGAGGGTCTGCCCCAGGAGCAGGGCCAGGCTACAGGGTCTGTCACAGGAGCAGGCCAGGCTGCAGGGTCTGTCACAGGAGCAGGGCCAAGCTGCAGGGTCTGTCACAGGAGCAGGGCCAGGCTGCAGGGTCTGCCACAGGAGCAGGGCCAGGCTGCAGGGTCTGCCACAGGAGCAGGGCCAGGCTGGAGGGTCTGCCCCAGGAGCAGGGCCAGGCTACAGGGTCTGTCACAGGAGCAGGGCCAGGCTGCAGGGTCTGCCACAGGAGCAGGGCCAGGCTGGAGGGTCTGCCCCAGGAGCAGGGCCAGGCTACAGGGTCTGTCACAGGAGCAGGCCAGGCAGCAGGGTCTGTCACAGGGACAGGGCCAGGCTGGAGGGAAGGCCACAGGAGCAGGGCCAGGCTGCAGGGTCTGTCACAGGGACAGGGCCAGGCTGGAGGGAAGGCCACAGGAGCAGGGCCAGGCTGCAGGGTCTGTCACAGGGACAGGGCCAGGCTGGAGGGAAGGCCACAGGAGCAGGGCCAGGCTGCAGGGTCTGTCACAGGAGCAGGCCAGGCTGCAGGGTCTGTCACAGGGACAGGGCCAGGCTGGAGGGAAGGCCACAGGAGCAGGGCCAGGCTGCAGGGTCTGTCACAGGGACAGGGCCAGGCTGGAGGGAAGGCCACAGGAGCAGGGCCAGGCTGCAGGGTCTGCCACAGGAGCAGGCCAGGGGGGTGAAGGCCAATGCACCCCTCGTTTTTCTGATGAATGCCTTGCTGCCCTCCTTGAGGAGGTGGCCGCAGGGCGGGTGGTGTTGGCCCCCAGTGTGGGAGGAGGAGGCCCCCCCACATGACCAAACGGACCTGGGAGGAGGTGGCGGAGGTGATGAGCTCCCGTGATGTGGTGCGGCGCATCTGGATCCAGTGCCATAAATGCTTCAATAATTTGTTGCTCTCTGGCAGGGTGAGAACCATGTTGGCATTGGGCATTTAACCCAGCAGGTAGCCTTAGCCTTTGAGGCCCTCAACCCCCAAGTCTTCCTGTCGTGACTGCATTGAATCATGTAGGGCATTTTTCCTTCGCTGGGTGGGCAAGCAGGTAGTGCCCATGCTTAGATCAGCCTGAGTGGTTCATGAGGAGGTGAGTTCTCCCCCGCACCATGTGTTGCTCTTAGTCGCACATGACTAGTCTGGGGGCAACCTGAAGGAGATGCAGCTCAGCACATATCCAAAACTGCAGCACATGTCCCATTCAGGGTGATGAGATGGTGGAAGGAGAGCCTCAAGGTGTCAAGGCAAAGATCCATCTGCTGCCCTCTACGCTACACATAGTTGTGCATCCTTGCTATGGGAGCAAAGACAGTGTGGTTTCTAAAGTGATGTACGCAGCATGTGTCCAAGCTGGGGGTGGGGGGGGGTGTGGGGGGGAAACAGGCATAATATCTTTGTGTGACTGATTAACAGTAGTGGGGAGAGGAGGCACTGGAGGTGTGCGCGGCAGAGTCCATGTGCAATTTGCCATAATGAATGGTCTTCTCTCTTTGTCAGGAGAATAATGCTCGTAATGCCTCGAAGCATGTGAGGACTGGAGGCAGCCAGGCACAGCTCCTCATCTTAAAGCACATTCAAGGAGGAGGCCCTCGAGCTGAAGAGGCAGCATGCACCCAGGTCAACTGGTGTCAGTGAGGCTGGGGTGGAACGGCCAGGTATTTAAGGCCAACAGTGAGATTCACAATGTCCTCCCAACATCCGTAGCACTGATGATTGTTTAATTTGTTATTGTTGCAACGTTGCTCGGTCACAGAGTGATAGAGTCAGAGGTGTGCAGCACAGAAAAAGGCCTTTCAGCCTATCGAGGATGCGCAGATCAAACAAGTACCTAACAATTTTAATCCCATTTACCAGCACTAGGCTCATAGCCTTTTATGCCATGGCATCGCAAGTGCACACCCAAATACTTATTACATGTGATAAGGGTTTCTGTGTCTACCACCCTTTCAGGCAGTGAGTGCCAGATTCCCACCACCCTCTGTGTGCTCATCACATCCCCTGTAAACCTCCTGCCCCTTACCTGGTTATTGATCCCTCCGCCTAGGGGAAATGTTCCTTTCTGTCTACCCTATCTATGGCCCTCATAAATTTATACACCTCAATCATGTCCCCCCTCAAACTCCTCTGCTGCAGGAGAAATAACCCCAGTCTATGCAATCTCTCCTCATTACTGAAACTCTCCAGGCCTGGCAACATCCTGGTAAGTGGCCTCTGCACTTTCTCCACTGCAATCACATCCCACCACCCCCCCCCCCCCAACCCCCCCCACCATAATGCACATTTCAGAACTCCACGCAGTACTGTAGCTGTGGCCTAAGCCGCGTTTTCTACAGTTTGAACATTATCTCCCTGCTCCTACATTCTATGCCTCGTCTAATACAGGCAAGTATGCCATAGACCTTCTTAAACACCTTATTTACCTGTCCTGCTATCTTAAGGGGCCGGTGGACATGCACACCAAAGTCCCTCTGATCATCCCTGTGATCCCATAGTAAATAACAAACTTACCATTCATCCTGTGTTCCCGTGCCTTGTTTGTCCTGCCCAAGTGCATCACCTCACACTTATCCACATTAAGTTCCATTTGGCACTCATCAGCCCATCTGACCAGCCTGTCCATATCCTCCTGTAATGTAAGGCTATCCTCCTCAATATTTACCATTCCACCAATATTCGTATCAATAGGTCCTGGAAGATTGAGCGCATAATTGGCCAGGGGTACAGGGATGAAGTTTGTCAGTGTGTGCATACTAACTGATCCACTGTCCTTGTTGTTCCTTTCAGCATCAGTGGAGAAGGGCCAGCAGGAGAAGCAGCAGATGCCCCCTCTCACACCTGAGGACCCTGAAGTCTCACCAGTATCACACCATTTCTGCGAGGCAGGCATCAGCGCAGATACTAGCACCGCGGTGGGCATTGGAACATCGGCTAGTGTCCTGGGGCAGCGGAGAGGGCACTTCACAATGGCTGGAGGAGCTGGCAGAGACAGAGAGTGCCAATGGTGCCAGCAGTTGGAGGATTGCAGGGGACCAGGCACATGCTCAGTCGGTGCCTGATGATGTGCCTCTGGAGTCGTCCGTGACGCAGCAGCTGCAGGAAATGTGGCCGGGTGTGCGGGAGCATCTGGGTGTGGTACATGAGGCTATGCTTCACTTAGTGTCTGTAGTGGATGAGTCTACACGGACACGCAGAATCTCACAGTGCGGAAGAGGCCCTTCGGCCCATTGAGTTTGCATCGACACATGAGAAACATCTGACCTACCTAATCCCATTTACCAGCACTTGGCCCATAGCCTTGAATGTTATGACGTGCCAAGTGCTCATCCAGGTACTTTTTAAAGGATGTGAGGCAACCCGCCTCCACCATTCTCCCAGGCAGCGCATTCCAGACCGTCACCACCCTCTGGGTTAAAAGGTGTTTCCTCACATCCCCCCTAAACCTTCTGCCCCTCACCTTGAACTTATGTCCCCTTGTAACTGACCCTTCAACTAAGAGGAACAGCTGCTCCCTATTCACCCTGTCCATGCCCCTCATAATCTTGTACACCTCGATCAGGTCACCCCTCAGTCTTCTCTGCTCCAATGAAAACAACCCAAGTCTATCCAACCTCTCTTCATAACTTAAACGTTTCATCCCAGGCAACATCCTGTTGAATCTCCTCTGTACCCCCTCCAGTGCAATCACATCCTTCCTATAACGTGGTGACCAGAACGGCACACAGTACTCCAGCTGTGGCCTCACCAAGCTTCTATACAACTCCAACAATGACCTCCCTACTTTTGTAATCTATGCCTCGATTGATAAAGGCAAGTGTCCCATATGCCTTTTTCACCACCCCGCTAACATGTCCCTCCACCTTCAGAGATCTATGGACACACACGCTAAGGTCCCTTTGTTCCTCAGGACTTCCTTGTGCCATGCCACGCACCGAAGCAATGAGCCACATGTCCAAGCGCCTTGCATCCTCCATGGAGACAGTGACAACTCTCGTGGAGAGACTGCTCCAGGAGACCCACCAGTGCTTCCTGGGGATGCGCTCAAACCAGTGAGCCCCCACATCGGCAATGAGCTCAGCTGCTCACTTCCCAGCTTGTTGCCCATCCATCCAAGGTGAGCAAGGAGGTCCAAGGTGACCTCATGTCTGTGCAGCAGCTGCCTGTCGTATCTGCGGGCTCCACTCAGCGCTCCGGATGAGGGCACCAGCTACCCTGCCAGTGACCATTGCATCTGGTGAGGCTGCAACAACGGGGAGATGCCAGCTGTGGAACAGGCAGCTCCCTCCCAGGCAGGCCCAGCACAAGCTTCATGGGCCAGAGGATGACCGCCAAGGTCATCGAGGATAACAGAGTCAGCAGGCTGCCCCAGCAATGGGGCAGCACCAAGACGTAGCACCCGCAAACGGAAACGTAAGGCACATTAGGCACACCACAGGTTTCTCACTGGTGTTTTAGTGTTGGCCCGAGATTAGGTCCTTAGGATTTCTTTTTGCTTGATTACAGTATTGTTTAACAATTGGGAGAACTTCTGATTTGAAAATTAAGATTCAGATGTGTGACCATGGCTGAGGGTGGCTCGTTTGTTCTGCATATGTATGTTTAAGAAAACTGTCATGAGTGTTTGTTTGGACATTCAACAGTACGTACAAGGCCCTTAGTTCCTGCTGATGTCCGGGCAGATTTTGCACTTAGGTGCCGAGTATGGATGCTCCAGACAAGGCTGTCCTGCTAGCTGAAGGTTCGTCGGATTAAAGCCTCCCGGCTGTCCCTGCCTCCTTGGTATAGTCCCAGGTCAGCGTCTACCCCCTCAGCATCCCCCTGTGCATGCTCATCCTCAGAACCAGTGCTGGACTCATGGTGTGCAGCTGCAGCCAATGCGTTGATGTCTTCATCGTCCACTGCGTCCCCCCTTTCCAGTGCAAGATTGTGGAGAGCGCAGCATGCAGCTACTATCACAGAGACGCAATCTGGGGGGTACTGGAGTGCGCCCCCTGAGCAGGCCAGGTATCGGAAGCGCATCTTGAGAAGTCCGATGGCTCTCTCCTCCACAGCCCTTATGGTCCCATGGCTCCTATTGTAGCGCTCCTCAGCTTCTGTTATTGGACGGCGGAGTGGCGTCATGAGCCACCTTCTGATGAGATGGCCCTTGTCACCCAGCAGCCATCCATGCAGCCGAGCCGGAGCACTGAAGAGACCCAACACCTGGGATTTAGGCATCATGGACGCTGCCTGGGTACCTTGCACAGACTTGCAGGATCTGCATCCTGTGATCATACACTATCTGAACATTCATGGAGTGGAAGCCCTTCCTGTTGACGAAGGCACTGGGCTCACCTGCTGGCACCTTGATGGCCACATGTGTACAGTCTATTGCACACTGGACACGGGGGAAGCCAGCAATGACTGCAAAGCCTCTGGCTCGCTGTGCCTGACTTGCCTGGTCCCAACAGAAGTGGATGAAGGTCACACCTGAACAGAGCGTCTATGACCTGCTTGACACAAGTGTGGACAGCTGATTGGGAGACACCGCAAAGATCACCCACTGAGCCCTGGAAGGAGCCAGAGGCATAGAAGTTGAGGGCAGCTATGACCTTCAGACCCACTGGCATGGTGTGTCCACCCACACAGTTAGGGAAGATCTCATCAGCCAATTATCTGACAGATATAGTTCACTGTCTCCCTTGACAGCAGAGCCTCCTTTGGCACTGCACCTCAGACATATTGAGGTAATTCCTTCGCCGCCTGTATACCCTGGCAGCAAGATAGTGGCGTCTTCTGTGGCCCCTTCCACCTTGGACAACCTCTTGGCCCTGCACCCCTTGTGCCTGTGCCTGGCCTCCCAAACGTGGCTCCCCTGGAGGCTGGCTGTGCACTCCTGGCCTCCTCCCCCTTCTAGCCCTCGCTTCCTTCTCAGAGCAGCTGCCTCCAGTGGACAGATCAGATCCCATACCCAGGCTAAAGGAAGGCTTCCAGAAAGCTACAGGCCCACAAAAGATTCCTGACTGCAGAGTGCTGACCTGAAGGTTAAAAGTACACAGAAAGCTGCTGGGATGCACTCTGAAGCAATGCAGATCACACAGGCAAGTTTAAAATACTTTCTCCAATAAATACTCTACAAAGCAGATTCACAACCCCACTGAGCCCTCTTATCCCGCCCGTGAATGAGGTTAATAGAAAAGTCTCTTACCCGCCTGCCCATTGCGCCCAAGTGCCAACCGGAAGATCGCACGGGCGCTGAAAAATCTGCGTCGATTGAAAACTAAAGGGGCCTTAACTGGCAGGCACACGTCGGAAATATCACGATGGCGCGTGGTGACATCGGGATGCTCGCCCAACGTCACCGCCCGTCATTTTACACTTGGCTGTGTACGGCCCACCCCACCACACGACAAACTGAAAATTCTGCCCTCGGAAACCTCATCCATGGGCGGGATGAGGTTTCCAACAGCAATTAAAAATTATATAAAATTTAAAAATTTAATTTATAACACGTCCATGCTCATGTGACAGTCACATGAGGGGCATGTTTTTAACATTGCTAAGTTTGTTATTTCTGCTTTTTTTAAATCTTGAACTCCCTGGGGCAGCTCTGTGCCTCAGTGAGTTTTCATTGCGCACACTTGCGCACGTGCATGAACTTTCACACTCGCCCTCCTCCTGCACCCCCCCAGCCCGGCAGTGCTCAGTGCTATTAATTGGCCACTCCTGGACCCGCCCACCATGTCCACCCAACCAGGGGGAAATCCTGCCCTGAGAGTACAAAAACAAGGAACCTTTATGAAACATTGTTCTTCCTCAACTGGAGCATTGTGTTCAATTCCAGGCACCACAATTTAGGAAGCATGTGAGGGCTTTAGAGAGGGTGCAGAAAAGATTTAGAAGAATGGTTCCATAGATGACAGACTTCAGTTACAAGATCAGATTGGAGAAGCTGGAATTGGTTTTCTTAGCACTGACTCACAGAAGGGGACATTAGGTGATCTACAGCTTGGCAAGGAGTGTCTTAAAAAAGAAAGAAGGGCTTGCATTTATATAGCACCTTTCATGACCACCGGACATCTCAATACATTTCACAGCCAATGAAATACTTTTGACATGTAGTCACTGTTTAATGGGGAAAAACCATGGCAGTAAATTTGCATACAGAAAGCCGCCCCAAACAGCAATTTGATAATGACCAGATCAATTGTTTTTTATTGAGATTGATTGAGGGATAAATAGCCAGCTCTTCAAAATAGTGCCATATCGGATCTTTTATGTCCACCTAAGAGGGCGGGCAGTACCTCAGTTTAACATCTCATGCAATAGGCAGTACTTCCAACATTACAGCATACCCTCAGTACTTCACTGGAATATTAGCCTTGATCTTTATGCTTATGCCCTGGAGTGAGACTGAATCCACAACCTTGTGTCTCAGAGGCAGACGTTCTACTAACTGAGCCATGGTTGGTACAAGTAAATGAGGAGAGAGGGGTAGTGTCAAGAAACAATCAAAATTTTCCCATTATTATTGCAGGATATTTTAAAGCAGGTGTGTGTGTGTGTGTGTGTGTAAGGTTCTGTGTGTGTGGCTAACTTAATTAAACTAGAGGTGATTGGACTGCAAGGTTTAAATACCAAAGAAGTAAGGTATAAAACAGGCATTTAAAATAAAGATGAGTAAAGCTAGGGTGAAGTCAGCAGATACGATATGAATGAAATTTACATTTTTAGCTAAGTGGAGAAGTGTTTGATTTTTAAAGGGACGGGGAAAATGTTTACAACAGGCAAGATAAATAAGGCAAGGTTATTGACGTTGATTTTTCCCAAAAGTGATGGCCATAATGAGAACATGAAAGATTTTTATCCTCTGGGAAAAGTAACTTCTAGTCGAAACAATGGGATTTACAGATCAAAAAGGAAGAAATATATTTAAAAGAAGGATGGAAGGCTGTCTGAGGGGTGGCCGTGTGAGATCTTGAAAGGTGACTGTGTGAAACAGACTTGGGGAAAAAGCTTCTAGCCACCATGAACGAGTTTGTGTTAAAAGCCTTTGGGAGTCCATTGTCCAGGGGATGCTTATGGTAAAATTGCTGGATGACTTTATAAATTTGGAATCCATTTGGACTGTTACCTTAAAGGGGGTGTGTAGTTGGGAGTTTGGTTAAGTAGACATTTCAGGAACTGTTATAACTGTGGAACTGTAATCGTGCATGCATGTTGAAGTTTTTTTCTTCTTTTGTTAATAAATGTTTTAATTTAATTTTTAAAATCTCTAAAGATGGCAGTAGACTCATTACTTCTGATTTCAGTGCACAAGTCTTCTTGTAAAAAAGCAAACTGGAAAACCATTGTGATAGCGTGGCCAAGTTTCCCTTGTGGATTTGGTCAGCCTGGCAAATACTACCTGCCATATCATAACAATAGAGAGATGGTGAAGATTAGGGAGAGAATCCCAGAATTTAGCATCTCACAGCAAAAGGTTTAGCAGCCAATGGTATGCAAATGGAAATTGGGAATACAAAGTTACAAATGCATGAGTGAGGGAAAAAATACTTCTAGGAGGGGAGTGAAGAAGTAAAGAGACAAGCCTAGTTGTAAATTAGGCTAGGTTATGGTAATTTAACAATTACACCGTAATCCAGATTCATACACTAATAATTCAGAGAGCTGAGTTCAAATCCCACTGTGACAGTTTCAGAATTTGAATGCAGTTTAAAAAACCTGGAATTAAGAATCTGATATCAATTGTAAAAATTCTACCGGTTCACTACTTTCCTTCAAGGGAAGGAAGCTCTCACCTACTCAGGCTGAAATGTGACTCCAGTCACACACCAACATGCTTGTCTCTTAAATGCCCTCAGCAGAGACCTAGCAGCCATTCAGTAGGGGCATTTAGGGATGGGCAATAAATGCCAGCCTTACCCACATTCTGAGATCAAATAAAAAACTGAAATACTTCACCTGCAGTCCAAACAATACTCAGAGTGTTTATTCTGCTCAATGTTGCCTCATCAAAATACTAATAAGAAAGCAAATTGATAATAGGGTGCCACAAGTAAACTGAAACATGTAAGTTAGAATGGGCACTGGAGCGGGACCTGAAGTAGAACTTAATAGAGGTGCTATTGCCAGTAGTTCAATGATTAAATTATGGAAAATTAGGAAACGAAAGAACTGTATGAAATTTATGCTTTCAAGATTATTCTAATTACAGGCCAGCAGGACTTCTATTTTGTTTTTTGTGGCTCAATCTGAAAGTTGAAGTTCTAGTTAATTAGTTAAAATAATTCAAGTTACTTTTTTAAAGGGGCTATGGATGAAAATGAGTGATTTTGTTCTCCCAGTGGGAACTGTTGCAAGATGAGAGCCTGAACCAGGGATAAGACTATGAAATTATTAGGGAAAAGTTCTTAAAAACAAAAAAACTGCGAATGCTGGAAATCCAAAACAAAAACAGAATTACCTGGAAAAACTCAGCAGGTCTGGCAACATCGGCGGAGAAGAAAAGAGTTGACGTTTCGAGTCCTCATGACCCTTCGACAGAACTTGAGTTCGAGTCCAAGAAAGAGTTGAAATATAAGCTGCTTTAAGGTGTTGGGGGGGGGGCGGAGAGAGAGAGAGAGAGAGAAGTGGAGGGGGGGTGTGGTTGTAGGGACAAACAAGCAGTGATAGAAGCAGATCATCAAAAGATGTCAACAACAATAGAACAAAAGAACACATAGGTGTTAAAGTTGGTGATATTATCTAAACGAATGTGCTAATTAAGAATGGATGGTAGGGCACTCAAGGTATAGCTCTAGTGGGGGTGGGGAGAGCATAAAAGATTTTAAGATATTTAAAAATAATGGAAATAGGTGGGAAAAGAAAAATCTATATAATTTATTGGAAAAAAAAGGAAGGGGGAAACAGAAAGGGGGTGGGGATGGGGGAGGGAGCTCACGACCTAAAGTTGTTGACTTCAATATTCAGTCCAGAAGGCTGTAAAGTGCCTAGTTAGAAGATGAGGTGTTGTTCCTCCAGTTTGTGTTGGGCTTCACTGGAACAATGCAGCAAGCCAAGGACAGACATGTGGGCAAGAGAGCAAGGTGGAGTGTTAAAATGGCAAGCGACAGGGCCTCAACCGTGTCCAGCCCATCTCCCACGCATCCGCCCTCATGCCTTCTCCTCCCTCCCAGAAACATGATAGGGTCCCCCTTGTCCTCACTTATCACCCCACCAGCCTCCACATTCAAAGGATCATCCTCCGCCATTACCGCCAACTCCAGCATGATGCCACCACTAAACACATCTTCCCTTCACCCCCGCTATCGGCATTCCGTAGGGATCGCTCCCTCCGGGACACCCTGGTCCACTCCTCGATCACCCCCTACTCCTCAACCCCCTCCTATGGCACCACCCCATGCCCACGCAAAAGATGCAACACCTGCCCCTTCACTTCCTCTCTCCTCACCGTCCAAGGGCCCAAACACTCCTTTCAAGTGAAGCAGCATTTCACTTGCATTTCCCCAACTTAGTCTACTGCATTCGTTGCTCCCAATGTGGTCTCCCCTACATTGGAGAGACCAAACGTAAACTGGGCGACCGCTTTGCAGAACACCTGTGGTCTGTCCGCAAGAATGACCCAAACCTCCCTGTCGCTTGCCATTTTAACACTCCACCCTGCTCTCTTGCCCACATGTCTGTCCTTGGCTTGCTGCATTGTTCCAGTGAAGCCCAACACAAACTGGAGGAACAACACCTCATCTTCCAACTAGGCACTTTACAGCCTTCTGGACTGAATATTGAATTCAACAACTTTAGGTCGTGAGCTCCCTCCCCCATCCCCACCCCCTTTCTGTTTCCCCCTTCCTTTTTTATCCAATAAATTATATAGATTTTTCTTTTCCCACCTATTTCCATTATTTTTAAATATCTTAAAATCTTTTATGCTCTCCCCACCCCCACTAGAGCTATACCTTGTGTGTCCTACCATCCATTCTTAATTAGCACATTCGTTTAGATAATATCACCAACTTTAACACCTATGTGTTCTTTTGTTCTATTGTTGTTGACATATTTTGATGATCTGCTTCTATCACTGCTTGTTTGTCCCTACAACCACACCCCCCACTCCACTTCTCTCTCTCTCTCTCCGCCCCCCCTCCCCACCACCCCCCCACCCCCCTCCCCACACACCTTAAACCAGCTTATATTTCAACTCTTTCTTGCTCTCGAACTCAAGTTCTGTCGAAGGGTCATGAGGACTCGAAACGTCAACTCTTTTCTTCTCCGCCGATGCTGCCAGACCTGCTGAGTTTTTCCAGGTAATTCTGTTTTTGTTAGGGAAAAGTTCTTTATTGATAAATCTCAACTGCATCAACCCGCAGTATTATACTATCCCTTCTGTACCCAAAACACATCTAAATGTTTCTTAAACCAAGTCTCTACCCACTCCAAAGCACACTCAACCTCTCCCCCAGATTCAGTCACCCTCTCTAATCCCAGGCTCAACACACCCTCACCCCTCTTCCTCTCCCCTCTCCAACCTGGTGCCCAAAAGCTCATCTCCCTCTCCTCTGCTCTCCTCTTCACTACCTGTCCCTCACCACAGCCTAAACCCCTCACTTCTTCACCACAGCCCCACATGCTCGGTCCTCCTATCCCCACAACCAACTTCTCTCTCTCTCTCTCCTTTCCCCCACTTCTTACGCATGGGCATCCCCGTCTCTCCTCTTCCCCCCCACCACCCTAGGTTAAACCCTTTTCCTCGTCACACCCCGTACCTCCACCCCCACAGACTCAGCTGCTTCTCTCCCCCTCCAGTCTCATCTCTATCAGCTCTCCAACCTCCCCCACACCCCCATCCCCACCCCATGTCACTGACCCTCTCTTTTCTCGTGCCTCCTGAGTTCGTCCCCCTCTCCTGTACTCTCTCCCTAACCCAGAGCTCATCCCCTTCTCCCCTTAGCCTCTGCTAAGATCAGCCCCCACTCTTTCCTTTCCAGCCCTCGGCTCAGGGTGGGAAAATGCTAACTGGGAGAGAGCAAAGGAAGATATAAGCGAATGGAATATTGTTTGGTCTCATAATTATCCCAGTGGGAATGATGCAGTGTCACATTCTAAAATAAATGGTGGTCATATAATCTTCCGTGGCTAGGGCAGAAATTTTTGTTCGGCGAGCGCGCCCGAGCTGCTCGAGCATAAAATTACACTTGTTGACATTGGTCAAACGTGCTGACGTCAACACGCAGTCATGCGATAGTTCAGTCAGTGGGCATGCACCGGAATTGGCAGTGCACCTGCCGACAATTAAAAGACCTGTTAAGGCCATTAAATAATCAATTAACTGAAACTTTTCATTGCCCACCTAACCTAACTGTTGGCAGGCAGGCAAAAAGGCCAAGCAGCCTTTGCATTTTTTTGGAAACCTCATCCACTGGCGGGATGAGGTTTCCAAAAGCAAATAAAAATAAATAAAAGTTTTAAAATTGATTTAATAACGTGTCCCTGCTCATGTGACAGAGTCACATGAGGGGACGTGTTTTATGACATTTTTATTTTTTTTATTTTTTTTTAAACAATGCTTCATCTCCCTGAAGCAGCTCTGTGCTTCAGGGAGACTATGAAGCACTCACTCGTGTGCTTGTATGAAGTTAGCGCTCGGCCCACTTGCCATCCTCCCCCCACCCACACCCGCTCAGTGCTGCCGCTCGCGTTTCACACTAGGCAGGCCTTAATTGGCCTGTCAGCGGGAAATCGCAGTCCGGTCCCGATCACGGGCGGTAGTTTGCTTCCCGACTGCCCCTGCCAGCCACCACCGAGCCCGCCCATCAAGGGCAAAATTCTGCCCCTAGAAAAGTTGGCCATTGCTGATGTGCACCAAGATCTAACTGAATGACTGAGCAGGGTCTAGGGGCTGCATAGCCTGTTCCCGTCTTAATGTTCCCATGGTCACCAAAGCACCAAACTTTGCCCACCTCAAACTGGGGATACATAAAAAATGACCAGATGTGTCTCCTTCCCCGCTCTCTTCTCTTGGATGATTAAACTATCCGCATGTTCATTGGGGGAGAACTGAAGGTTATGCACCAAGGATGATCAGTAGAATGATCACTGAGCAGGGAAGCAGGTACTGACAGCTAGCTGTATTTGGGAAGCTTTTATGATAAATCCGATTAGCGTTTAATATAAGAAGCTGCCACAAGCCCTGCAGGAGATCTCAGTGCTCCCAGTAAAGGGCAAAGGCAACTTTTGAGGCCACAAAATAGCTAATTGAGGTAAATTTATCTTCCACAACCATTGGGATAGATCCAGGTGGCAGGATGGTGTGCAATAAAAATGGAAAATGCTGGTAATGCTCAACAATGCAGCTTTTGCTGTTTTTATTCAGTTTTCCAGCATCTGCAGTATTTTGCTATACCGCTTTTCGTTTGTGTAGTGATATATGAATCGGCTGCATGACATCCCACTGCTGTGAAAGTCTGAAGCTGGCTTTGCATCACAGTGCGCAATGTGTGACATTCAGAGTGGATCTGTTTTATTTAATATTTTTCCTCCATGTTAACCCTTGTGCTTCACTATTAATTGAAAGTTTTAAAGAGAATGAAAGTTTGAGGGCAGTCATTACAGTCCAAAGTGCTGGCCCATTTTAAAGTGCAGGTCTCAAGAATATTTGCATTCAGGCATGTGTCAATGTTCTGCCCATCAAGGTAGTTTGCGAATTAGGTTTTCTTCCCAATTACGTCCCAATCTGATAGCAAAAGTTGAGTTCTGCCAGGTCAGTCTGAAGATGTGCAGTAGAGGCTCCCATGGCTGCTACAAAGCTAGTTTGGAATGTACCTCCTTTTGATCATATGTGAAGGAAGGCCAAAATCAAATGTCCCTACACTGGTAAGTAAACAGGGCACATTTAACAGAATGTCCAGTAAATTCTTATTGATACTAATTTTTTTTTATAATATTTCAAGCAATGGAAGTCAGCCTACTTTGCCTTTCCCTGTTGACCTGACTCACCTTATCTAAAGCTTTACAGATGCTGCCCCTATTGTCTCCCTCTTCAGCACAACAAGCAGAACGCAAGTAAAATGCATTCTAATTTTTAACCTTTCACGGTTACCATCAATGGTAGGGCATCTCACTTTGTCAGTCGTCACTCCTGAATTGTCACGAATGATCCAATGCTTTATGAAAGAAAGACTTGCCCTTCATAACCTCAGCATGTCCTTCAGTCAATCAAGTTCTTCTGCAGTGTAGTCACTATTGTAATGTAGGAAAAGTGGCAGCCAATTTGCACAGCAAGCTCCCACAAACAGCAATAGGACAATGATCAGATAATCTGTATTTACGATTTTAATTGAGAAGTAAATATTGGCTAGGATGCTGGGAAGAGTACCCTTGCACAATGAAATAGAGCCATGGGATCTCCTATGTCCACCCGAGAGGGCAGACAGGGCCTCAGTTTAATTATTCATCCAAAGGACAGTACCTCCGATAGTACATGGGAGTGCTACACTGAAATCTAGATTTCTGCGCTCTAGTCCTGGAGTTGAATGTACATGAATCCCAAACCTTGTGATTTAGGTGTGAAAGTGCTACCAACTGAGCTACAACTGGTACATGAATTCATACAACTGTCCTTGTCTCAGACAGAAACATTTAACTCAAGCTTTGCTGGATTCCAATTCCAAATTTTTGTTAAGGTGACCCATATTGCCTGGAGATAGATGAGTTACCTCACTGCCCTGTTTACCTCTGGGCTTGCACCTACTGAACCCAAGTGGCATTGTTAGACAATCTATGCTAGATGAAGAGGAATTCAACTTCCAATTTTAGTTGAAGACTCAGATTAAAGACACTGTTGTTTATGTTATATCCAGAGATTTTTCTGTGAGCCTTTGAGAGTCTTTGGTATACTGAATTAATAATGAAATCTGACATAAAACCAAGAACTATGGTCATGAAGGATGTTTTATTTAATTTATTCATTCACGGGTTGCGGACGTCGCTGACTAGGTCAACATTTATGGTCCATCCCTAACTGCCCTTGAAAGGTGATGGTGAGCTACCTTCTTGAACTGCTGCTGTCCATGTGGTGCAGGGAGGGAGTTCCAGGATTTTGACCCAGCAACAGTGAAGGAGCAGCAACATATTTCCAAGTCAGGATGGTGTGTGGCTTGGAGGGATCTTGCAGGAGTCATAAATGATGCTGAACATTGTGCAATCATCCACGAACATCCCCATTTCTGACCTTATGATGGAGGGATGGTCATTGATGAAGCAGTTAAAGATGGTTAGGCTTAGAACAATACCCTGAAGAACCCCTACAGCAATGTTCTGAGACTGAGATGACTGACCTCCAACAACCACAACCATCTTCCTTTGTGCTAGATATGACTCCAACCAGTGGAGAATTTTTTCAATTCTTTCACAGTACATGGGCATCACAGGCTAGGCCAACATTTTTATTGCCCATCCCTAATTACCCTTAAGATGGTGGTGAGCCGCCTTCTTGTGTTGCTGCCATCCATGAGGTGCAGGTACACCCACAGTGCTGTTAGGAAGGGAGTTCCAGGATTTTGACTCAGTGACAGTAAAGGAACAGTGATATAGTTCCAAGTCAGGATGGTGTGTAGCTTGGAGGGAAAACTTGCAGGTGGTGGTGTTCCCAAGCCTCTGCTTCCCTTGTTCTTCTAGGTGGTAGCAGTCATGGATTTGGAAGGTGTTGTTGAAGGAGCCTTAGTGAGCTGCTGCAGTGCATCTTGCAGATAGTGCGCACTGCTGCTGCTGTACACCAGTGGTGGAGCAAGTGAACGTTGGAAGTGGTGGATGGGGTACCGGTCAAGTGGGCTGCTTTGTCCTGGAAGTTGACAAGATTCTTGAATGTTGTTGGAGCTGCACTCAACCACGCAAGTGGTGAGTATTCCATCACATTTCTGACTTGTGCCTTGTAGATGGTGGACAAGCTTTGGGGAGTCAGGAGGTGAGTTACTCTCTGCAGAATTCTCAGCCTCTGGCCTGCTTTGTAGCCGTTGCATTATATATGGCTAGTCCAGTTCAGTTTCTGGTCAACGGTAACACCCAGGATGTTGATCAATCACTCGAGTCAGGGAGGGTCCCAGAGAACTGGAAAATCGCTAATGTAACCACCCCCCCCACCCGGTTTAAGAAGGGAGTGAGGCAAAAGACGGGAAATTACAGGCCGATTAGCCTGACCTCAGTCGTTGGTAAGATTTTAGAGTCCATTATTAAGGATGAGATTTCAGAATACTTGGAAGTGCACGGTAAAATAGGGCAAAGTCAGCATGGTTTCCTCAAGGCGAGGTCATGCCTGACAAACCTATTAGAATTCTTTGAGAAGGTAATGAGTAGGTTAGACAAAGGAGAGCCAATGAATGTTATCTACTTGGACTTCCAGAAGGCCTTTGACAAGGTGCCGCACAGGAGGCTGCTCAGTAAGATAAGAGCCCATGGTGTTAGAGGCAAGGTACTAGCATGGATAGAAGATTGGCTGTCTGGCAGGAGGCAGAGAGTGGGGATAAGGGGGTCCTTCTCAGGATGGCGGCTGATGACTAGTGGAGTTCCGCAGGGGTCAGTGTTGGGACCACAACTTTTCACTTTATACATTAATGATCTAGATGAAGGAACTGAGGGCATCCTGGCTAAGTTTGCAGATGAAACAAAGATAGGTGGAGGGACAGGTAGTATTGAGGAGGCGGGGAGGCTGCAGAAGGATTTGGACAGGTTAGGAGAATGGGCAAAGAAGTGGCAGATGGAATACAACGTAGGGAAGTGTGAGGTCATGCACCTTGGTAGGAAGAATAGAGGCATAGACTATTTTCTAAATGGGGAGAGAATTCAGAAATCTGGAGTGCAAAGGGACTTGGGAGTCCTAGTCCAGGATTCTCTTAAGGTTAATTTGCAAGTTGAGTCGGTAGTTAAGAAGGCAAATGCAATGTTGGCACTTATCTCAAGAGGACTAGAATATAAAAGCAGGGATGTGCTGCTGAGGCTTTATAAGGCTCTGGTCAGACCACATTTAGAATATTGTGAGCAATTTTGGGCCCCGTATCTCAGGAAAGATGTGCTGACCCTGGAGAGGGTCCAGAGGAGGTTCACGAGAATGATCCCAGTTATGAAAGGCTTAACGTATGAGGAACATTTGAGGACTCTGGGTCTATACTCGATGGAGTTTAGAAGGATGAGGGGGGACCTAATTGAAACTTCCAGAATACTGAAAGGTCTGGATACAGTGGATGCGGGGAAGATGTTTCCATTAGTAGGAGAGACTAGGACCCGAGGGCACAGACTCAGAGTAAAGGGAAGACCTTTTAGAACAGAGATGAGGAGAAACTTCTTTAGCCAGAGAGTGGTGAATCTATGGAATTCATTACCACAGAAGGCTGTGGAGGCCAGGTCATTGAGTGTATTTAAGACCGAGATAGGTAGGTTCTTGATTGGTAAGGGGATCAAAGGTTACGGGGAGAAGGCGGGAGAATGGGGTTGAGAAACTTATCAGCCATGATTGAATGGCGGAGCAGACTCGATGGGCCAAATGGCCTAATTTCTGCTCGTATGTCTGATGGTCTTGATAGCGGAGGATTCAGTGACGGTAATGCCATTGAATGACAAGGGGAGATGATTGGATTCTCTCTTGTTGGAGATGGTCATTGCCTGGCACTTTTGTGACATGATTGTTACTTGCCACTTGTCAGCCCAAGCCTGAATGTTGTCCAGTTATTGCTGCATATGGGTAAGAACTACTTCAGTATCTGAGGAGTTGCGAATGTTGCAGAACATTGTGCAATCATCAGCAAACATCTGCACTTCTGACCTTATTATAGAGGGAATACCATTGATGAAGCAGCTAAAGATGGTTGGACCTAGGACACTACCCTGTGGAACTCCTGCATTGATGTCATGGGACTGAGATGATTGACCTCCAACAATTACAACCATCTTCCTTTGTGCTATGTATGACTCCAACCAGTGGAGATTTTCCCCCCTGATTCCCATTGACTCCAGTTTTGTTTGAGCTCCTTGATGCCACACTTGGTCAAATGCTGCCTTGATGTCAAGGGCAGTCACTCTCACCTCATCTCAGAAGTTCAGCTCTTTTGTCCATAGTTAGACTAAGACTGTAATGAGGTCAGGAGTTGAGTGGCCCTAGTGGAACCCAAACTTAACGTCAGTGAGCAGGTTATTGCTGAGCAAATGTCACTTGATAGCACTATCGACGATGTGATGGAATGGTCTTTTAGCTGAGCTTAAATTCAAATTGATTGTAATGTGAGATTGGGATGTGTAGGAGGAAGACGTCTGGAAGGATGAGTTATAATGTGCGTACCTTCTGCGGCAAAGCATCCTTTAAGACCTTGGTACGTGGTCCTTGAGTATATGTAACATGTAACTCCTGATAAAACTTCAAGGATTTGACTTGGTACTGAGTTCAACTTTAGAATTTAGCACAGTGCTTACATCCATATTATCACTAACTTAGTAATAGTTTGTAACTTTGTAACGCTTCATAAATTCACACAAAAATATCCTTTCCACCGTTGCTGACTCTAAGGGTTTAACAGTGAATGAGATTGCGCAAACTCAATTCATTCCTTAATGTGTGCTGCTCATAGTACAAAACTGTCCAGGATTCAGAGCAAGTTGATATTGTATAGTTGATTTACAAACTTTGAGCTCTGAGCTTGCAGCCTTGCCTCATGCCATTGCATATTGGATTCTGCGCCTGAATGGAATTTGATTTTCTGAACATTTAACAGAATGCTGTGGAGTCTTCTTCACCATTGCTGGCCATGCCTTCCACTGCCTAGGATCTCAGCTCTGGAATTCTTTCCTTAAACCTCCCAGCCTCTCTACCTCTCTTCATTTTTAAAAGGCTCCTTAGAATCTACCTCTTTGACTGAGCTTTTGGTCACCTGTCCTAATCTCCCCTTACATGGCTTGATCAAATTTTGTATAGGTTAATAGAAAAAATAGGAGCATGGCCAGAGTTTCACATCCCTCAGACGGGCACTTACCCAATCCGAAGTGGCGTAAAGTCGCGCGAAATGACATCGGGCGAGCATTCTGAGATCATCGTACACTCGCACAATATGTCGCTCAGCAGGCGCACGCAGAAGTTGGAAGAGAGCCCACCGACAATTAAGCTTATTAACGGCCTAATTGTAAGCAAGTTTCATGACCCCATCCAACCTCACAGTTGCCGGACAGGCCAATCAGCCAGGCGGGCTTCACATTTTTGTTGAAACCTCGCCCAAGGGTGGGATGAAAACTCTGTTAGGATTTTAAAAAAACAGAAATACCTGGACACTGTTTTATTTACGAGGTATGCTTTCAGGTGCTTGATTGTGCTGCAGTGACATTTTTGCGCTTTCATTATGTGGATGTCCGCAGTTCCCTGAGGCATCTCTGTCTTCAGGGAGCTCAGTGGAAGCGCTCACCAGCACCTGCAGTGATGTCGGCACCCACCCTCCTCCAACCCCCAACGGCAGTGCTGAGCCTTTCTCAGGGCACGTTTCACGCTGGCTGGCCACTAATTGGCCAGCCAACTTGAAATCACGTTCGGTGACAGATCACAGTCCGGGGATGGTTTCCCATCCACTCCTGGGCCAGCTGATTGCGTGCACCCGACAAGCACAAAATTCAAGCCCGTAAGTAGGTCTTATGGACCCTCAAACCTGCACCGCCATTCAATAAAATCATGGCTGATGTGATCTGATCTCAGCCTCAGCTCCACTTTCCTGTCTGTTCCCCATCAGCCTTGAATATATTCAATAATGCAAATTATAAGAGCACATTCGAAAAACCCTGGAACAGAACAGAAATCTATAACATATTGGAGAATGAGAGCACGGTCTCAAATTCTTAACATGCACACTCTCTTTGGGAAAAGCTCTATGATGGGAAGAAAATTTCATTAAATTATACACCAGCAATCTGAAACAGCCATAAGGATGATTCAGGTGGAAAGTGGAATATTTAATGGGCATGGCACTATAATCCATGGATTGTCTGTAAATAGTTAGATATCTTAACAATTAATATATTTACAGCACCAAAACAAGCCATTCAACCCAACTTGTCTATGTCAATGTTTATGCCCCACATGAGCTTCCTCCCATCCTACTTCATCTAACTCTTATCAACATGTCCTTTTATTCCTTTCTGCCTCATGTACTTAACTGATCCTTTATGACAGCTGCATTATTTTCTTACTAGCCCTAGGAATTTTAATTTCAGATGAACATAATACAAGTCAGACACAACAAGAAAAGGTAATTGGAATTAAAAATTATGATCTTCAGGTAGGCTTGCCAACTGTGATTAAATGTATTCCTGGGGGTTTCATGGCATGATTTATCCCCACACTCTAACCATTAGTCGGCCAACACATCCATCCTTGTGACATACTGCCTTCCTACGCCAATTTGAAAGCAAAAAGACTCATTGCCCAATTGGCTGATGCTTGACTGTTAGCCAAACAGCCTTTTTTTAACCCCGTTCTCAATATTTTCATATCTGGTAAAAAGAAATGTCCAACGAATTTTTTTGATACAACTATCTTTTTTAATGTCTCTATGATTTTTCTCCAGGGTTGCACGCAGCAGTGTCCTGGAGATTGATCTTTAATTCCTGGAGACTCCAGGCCAATCTGGAGGGCTGGCAATCCTATCTTCAGCCGGCCACCATTTTAATTCTTATTCTCATACTTCAAATTCAAACTGCTTCTACTTCCTTACTTTCACGCTGCCATTAATAGCTTTAGCCTGCCTGATCAAAGGACATTCAGAAATAGATTGAGTCAATCAAACTGCTTTGAAATGGTGGCTAAATTCTTGTTACTATAGTAACATGTGTAATTCACTGATGAAAATACAGCTAGACAGATTTCAGAAACGTGTATACTGGTCAACCCTGAGTATTGACATTTTCTGTGCTTGAGATTTCCAATGAGATATCATGTCGTGAAAGAATGGGACTCACCATAGGGAGTAACAAATCAACATCCCTCATTGTTCCATATGCAATTGACAGGTCTCATAAGTGTCTCCATTTATGGCCAGGAACCTGAAAGTGGCACTTCTGGTACATCTAGATGACAGACTCAGTTGTAGAGGAGAAGATTGTTATTTTTTCAGGCTATTCTGGGAAAAACAAAGAATGCTATAAGATTCTTATAAGAAAGCAGGGGGCAGGGGTAAAGGGTAGCTATTCAGCATGGCAGAAGATGGGGAATGAGGTCCCACAGGATCAGTACTGGGGTCACTGTTATTCACAATTTATATTAACAATTTTGACTTTGGAATCAGCACATCTAATTTGCGGACGACACCAAATTTCAGGGGGTGTGGGATAGTCAATACCAAGAAGGACTGCAACAAATTACAAGCATTAATAAACTTACTGAAGGAGCATATAATTGGCAAATGTATTTCAATATACATTTTTGTAAAAAAAACATGGAAATAAGTAGCAACATGGGCCAATAAGGCCACACAACAATCAAGCACTATAGCTTTGGAGGGATAAAATTGTAAGGTACATGAATTATGTTAAACTTGTATTAAACCTTGATTAAATCACATTTTGAGTATTGATTGCCATATTATACAAGGTATTACAGAGACATTGAAGATGGTGACATGATCCCAGACCAGAACCCCAAATTTGTGTTATAGTCCTGGACAAGACCCCCAAATTTATTACAATCTGGTTAGGGTCCAGTAACTATTTTCTAATCCCTTTCTCTTTGACACCCTGTCTCTTTCCTTACCCCTTTTCTCTCTCTGCAGTTCAAGTTCAAGCTTGCACATTTCCTTTTCTTTGGTCTTTCTTTCTGTGCTTCATCTTATTTCAAATTCAAGCTTTTTGCTTTTCTCTATCTCTCTGTCTCAAGTTGCTTCATCTGCAACTGAATTCTAGCCAACTCAAGCTGCATTCTACCTGGGTCAGGCTTTTCTCCTTCCAATCCCATATACTACGCTATTACCTCAATTGTACCTGCTTTTTTCGCTCTTGCTTTTGACCTGACTTCAATTTTTTTTGCTAATGATATTAACCCAGCCATGATTAATTGGTGCAAATAACTCAGGGATAAATCTTTGCTCCCCAGAAAAGTTGCAGCAATTGAAAGAGCCATTCTGCTTTTCAAAAAGTATAGTAAAATTCACCATGAAACCCTGTTAGCCTTAACGTTAGGAACTCTCTACGTCTGTATCTGTCTGTGGATTTGAAATCCCAGATGAGCCCCCAATATTGTTACGATCCCAAACCAGACCCCCAATTTTGTTATCATACCAGAAGGGACCCGCAAATTGTTTTTGAGTCCTGGACAAGACCCTCAAATTTGTTACAATCCAGTTAGGGACCAGTAACATTTTTGTAAAATAGATGAAATTTGAAATCCAAGTTACTTTCAAAGAGAATAAAGCCACAAGATTGCATTGTTTTAAACAAACAGAAGAAATCTTACAACGCAAAAATCAACAAAGCAAACAGTCAATATTCTTTCTTATGCTCTGACATGCAGAATAAACATGAATTAACAGACAAACTCTGGTTGAACACACCACAAGTTGCATACTAAATTGCAGTCAGCACCAAGCTGGTCCCCTGAATTCCTTAACAACCTACTCATCACTGTGAGTCACAAAAATTCTTTAAAGACTCTGTCTTCCTCACAAGGGATCTCAGCTCCTCTCTTTCGAGGATGTAGCTTCTGATTTCCCTCAATAGGCACTCCATCTCAGACTGTCCCAATGATTGCTTGTCTCCCAGTTGCTCAATCTCTTCTCCAGAGACTGTGTCCTCCTGGATTCCTGAGGCTGCCCCACAGCATCTAATTACTGGCATGATTCCAACTCTCTGCTACCCTGAGCAGAACACCATTGTTCCTGGGCTTTCATTTATCCCAACAACCAGTTTCACTGAGCTGGCACTGCCCCATGGTTTCTCTCAGCTCCAATCTTCCAAGCTGCACCAGAAATATCCTGGTCCTGGGCTTCTCTGAACCCCAACTCCAAGCAGCACGGAGATACCAATGGCTCCTGGGGCTTCTCTGAGCCCCATCACCCTAAGCAGCACGGAGTTAATAGCAGTACTTCAGTTGCGGGAGCAGAACTTCCCTCTCTCTGGTCGGCATGAGCTGCTGTTCATTCTGTCCCTTGAACTGACCTGTGGCCTTTTTAAATCTCCTGACAGTGTTCTGCCCCTGTTTTTAGGCAGGGTCTGATGTATCCAAGCTGGGTACATTCTGTCTGTTGAATGTTACAATATCCAATCAAGCAGAGGTTACATCCACAGGTGCTAACTTACAAAAACACAGACAAAAAAAAAATCCAAAAAATATTGATTCCCTCACAATGGTATAAAAAAAATTTACAAGGATGATACCAAAATGTTGAGGTTATACCTTTCAGGAAGGATGAACAACGTGGCTCTCTCTACTCTTGAAGAAAAAAGGCTGAGGGGAGCCTAAAAGGTTTTTAAAATTAAGAAAGGTTTTGGCAGAATGGACACAGAAAACATTTCCAATTTTGAGAAGAACAAGACTAGAAGTCATTGATACAAGATATTCACCATGAATCAAATAGAGAATTCTGTTACAATCTCTAGAGATGGATAGCTTTTAAAAATAAATTCTAGCTTCTAGTTAATAGCTGAAATGATAACATGACAATATTTCATGTTTTAAGACATTTACTGCAACCAAAGTCTAAAATTGCTAGTGGCTAAACACTATCTTTGACGAAAACTTATATTGTAAACCACAGAACAGAACCTTTTTATTTTAGCACAACCGAAAGAAACACAATTCACAGGCATACATTGCACTGAGAGTATTACTGGAGATCTTCTCTCAAGCGCAAACTAGGTAAATCTTGCAGCTTCATTTTAACTCATCACAAATTTGGCCATTTCAATCTGAGCACGAACTTCCATACACATTCCACTGTGATGAACCATAGAGACGTTCAGCTCTAGCTGTTCTTTATCCCAAACCCTGGCAGACTAACTGCCTGTGATATACATTTATATTTTAGGAAAGCCTGCAACCCGATACCACAATGGCTTTCTCTGTACCCTTTCCCTCTCAATGCCCATCACTATGGCAATGTGAATCATATGGGCTTTGTATCCAGGTAGAAACACCAGTTAGCTATCATTGAGGTCCCAACTCTCTTTCATCTTGGGCATAAGTTGACATTTAAAGCACAACTGTTTACACCAACATTCCCAACAATTTTCTGGGGCTTTGGAGACTCCCAGGTTATCCACAGGCTGCTGCCACTGTCTCCAAGCATAAACACCTTGCTCTTTCTTCCTAGTAAAACAATATGGGTCCTCTTTAATGTCCAACTATCAAACCACAATAGAAACTGCAGAACAGGTCACATAACCCCTTACATTTTACCCTAAATTTAAAGACATTGTTCCAAAATATAATAATGTTATAAAACTCATAATTGTAACAATTCAGAAGATGCTTCTTTACAACGGTGACAATGCAAGTTCATTACCACAAGAAGTAGATGAGCTAAATAGTATAGGTGTATTTAAGGTGTAGCTAGATAAACACATGAGGGAGAAGTACTTAAAGGTTATGCCAATAGAGTTAGAGGAGGACAGGTGGAAGGAAGTTCAAGTGGAGCTTGGCATGGACTGGTTGGACAAAATGGTCACTTCTCTTTTATATATTCTGTGTAATCGAAATATAGATTAGGCATATTTTCTAAATTGATTTTGCTCCTTTTGCACCAGAAACTGTCTGCCTGTCGCCTGAATCCCACCATACCTTCAATTGCTCAGCAGGTTAGGACAATAATTGAAATGCACAGATTGATTTCCATTCCCCTTTTCCAAAGGAGGTGACCCCTTTCCTAGTGGATGGTTGGATTTGTGGAACAAGCCATTTGTTCATGTGGTGAACACTGATTCCCTAAATTCCTTCAAGTGTGAGCTTGATATTAATCAGAGCCAGATCTCCTATGCTAGTTTCAATGCCAGAGAGGAATTTTCCAGATTATTTTTTCCCTAATCAGCCAGGCATTTTAAATCATGTTTCACACCTCTCCCAGGCAATTATGTGGCTTTCAGGTGGCATGGACATGCAGTGCCTATATTGTAAGGCACAACACATTACAGTTGTATGGGATAGACTGCATGAACTGTAGGATCTTTTTCTGTCAGTCATTGCTCTTACGTTGGATTGTGATCTTCGTCCACACTAACTGTGATTCCCACATTAAGTGTATGGAACTCACAAATCCACAACTCTTTGAAGGCAGGAGGGCAAGTTGATAAGGCAATTAATAAAGTGTATAGGATACTTGGCTTTGTAAATAAGTAATTGAATACAAAAACAAAGGAGACATGGCAATCCTTTACAAATCACTGATTAGGCCTCAATGGGTTCTGGGGCACCACAATTTAGGAAAGGTGTCAGTCAAGGCCTTGGGCGGTGGGGGGGAGGGTGGGGGAGGTGCAGAAAATTTACCAAAATGATGCCAGAGATAAGGGACTTCAGTCATGTGGAGAGATTGGAGAAATTGGGATTGTTCTCCTTAGAGCAGAAATGTTTAAGGGGAGGCCTAGTAGAGATGCTCAAAATTATGAGTGGGTTTTAATGGACTAAGTAGGGAGAAACTATTTCCTCTGACAAGTGGGTCAGTAACCAGAGGTCATAGATTTAAAATAACTAACAAAAGAACTAGAAGCAAAATGTAAAGAATTTTTTTTCATGCACAGCGTTGTTAAGATCTGGAACACATTACCTGAAGGGGTGATGAAATCAGATTCCATAGAAAATTTGAAAAGGCAATTGAACATGTAGTTGAAGACGACTAATTTGAAGGATTATGGAGAAAATTCTGGGGTGTGGGATGAAAGTGGACAGTTCTTTCAAAGAGCCAACATAGGTACAGTGGGCTGAATGGCCTCCTTCTGTGCTGTAAGATTCCACAATTCTATTTTTCTACTGCTGTGACTGACTATAACAGCACTGTAGGACTCTTCGATGTAGAAAAATAAACACTTTAGTTTCTTATCCTACCATTGAACATCGCAATGTGCTGCTTACAATGAATGACTTTATTCTTGAGTTCTAGAAGTGCAGTGGTTATTATGTAGTCAAACATGGCAGCTACTTAAATGTGGCAAGATCCCCCAAAGAGAATGGGATAAAAAATGTTTGCTGGCGCATTAATTGAGGGAGACCTGTTGGTCAGGGCACAAGGGTGCTTCCTACTCTTCTTAAAATGTGCCTGTGGTCTTTCACACCCACCTGAACAGGCAGATAGGATCTTGGTTCAATGGCCTCAGCCAAAGATCAGGGCCTACTGAGAAAGCAATTTTGAAAATTTAGTTTTTCCTTACTTCCATTGATTTTACAAAGTCACACCGATTTGTTTTCCTCGACAAAGAAGAGATGTTTTTAGAATTTATCCATTAAAAAAAAATGCTGAAGAACTCAGCAGTCCTGTGGTGATGGGCTCCAATGCACTCATAAACCACTTCCATTTATACAGTGCCTTTTAACATAGTAAAATGCCATAAGATTTTTCACAAGAGCATAATCAAACACAAATTTAACACCAAGCCACTTAAGAACAGGTGACCAAAACCTCAGGCAAACAGATGGGCTTTTAGGAGCATTTTAAAGCAAGAGACAGCTGGAGAGGCAAAGAGGTTTAAGGAGGGACTTCAAGAGCTTAAAACCAAGACAAATGAAGGCATGACTGGCTATATTGGAGTGAAGGAAATGACGATGCATAAGAGTCCAGAATTGGAAGGTTGAAGGGCACAAAATTTGCATCACTTCCATCAGGCATGGGGTAATTGTGCCCGCTGACAGGCCTTACCAATTTTTTTTAGCCTTCTGTGGCTAAGTGAGAATTCTTCAACCTGATCGCCTGAAGTGACATGCGAATGCTTGCCTCGGTCACACATGCCACAGATCCCCTGTAGAGGGTACCGTATTGCAAACAATCTCTAGGAGCCATAAGTTGACACTTAAAAGCCCCAGGGAAGTTCTGTGGGCAGCTATAAGAGCAAATGGCAAGCAATGTTCGTTGCCGCTGATATGAAATCTGGGCCATAGTCTATGGAGGACAATCATTTCAAAAAGTACTTTAATCCTGTGTGTAATGATGAAAGGAAGGAAAGACAAAAGAAAGTTTAAGTGATTGAAAATTTTGTCAACAAATGTGCAAAGAACTCAAACTGTTCCTAGCAATAGAATATTCCAATACCTACATCAATTTGCCCAATAAATAACTTAAGTTTAGAACCTACAGCATCCCACAATACTATTTTAAACAAAAGATAATGAAATAAATGATTTATCATCTGTTTTAAGTGTTGGTTGCAGATAAATATTGAAATGTCCTATTTGTCAGATTACAAGGAAACCATAAGCATCAGGACTCGCACAGCTGTCAGAGAGTCATTCATCCTATCAGTCTGAACTCAGGTCAAAAATAGTGAAATAGACTGCAGGCTGATATACTGTATCACCATCACATACTGAAAGAAACCCAGTGACTACATTTGTATACTGGACAAACCAGTCCTTGAGCTTCCCCAGGGTAACGGGATCTGTACATAGAATAGCTGTAACTAGAGGAAGCAGGAATTAATGATGGAGTATTGTAGATCAGGAGTGCCAAGTCACATCGAGAGGGATTGTCACCATTGGCTTCGGAGCCCTGCCACCAGTCTTCAGTGGGGATCAGACTTCTCCACTGTGGGGGAAACAATTGCTCATCAATTGTGATTTTCCCTGAATTGGACAATTAGCTGATAGGAGACCCTCCAGCTCAGAACGAACAGAAGGTGGCCTTCGAAGGTAAGTGAAAGTGAAGGAGCTCCCAAGAGGGAGGCATCCTCTCTCTAACATTTTTAACTTTAAAATGAAAAATAGATTGAGCAGCCAGATCACTGTCATGGGGGAGGAACTCCTTCACAGTGTGCAGCTGCAGCTGAAACCAATCAGACAGGGAGGGACTGTAAGTTTCCCTGGAGTCTTAAGACTCTTTTCTGGCACTGGGATGCCGCCTCCAGTCAGCTGCACTATTCCCCACTTGCGAATGAGTAGGCCTTCCGCACCCCTATCCCACCTCCAGGGAAATGGCACAGGGGCGAGACGGACATGCAAACCGGCAAGTTAAAATTCTGTGTCTATCTGCCCCTGTGCTCATCCCAATGGGGGACTAAAAATTCAGCTCCGTGTGCCTACAATACGAGAAAAAGATCATTCAACCCAATAGGTCTCTACTGGTATTCATGTTCCTCATTCACCTCCTCCCACTCCTCTTCGTTTAATCTTATCAGCATATCTTTCTATTCCTTTCTCGTTTAATGAATTATTTCTTTTTGAAAGGTCAGTGCTTACCTGCCAAGTTATTTATCTGTTACAGAGAATACATTTTCTTTAGTTGCCTGAGACAGTGGCCTTGATTTTGGACAATGCTTGATGATTTAAAATCCAAAGTTGGGACGTGGGTGTCACTGGCAAGGTCAACATTTAGTGCCAGTTCCTAATTGCCCTAAAAAAGTGGACCTTCTGAACTAAAAACAACTTGATACTCCAGAGGGCAATTAAGAGTTAACCACATTGCCACAGGAGGGGCACCACATAGGAGGAGCTGTGTGAGGCCAATGCCCCATTGGTAGTATAACTTTGGGGTTCACTTGGGTGACTTTTATAATGCTTCTGTTCACTGATTAAGCATCAACATAATAACCTTCAACATAGTTCTGTCGAAGGGTCATGAGGACTCGAAACGTCAACTCTTCTTCTCCGCCAATGCTGCCAGACCTGGTGAGTTTTTCCAGGTAATTCCGTTTTTGTTTAACATAATGAAATAGTTGATGTTGCATCCTGAATTGTGCGATCCCATTGTTTTGAGGACATTAAGATACTGGCCTGATGACGTGGATGCGTGAAGCAAAGATGAGTGGTCAGGGAATTTTTGGTCAGCACCTTCCTCAGTAGCTGCACAAGAGACACGTAGGCCCAAAGGAAAATAAAGAGCTTTGCAAGGGTGGCTGCGCTGATGCAGAGAACTGTTAGTGAGGATGTAGCAAGGTTTTGTAATTGAAAAGGTCAGATTATGCAAATTATATTATCCCTTCCAAAATTGTGCTTCATAAAGAAATTTGTATAGATCAGCTCACCTTAACTGTTCCTCATTGCTCTTAAACTCCAAGCTAGCAGGAGGATGCAGTGCAGAACAAGTGGTCAACTAGATGACCAAAGATAACTTTTTCTCCAGGGTTTGATTGCCATCAATGAATTAGTACTGTATTTGCATAACATTTGATTGTGCTATTTTAAGATGATCATTAAGTTCCAGCAGTGCTTTTTTAACGTTAGTATCATAAACTTGATCAGCCTAGGAATGCAGCTACTCAATCTGCATAAGTGAGTCATTGGAAACAATTGGGAATCCACTCAAGCCCTACTGTGCTAAATCATATATGGCAAACACCTATTTATTCACATCATTCAAAGCACAGGATATGAATGACAGTAGGTGTATGTATTTCAGCAGCAAACAACAATTTGAATTTATACAGCACCCTGAATATAGTAAAACATTCTAAAGGGTTTCACAGGAGCATTATCAAACAAAATTTAACATGCAGCCAGAGGTGCAGTGTTGCCGGAGGGCACCGGAGCACCATTCCGGCACCTTCTATTTAAAGCAGCCTTGTCCAACTCATTGCAGCCTGCCAAATTTGTTGGACATTCAAATGACTTATATTTGAAAAATGCCGTACAGCTGCTCATCCAGTCACAGGCTGGTTCCTCCCTGCATTTGCTGCTGATTGGCATAGAGCAGCAAAGGGTGGGAAGGTGAGTTTTGAAGGTGAGTTCCAGGGCCCACAGCACGAGGCAGCTGGAGAGGTGGGGCCCAGGCAGGCTGGATGGAGTGTGGGCAGCCGCAGCGGGGCCCAGATGAGCCTGAGCAGGGCGCAAAGCACCCAGAGCGGGGCCCACTGGTTTCTGAGTAAGTGAGTGACTGGAGACTGTGTGAGGGAGAGAGAGAGAGAGCACAAGAGGGTAGGGGGGTGGGCGGGTGCGGGAAACAGAGAATGTGATGGGGTGGCGGGAAGAGAGAGTGTGAGGGTTGGGGGGGGAAGAGTGAGTGTGGGGGTGAGAGTGATTCACATTAATGCCTTGGCTGTGATGGCCTGTGAGTGTAAAATGTGGTATAGTGTTTGTATTTCCAGCTGGGAGCTTTGACTGGAATTTACAGCACTGAAACAGGCCATTTGGCTCACCCCACCTATATTGGTGTTTATGTGCCATACAAACCTCCTCCCACTCTCTTGATCACACTATCAGGGTAACCTTCAGCTTCTTTCTTCCTCATGTGTTCATCAAGTTTTTTGAATGTATCTATACTAGAATCATAGAATGGTTACAGCACAGAAGGAGGTTATTCAGCACATTGTCTCTGTGTCAGCTCTCTACAACAGCAACTCAGCTAGTCCCACTCCTCCTCTGCCTTTTCCCTGTGGCCCTGTAAAATCTTCTCTTCAGATAATTATCCAGTTTCCTTTTGAAAACCGCAACTGAATCTGTCTCCACCACATGCTCAAGCAGTGCATTCCAGATCCAAACCACTTGTTGCATAAAGATGTTTTTCCTCATGTCACTTCGTTATGACATGGCAGGCGATGTGTGCCATGCGGAATCCACGAGGGAGACTTGGCTACGCTGTCACAACAGTTTTGCAATTTGTATTTATAATGAGAAGATTGTCTACTGAATTCAGAAGTAATGAGTCTACTAACATCTTGAGATTTTAAAAACTAAATTGAAACAGTCATTATCAAAAGAAAAGATTTCAAGCACATACATAAGATTACAGTTACTTAATAAAAATCCCAAAATTTCTAATTAACTTGACTCCCAATTACACACCCCCTTTAAGGCAACAGTCTAAAATAGGTTTTAAATTTAAATATTAAAGCCAACAAGTTTACCACAGCACCCACTGGACAATAGAATTCCAAAGGCTTTCCTCCATCTTTTGTTACTAGACACAGCAGACTTCCGCAAAGTGGCTGAAGGCTTCCCCAAGGCTGTTTTACACGATCCTTTTAGATCTTACATGGCCCTCAACGTAGCCTTCCGTTCCTCTTTATATATGTGTCTCTCTCCTTAATCTGTAAATTCTATTGTTCCATATGTCTTTGGGAATTTACTTTTCCTATAATATAAAAATTTTTCATGTTGCTAGTATCGTCAGAAACTTTGAGAAAAACAAACACATTGCTTGGCCTTGCTTACCTTGTTAGTGTAAACATCCTATCATCCCTATGAAACCCAATCAATTCACTTATCTATCACAGCTTGTGCTAAATGCCATGTTGTTTAGGGTGTTAAGGCTGGTGTCATATGGGTGTGCGGCAGGTATGGAGAGGAGGAGGATCATAACGTTAGCATTTAACACTGATTTAATCTCTGATCTGGCATTTGGACTTTTCCGCTCTATATAACACCTTCTCTAAAATGCACAAAGCTGAACATTCTCTTAGCTACACAAGGCATTTGCCCCTACCAGCACTATTTAAAAGTACCATCATCCCAACTTGCAGGCTAGTTGCTTGTTACTTTCCACTGGCTCTTGCTGAGTATGTGGATGAGTTGGGAGTTTGAAGGAGTTTAAAAGAGTTGGTAGAGTTTGCAGGGAATGATGCTGGCCACTGGAAAGACATTGGTTGCTATTGCAAGGTCTCTAAATACACCACTTGCTCCCATTTGTGGCGGCGACAGAAATAGACTTCCTTGGGCTGCAGCACCAGAGGGAAATGCAGCAGAGGCAGCAAAGAAGACAAAGTACTTGCAGAGGGAGGAGGAGGAAGGCTCTCAGCAGGAGGCTTTACCCACTTAAGGGGCAGAATTTTGCCGTTGGCGAGCAGGGGGGTGGGGCCCGCTCTGCGAGGTGTAAAATGATGCAGAATGACATCAGGTGGAACCCCCGACGTCATCCCGGCTCATTTAAATTTTCAGGAAGGCGGGGGCGCAGCAAAATGAGCTGCGGGCCCACCGACATGTCGATGGCCAATTGAGGCCATTGACAGGATCAATTATACAATTAAAGGACCTGCCCATCCACCCTTAAGGTTGGTGGGCAGGCCAGGAGCCCCGGTGGCTAATAGGTATAACATGAAACCTCATCCAGCGGCGGCATGAGGTTTCATGTAGGGTTTTAAAAAGTTTAATAAAGTTATTATGTAAATTATGAACATGTCCCATCTCATATGACATTGTCACATGAGGGGGACATATTAGGGATTTTTTTTTTTCTATTTTTCATATTTTTTCAAAGTGTAAGCGATTTCCCTGAGGCAGCACTTAGCCTCAGGGAGATGTGGGCTCTTTTGTGCACATGCGCGAAAAAGCGCACTCTCGCTTTTGGGGAATCCCTTCCCCCGCCCGCACAGGAAGCGCATGGAACTTCCTACCAGATGTCACGCTGGGCGGACCTTAATTGGCCCGCCCATGTAAAATGGAGGTGGGGCCCCCTTCTCCGGCGGGGATCGGCTCCCCACCAGCCGGAGATTGGGTCAGGCCCGCCCGCCCGACAGGCAGAAAATTCTGCCCAAGGTCTTCAGAGAGCACTTCTCTAGCCAACTCTAGATGGTGCTAACCTCGCATGGACTTGTCTCCCTGCTTTGCCATGCAGCCAGCCAGCAGCATGTCAGCACAGGGCTGCTTTATCTAGGAGAGAGGTTTCAAGTCCAGTTAATTAAAAGATTGGTCAACATTTTATGGGGTTGAGTTGAAACTTTGGCCATGATTATTTTGTTGTCATTCAAATCTTTATGAAGATGTGATGAAACAGATGAAAATATGCAGTGGTATTCATCAAAGGAGGATTCTGGTATTTTCTGATACTGCTAAAGTGAGTTTCAGATACTCGGCTGTGGGGTTATCTGTTGGGAGGGATGAAATATTCATTGCACAACTTTTCAGCTTCATATAGCACTGGGGCTGTGACCGAACACATTCAGAGACAAAGGTATTGAAACAAAAAGCTAAGTCAACCTGTTTCCCATCTAATGCTGTGCTGCAGTGTAAATATCCACACCAGGTACAGGACTACATATCATAATGTTTCTCTACACCCAGAGGATAATTTTCCAATGCTTTTCACTTCCTTCAAAACCTGCAGCCTTTCTTCATTACACAAATACGGTTTCCAACTCTTGCTGCAACATAATCCTGGAGGGTTTGTTGCATGACTTCCCACAGCTAACTATCCCACCTCCGCACTCCCACCAGTTGGTCACCTGATACACCCATCCTCACAGTTTCTCACCTTCCACAGCCAATCTGAAAGCAAGCAGACTTTTCACTACCCATTTGAATAATTCTTGGTTCAACCTCCGACAGTGTAACTAATACAGTGAATAAAAGCAAGGATGGAATTTTACAGCCCTGTCACAGCAGGGGCACAGCCCTGTAAAATGCGGCAAGCCATTCAAAGCCCCATTGACTTCAACAGGACCATAAAATCCCACCAGCAAAAAATTCCACCCAATATTTTTTTTTTAAATGTCTCACTGATTTTCCTCCCCAGTTTGGTGGCAGCAATATTCGGGAGATTAATCCAATTCCTGGAGACTTCCAGACAACCTTGGAAAGCTGGCTATCCTCTGCTTGGAACCAATGTGTAGAAATACAGAGGGATGCTCATTATTGATCTTTTAAGTAACGGTTGACCTAGCGCTACATGGTGTGGGCGGCGGCTGGGGGGGGTTGGTGGGCATGGTGGAATGTGACTTTTATTCGGGTGACAAATAGGCCCCATGATTTGGAAGTCCCTCCCTCTCCACCCCAAATCATTTAAGTTTGGTAGGTGAGCTGCAGGCTGTCCTGATGAAGCTCGGGTCTGAGCTGCTCCCTGTAAGTTAGTTACAGGGAGAATGGGAATGTAGGAAGCCAGCGACATGTTTATTTTCACCCCAAGGTGCGCTTCTGCTTTAGTTTCTACTCCTACTCCTCTGGGGAAAAAAAAATATTCAACATTCACCTTTGACCTCTTTGGTTCCATCGCCTGCAGGACTGCTCAGAGCTTGATCATGGTCAAACTCTGTTCAGTTCTGACCGAAAATTGCAATGCGGGCCCTATTTACATCATGGGACAGTGTATCCCTTATTACACAGGTTCTGCCGCCTTCTTTGGACATCCAATATGAGGCCCCCTTTCAAAATGGTGGTGACCTTGTTGCCAGTGTTAATTGAATAGTGAGGTAGCTGATCCCATTTTGAGGCCATTACTGCCCATTTTCAAAAAATGTCCAAGTTTGGGGTTTTTTTTTGAGGTCCTGTATCAGTGGGATTTCTTTGTCAACTGTCAGCTGATGTGAGGTTTTGAGGTTTCGTCTGAAATGCAATAATCCCAACTGGAACACATTCCACACCCTACAAACTGACAACAGTCTTACCCCTCAATGGCTCAGCTCCTGGTTGACTGCAAACATCACCAACCACAACCTGCTAAGTGTTCCGAGTGGTGAAGCTCTAGGTTTCAACCCTCCACGGAAAATCTGCACAATCCTCAATCACCCTTGAGGACAGGCCAGGGAAGATGTGGCCACTCGCTCCACAAATGGAACATGAGCAGCAGCTCAAATTGTGACTGTGGCCATTCAAGTCAGACCATCATCATCCATATACTGAACTCCTACACTGAAAGATCCATTCTTAATGGCATCACAATCATTGCGTCAGCTGAAGACATTGAATGGATTGTTAACCTCGACATTGAACTATAATTGCTTCCTCAGCCATACAATAAAAAATATCATGTCTGCTCTGCCTGAAGGCAGGTGCTTGGCTCATTGTCTCCTGATGCTTCATTCTGAGCCATTTTTGTCAGTGGTGGTTTGCCATTGCCTTGCACTCTCAGGGGCAGGGCATGGAGGCAGGTCCAATTCTACCTCAGCCAGAATGGGAATTGTTACTCTGAACTGCACACAGGCTCAGTTGGCTTGATGGCTTATCACTGCTCTTCCTTACAGCCAAGGAAATCAACTCCCAAAAGACAAAACCAAGTGAAATCGTCAGGTGAAGCAGGGTTAGTGGGTGAAGCATCATTGAAGCAATTTACTAGTCATACATTCTGTCTTTACTTTTATATATTTCCCTGATAAATTCCTACATCCACAGTTATAATGGAAATTGCCTCTGTAAACTTGTAGCACTGTAATTACAGTGGTGGTGCAGTAGCTGCGAGGTGAACTTCAGCAGAGTCAGAGCAAAGGGTGCAGCAATGAGCACATCATCATAAAAGCCCAGTGAGCATAGCCCATGGACTGTCAGTATCACCTGTGGCTCAACAGAAGCACTCTTGCTTTTGAGCCCAGTAGGTTGTGGGTTCAAGTTGCATTCCTGAAACTTGAGCACAGAAATCTAGGCTGACGCTCCAGCGCAGTACAGAGGAAGTACTGCACTGCTGAAAGTGCTGACTTTTGGATGAGATTTTAAATGAAGTCCCATCTCAGGTAGATCCAAAGTTCCCATGGTGCTATGATGAATAAGGGCAGGGGAGCTCTCCTCTGTGTCATGGCTAGTATTCACCCCTCAACCAACATACTAATAAGCAGATTTAAATTCCCACGTTGCTGTTTGTGGGACCTTGCTGTGCACAAAAATGGCTGCCACATTTTCTACTTTGCAGCAGTGTCTACCCTTCTAAAAGAACTTAATTGGCTGTAAAGCGTGTGGGCATGAGGTCATCCTGAAAGGCGCTATCTAAGTGTAAGTTCTGTTAGAGTGATTGGAACTAGATTTGGTCCACAACGAGTTAATCTCTTTAGTAAATCACTTTGAACAATCTATTGGCAACCAACAGTTCCTTTTAACTGACTTTTCCATAGACCTTTCAAGATATGTGCACTTGGATAATTTAGGTTTCAATTTACCCCTTAATTCCTCTTATTCTCTTAATTCCATTTATGGCACAATTGACAATTTGCACCTAGCGCCATTGCTTTGTGCTTCTTTCCTGTTACAGCTTTTTTGTCAGTAGATGGTAATGTTAATAGACTTTAGACCTTGGCAGGGAAGGTGATAATGGTTTAAAATTTCAGCTTCTTCATATATTTCCTCCGGACTGGATTTTGCACCTTATGATGGCGTTCCCTAATCAGAGAGAAACATGGTCATCAATGTCCCATTCTATTAAGCTCGATGTGTTTTCACTTCTAAATCCACTCCCCCCTCCCCACGAAAGGGATCAAAGACAGAGCTCTTATCGTTTATCTGTTTCCCCAGAGACAAACAACCAAATTTTATATCCCTCCTCTTTATCGGTGGATGAGCTAGAATCTCCTCAGTCTTATTTAAATGCTGCTGGTTTACTTAGGCTTGTTAACCCTTCAGGATTAACCTGGAATCTCCAGGAGTAACCTGGGAGAAAAATCAGAGGGGGCCATCAGAAAAATGAGTTCCAGTATTTTAATTTTCACAGAATCACAGAATTGTTTCAGTGCAGAAGGAGGACATTCGGTCCTTCGTATCTGCACCAGATTTCCAAAGGGTAAAATGACACAGTCCCATTCTCCTGACTTTTCCCCACAACCCTGCACATTATTTAAATGATCATCTATTGCCCTCTTGAAAGCCTCGATTGACCCTGCCTCCACCACACTTTCAGGCAGTGCATTCCAGATCCGAACCACTCGCTGTATGAAAAAGTTTTTCCGCAGATAGCATTTGGTTCTTTTGCAAATCACTTTAAATCTGTGCCCTCTCGTTCTCGATCCCTTTACAAGAGGGGACAGTTTCTCCCTATCTACTCTGTCCAGCCCCCTCATGATTTTGAGCACCCCTATCAAATCTCCTCTTAGCCTTCTCCTCTTCAAGAAGAAGAGTCCCAACGTCTCCAAACTATTTTCATAACTGAAGTTTCTCATCCCTGGATCCATTTTTGTAAATTTCTTCTGCACTCTCTCCAAAGTGTTCACATGCTTCCTAAAGTGTGGCACCCAGAACTGTACAAGATATGTCCGCTGAGTTCTAACTACTATCCTAAACAAGTTCAGCATGTCCTTGCTCTTGTATTCTATGCCCTTATTAATAAAGCTCAGGATACTGTATGCTTTATTAACTGTTCTCTGCATCTGTCCTGCCACCTTCAATGACTTATGCACATATACACCCAGGTCTCTCTGTTCTTTCACACCTTTTAGAGTTGTACCCCTTATTTTATATTGACTATGTTCTTCCTACCAAAATGAATCACCTCACATTTCTCTGCATTGAACTTCATCTGCAACCCACTTCACCAACTTGTCTATGTCTTTTTGGATTTCTACACTGTCCTCCTCACAGGTTACATTGCTTCCAAGTTTTGTATTATCTGCAAACTTTGCAATTGTTCCCTGCACACCAAGATCTAGATCATTTATATCCATTAGGGGATGAGAGTGACTGCCCTTGACATCAAGTCAACATTTGACCAAGTGTGACATCAGGGAACCCTAGCAAAACTGGAATCGATGGGAATCAGAGGGAAACTCTCTGCTGGTTGAAGTTATACCTGGAACAAAAAAAGACGGTTGTGGTATTGGCAGTCAATCATCTTAGTCCAGGACATCACCACATGATTTCCTCAGGGTAGTGCCCTAGGCCCATCTACAGCTGCTTCATCAATGATGTTCCATCCATCATAAGGTCAAAGTGGGGATGTTCACAGATGATTGCACAATGTTCAGCACCATTCACGACTTCTTAGGTACTGAAGCAGTTCATGTCCAAATGCAGCAAGACAGCAAGACATGGACAACATACAGGCCTGGGTTGACAAGTGGCAAGTAACATTTGCACCACACATGTGCCAGGCAATGACCATCTCCAGCAAGAGAGAATCTAACCATTGCCTCTTGACATTCATTGGCATTACCATCACTGAATCCCCTACTATCAACATCCTGTGGGTTACCATTGACCAGAAACTGAACTGGACTAGCCATGTAACTAATGTGGACACAAGAGCAGATCAGAGGCTAGGAATTCTGCAGCAAGTAACTCACCTCCTGACTCCCCAAAGCCTGTATGTAAAATAACAAGGTGTAAGTCAGGAATGTGATGGGATACTCCCAACTTGCCTGGATGAGTTCAGCTCCAACAACACTCATGAAGCTTGACACCATCCAGGACAAAGCAGCCTGCTTGATTGGCACCATATCCATAAACATCCACTCCCTCCACCACCAATGGACAGTAGCAGCAGTGTGCACCATCTACAAGCAGCACTGCAGAAACTCACCAAGGCTCCTTGGGCAGCACCTTCCAAACCCACGACTGCTACCATCTAGAAGGACAAGGGCAGTAGAGACATGGGAACACCGCCACCTGGAAATACCGCAACAAGCCACTCACCATCCTGACTTGGAAATATATCACCATTCCTTCACTGTAGCCTAGGTCAAAATCCTGGAACTTCTCCCTAACAGCACTGTGGGTGTACCTACACCACATGGACTACAGCAGTCCAAGGTTGCAACTCACCACCACCTTCTCAAGGGCAATTAGGGATGGGCAATAAATCCTGGCCTAGTCAGCGATGCCCACATCCCATAAATGAATAAAAATAAAAAGCAAGTTTTCCCAATATCCCCAGGGAACTCCACTACAAACCTTCCTCCAACCCAAAAAATATCCATTAACTACTCACTATTTCCTATTACTCAGCCAATTTTGTTTCCACATTGCTACTCTCCCAAGTATTTTAGAACAATCGCTCTATCATCATCATCATCATCATCACTCACCTGTGGCCTGGGTCTCTTGGTAATCCTGGGCCTCAGGTGGGTATATCACTGTTGGATC
The DNA here is from genome assembly GCF_017639515.1 of Carcharodon carcharias. Lineage (NCBI taxonomy): Eukaryota > Metazoa > Chordata > Chondrichthyes > Lamniformes > Lamnidae > Carcharodon > Carcharodon carcharias. The sequence continues at coordinate 25,184,649 of NC_054485.1, forward strand.
TTGTTTATCTAGTTGCACGTTTGTTGTGGGGTGGCCAGATTGGTACTAGAGTTGATCTGCAGACACTTCTTAGGTGGAACACACTCTGTATATTTACAAAGGTACTCAGCAGCTACACGTGTGCTTTCACATCAAGCCCCATCTCCATACTACTTACTACTAACTACAGACTGCTGACGACAGAGGCAGGCCACGCTACTCTACTATTGGTTACACAAGATCATGTGATCTTCCTTAGCAGCATCCTTCTTAAGGGGATATTACACATTAGATAAAACCATAGTTACCACATCCCTCCCCCTTTACTCGGAAACACGTTTTACATTTACAATTACAATTTTCTCAAAATAGCAAATTATTACACAGATAAGTAATTCACAAATTCAGTCTTTCTGGGGGTTTTCTTATGAGTGTAGAAAGTCTCAGCTCTACAATTTCAGACAGGAACCTCCTTTTCTGGAGCTGTCTGAACATCAGGTTCTTCAGTGGGTACCTGCAAATCTTTTTTCCGGAAATTTGATCCCACCAGGAAACAGCAGGCCGGACGAATCAGCTCCCAACGCGCCAGGTGATTTGGACAGATACTCACCTGTGCACAAATTAATGACCTTCCAAGCAGGGAATTGGGCATGATTTCCTGCCGTTCCAACCAGCGGGATAGACACCGCAGAACCCACCTGCCGCCATACTTGATTTCAAAAACAGGAAATTCCATCCATAATTCATAAACGGACCATCATCCCAAGAAAAAAATGTAGATTTTTCCACCACATGGGCAATCACAGACCCCGACCCTCCACAACTGTAACACTGCACCCTCACCCCCTCCCCCACCCCAGCCCCGTACTTATATTTGGACGCCTCATTTCCTTTGGCACTTCACAGCTTGCCAGCCCAATGGTACTGAGGCCGGTGACTCCATTACATAGTCACCTCTTTCCAATGACTTTGGGCAATCACCAAGGGTCAATGAATGATTAACATGTGGAATGGACTCCTACGCAGAGCAGTGGAGGAGAATATCCTGCAAATATTTCAGAAACAATTAGAAGCTGCAAGGAGGCGGAACCAAAAGGTCTTTCTGGCAAGGTGAATACATATTTAAAATTCACTTTGAAGCTTTATAAAGGTCAAAACAACATGCGCTGTCATATGCAGCCACTTTAGCTTGAAGTGCATGCATCCTTTTAAATCAGAGCTCTTGGCCAGATTTTTTGCACAGCCCCCAATTTTGCATAGATCACTGTACAAGGCCAGAGTTGGGTCAAACATCTCTGAATTATTATTCAAATGAGCTGGCCCACAAAATTTCCGGCTTACAGCATTCCTTCGGTTAGCTCTGTGCAGCCAAGGAAATAGAAACTGAGCTTGCAGAGCTAAATCAGCCCTATTGTCTTTCTATCCAGGTGTCCACAGCAGTAACTGTCACACAGACAGCCAAAAGCAGCTCAAAACGGTCATCTCACCCACCTGGTTTGAGTTTGTTAAATGATTTTCTCTGCGCCAGCTCGATATAATTGATAATGTTGGATGTGTGCAGTCTTGCTGAGCTCAGTGAGGCTTCTTTTGTTCAACATGAGGCATGTAAATCTACACTAACACATGAGAAGAAATGACCCTGTAATAGCTGAGCAAAACTGCTGAAGGATAAATTTTCAGTGGAGCGTTTAAGTTCCAACTTTTCACCCAATCCCTAATTAAAAGCATTAGTCATGCACCCATATCTTATTATTAAAGTAGAAGCATTACTGATAGACCAGCTTTAATTCCACTTGACAAATGAGACAGTGGAATATTATGCAGCTCACTCATAACACAAAGAATTGTAGGTCGGAACTTTACAGGAAGATTATTCATCCTTTAACACCAAGACCTCATTAAATAGGTTTCTTTCAATAAATTTTAATGGGAATAACAGTTGAGTCTCATTAAGAATGGCCATGAGCAATAACCTTTGTGCCCATGTTGCATTAACTTCTGCAGACCCTCCAGCAGTTCTTCAAAGTGTGATATTATTAGTATAAAAAATTATAACGTGTATAGTGTCTCAGACAGTCTGGTGGGAATTGGTTCTGGCTCCAAGGCCGGCCTGAAATTGGGGTTTAGTCTTTCTTTCAATAATCCAGGCAATCTGTTGACCCGCGCAAGCAGCTTGCCCAGTTCAAGAAATCATATATCAGGCTGCTTCCTTGGACATTACTGCCAAAAATAAGTCGGGGAAAAGGAAGGTAGGGAAGGAGCAACAGGTGTGGCAGTCAATTGTAAATGCAGTGGATTCAGCAGAGGCTCCTCTTGCTCATCCTTATTTTCAAATCCCTTCACGGTCTCATCCCTCCCTATCTCTGAAACCTCCTCCAGTCCTACAACCCTCTGGGTCCTCCAACTCAGCACTCATCCAATTCTGGCCTCCTGCACATGCCTGATTTTCATTGCTTCACCATTGGTGGACATGCCTTCAGCTAGATGCTAAAGCTCTGGAATTTCCTTCCTAAAAGGCTCAACTTCACTCTCCTCCTTTAAAAGGCTCCTTAAAAAGTGTCTCTTTGTCAAGCTTTTGCATCTGTCCTAACATCTCGCTATGTGACTCAGTGACAAACCTTTGTCTGATTATGCTCCTGCTAGGTGCCTTGGGTGGTTTTACTACTTTAAACACACTACATAAATGCATGCATTTGATGTTATTGTTGTTGCTACCTCTGGCCCCACAACAACAATTACTGACACATTTGAATATAATGTATTTTATGTTTGTTGTACAGGCTGCTGAAGAATCCTAAGCAGATGGCAGCCAATTCAGGCAAGAGTGCCTAAAACAGGTAGTAACCCCTTCATTTATATGTTAACACCCGTTTTAGTTGGCTGCCTGAATACCTACACCAATACGGTGAGACCCAAAACATAATTAATGTTCAGGCAGGAAATACAGTGACTCAAAATTCATCATTTTTCCCCCTGTTTACTATATGGCCAGAAAAACAGGATGATTAATTTTTACCTGTTTCTGTCTGTCATTGCAGCAGGGCATTGGAGAAAGTCTTTTATTCCTCTTGGTTCTGAATAATCGCTTCAGTTGCTCCCATGCCTGCACCATCAACAGCTTCTATTATACAATGCCTTTAGCATGTTAAAACATCCTGAGACTCAGAATCACAGAATTTTACAGCACAAGAGGAGGCCATTTGGCCCATCGTGTCTGTACTGGTTCTCCAAATGAGCATAATAACCTAATGCCATTGACCCACCGTTTCCCCATACCCCTGCACATTGTTTCTATTATTTCAAATAATCATCTAATGTCCTCTTGAATGCCTCGATTGAATCTGCTTCCACCACACTTCCAGGCAGTGCACTCCAGATTCAAACCACTTGCTGTGTGAAAAAGTTATTTTCTCATGTCACATTTGCTTGTTTTGCAAATCACTAAGTCTGCACCTTCTTGTTCTTGACCCTTTTACAAGTGGGAACACCTTCTCCCTATCTACTCTGTCCAGCCCCCTCATGATTTTGAACATCTCTACCAAATCTCCTCTTAGCCTTCTTCTCTCCAAGGAGGACAGTCCCAACCTCTCCTATCTATCCTGATAGCTGAAGTTTCTTTTTAGTTTCTCTTCAAACAGGACAGACAGATAATGAACAAAAGTGATGGAGGCAACCAAAAACACAGTTGCAACATTTGTTTTGAAGGGATACTTGAAAGGCAGCAAGTAGCAAGTGTTGCACTTTATATTTCAGGTCTGTGCAAAAATGACTCTAGTTTCTAAGTGTATAACTGTTTTATTTACAGTTCTTTAAAATATCTACTCCATGCTACAGCTCTTCCAGCTTTCTGTAGCTTTGTTGGCTTTTCTCTGAGTCCACACCCAGGCTTACCAAATCAAGCACAGTTAGTATCAATAGTAAACAGATCCACCTAATAAAACACAGAACACTGCAACTGAACACTACAACAAGGACAAGGGGTTTAAGGCAAGAAATTCAGTGAGATGGGCTGAGATGTTTGAAAGCTTTGCCACCAATGATGGAATAGAGGGAGTGGGTACAAGAGCCCAGAGTTTCAATACATTAACCAGATTGATACCAGGGTTAAACTTGACTAGTATTCACTTGTGTAGAGAAGATTGAGGGATAATCTGATTACGGTGTTTAAGATGTTAAAAAGATCTGGTGGGATAGATACAGAGAAACTATTTCCTGTGGTAGTAGAATCCAGATTGAGAAGGCATAGCCTTAAAATTAGAAATAGACTATTTAGGAGGGAAAGCTGGAAGCACTCTTTCATACAAAGAGAACAAGAAATCAAGTACTCTCACCCCTAAATGCTATGGATGCTGGTGGCCAACTGGGACTTTCGAGCCTGAGTTTGACCAATTTTTGATTGTTAAAGGTATCAAGGGATATGAAGCAAAGACAGGTAAATAGAATTGAGATGCAGATGATCCAAGATCCAATAGGATGCTTGAAGGTCTTAACGGACTCCTCCTGTTCCTATGTTCACCGAAAGATGATGGTTGGAACATAGACCTGAAGGGGTATTTAAAGGTTACATGGAGTGAAGCCACGGAGGGATTTTTTAAAAAATGTCCTTGCTTGGGCCGTGGACATCACCGGCAAGGCCAGCATTTGTTGCCCTTTTCTAGCTACCCTTGAACTGAATGGCTTGCTAGGGCTTGATAGGGTTAAGAGTCAACCACATTGCTGTGGGTCTGGAGTTACATGTAGGCCAGACCAGGTAAGAATGGCAGATTTCCTTCCCTAAAGGACATTAGTGAACCAGATGGGTTTTTACAATAATTGATCATAGTTGCCATGGTAATCATTACTGAGACTAGCTTTCAACTCCAGAATTATTAACTGAATTCAAATTCCACCAGCTGCTATGGTGGGATTTGAACCCATGTCACCAGAGCATTAGCCTGGGCCTCTGGATTACTAGCCTAGTGACAATAGCAGTGACCACCATCTTCCCCCAAATGCTATCTACCCTATCAAATCTCTTATGAATGGGAGGTCTTGAAATCAAAATATTTGGAGACTGGCTATCATTGAAGGATGGTGAATAAACAGATTTAAAAGCAAACTGGTAAATTGTCCTCCCTCTCACTTTGTTTGGTTTTTGTGTTTTAATCTCTGTTTATCTCAGCTTTCCACTTCCACCTCCTAAAACTGCGGACTTACACTGGAGCACAGCGTCACCAGCACCAGCTGCTCTCCATTTTTCGCTAACTGCTCGATTATCGTTTGTGAGGTAAGTTATCCCAATTGAGAAATCACCACAGCTGAACCTCCTTTATTGGGGGAAGAGAAGCACATTCTTCTTGAAAACCAGATAACATGCCCACTGAAGAGATGGCAAAAGCTCTTTGAGGGACCAGGAGGAGCAGGAATGCAACTCCAGGCAACACCAGGAAAGTCATGATATCCATGCTTTGGCATATACTGAACTTGGCCACCAGCAAGACCCCACCGATACCCACTTCCCCATCACTTACCTCCCACCTGGAACTTAACCAGCCAACCTGTGTCAGGAGGGCATCTGGCTGGCAGAATGTAAGTGAGATCCAGGAGTTTAAATAACACAGGCCTCGGACAGATGATATCAAGCAGGTTTGGCCCTTGGCTCACCTTCCAACCACCTGAAACTCACTCCCAGTTAAAGTCACCCCCATTAGAATAAGAAGTCGCAGGATTAAAGTGAGTGGTTCCAGTTAATGAGTTAGCAGTCCTGCCTCCTTTCCTGTTATAATTTTTATAATTGTAAAAGCCTTACAATAGAATTGGACCCAGACGAATGCTCCTAAACAAATAAGACAAAAATTTGTACAAAATATAATGCAATACTCAGCAATAATAATAAGGCAGATGCATTACATCTGAAGCCAGGAAACTCAGAACCATAGAGATACAGAGAATTAAAGAGAGACAAAGAGAGAAAGAGACAATGAAAAAGAAGCAGAGAGTGAAATAGAAAGAAAATGAGAAAGTTTAGAGAAATAATTCAGATAACAATACTGAGAGAGGGCATTCGACTAGTCCATGTTGACATTTGTTCTTCACATGAGCAATTGCCTTTCACATAAAGCTATGCTGAAATAAGTGTATTCCCTAAATACCAGTTAGATGTTGAAGACCTGCACAGCTGAAATAATTTGCCTTAAAGGTTCTTTTTTATAAACATTCTGCCTCCAGCTTCATGCTCTGTTTGATTTTGGACTTGGTGAAAGGTTTTCTGATTGTCACCGCACAATTCTCATGGGGATATCTAATCTAATGCAGTAGAATCCATTTTTTGTGTTCATGTAGATGCAGTGTTCAATTTTTAAGAGCCAAAAACACATTACACTTCATTTTTCCAACCACTTGTGGTGATAAGTGCAGCTAAGTGGTGCTGATCACTTTCCGAGGCTGTTCATTTTTTACAAATTCATTCTCAGGGTGTGGGCATTGCTGGCAAGGCTAACATTTGTTGCCCATCCCTAGCAGCCCTGTATGACTGAATGATGCACTTTGCCACTTCCGTGGGTGGTTAAGAATCAAACACATTAGTGTTATATAGATGTCACATGAAGGCCAGACCAGATAAGGGTAGCAGGTTTCCTTCTCTAAAGAGCATTAGTGAACTAGCTGTGATTTTATGGCAATGCAACAACTTTTTGAGCATCTTACTGGCGCCAGTTTCATATTTCCTAATTTAAACTGAATTTATGTTCTCAGACTGGCATGGAGGGATTTGAACTCACGTTCTCCAAAAAATCAAGACTCCACCATCTCTTTTCATTAATCTACTCAACCATCACTAAAAGATGAATCAGGTTTCTCCAGATTCTGGCATGAATTTGTTAGGCTGAATGGCCTGTTTCTGTGCAGAATATCCTATGTAATAAAAACCAACTCTAAGGGTACTTACCTGGCAGGGGAGAGACCTCGATCGCGTTTCTGCCAGGAAAAGATCAACGAGCAATGGCTATAACCAGTCGAACTCCTTACTATGGGGTACCTAACACCATCCGAGTCATGGTGAAGGGCAGTGAGGAAGGAACAGTAATGGATCAGACCTTCTTCACCAAGAGGATCCTGTTCAAGCTGTGTGGTTTCGAGGCTGCAGAGATCTACTGCCTACAGGACTTCCCCAGCGCTGAATTTTTTGATGTGACGTTCAAGCAAGTGGCAGCTTGTGTCAAACTCCTGAAGGTGTTTGAGGAAATGAAAGACCTGCCAGAAATGAAGATCCTGACGGCAGAGCCGCTCTTTGCTCTGCCGTTGCAACGAGAACGGGTTGCGACGGTGCATCTTTACAACCCCATCATCCCTGTCGCTGACGTGCTCACCTTCCTTACCAGGTACTTCAATAAGGTTGGGAGCTGCACCGCGGTTAGAGATGATTTGGGGATCTGGACATGTAAACGCCAGGTTAAAGTCACGCTCAAGACCGACAGTAAGGGAGCCATCTTCCACCCCCCCCCCTTCCAGATTTGCTATCGGGGGAAGCCGTGGGTACCTTGTCTACGCTGGGCAACCCAAATTTTGTCGCTCATGCGGCAAGTCTGGTCATGTGGCGGCCAACTGCAGCGCCGTCCTCTGCAAGAACTGCAAAAAGGAAGGGCACCAGACAAAGGACTGTAAACAGGCTAAGTGCTGCAACCTGTGTGGCGAGGCAAGTCACCTCTACAAGACCTGCCCCAAACGTTGCCGTACTTATGCACAGGCAGCCAAAGCCAACGAGGGGGAAGCAGAAGAAATGCCTTGTGTCACTCCAACCACCAAGGCGTCCAGGGAGAACAACGGGACAAAGGAAGACACAGAGAGAGACAAGGTGGAGGAAAAGATTGGGGCAACAGACGGCCAATCAACAGCACTGCCCCCTGATCCTCCCACTCCTCAGGAGAGCAAATCAACTGAGGAGGAGGAGGCAGCAGTGGGAAAGCAGCAGGGGGAGTGGCAGCTGGTGAAGAGAGCCAAAAGGAAGAAGGGGCTAAAAAGAAACCAAGCCACTTCCCAGACAAGAGGCAAGACGCATCTCCCATCCGACACGGATAACAAGACAGCAGCTCTTCGGACGAAGAAGGGCCAGGGCAGCACCAACAGAAGAAGTGGCAAAACGCTAGGGAGTTGGAGGACGAGACACCCGAGCTCCAGAACATTGGAGACAATGAGGAGACCAGTGTATCCCAACTTTGCCCACAACCTGAAGAGGCCAGTGTACCACAACCCCAGGAATCTGGGAGCAGTGAGGCGCTCAGCGCACCCCAGCTCCAGGAAGCCGGGAGCAGCAATGCCCCAGAGGGGGAGAGGATTGGAGAAGCTTCTCCAACAGAGGACATTTCAAACCCCGCTCTCTGCACGGACCCCCAGATGCCACCCGAGCAGAACACCACCAATGGGGAGGTTCAGGACGGTTTCCTCAGCCCATCCAAAGTGAAGAAATTTGAGCACACTACAGGCATGAAGGAGCAGACCAAAGGTCTGGAACTCTCAGAGACAACAGGTTTGGTAAGAGACTAAATGCTTTAAAATGGGTTTAAAGATTGTATCCATAAATGTGCGTAGCATTAAATCTACTACGCGATGTGTTGCGACCTTGGATTACCTTGCCAAGGTCAAAGCTGACCTGTTGTTTCTGCAGGAGTGTGCGATACTGCACCTCAGCTCCTACAGGTAATGGTCACGATGGTGGTCCCATGGGCCATCGATCTGGTCGGGAAGAAACGACTCTCGTTCCTCCAGCCTGGGGATTCTGCTGCGGGGAGGCAGCTTCACCGTCTCCCAGGTTAAGGAGGTGGTGGGCGGGCGCGTCCTCGTAGCAGACGTAATGTACAAGAATGCTCCACTCCGGTTAATTAACGTCTATGCCCCATCACAAGGGGCTGTGCGGCTGGAGGTTTTTCAGCAGCTGCCACTGCTGCTGGTGACTTCCAGGCCAGTCATTCTGGGCGGTGACTTCAACTGCATCATCGATGCGGCTGGACGATCCGGCAGGGCCGACAGCAGATTGGACGCTACGTCCAGATCCCTGATGGAAACAGTAAAGGATGCCAAGCTGCACGACGTCTTCAGCAACCCTGCAGATGGATCGCAGCGTAGATAAACCTGGTCGCGGCCAGACGGGTCCGTCTGTTCCAGGATAGATTTCCTGTTTGTGTCCCGTGCATTCACAGTCAGATCCACCGACGTCAAGCCGGTGTTCTTCTCTGACTACTGCCTCCTACTGGCTGACTGTCACTTAGAGGAAGACCAGAAGGTTGGCAGGGGGGCATGGAAGCTAAACGTGAAACTGCTGACCCCAGAGAACATTGAGGAGCTCAAGAGGGATTACAAAGGTTGGAGAACCATGAAACCCCACTTTGAGTCACTGACATACTGGTGGGAAGCGATCAAGGGAAACATCAAGAGGTTTTTCATCCTCAAAGGCACCCAGAAAGCTAGAAAGGAACAGAGGGAAATGTCCCGACTCCAGAAAAACATGCAGAATCTGCTCCGGCTGCAGTCGATGGGGGTCGATGTCAAGGAGGAACTCCAAGAGGTGAAGAGCCAGCAAGCCTCGCTCTTTGCCTCGGAGGCCTCCAAGATCATCTTCCGTTCCAGAGTCCGCTCCGTGGAACAGGACGAGACATGCTCACGTTTCTTCTTCCAAAAGGTACACAGAGAGATCTCCGTGATCAGCCGCCTGAAGGAAGAAGATGGCTCAGTAAAGTCATCACAGTCCGACATTTTGAGGATCAGCAAATCCTTTTATGCCGGATTGTATGACATGAAGCCCACAGACAGCACGGCCTCCCAGTCCTTCCTGTCCTCTATCACGGAGGTCTTAGACGACAGTACACGGGAGAGCCTAGACAAAGCGCTAACTCCTGACGAATTGACGGAGGCCCTTGAGTCCTTCGAGAAGAGTAAAACTCACGGAAGCGACGGCTTGCTGGCGGAGTTTTATTCGGCTCTGTGGGACTGGATCAGCCCGGACCTGCTAAAAGTGTACGAGAGTATGCTCCTGGCCGGCAGTATGTCAGAATCCATGAGGAAAGGCATTATCACCCTCATCTACAAGCACAAGGGGGAAAGAGATCAAATTAGAAATTGGCGACCCATTTCACTGTTGAATGTGGACTAAAAGATTCTGTCCAAGGTCATCGCCAATCGGGTCAAATCCACTCTGGAATTGGTGATTCACCCTGACCAGACCTGCACTGTGCCGGGCAGGAAGATCTCTGACAGCCTCGCGCTGCTCAGGGATACGATTGCCTATGTACAGGACAGGGGTGTGGACACCTGCCTCATCAGCCTGGATCAGGAGAAGGCCTTTGACAGAATATTGCACACCTACATGGTGGATGTGCTCTCCAAAATGGGGTTTGGGGAGGGAATTTGCAATTGGATCCAGCTGCTCTACACTAACATCAGTAGCGTAGTCTCTATCAATGGGTGGGAATCAGATAGCTTTCCGATTAAATCTGGAGTCAGGCAGGGCTGCCCTCTCTCCCCTGTCCTTTTTGTGTGTTGCATAGAACCCTTTGCTGGGTCCATCAGGAAGGATCCGGGCATAAGAGGAGTGACGATCCCAGGCAGTGGAGGCACTCAGGTCAAAGCCTCCCTGTACATGGACGATGTCGCCGTCTTCTGCTCGGATCCGCTGTCGGTGCGCAGACTGATCCACATCTGCGACCAGTTCGAACTGGCCTCAGGAGCCAAGGTAAATCGTGGGAAGAGCGAGGCCATGTTCTCTGGGAACTGGGCTGACCGATCCTTTGTCCCCTTCACTGTCAGGGCTGACGGCCTGAAGGTGCTGCGGATATGGTTCGGAGGGACCAGGGCACGCGTTAGGAACTGGAAGGAGCGAGTGTCTATGGTGAAAAGGAAACTGGGCATGTGGGAGCGACGCTCCCTCTCCATTGCAGATAAGAACCTGGTCATCAGGTGTGAGGCACTCTCGCTGTTGCTGTACGTGGCGCAGGTCTGGCCCATTCCACACTCCTGTGTGGTGGCGATCACCCGAGCCATCTTCTGCTTTATCTGGAGGTCGAAAATGGATCATGTCCGCAGGGACACAATGTACAAGCCTCTAGATAAAGGGGGAAAAAACGTGCCCAACATCGCCCTCATACTGATGGCCACCCTTGTGTGTGGCTGCATCAAGCGGTGCGTAGACCCTCAGTAAGCAAACACCAAGTGTCACTACATGCTGAGGTTCTACCTGTCCCCAGTGTTACAAAGGATGGGTCTGGCCACGGTGCCGTGGAACGCTCCAAGTAGTTGGACCGTGCCGTACCACCTGTCCCTCGTGGGAAAATCTATGCAGAGAAGCAGCTTTGGCCACAAGTCCGTCAGTCAGTGGTCGGCACGTCGTTACGTCTTAAAGGCCCTGAGGGAAAAGGAGAGGGTGGATCCTGTGGGATGGTTCCCTGAGCAGACTGACAAAGTCATTTGGCAGAATGCCTCATCATCAGAACTTTCCAACAAGCACCAAGACATAGCTTGGCTGGTGGTGAGAAAGGCCCTCCCCATCAGATCCTTCCTACATGCCAGGAGTCTCACCCCCTCTGCACGTTGCCCTCGAGGTGGCTGTGGTGGGAAAGAGACCGTTGTTCATCTCCTTGTAGATTGTGCCTTTGCAAAAAAAGTCTGGAGAGAGATGCAGTGGTTTCTGTCGAGGTTCATCCCGAGCAGTTCTGTGACACAGGACTCTGTGTTATACGGGCTGTTCCCAGAGACACACACCGAGACAAACATCAACTGCAGCTGGAGGATCATCAACTCAGTGAAAGATGCTCTTTGGTCTGCCCGAAACTTGTTGGTCTTCCAGCGCAAAGAGTTGTCCCTGACCGAGTGTTGCAGACTGGCACATTCCAAGGTCCAGGACTACGTGCTGAGGGACACAGTTAAGCTTGAGGCAGCCGCTGCAAAGGCGCAATGGGGAAGGGTCGCTGCCTAAGACCTTTCTGCCACAGTGCACTGAGGGGCTGGGAACTGTAAAGAGCCCCTCAGGCCGTACAGCTTAAAATGAATGTCTGCCAATGATTGTAATATTCATTGTTTGTACTGATACACCTTGTGATTCATGTTGTAAAAGTTGAACCTGATTGTATTTTTGTGATGGTGATTTTGAAATGGTTCGAAATGTTTTTGAAGATTTATGAATAAAGTATATTTTTGCAAAAAAAAACAACTCTAAGGGTTGGATTTTCCATTTGGGGTTGGGACCCTGACATCAGAATCAAATGCAGATCCCTATCCCATGTCAGGAATAAGCACCCTATACAAATTTTGTAGGAATGGCCAATTAGTGGCAAGAGGACATGGTCGCCATCCAATTAAAGACAGTGGTTGGGCTCTCGGTGCTGGAAGGTCAATAGGAGGCTCTCCAGTAATGAAAGAGCTGAAGTCTACCATTGCAGGCAACAGAAAGAGAGCGCCTCAAGATGGAGGTGCCCCCTCAGCAAAATGTATAAAAGGACACAGCTGCCAGTGGCGGGGGAGCCTCAACACAGGACAGGCTACTGCTGCAGCTGTGGCCATTTTTCACCATTGGCAGCAGGAGGTCTTTAAAAGTAATCTGGAGTGCTGGCCCCCAGTCTGCTGCCAGGATGCCCACCTCCTTTTTCTGGCCATGTTTTGACAACTTCAGGGAGTCCACCTGCCGACTGGGAAATTCCAGTCACCCCAGGAGTGGGTCCAAGCCCCTTAATTGACTCAATAGGCTACCTGCCACTTGTTGCGGGTATCAGTTCTGGACCCAACCCAGCCCCCTGGAAAATTGGCTAGAGTCTAGAGATTAACAGGGAACCAGAACACTGGGTGATGGTGGGGTATTCTGGGTCGGCCTGCTGCCAATTCCATACCCATCTCTCAGTGAAAGGCCTGCCTTAAGAGTTAGCAAAAGAATCTAGCTAAGCTTGTAAAGATAGTCATGGACATCACCACACATTCGTCAACACAGAACATTTGCAGACAATAAACTGCTCAAAAAGTAAACAGTAGAAGAGGAACATAACGTGAGTAACCTGGTAGAACAATGCTCTCTTCATTTATAGGAAATGTCCACTTTCCATTCCTTTGATTTCAATGGACCAGGTTTTACAGCAGCTAGATCCACTTGGTCCAGCCCTCATAATTAAACTCTTTTAGACCCACTGCCACTCTGGTGAATCTGCACTGCATCCCCTCCAAGGTCAAGGTATGTCTCGCGAGGTGGGCTGACCAGATCATAAACATGATTCTCCAGGTGAGGTCTAACCAGAGCAATATAGATCTGTAGCATTACTTCTTCTCCTTTGTATTCCAGACCCCCTTGAGAGAGACTAGTAGGGAAAGGCAGTATTACTGTAAATGACACAATTTTGAAAAATGTAGATGAGCAGAAAGACCTTGGTGTCCATACGCATAAATCCTTAAAGGTGGAAAGGGGAAGTTGATAAGGTGGTTACAAAATCATTTGGAATTAGTTGGATTTATAAATAGAATATGAAAAATAAAAGTTAGAACTTTATGGGCTGGATTTATACCTGGAATTTTACCTGCGGGCCCAGGAGTGGCCACAAAACCATCCCGGCCCAACCATGATTTTGCTGCAACACTCAGCTCTGCCTGGGTTGGGGGACAGGGGGGTGCAGGGAAGGAGGGCAAGCACAGAAGTCAGCGCATGTGCACAGGTTTTTTTTTTTACTTTGTTCATGGGATGTGGGCATCGCTGATTAGACCAGTATTTATTGCCCATCCCTAATTGCCCTTGTTCAAAGAACATTTTAAGAGTTAAACACTTTGCTGTGGGTCTGGAGTCACATGTAGGTCACACCAGGTAAGGACAGCAGATTTCCTTCCCTGAAGGACATTAGTGAACCAGACGGATTTTTACAACAATCGGCAATAGTTTTGTGGTCATCATTAGACTTTCAATTCCAGATTTTTTTATTGAATTCAAATTTCACCATCTGCCGTGGTGGGATTCAAACCTGGGTCCCCAGAGCATTACCCTGGGTCTCTGGAATACAGTCGAGTGACAATACCACTACACAACTGCCTCCTCGTGTGCTCAGTGAAAGCTCCCTGAAGGCACAGGGTTGCCTCAGGGAGCTGAGGATTTTTAACATTAAAAATAAACAATTGAAAAATGAAGAAAACATGTCCCCACATGTGACTCTGTCACATGAGCAGGGACATGTTAAGACCGAGTTTTAAAAGTTTTTTTCTTTTTTTAATCATTGGTCGAAACCTCATCCCACCCGTGGATGAGGTTTCGCAAAAAAAGCAAAGGCCGCTTGGCCTAAAGGCCCACCCGCCAACCGAATGGTTGGACGGGCAACGAAAAATTCCATTCAATTAATTAATAGGCCACTTAATTGTCAGCGTGTGCTGCCACCTCTCGCACGCACCCGCCAAGCGAAATATCGCGAGAGTGCGCAATGACATTGGGACGCTCGCCCAGTGTCAGCGCACACTATTTTTCTCCCGTTCGAATTGGGCATGCGCCTGCCTGACGAGGGAAAAGTTCTTCCCTATAAATCATTAGTTGGGTCACCGCTGGGGTATTGTGGACAATTCTGGGCACCAAATGTCAGGAAAGGAATAAAGACGCGAGAACAGGTAAAGGGGAAGTTTATCAGGATGTTACCCATGACAAGGGATTTCAGTTATAAGGAGAGGTTGGAAAAGCTAGGATCGCTCTCTTTGGAACAGGAAAGGATAGAAGGAGGTTTTCAAGATTGTAGGTAGCTTTGACAGGGTAAGTATTCCCTCTGAGGATTGGATCAATAACTGGAGGTCATAGATTCAAAATCTCTGGACAAAGTTCTAGCGTGCGATGAAGAGAATTGTTATCACTCAGAAGGTGGGATTTTCCAGCTCCACCTGCCACCAGGATCGCCCAGTCCCGCCGAAAGCCAATGGGCTTTGGGCTGGCCCGCTCCATCCCCCATGGCGGGCCTCTCCATGACAGGGCCGGAAAATCCCAGCCACAGAATTCCCAGGATCTGGAATGCTCACCTGAGGAGTTGGTGGAAGCTGATTCCATAAATAAATTTAAAAAGGGAGTTGGACAAGTGTTTGCGGATAAGGAACTTACAGGGTTATGAACAAAAAGTGCGAATGCAGGACGATTTGGTTCATTTCAAATGAACCAAACAGCCTCCTTCTGTGCTGTAAGTTTCTATGAATCTATGAACTTGTCTTAAAGTAATAACCTGCCTACAATACGGAAGCTGTGAACACAAAAATAGATTGATGTAATGACATATGCTGTGGTGTAAATAGGATTTCAGTGTGTTTTGTGTATTTCAATGACATTCAGATCAAATGACGATATTTCTGTCATTATGAAATTTCAAATAACATGTAAGTCATTCTTTTTTCAACAGTAGGGAGATACTATTGAGTAGAAATACACAGTCAATGGGATAAAAATCTCTAGTGCTATCTTTTTCTGGAAAACGTTACTGCTGACATTTTCTCTGAAGCGGAGTTCGGCAAGATCAACATGAACCACTTTACATTAAAGGCCATGTATTGTTCCATTGGGAAGCAGAAGGCCTTTAGTAAGTACTTGGAGAAGGCCCAAGCTGTAACCTTAGCAACAAAGGTGAGATCTCTGCAATCAAAGGTGCGAATACAAATGTATCATTTTTAAATGGAAGGTGTTTCTACAGAGTTTGATAGTCTGAAAATCCTGTAAGAACTGCAGAATGAAAATGACCTTTTTCAAACTTTTCAAAACTGTTGTTATTGTGCAGATCAAATTTGGCCTAAGGGCTAAAATCAAAATACTGCGGATGCTGGGAATCTAAAGCAACAACAGAAAATGCCAGAAAAACTCAGCAGGTCTGACAGCATCTGTGGAGAGAAAAACAAGAGTTAACGTTTCGAGTTCGTATGACCTTTCTTCAGAGCTGAAGAAAAGCCACACGGACTCGAAACGTTAACTCTGTTTCTCTCTCCACAGATGCTGTCAGACCAGCTGAGTTTTTCTGGCATTTTCTGTTGTTGACCTAAAGGCTGTTATTCTCTTAGAAAAATAAAAGGTAATACCAGCTGGGATACAGTTTGCCAGGTAGCAGCCCTGACTCTAGTACTCATTCTAGTTGGTCACACTTTGGGTGCTATTTAATAAAGGTGACGGAGATCTCGCACCAGCTGGAAAGTCAGTAAGAGCCCCAGATTGCCTCTTTTCAGGAAGGCCCAGCAAATTAAGTGCCAATCAGGCACCTAGCTGGGCAACTAAAAGTGAGCTTTCCCCTGGGGATCAAGGAGCCCTGAGGCGGAAGTCCTGCCCACCAAGAGCTGCTGGCCAATCAAGGCTGTCAGCTCTTCATTGCTCAGCAGCACCACTAGGGAGGCTGTGGCTACTGCCAGTACTGCACCTACACAAAGCCTAGGATCGCCATTGAATCCAGGCACAGGAGAGTGATGGCAGCTGGGGGGAGTCGCGGAGCTGGGGTCAGGGGGGACCCCTGTGATTAGCAGCAAGGGTAGGGATTGTCTTTCAGCAGGCATCCCTTTCCCAATGCCAGATCCCTTGATCAGGCAATAAGTGCCTTTGAACAAGCCCCCCACCCCACACCACCAACCTGCGGAAGGCTGCAAGCAACCCCAATAGGGTTTACTTTTTGGTCTTCCTGCATGGCAAGTTGCCTGCCCACCTGTGGGTGGATACCTGTGGCAATGTTAAGGCCCAATTGAGGGTAGTGGGGCGGGAAGGCTATCCATGGGCTTTCCCATCATGAACTTAATTGTGGCTGTGGCAGGAACGTGAGGTGGTTCCCACCCACACCTTCTTGACTGATTAAAGGCCACTCAGCATCAAACTCCTCCCTTCATGTGCAAACCTCGGGAACACAGGTTTACGGCTTACTTGAAGGAAGACTTGCATTTATCTGGCAATTTTCCCAGCCACCAGACGTTCCAAAATGCTTCACAGCCAATCAAGTACATTTTACTGTGGGGGCAATCATAACAACAATAACTTGCATTTACATAGTCCCTTTAACCTTGTAAAGTGTCCCACGGTGCTATGCAGAATGTAATCAGACAAAAAATTGACACCAAGCCAGGGAGGGATACATTAGAATAGGTGATCAAATGTTTGGTCAGAGAGGAAGGTTTTAAGGTCCATTTTAAAGGAGCACTGGTGGAGAGGCTTAGGGAGCGAATTCCTGAGCTTACAACCTAGACGCCTGAAGACCTGTCAAGTCCAGTACAGACACTGTCCAAAACGTCTTTCTAAAAGCAGATAAGGAATGAGAGCAAGAACCCTGACTGAAATGGCTGACGGGAAATTACTCAACCAAAGGCATCCTCGCCAGAAGTTGAAATGTCACTCAATGCATCTGTAACTTAAATGCCCATTTTTTGTGTATCCTTCAGGGAAAAGAGGTTTCCCAGTCAGGGATCATTTTGCCACTCAGCTGGATGTCCCTATATACTAATTGTTTTCATTTTTAAAAGGGTAAAAACACATAAGAATCGGAGAATAGTGGCTTACTGTGGCAGTGATAGTGCCACCTTGTTCATCAGCATGTTTCTTGGCAGAGTAAAACCATCGGTGAAACTCAACCTTCAGAATGTGGGCCAGAGGCTCCCCCAGAGGTAATGCCAGCAGAGTCTGAACAACGTATCACTGGAAAGCTGTTCTCCACCCAATTTGGTATCACATGAAAAACAACACCAACAAAAAGTAACAGGCAAAGAGAGAAGTTTGATGTCAGAAGGCCTTTTGCCTTATCAGAAATGAATAATTCATCTATAGCTCCATAATCAGAGTTACAAACTGAAAGGAAATATAAACTATCAGCGTTTACATGTGCAGAGCAGCAACCAGCTAGCCATTAAACAAGTATTTTATCAGGAATATGATTCCCAGCTTTCTCCTCTACCAACAAATCAATCTTGCAGGAGACAATCGATGCTGTAGGTAAAATTTTATATAGTCATGACTCAGTTGCACTCTAGCCCCTTAGTCGTGAAGGGTGGGGGTTCAAGTCCCACCCCAGAGACTCAAGTATAAAAATCTAGGCTGGCACTCTAGTACAGAATTAACAGAGTGCTGCACTGTTGGAGATGCCATCTATTGGATGAGACATTAAACCGAGGTCCCCTGTGGCCTCCCAGGTGGGCATAAGAGATGCCACGACATTACTTTGAAGAAATTACTACGAGAGTAAGCTTGCAGGAAACATAAAAACTGACTGTAAAAGTTTCTATAGGTATGTGAAGAGAAAAAGATTGCTGAAGCCAGTCAGAAACAGGGGAATTTATAATGGGGAACAAAGAAATGGCTGACCAACTAAATACATACCTTGGTTCTGTCTTCACAAAGGAGGATACAAATAACAAACCAGAAATGTTGGGGAACACAGGGCTTAGTGAGAGGGAGGAACTGAAAGAAATCAGTTTTAGTAGGGAAATTGATGGGATTGAAGGCCAATAAATGCCTGGGGCCTAATAATCTACATCCCAGAGTGGCCCTAGAAATAGTGGATGCATTGGTGGTCATCTTCTGAGATTCTATAGACTCTGGAACAGTTCCTACAGATTAGAGGGTGGCTAATGTAACCCCACTATTTAAAAAGGGAGGTAGAGAGAAAACAGGGAATTATAGACCAGTCAGCCTGACGTCGGTAGTGGGGAAAATCCTAGAGTCCATTATAAAAGATTTAATAGCTGAGCATGTGGAAAACAGTGACAGAATCAGACAGAGTCAGCACGGATTTATGAAAGGGAAATCATGCTTGACAAATCTACTGGAATTTTTCAAGGTTGTAACTAGTAGAGTTGATGAGGGAGAGCCAGTGGATGTGGTTTATTTGGACTTTCAGAAGGCTTTCGACAAAGTCCCACATAAGAGATTGGTGTGTAAAATTAAAGCGCATGGGATTGGGGGTAGAGTATTGAGGTGGATAGAAAACTGGTTGGCAGATAGGAAACAAAGAGTAGGAATAAATGGGTCCTTTTCCAAATGGCAGGCAGTGGCTAGTGGGGTAGTGCAGGGATCAGTGCTGTGACCCCAGTTATTCAAAATATATATTAATGATTTAGATGAGGGAAATAAATGTAATATCTTCAAATTTGCAGATGACACAAAGCTGGGTGGGAGGGTGAGCTGTGAGGAGGATGCAGAGATGCTTCAGTGTGATTTGGACAAGCTGAGTGATGGGGCAAATGCATGGCAGATGCAGTATAATGAGGATAATGTGAGGTTATCCATTTTGGTAGCAAAAACAGGAAGGCAGATCATTATCTGAAGGGCTATAAATTGAGAGAGGGGAATGTGCAACAAGACCTGGGTGTCCTCGTACACCAGTCAATGAAGGTAAGCGTCCAGGTGCAGTAGGCGGTAAAGAAGGCAAATGGTATGTTGGCCTTCATAGCCAGAGGATTCGAGTACAGGAACAGGGATGTCTTGCTGCAATTATACAGGGCCTTGGTGAGACCACACCTGGAATATTGTGTGCAGTTTTGGTTTCCTTATCTGAGGAAAGATGTACTTGCTATAGTGGGAGTGCAGCGAAGGTTTACCCGAATGATTCCTGGGTCCTGGGATGGTGGGACTGACATAAGAGAGATTGAGTCAATTAGGATTATATTCGCTGGAGTTCAGAAGAATGAGGGAGGATCTCATAGAAACATATAAAATTCTAACAGGACTAGATAGGGTAGATGCAGGAAGGATGTTCCCGATGGTGGGGAGTCCAGAACCAGGGGTCACAGACTGAGGATATAGGGTAGACCATTTAGGACTGAGATGAGGAGAAATTTCTTCACCGAAAGTGGTGAGCCTGTGGAATTCGTTACCACAGAAAGTAGTTGAGACCAAAACATTGTATGTTTTCAAGAAGTAGTTAGATATAACTCTTGGGGCGAATGTGATTAGCAGGTGTGGGGAGAAAGCGGGAGCAGGCTATTGAGTTGGATGATCAGCCATGATCATAATGAATGCAGAGCAGGCCTGAAGGGCCGAATGACCTAATCCTGCTCCTAGTTTCTATGTTTCTAAGAGCAGGAGAGTTAACTTCGATGTCCTGGCCAATATTTATCCCTCAACATCAACATCACCAAAACAGATTATGTGGTCATTGTCACATTGCTGTGCTCAAATTGGCTGCCATGTTTCCTACATTCCAACTGTGACTACACTTCATTGGCTGCATTCAGGATGTCTGATGGTTGTGAAAGTTGCTATATAAATATATTTCACATACGTTACATATGATTCTATCTTTATTAACCTGAGACCCTGTCTGGCCCCTCAGTTGGATGTAAAAGAACCCATTGCACTATTCAAAAAGGTGTTCTTTCTGGGCTTATATTCATCTAACATCAGTAAAAATAATGATTATCTTTTCATTAATCTAATTGTTGTTTGTGTAACTTTGCTGTGTATTACTTGGCTTCCATGTTCCCTCCATTGCAACAGCATTTCGTTGGTTTTAAAGTGCTGTGAGAAATCCAGGGGAATCAAAGCCATGGTATAAATGTTAGTTCCGTCTACCTTTTCTGGACTGAGGTGGTTCTGAATGTGAAGCAGCTGCTGTGGTGAAGTTGGCCCACATAAAGATTAGCAGGTATTTACTTAGAGTGTGGAAGAGGTTGTACCTTTCACTGGCTCCCCACATCTATGCTCTTGAGCACTCCTGTTAGACAGTAACAATCACTTCACTTATCTCACCAGTAGAATAGCAGACACCCATCCTCCTCAACCTACAATCCTGATAGCAGGGTAGGGGCTGTGGTTTTAACAGAGAGTTGGCAGGCAGATGCTGGTGTCCAGTAGTCCAGACTAGGCACACATCAACATAAAAGTGCATTTATGTTGCTTGTAGATTCCATAAGCTCTAGAAGCAACTGAGAAACAACTGTCCATGCCCCTGCTGGTGCAAGTGCAGTTCCTAAGGCTGGAGTCATACTGTTGTAGGACACAGCCAGAAAAGCCAAAGTTATACTGCAGACAGCAACTCACATTCTGCTTACCAGTACAGAACTCTTCACATATGCACTTACTACATTTAACCAAGTGTTAACAGCTCCAATTTGTTGAGTGGCCCATTGCATAGCAATTTCATAGCTGCAACCACCATCTCAGATACTAAGACAGTGTGTGATTTAGAGGATAGTATAGAGGTGGGATTTGCATATGTTGAGGCATCAGGCATGTGTGGTCTAACCAGGTCAAAGAGGATATGATAATGTGAGAGCCAGCTCACCAGAGTTTAAGGTTACACACTAGTTCCAATGCAGAGGACTCAGATGATGAACTTTATGGACCAGGCTATAGAAGGAGGCTGATGGTGTACTGGTGTACACACCCAAATTCTTGGTGCAATAGAAAACCCATGTTCAATGTCATGGAGCATGAAGGAGCCTGGCACCTGTTGTGTCTTATGGCTCAGAGATATGCAAAGATGATACACTCCAGGTTATATGTGTGCAGGAAATTCATGAACAAGTGCTTTGAAATGTCAGCTCCCATGCTTCCAGTTCTTGCCTCAGTTTTGTTTACTCCTTCTCAGTCACTACACCCAGACTTAACTAATTACAAAGTAAGTAGTCATGTAGTCAACAGATAATTGAACACTACAGTACCAACTTAGCATAGGACTTTGTACAGATCTTGGAACCCATCTTTTCCAAATTGCAATTGGTGGCCACCTGCATGCAGCACACCTGTGAAACCAACCATGATGCAGCATCTGTGGCTGAAGCACACTTCTGTCAGATGGGTATCCACACATCACAGACACCATTTTGGTAGCAAAAAAGGCCTCTTAGTAGCCAAACATTGCTTACGAGCCCAATTTTGACTCCATAGAGTGCAAAAGCAAGGAAGCTATGGAAAACCTTTAAAAGTCACTGGTTAGAGCCCAGCTGGAGTATTTTGTCTAATTCTGGGCACAGCACTTAAGGAAAGATGTCAAGCCGGTTATGTGGAGGCTCTGGGAAAACTGAGATTGTTCTGGTTAGAGTAGGAAAGGTTATAATGGAGGCATTCAAAATTATGAGGCATTTGTATACAGTAAATAAGGAGAAACTATTCCCACTTGCAGCAGGGTCAGTAACCAGTAGACACAGGACCCTCAACCGTGTCCAGCCCATCTCCTGCGCATCCGCCCTCACACCTTCCTCTCCCTCCCAGAACCGTGATAGGGTCCCCCTTGTCCTCACTTATCACCCCACCAGCCTCCGCATTCAAAGGATCATCCTCCGCCATTTCTGCCAACTCCAACATGATGCCACCACCAAACACATCTTCCCTTCACCGCCCCCCCCGGCGGCATTCCACAAGGATCATTCCCTCCGGGACACCCTGGTCCACTCCGCCATCACCCCCTACACCTCAACCCTCTCCCACGGCACCTTCCCATGCAACCACAGAAGTTACAACACCTGCCGCTTTACTTCCCCTCTCCTCACCGTCCAAGGGCCCAAACACTCCTTTCAAGTGAAGCAGCATTTCACTTGCACTTCCCTCAATTTAGTCTACTGCATTTGCTGCTCCCAATGTGGTTTCCTCTACATTGGAGAGACCAAACGTAAACTGGGTGACCGCTTTGCGGAACACCTTCGGTTTGTTCATAAGCATTACCCAGACCTCCCTGTCGCTTGCCATTTCAACACTCCACTCTGCTCTCATGCCCACATGTCCGTCCTTGGCCTGCTGCATTGTTACAGTAAAGCTCAATGCAAACTGGAGGAACAGCACCTCATCTTCCGACTAGGCACTTTACAGCTTTCCGGACTGAATATTGAGTTCAACAACTTTAGATCATGAACTCTCTCCTCTATACCCACCCCCTTTCCGATCCCCCTTTTTTCCAATAATTTATATAGATTTTTCTTTTCCCACCTATTTCCATTATTTTTAAATGTATTTCCATCCATTGTTTTATCTCTACCTTTTAGCCTATTTTGATCCCTACCCCCCACACCACCCCCACTAGGGCTATCTGTACCTTGCTCATCCTGCTTTCTATCCTTAATGTCACCTATTAGCACATTACTTAGATAATATCACCACCTTCAACACCTCTTTGCCCTTTTGTCTATGACATCTTTTGGCTATCTCCGCCTATCACTGGCCCTCTATCGAGCTCTACCTGTCCCACCTCCCCTTAAACCAGCTTATATTTCACCTCTTTACTGTTTTTCCTTAGTTCTGTTGAAGAGTCATACAGACTCAAAACGTTAACTGTGTTCCTCTCCGCAGATGCTGTCAGACCTGCTGAGTTTTTCCAGGTATTTTTATTTTTGGCACAGATTTAATATAGTCATTTGGTAGCACAGAATTTGTGTATTGCTGAAAAAGGAGACATGTTTTCAAAACTTTTCCTCTTCCTCTCATCAGGATAGTTTGCAAGAAATATCCAACTGTAACGAGGGAACAACAATTTATACTGTATGAGAAGAGAGTGCTGATTGGTTGGCAAGTGGACTCTGGTTGGTGGAGGCATTGCCATGGAGAATGCAATATGGAACAGTTAACTGCCCAGCTTTGTTCAAATTCAAAGCTTTGATAGCAACACACACATTTAAGATAAGTGGCAAAAGAACCAGAAGGGAGATGAGAATTTTTCTTAAGCAACAATTTTTATCATCTGGAATGTACTGCGTGAAAGGGTGGTGGAAGAACATCTCAGGATAACTTTCAAAAGAGAAACTGATAAATACATAAATGATGGCTTTGAGAAATAGAAAGCGAGTGCGGCAAATTAGTTAGCTTTTTCAAAGAGTCAGCACAGACAAATCACATCTTTCTGCTGAAAATTACATTATTAACAGTTGATGGGATGCAATTAGGATAAATATACCGTGACTAGAGCTGATTAATATTTATGGAGCTACTTCCAATATGTCACGTTTATGGAATAAGAGAATGATACAGCACAGAAGGAGGTCATTCCTTCTGATCAAGATCACTTTCCTGAAACAGGCCTGAATCCAACATTATATGTAAGTGCCCATTCACTGCAGACTGAGATCAGCAGCAGTGCCAGAGAGTGATATGCATGTGAGAGCAGGTCCTGCAATTTCTCATTTGAGAATTCACCAGTCTGGCCATTGAACATCCCATGGTGATGAATGCAAAATACTGCAGATGATGGAAATCTGAAATAATAACAGAAAATGCTGGAAAAACTCAGCAGGTCTGGCAGCATCTATGGAGAGAGAAACAGAGTTAATGTTTCAAGTCCATATGACTCTTCTTCAGAGCATTTAACTTCCTAGTTGCTTTTTTTCACAATAACCAGCAACTTTAGTTGCCTTTTTTTTCCTGGTACTACCCCATAAATTGCCAGATCTATTGAATTCAGTTTCACCTTTGCCATATAGTCAGGTTTGAGCTTGACACCTGTTCAGTACCATCACTCAGGAAATGCCCCTTGGGTCTGGCAATGAATGACCAGGTCTGAGACAAGTTGCTGGTAGCAATGTCATACTTAGCCTCAGCAGCGTTAGATGAGAGACCAGGACAAAATCAGCCAGTGTGCCCACTCCTGCTCACTGTCTGGTGGAAAGAGTTTGTACGGATGTTGAGTGAGGACCAGGTGGTGCTTCCATGATGGACTGCCCTCCATCACTTGCTGCTTAAACTGACAAGGTAGTGAAGGCTACTGGTATTAGTGGAACTGCATCAAACAAGGAAACAGATCATTCAGGAGAGGAAGGAAGAATGATATGATTGCTGCAGTGACTGTGCAAGTGGAATATTTTTGCTGCTGGATGTTATCTCTTTTTTATTGTTTTGAGGATGGGGGAATTATCAAGGTAACTGCGTGTAATATCTGTGGACATAACAGCATCTCGAGGCAAATTCACGGGAAAATAAATTGATATCTAGAATCTAGTTAATCCCCAAACATATCAACAAAGCTGAGACAACATTTCTTCAAACCTTTTCCAATCCTTTCTTTCATTCCCTGGATTAGACAGGGGATTTAGCTTCACATGCTTTCTATTCTAATGTTCCCAGCAAAGGAATTGGAAGAGTTCCAGCATCACTGTAGTGCAGAAATTCAATGAAGAATGTAGACTTGCAATGCACAGTTTTCATATATTTGAAGCCCTAATCATTCACTGTTGCATGCTGGAACTGGAATATCTTAAAAGAAAAATGAAAAATTTGCATTTATATGGCACCTTTCACAATCACAGGATGTCCTAATGCACTTTATAGCCAATTAAACACTTCTGAAGTGTTGTCACTGTTGTAATTTAGGAATCATGGCAACCAATTTGCATACGGCAATCTCCCATAAGCAGCAGTGACCTCACATTATCTGTTATTGTGATATTGATTGAGGGATAAATATTGGCAAGGACACCCGGGGTTAATCCCCCTGCTGTTCTTCAAAACAGTTCCAAGGGACCTTTTAGATCTACCTAAGAGAGTGCAGACAGGATTTCAGTCTAACATCTTATCTGAAATACAGCACTTCTGACATTGCAGCACTCATTCAGTGTTGCACAGGAGCGTTCATCTTGATTTTTATGCTTGAGTCCCAGAGCGGGGGCTTGAACCCACAACCCTCTGACTCAAAACTACCTCCACACTGAACCACACTGAGCGAGAATTGACGAGACGTGAAATTGTAGCCTTAAAAAGAAAAAAATAAGCAAATGCAGGCAAGGAAGCAGATGGAGCACCACCTGAGCAAGAAAACACCTAAGTATGCTTTGTGTATTTACACGGAAACAGGCCATAACATTAATTAGTGCTTGGCCAGTCAATTACAGAGTAGAGACATATCTAAAAGTAAAAGATTTAATGCCTCTGTTTATGTATGTGCATTGAGGTAATTTTTCAAATACAAACGGCAAAATACTGCGTATGTCCAAAATTTGAAATATCGGGATGGATTTTATGCTCCCCGCCGCTGGGTTTGAAGGCAGGATGGTATGAAAAATCTAACGGGTAGCCTTCCTGCCATTTACTCTCACCTTGTCCGACATTTTACAGTGGGCTGGGGAGATGTTGGGTGGCCCACTCACCTGCGGGCCCATTGTGGCCCCTAAGTTGCCAATTAATGGGCACTCACAGGCCTCATCCCATCATCAGTGGTATTTTATCCACAGTCGGGGGAGGCCCATGCCATGCGGAAAGCCTGGCAGCTTTAGCCTTAAAGGCTGGTGTCGGGCAAGGTGGGGGGCAGTGGGGTGGGTGGGGGGGTGGTGGTGAGGGGTAACCTTTCTCGAGGGCCCAATGGACCCAACAAAAGCAACTCCCACAAAGGTCATCTGCCCCCCTTTAACTCTGCCCACAGCTTCGTGAATCCGGCCCCGGCACCCCCCCGCCCCACCCCCTCAGCTCTCCCCTCCCTTACCAAGGCCCCCAACACTAGGCTCACCTGGGCTCCTCAGCTGGATGGGACAGCCATGGTCCCAGCAGTTGCCAGCACTCCCAGCTGGTGCTGCTGAGTCGACAGAGCTGCCAACCAATCGGATTGGCCGGCAGCTCTCCAAGGTGGAACATCCTCCCAAGATAGGGGCAGAAGTCCTGCCTTAAAGCAATCAGTGCTGCTCCCAGCATTAAATTGCTGCAGTGTAACTGATGGGATTCTGGGAGGGCTTGCCACAAAATTTTAGCCAGGGTGTGGCACCCCATAAAACCCAGCCCATGGACCAAAAATGCTGGAAATAGTCATCAGGTCAGGCACCGTGTATGGAGAGAGAAACAGACTTAATGTTTCAATTCTGATGCAAGATCACAGACCTGAAACAGTATCATAAGGCAAAATTGCACTAAAGAGACTGAATTCATTTTTTATATTTAAGTTAATAATTGTTCTTTGTAAATGCAGAATTGCGAGTGAAGGATAGGCCATTAGGCTCACTGAGTGTTCTCCACAGGTCTACCCACCTCTCCAACCTTCTCACCATGTCCCACAGGCAACTACTCTGTCCACAAACACGTCCAATTGCATTTTAAGACCATTTGTACTATCAGTTTCAGAAACATTTTCTGTTCAAGTTTGCATAAGTTGACACCCTCTTGGTTGAAAAATATTCACCTGACTTCCCTCTTACTTCCAAAGTTAGATTTTAATGCAGGTGACACCAGCTCCATATCACACCCCGATCCTAAGGAGCCAGAACCTTCTTAAGAAGCCATTTGGTATTGGCCTCCCACATCTCTCCCCTCCCCAACTCTACCTCTGACCATTTCCAAGATGTTTCACTAATGTCCTTTAGGGAAGGAAACCTGCCACCTATACCTGGTCTGGCCTACATGTGAGTCCAGGCCCACAGCAATTTGGTTGACTCTTAAATGTCCTTTGAAATGACCTAGCAAGCCACTCAGTTGTATCAAACTGCTACAAAGTCTCAAAAAAGGAATGAAACCAGACAGACCACCCAGCATCAACCTAGGCACCGGAAATGACAACAGCAAACTCAGACCTGCCAACCCTGCAAAGTTCTCCTTACTAACATCTGGGGGCGAGTGCCAAAATTGGGTGAGCTGTCTCACAGACTAGGCAAGCAACAGCCTGACATAGTTATCCTCACAGAATCATATCTTACAGATCATGTCCCAGACACCATCATCACCATCCCTGGGTATGTCCTGTCCCACCAGCAGAAAAGACCCAGCGGAGGTGGCAGCACAGAGGAATGCAGTCCAGAGGGAGTCGCCCTGAGAGTCTTCAACATTGACTCCAGACCCCATGAAGTTTCATGGCATCAGGTCAAACATGGGCGAAGAAACCTCCTGCTGATTACTACGTACGCTTTTCCTCAGCTGATGAATCTGTATTCCTCCATGTTGAACACCACTTGGAGGAAGCACTGAGGGTGGCAGGGACGCAGAAAGTATTCTCGGTGGAGGACTTCAAAGTCCATCACCAAGAGTGGCTCAGTAGCACCACCACAGACTGAGCTGGCCGAGTCCTAAAAACAGCTGCTAGACTGGGTCTGCAGCAGGTAGTGAGGGAACCAACAAAAGGGAAAAACATACTTGACCTCATCCTCATCAACCTGCTGGCCACAGATGCATCTGTCCATGACTGTATCGGTAGGAGTGAGCACCGCACAGTCGTTGTGGAGATGAAGTCCCGCCTTCACATTGAGGATGCCCTCCATTGTGTTGTGTGGCACTACCACCATGCTAAATGGATAGATTTTGAAAAGATATAACTCAAGACTGGGCATCCATGAGGCGTTGTGAGCCATCAGCAGCAGCAGAATTGTATTCGAACACAATCTGTAACCTCATGGCCCGGCATATCCCCCACTCTACCATTACCATCAAGCCAGGGGATCAACCCTGGTTCAGTGAAGAGTGCAGGAGGGCATTCTAGGAGTAGCACCAGGCATACCTAAAAATGAGGCATCAACCTGATGAAGCTATAACACAGGGTTATTTGTGTGCCAAACAGCATAAGCAGCAAGTGATAGACAGAGTTAAGTGATCCCACAACCAACGGATCAGGTCTAAGCTCTGCAGTCCTGCCACATCCAGTCATGAATCGTGGTGGACAATTAAACAACTCACTGGAGGAGGAGGCTGCACAAACATCCCCATCCTTAATGATGGAGGAGCCCAGCACGTCAGTGCAACAGATAAGGCTGAAGCATTTGCAACAATCTTCAGCCAGAAGTGCCAAGTGGATGATCCATCTTGGCCTCCTCTGGAGGTCCCCAGCATTGCAGATGCCAGTCTCCAGCCAATTTGATTCACTACACTTGATATCAAGAAACATCTGAAGGCACTGGATACTGCAAAGGCTTTGGGCCCTGACAATATTCCAGCAATAGTACTGAAGACATGTGCTCCAGAACTTGCCACGCCCCTAGCCAAGCTGTTCCAGTATAGCTACAACACTGGCATCTACCCAGTTATGTGGAAAATTGCCCAAACATGTCATGTACACAAAAAGGAGAACAAATCCAACTCAGCCAATTACCACCCCATCAGTCTACTCTCCATCATCAGTAAAGTAATGGAAGGGGTCATCAACAGTGCTATCAAGTGGCACTTGCTTAGCAATAACCTGCTCACTGACGCCCAGTTTAGCTTCCACCAGGGCCACTCATCTCCTGACCTCATTACAGCCTTAGTTCAAACATGGACAAAAGAGCTGAACTCCCGAGGTGAAATGACATCAAGGCCGCATTTGACTGAGTGTGGGATTAAGGACCCCTAGGAAAACTGGTGTCAATGGGAATCAGGGACAAAACTCTCCACTGGTTGGAGTCATACCTAGCCCAAAGGAAGATGGCTCTAGTTGCTTGAGTTCAGTCATTTCAGCTCCAGGACATGACTCCAGAAGTACCTCAGATAGTGTCCTCGGCCCAACCATCTTCAGCTGCTTCATTAATGACGTTCCTTCCATCATAAGGTCAGAAGTGGGGATGTTCACTGATGATTGCACAATGTTCAGCACCATTTGCGACTCCTCAGATAATGAAGCAGTCCGTGTCCAAACGCAGTAAGACCTGGACAATATCCAGGCTTGGGATGACAAGTGGCAAGTAACTTTCACACCACACAGGTGCCAGGCAATGACCATCTCCAACAAAAGAGAATCTAACCATTGCCCTTTGACATTCAATGGCATTACCATCACTGAATCCCCACTATCAACAGCCTGGGCATTAACATTGACCAGAAACTGAACTGGACCAGTCATATAAATACTGTAGTTACAACAGCAGGTCAGAGACTAGGATTCCTGCGACGAGTAACTCAACTCCTGACTCCCCAAACCCTGTCCAACATTTACAAGGTACAAGTCAGGAGTGTGATGGAATACTCCCCACTTGCCTGGATGAGTGCAGCTCCCACAACACTCAAGAAACTTGACACCATCCAGGACAAAGCAGCCTGTTTGATTGGCACTACATCCACAAACATTCACTTCCTCCACCATCAACGCACAGTGGCAGCATTGTGTACCACCTACAAGATGCACTTCAGGAACTCACCAAGCTTCCTTAGACAGCACCTTCCAAATCCATGACCACTGCCATCTAGAAGGACACATGGGAACACCAACACCTGCAAATTCCCCTCCAAGCCACTCACCATGCTGATTTGGAAATATATCACTGTTCCTTTGCTGTCGCTGGGTCAAAGAAGTCCCTCCCTAACAGCGCTGTGGTTGTACCTATGCCACATGGACTGCAGCAGTTCAGGAAGGCAGCTCACCACCTCCTTCTCGAGGGCAATTAGGGATTGGTAATAAATGCTGTCTTAGCCAGTAATGCCCACATCCCATAAATGAATTTTAAAAAATGAACTTGGGCTTTTCCAGTCTACGTGGAGGAAATTTTAACTTTTTAACTGGTGGAAGTGATGTGGGATGCCGGAAGTGCTGATGGCTTCCACGTGGCACTGGCAAAGAGGCTGCAGGACTTGATATGTTCAAGTTCTGACCTAAAGCGGAGTCCAATCTGGGGAGGAGTCTGATCCCTGAACCTGGAAGGGTTGGCTGTTTAATCCTAGGGAGTGCCATTGGGAGTAGATCTGAACCTAGAGAGTGGATGGGTTACCGATCTTGGTGGTCTGGCGTTGAACCCTGATTGGGGTTTGGGGGTGGAACATAGGTCAGGGATCAAAGATCAGGGAAGGGGTTTGGAGGCATCATGGGTTTGGGGGGAGGGATGAAATCAAAGGCTTTGGTGGGTGGTCAGAAGCCTTAGAGCGGATGGAGGTTGAGGGCCTCAGTAGGGTGGAGGCCTTGGGGGGAGATCAGAGGGAGATGGGAGGGACAGCAGGAGGGGAAATGGGTGACCAATCAAGGAGGCAGGAATGCTGTTTCTAGCAGGATCTATCTCCTGGATCCAGCAGTTCTACCCCTCCTGTAGCTGCAGTGTTTTCCGAGGCTCAGGACATCCGGTTTTCCAAAGTTAAGTTAGAAATGGTGGATAAAAATGAACAAAGCTGCCTCCTGGGAGTGGATTGACTGCCAGTTCCTCTCCATTAAAATCAGAAAAGAGCAGGCTGGAGTTGGGTTG
Source organism: Carcharodon carcharias (assembly GCF_017639515.1). Lineage (NCBI taxonomy): Eukaryota > Metazoa > Chordata > Chondrichthyes > Lamniformes > Lamnidae > Carcharodon > Carcharodon carcharias. The sequence continues at coordinate 25,215,573 of NC_054485.1, forward strand.
GGGTATGAATTCGTACTTTTAATAGTATATCGACCACCCGTCTCAAACACCCCGAATTTTTGGGAGTTTTCCCCTCCCCCCCGCCGGTATGGCTCAATGCTGCTTGAGGCAGCCCCTTCAGTCACTGGGCTATCAGAAGAGCTTACTTTAGAAATGCATCACACTGTGTCTGAGGCACGCTTTGCAAGCAATTAATTTAATCATTCAGCCACCTCGAGCAGGAAACTGGGAGCAGCAACCAGGCTGGGATTCAATAATATATAAGAACTATAGAAATACATAGAACAGAAGTAGGCCATTCAACCTATCTAGTCTTTGCCGTGTTTATGTTCCACAAGAGCCTCCTCCCATCTTACTTCCTTTCTCCCTCCTGTACCTATCTTGCTTCCACTTAAATGTATATATGTTATTTGCCTCAACAACTCGCTGTCTTAGGAGCTCCACATTCTAACCAGTTTCTGGGTAATTATGTTATTCCCCAATCCCTTATTGTATTTATTAATGATTACCTTATACTTAAGGCCCTGAGTTTTGGTCCTCTCAAACTAGTGGAAACTTTTTCTTTTCACCTCGTCTATCAGCCCCTTTTCATAGTTTTAAGCACATCTGTTACTTCATTCGTAAACTAAGGATGATATCTTCAAGTCAATAGTCTCTGACGTTCTTTGTTAGCATTTGGCAGTTTAGAGGGGCAGACCCCAACAAGAAGGAAGTTGAATCAATTACTGGTGATTAAATGAGATCCCAAACCAACAGGTTGTAATACATTGAACAATTCTTGCACTATTTTTAACTTCAACACAAGAGTGTTTTAGTCAAAATGCGGCTCCACTGACCAGGGAATCCAACCCCAAAGGGGCAGGGAAATCTCCGCCAGTCTTAGGACCTACCCTTTTGTTGAGCAAAAAATACACTGAAGATTCTGCAAATGTGTAGAATCCTGGCCTGATGTGTCCAGTATAATGGAACAAATCACGACAGTTTCAATTTGGCTCAATAAGCAGCATCTTCACTTCTGGATCAGAAGGTCATGAGTTTATGTGTCAAGCCCGAAATTGAATATATTTGATAGATATGAATGACCTGGATTTGGATATACAGGCCGCAATTTCAAAGCTTGCAGCTGATAAAACAAATCTCAGAAATGTCGTAAACAGTAAGGAGAATAGCAACAGACTTCAGGAGGACATAGATTGATAAAATGGGCATACAAACGGCAGATGAAATTTAACTCTGAGAATTGTGAAGTGATATGTTTTGGCAGGAAGAATAAGGAAAGGCAGTATAAACTAAATGGTACAATTTTAAAGTGAGTCCAGGAATCCGAGTCCTGGGGAATTATGACAGGACAAGTTGAGGAGGTTGTTAAAAAAATGTAGATGGGATTCTTTGCAATATTAATAGAGAAATAGAGTTCAAATGCAAGAAAGTTATGCTAAACCTTTATAAATCAGTAGTTAGGCCTCATTTGGAGTATTGCATTCAATTCTGGCTATCAAACTTTACAAAGGATGTCAAGACCTTGGAGATGGTGCAGAGGGGATTTCTTAGAATGGGACCAGGGATGAGAGACTGCAGTTATGTGAGAGATTGAAGAAGCTGGGGCTGTTCTCCTTAAAGCAAATAAGTTAAGAGGAGATTTGATAGAGGTGTTCAAAATCATGAATGTCTTTGATAGAGCAAATAAGGAGAAACTGTTTCCAGTGGCAGAGTAGTCAGTAATCAGAGAACACAGATTTAAGGTGACTGGCAAAAGAACCAGTGACAAGATGAGGAAGTTTTATAAAAAGAGTTGTTATGATCTGGAATGCAATGTCTGAAAGGGTGGTAGAAACAGATTCAATAGTAACTTTCAAAAGACAACTGGATAATACTTGAAGGGAAGTAATTTATAGGGATATGGAGAAAAAGCAGGAGAGTGGGACTAATTGGATAGTTCTATCAAAGAACCAGCATAGGCATGATGGGTCAAATGGCCTACTTCAGTGCTATATCATTCTATGATTAATCTAGGATTCCACAACAGTGCGGTACTGAGGGAATACTAAAATGTTAAACTGAGGCCACGTTGGTGACTGTATACAAAGGAAAGAAGAGAGCACTCCTACCCTCCTGGCCAACATTCCTCCCTCAAAATACACCAACAGCAATAAAATAGATTAACCAGTCATTTATCTCATTTGTGTTTGTGGGCTGTGCTGCATGAAAATTACCTGCTGCATTTAAGTACAAATTATGTCAACTAGACACCACAGCAGAGATATGAGATCTAATGCAAAGTGAAGTCTAGGCTACAAATATGAACAACATTGTGTGTTGAAACTGTGCTTAATATTTAAAGTTAAAGCTATTTATTTTAATATGAATTAATGCAAAATGTATACATAAGACTGGCAATTTAGTGTATCATCACAGGTATTCTCTTAAATAAAATAAACAGTTAAATATTAATATTCCATGCTTCCTACAACCGCCGTCATATCTCTTTCCAGTTTCTCAAATTAGTTATCAGTTTTATTCACGAAAATAAGTAATTATTTTACTTAATAATGTGGCATAAGAGAACATATTTACAGAATTTGTATTCCTTTGAAGTATTGTACTTACTCTTAAAACAAGATAATTTCATGGTAATTTTATATTCTGGGAGATTAACCTTGCACTTATACCATAGCCAGCTTTGGGTGAGTTGCTAGCTTCATAGTTGGGTAGGTCCTTACGACACAGTTGATTGACCCCAGTCTGAATGGCAGTGTGCTCTGTGCTTGAGTCTTTCGGCTGGTGTACAGAGAGAAGCATTCTTTCTCCTACCAGTCGTTAGTCCTGGGGAGCTTTAGCCGAGTGTGAAAAAAGACTCAACAGAGGCTTAACTTAGAATCTGCAGCACAGAAACAGGCCATTTGATCTGACTAGTCTATTCCAGTGTTTATGCTTCAAACAAGTCTCCTCCTACCCTACTTCACCCAGCCCTTTGGGAAATAGCGGGGATCTAGGATTAATTAGATAGATCTAACAGTTGTGATGGGCTGAATGGCCACCTTCTCTGTTGAATACTTGCTCCAATTCCAGCAGGACCTTGATTTTAAAAGTATCACCCTTGTTTTTAAACTCCTCTATGGCCTTGTCCCCTGTCTATCTCTGTATCCTCCTCCAACTCTACAATTCTGGCCTCTTGCACATCCCTGATTTTGTTCCCTCCAGTATTGGCAGCTGTACCTTCAGGCCCTGCGGTCTGAAATTCCCTTATTATACCTCTTCACATCTCCACCTTTCTATCCTCCTTTAAGCCATTCCCTAAACCTAGCTCTTTGACAAGCTTTGGATCATCTGTCCTAATGTCTCTTTAAATGGTTAGTGCCAAACCCTGTTTGATAATGTTGCTGTGATGCAATTTTGGAAGTTTTATTTTGTTAAAAGTACCATATAAATGCAAGTTTTTCATTTACATTTTATTAATTTGAACCCGCAACCCTTTGACCTACTTTCACAACATATTTTAAAGTGGTTAGCAGATTTATCTTTTCAATATCATTTACTATTTTAAATACCTCCTTCAAAACTTCCTCAAAACTTTCCACTTTGACAATGTATGTGGTTGAACATAGCAATATAGGAAATAAGAGCAGGAGTAGGCAATTCGGCCCCTCAAGCCTACCCTGCCATTCAAATAGACCATGGATGATTTTCTATCTCATTTTCCCACACTACCCCCATATCCTTTGATATCTTTAATATCTAGAAATATATCGATCTCAGTCTTGAATGTACTTAATGAGTTTCACCCACCATCTGGGGTAGAGAATTCGCCATCCTCTGAGTGAAGAAATTTCTCCTCATCTCAGGCCTAAATGACTTACCCCTTATTCTGAGACCATGTCCCCTAGTTCTACACCCCCAATAGCAGAAACATCCTGTGTCTACCCTGTGGAGCCCCGTAAGAATTTTGTATGTTTCAATGAGATCACCTTTGTTTCTTCTTAGCTCTAGCAAGTGTCCTCAATCTCTCCCCATTAGACTATCCCACCATCCCAGGGATCAGTCTGGTGAAGCTTCATTGCACTCCCTCTATAGCAATCCCTCTAGGGAGTACCCCATTCTTACCTTGCTCAGTCTTTGTTTTTGCCTGTATGAAGTGCTTGAGGATGTTTTCCTACATCAAAGCCCCAATGTAAATGCAAGCAGTTGTTGTTTGTTAAAGTGCTGATTATTAATTAGCTTCTAGAGATATAGCTGCAATAAACTCTGATGATTGTAACAATTTGTATCTGTCATGTGTGGGAGGGTGAACTCTTTGTTTTTCCCAATTGCACATCTCCCTAAGGGCTCAAATCTATCCGTTATTAATCAGTGACATTATCATTCAATTTAGTTCAATACATTTCAGACGTGAGATAGAAGGAAGACTCATTACCGATACAAGCAAGACTTATTACCCTCTCATTTGTAAATATTTTCAAAATTAAGCATCCACCAATTTCAGAATATATTGTAGAACTCACAAAGATATCTTGTTTGAAGATTTTATCATGTACTCTGCCAATCACTGGATCTAATTTTAATCCAAAAGGATGTGATTAGGTATTTTTTCCTAATTTAATCCGAGCTGAATTTCCAACCCCATATCCTCTCCATCACCAACTTCCACCTCGTAATATTGTCTTTTACCATCTCTTCCCAAGCTCACCTGTTGCTGAAACCTTCAACCATGCCTTTGTTCCCACTTGATATAACAGTCCAAAGTTTACCTGACTGGACTTCCACCTTGCACTCTACATAAACTTGAGCTCATCCAAAACTCTGCTACCTGTATCCTAACTTGCCCCAAATCTCATTCGCATATCACCCCTGTACTCATTCACCTACATTGCCTTCTGGTCTAGCAGCACCTCGATTTTCATCCTTTTTTTCAAATCATGTTCTTGACACTCCTTACCTAACCTCCTCCAGTCCTACAACCTTCCAGACCCTGTGCTCCTCCAACTGAGGTCTCTTGTTGATCCCCAGTTTTTCATTGCTCCTTCATTGGCAGCTGTGTCATCATTTTCTAAGGTCCAAAGCCCCGTCCCCCCATTCCTCTCCATTTCTCTATCTCACTGTTCTCCTTGAAGACTGCTTAAAACCTACCTCTTTGACCAATGTTTAGGTCACCTGTCTTAATATCTATTTTATAGCTTGGTGTCAAACATTGTTTGGCAAAGTTCCTCTGAAGCATCTTGGGAGTAATTTTACGATGTTAAAGTTGCAATAAGTCTCACTTCAGAGGGTTAAGCACAAAAATCTAGGTGGACACTCTACTGAATGAGTGCTGCTCTGTCCAAGGTGCCATATTTAAGATGTGATATGAAACCAAAGCCTCCTCTGTTCTCTCAGATTGACGTAAAAGGTCCCATGGCACTATTTTGAAGAATAGCAGGGGAGTTATCTTATTACTGCTTGTGGGAGCTTGCTGTGCACAAATTAGCTGCACATTTCCTACATTATAACAGTGACTACACTTCAAAAATATGTCATTGATTGTAATGTGTTTTGGGACGACCTGAGATCATGAAAAGTGTTATATACATAGAAGCCTTTAATTTCTTCCTTTATAAATGGAAGTTGTTGTTTTTATTCAGGGTAAAGCACACAAATATCTAGATCTGAGGCAAGCAGAAGTCACTCAATATCACTCAGGAGTGGAAATCTATGCTCACCATTCCTTCCTTTTCTGAGACTGCTTCTAGATTGTCAGTTCCACACTATCTCAGGTTAGCTAACTCAGCTGTGATTGGGGGTTGAGCACAAGACTTTCTAGGTCTAGTTAATTTAATTTACCCACCCTGGTTAGCTTTCTGTCAACTGGGCCACTGGAAAATGAATAATGGCCTTCATCTCTTGTTGTTGAACTTCTTCATGCTCAGCTGGTACTGATTTTCTGCCTTGGTCCCGATTGGAATCCAGGCTCTTCTGGAAAGCCAATTTCCAAATGTCCCTACACATCGCTGCCACTGGACTATTTCCTTAGTGTGACAGCGTGTCTAAAATGGAGGCAGGGAAGGGGAAAAGGTCAGAATTGGGGAGGTCAAAATCCCGATTTGACTGACAAGGCACAGCACTGCCACAATGGCACCCTCTAATGTCACAATGACATTCAGGTCAGACTCAAAACTACAACGCAATTGTGATAGGGTATGTAAAAATAAAGTGAAACGGTGGAAAGGGAGGGGGGTTGGGAATGACTGAGCTCCTCTTACAGAGAGCTGACACACACACGAGGCCCAAATGGCTTCCTTCTGTGCCATAACCATCCCATGATTCTTTGAATAATTTGTAATCAGTTTTAGCTGAATCCTGACTGCTATACAGACTGCACTCACACCCACAGCCCCCACCCTCAGCCCCCTCACCACGCCCCCCCACACAAACACACAGCACACACACACTACTGGTTCCATCAATGCCTGAGGGTCTCTCATTTTTACTTTACCACTGAAAAATCTGTTAACTTGATAAGTGTAATGAATGTGATAATTGGAACATGGCATTAGGAGCATTGGGAACAGGAGAGGGCCAATCAGCTCCTTAAGCCTTCAGTTAGATCATGGTTGATCTGTACTTCAATACAACTTAAGCACCTTGGCTCCAAATCTCTAAATACCCTATCAAAAATGTAACAACCTCCATCTTGAACATTTCAATTGTCCCGCCGCATCTACAGCCTTCTTGGGAAGAGAGATTTTCATATTTCTACTGTTCTTTCTGTGGTTTTTTACAGATTTCCACTTTAACTCCTAAATGACCTGCCTCTAATTTTAACATTATGACCCTTTGTCAAAACATGGCAGCAATTTAAAATTTCATTTGAAGAAGGCAGGCTGGACATGACTTCAGATGTTTCAATTTAACAACAGATTGATAGTCAGGGATCATATTAAACCAAAGCCTCATCTGCCCTCTCAGGTGGACTTAAAAGACCCCACTGCATTATTTTGAAGAAGAACAGAGGAGGTATTCCTGGTGCCATGGCCAATATTTATGCCTCAGCCAATACTTAATACAAATTATCTAGTCCTTCTCATATTGCTGTTTGTTGGATCTTGCTGTGTGTAAATTGGCTGCCACATTTCCTACATTCTAAGTGACTACACTTCAAAAGTACTTCATTGACTGTAAAGAGCTTTGAGCATGTCCTGAGGCAATGAAAGGGGCTATATAAAAGCTGTTTCTTTTCTTTCTCACTCTGGAAACCCCATCCAAGGAAACAGTTCCTTCTCAGTGCGCACCATTCAACAAATTCAATAAATGCTTCAAAACAAACATTGCAATTACTTCAATACTACAGTCCAGGGTACCAAATCTTTACTCCTACACTGAACAAGACCAGCTCATCCTGCACAGATGTATGAAAGTGTCCTGTGGTTCTTTTTTTTTTTGTTCCCTAAAACATAATTGGGAATTCACAACAAGTATCCCACTGGATTATTATTCCCCAAAGGAAACTGGCATCATAAGATTTAAAACATAAGTGAGTTTAACTGATACAGAACCGTCACAATAGCAAGCCTGCCTTGCTGCGAATCACTCAGAGGTATGTCGCTGCTTACTTCTTGTGTCATTAAGTAATGATTAAGGAAAGCATGCACACTACTGAATAATACATGTGAGGATTAATGTAAGCGAAAGGCACAGCATACCACCGACTGAATGAGTGCCTTATATAGAGGGTAACATAAATTTTGTCATTCTGTCTTTCAGATAACAGATACCACAAAGTTCATCACATCCTCATCGACAGGTTTTAAACCAAATTTACATAATTGTCGTCATCAATTATCCAGCAATCTCAGTTTTATACCTGTGTAAAGCATAATAAAGGAGTTGGTCATCAACACTGGACATCAGCAAAGCTATTTTTCTCATTTGCATTGTTATAACAGTGTTGCTATCGGAGCTGTACTGAACTCAAGATGTATTGAACACCAAGCAAGCCATGGGGTAATCTGAAATTAAACGTTAATTTCCTGCACACTGCTAAGAGCATTCAGGGAGAAAAGTTGTGTATTTATTTCATTATCTTTCAACACTTGGGGCCGGATTTTCACTGAGTCAAGAAGGCTCTGTGGACCTTTAAAAATGGGGGACAAGACCCGGATACAGAAGTCCCACTTCATTTCCAACAGATCCAATTTTTGCTTGTCAGGGTATGGGGCGGGTCATGATTCACACAAATGGGGAACTCAAGCTGAGCCACGCCATTTGAACTTATGCTCAATTCAAACAGACCCCATTATGGCTGTGCAAGGGCCTTAACCTGCATGTGGTTGTCATGAATTGATGGAGTAGACATAAACGTTCTTGAAAGGCATATAAGGTCTGTATAACAGTCATGATCTGAAGATTTTTAAATACCCCACTCTATAAACTTGTAAAAATAGGTTGTAGTCGTCACTGAGAGTTTAAAAAGAACATGGCTCTACTGCTTTGATTGACAAACATAGGTATCCAGTCCTACAGTTTCAATAGAGCTTTTGGCTGCCATTTCCCCAAGGGCTAGCATTATGCCATTATGAATGCTTGGCTGGGTTTCAAAATCTACAATTATATCAGTAGCGGATTCTGAGGTCACAATTTAATTGACAGCTCAGAGGCTATTAAAAGATTGAGTGTTTTTGATGCGGGGTCTGAATAGAAGTTTGATTAACCACTTGAGAAGATTTAAAAGATTTGAATGCATTTTATGAATGGGAGTGTTTCACTATCAAGTGTTTTGAAGTGAGAGTTGTATTATATTGTTTCAATTTTTAAAATCTCCACATGGCTTCTCAGTTATGCCCATGTGGACACTCAGTGAGTGGCTCTGGAGGCTATAGAGGGATTGAAGGACTATTGCGAGTGGGTGGGGGCCATGAGTTGGCATGGAGGGTATATGGGGACATGTGGGCTGGATTAGTGGGGGCTGAAGAGTGAGGCCTTTTAAAACATCCGAGGCGGGCCTTCTAACCAGCTAACATTGACACTCACCACCCCTGTGGCAACCTATGTTCTGTTTCCAGTGTTGGCAGGCCATACTCTATCTCACTCGCTCCCTCCTCTTCCTCCTCAGAGCAAAATCTACCGAGGCAGGTCCAGCAAGTTGGGAAATTTCCTGACTCGAACTCCCTACCTCAGTAGCCAAAATCCAGCCCTTTTTTTCATTAGTTAGAAAAATAGTGGAGATGGAGGGAAGGATTGTTTGACTGATAGTCAGAGTTTTGTTTTATTGGTTCATGGCACTGAAAAGGCCAGCATTTCTTGCCCGTCCCTAACTGCACCGGGGAAGGTGGTGGTGAGCCATTTTTTGAACTACTGCACTCTATGTAGTGTAGTTACACCCACAATGCTGTTAGGGTGGAAGTTCTAGGATTTTGACCCAGCAACAGTGAAGGAGCCAAGTCAGGACAGTGTGTAACATGGAGAGGGACTTGCAGCTGGTGATGTTCCCAAGAACCTGCTGCATTTGTGTTTCTAGATGGTGGAGGTTGTGGGTTTTGGAAGGTGCTATATAAGGAGCTTGGTGAGTTGCGGCAGTTCATCTAGTAGATGGTACACACTGCTGCCATTGTGTGCCAGTGGTGGAGGGATTGAACATTTAAGGTGGTGAATGGGGTGCCAGCCAAGCAGACTGCTTTGTCCTGGATGATGTCAAGTTTCTTGAATGTTGTTAGAGCTGCAATAACCCAGGCAATTGGACAGTATTCCATCATACTCTTGACTTATTCCTTGTAGATGGTGGACAGGCTTTGGGGAGCCAGGAGGAGAATTATTCACCACCATATTCCCAGCCTCTGACTTGCTCTTGTTTTATAATTTGTTCGTGAGTTGTGGGCATTGCTAGCTCGGCCAGCATTTAGTACCCATCCCTAATTGCCCTTGTGATGAGCTGCCTTTTTGAATCACTGCAGTCCATGTGATGTAGGTCAATGGTAACCCCCAGGATGTTGATAGTTGGGAATCAGCAATGGTAATGCCATTATCCAATCAGTTAAAAAGGAGTCTATTCACTTTTCAAATACCATGGGAAAGGGTTGTGCTTTGAGGCTAACCATGCCAGGTGACAAATGGCAGGGATGTGGTGGGGTTGGGGGGTGGTGGTGGTGGTGTGGGTGAGATGTCATGTTTGGAAGCTTCCAGGAATGTGTTCAACTAAATCTTGGGCACTGAAAATCATTCAGTTGTACAAGGGATTGACAATGAATGCCAGCCCTTCCAGCAATGCCCATATCCCCTGAATGAGTTAAACATTTTACAACCTGAAGTTGTAAAAGGCATTATATAAATGCAAGTCTTTCTTTTATTAGAACCATATCTATAAGATCTATTTTTTCTTTTAGCATTTGGAAGGACATTGCATTATTTGGACACTTGGGAACTGACTTTTTTTTTTAAAAAGGGCATACGTTCACCTTAGATTGGGAGCAGGCATGCTTTTTCAAGATATTACATGACATCAGCTGGAGGAGAACTATTTGTTTATTTAAACTGCAATCACAGAGGAGCTTTGTGTTTGAACTTATTGCTTTGAATTCAGTTGGTAATGAACTGGGAAGGGGGAAAGCTACCCAGCTCGCACTTTCCTTGCCTTGCTTGAAATATAGTGTTGTTAGCAGTTTCCAGATAGGAGTCCTCATCTCAGGGGAACAGATCTGTATTTGAAAACCCAAGAGGCTGAAACGAGAAGGATTGATCTGGTTCTATTTTCCTCCACATTAAAGCTCCATTGGTGAGAACCTCCAGACATCTACTGGCACTAGTGGCCTATCCTCACATGAGGGAGCACCAGACCAACAGCATCAAAATGCTGCAAACTTACTCGTTTTCATAAAGTTTTTTTCTTCATCTCCACAGAGACCCCATCTGCTTGTCCTTTGTGTGTGTTTGTGTGTGTGTGTGTTGGGGAATTTTAAAAGGGATAGATAATTATACTTCCAGATTACAATGTATGTGTTAACCAGTTCTTGCAACTTGTTTTTCAAAGGAAGTTTTGTTTTATAATAAATCGATCATTCTGAGTTTATTGAAAGAAGCCTGGTTAATGATTCTTTTATTCTGGGCTTAACAGTAGCAAAGGTAAATAATTGGTCATTTTAGTAAGTGAGGGGAGGGAGAGTGTGCACCCAGGACACTAAATACTATTTAGATGCTCCATGGCATTGCCATTCCATGGGTGACATTTGCTGATTCCTGTTCAGGAGATGCAATTCCCGCCATACCCTGATGCATGGCAATTGCACAGAGGAATTGTTGGATAAAAAGGTTAGTTAAAAACTTTTCCCAGTCGGTATTGAAGCAACTGCCGGCCCAGAGAGGCGCTGGGGTGAGAGGCAGGGGGAGATGGGGTGGAGCAGCATGACCACTGATGAGATAGGGGCAGCCCTCTCTCCCATCCTCTCATGCTCTGAAAGCAAACAACAGGCTGCTCCGGGCCTAGCAAAGGTTTTTAGTCTGTCAATCCTGCCCCATGGGTCTGCGCTGATGGATGAAATTGTCTAATCTCCCTATGCTGCAAACGGGGGCCTGGGAATATATCAAATATAGTCAGTCCTGCAGTGTGCTGGCACTGTACCGAAGGGGGAAGGGTGTCCCGGTTTGACTTTTAAAAATCAGGTCACCCTAAACCAGTGACATAAACAACATGACAGGGCAAAGCTTGTTGCAGGGGAAGAGAGAGGTCGGAGGTAAGAAAGAGGAGGGTGGAAATACATTTACGGCACTTAGCCATCCCTTGTGGCCCATGTGACAGACAGAGCTTGCTGCTTTTATCCATGCTTAAGTCTTTGGAAAGAGCATGGAATTTGTCTCAGAACAAAGATCAAAGTCTACCAGGCAATGGTTCTTACATCACTTCTTTATGGGTGTGAGATTTGGACAACCTACCAGCATCACATAAAACAAATAGGAACATTCTATGCTCTCAGAGATCGATTTGCAACATTAGCTTGCAGGACAAAATCCTCAGCACCGATGTTCTTGCAAAGTGCTGCATACCGGCATTGAGAGCATGCTCATCTGAGCTCAGCTTCACTGGGTCAGTCACATGGTTCACATGGAGGATTCCCACATACCAAAAGCAGTACTCTACAGCCAGCTGAACACAGGAAACCACACACCACAGGGCATCACAAACTTAGATATAAGGACAATTGGAAAGCCAACCTGAGAGCTTGCAAGCTGGATCCCAATACATGGGAAAAAATAACCTTGGACAGACCCAAATGAAGAAGTCTCTGTCATCAAGTGATTTCAACATTTGTGGAGAACAGAGTCAAGTACCTTCAGGACAAGCAAGTGTGGTGCAAAGCCAATGCCTCCATCCACCCCTTCAACACCGATTTCACATGCAGTATTTGCAATCAGTTATGGAAATCAAGACTTGGCCTAACATTACACATGAGACAATATCAGCCTAGACTGTAAACTGGTCTTTTGTTTTGCTGAACACTCAGCCATCAAAGTGACAGGAGTACCCATCAAGTGTTTGGTGTTACTGGATACCTAAAGTGTAGCACTTGTGAATAAGAATTATACACCAGGATTTAGCCAGTATTGATAACTTTGCAGAAAGTCAGACAGTCTGATCACAAAAATATGCCTATTATACAAGAGGCAAGGATCTCTGTATAGCTTATTTCACCATGAGATTCTGGTTAGACTTATAATTACAGTAAGATTCTAATTAACATCATCATCAGCGCAGGTTCTTGATGAGCTAAGGACTGCATGGCATTGCTTTACAATTGCTTTCATACTTGCATGACTTGGTAACACAGAAACAAAACAATTTCAATATCATATAACTAATGAAACATTAAATCAAAGTGTTTTTTTTAAATTAATCAAGAATACTAGGCAGTCACATTGAAGCACTAATGAGAACAGTTTAGATATTAGCTGCTGCTGATGAATCTAAATTACTTTAAAAACAGAAAATTATGTCATCGTAATAATCCCCTGGAAGTCATTCACCCAAAATTAGGCTCTTTGCAATATCGTACAGTTATTCAGCAGAGAAGGAGGCCATTTGGCCCATCAGGTTTTTGCCAATTCTTTGAAAGAGCTATCCAATTAGTCCCCTGCTCTTTCTCCATAGGCCTATATTTTTTTCCTTTTCAATTATTTATCTAAATCCTTTTTGAAAATTGCTGTTGAATCTGCTTCCACCATCTTTTCAGGCAGTGCATTACGGATCATAACAATTCACTGCATACAAAATACTTTCTTTCAAGTAGCCAGCAACACTGTCCAAATCCCTATGTTCTAAACGTGGATCATCTAAGGGGCTTGCACACCACGGAAGTGCAAATGATGGCTCCTCTTTGTCATCATAACAGCTCTGCGCAATTACAGAGACCAGAGGATATTGGATGTTAAAGGGTGATAAGGGTTAGGGAAAATATCAGATCACTCTCCCGAAACAGGATTGGATCCAGCATTATGTCAAAATGCCCATTCAACCCAGGGTGAGATCAGCAGCAGTGGCAGGGAGCAATATACTTATCTGGGCAGTTCCTTCTTTCTCTACGGCCCTGCAAATCTTTCTAGTTCAAGTGTGTACCCAGTTCCCTTTTGAAAATCACTATTGAACCTACCTCCCACGCCCTTTCATGTAGATCATAACTGTTCACTGTGTAAAATAAAGTTTCCTCATCTTGCTTCTGTCTCTTTAAACAATTAGCTTCAATCTGTGTCCTCTGGCTACCCACCAAACATATTATCTGGTAATTATCACATTGCTGTTAATGGGACTTGCTGTGTGCAAATTGGCTGTTGCTACATTACAACATCTTCAAAAGTACTTAATTTGCTATAATGTGCTTTGGGACACCCTGAAGTTGTGAAAGGCACATTCACAAAATGCAAGTCCTTGGGCAGGGTTTTAGGTCGGCAGATGAATGCGACCAGTGGGCCCAGGATCAGCCAGGAAGCAGACCGCAGACCACAATCGGCTCCCGATCGTGATTTCACGCTGGCTAGCCAATTAACAGCCAGCCAGAGTGAAGCGTGCGCTGAAATGCTCAGCGCAGCCGGAGTGGGTGGGTGCTGAGGTAAGGGCGGACATGGGCGAGCGCTGAATGGAAGCTCCATGAAGGCATTAAAACTAAGTGAAAACTTTAAAACCAATAAATAAAGTTTTTAAAATCAGGAAGAAAATTTCCACACATCACAATCAATCACCTGAACATATACATGTTAAAAATGCTGCCCATACATTTTTATTTTTCTTAATTTAATAACGGAAACCTCATCCCACCCATGGATGAGGTTTCATGAAAAATGCAAAGTCACCCATCCGCCAACTGTAAGGTTGGACAGACCACAAAAAGTCAGAAACAATTACAATTTTAATGACATTAATAGGCCTCTTAATTATTGGTTGGTGCGCTTCTGACTTTTGCATGCACCCGCTGACCAAAATATCACACGAGCGCAGGATGACGTTGGGACGCTTGCCCGACGTCATCTCACGCGATTTCACATCCAATCGAGTTGGGCGCGTGCCCACATGCCAGCCTAAAAACTGTGACCTTTGTCTCTTTTCAGCACTTAGGTAGAGCAAAACTTGATTTAGGGAGAGAATTTTTTGAGTCTTCAGATTCAACATTATCACTCCAGTTCCAAATGCTGGTCAGACTAAGTTGATTTAATGGAGAACATGGTCAAACATTTTGAAGGGTTCCTTGAACTTCTCCAACTCCCTAACTGCTCTTCGAACTACATATGAGCTATAACATGGGAACAGGTCTGTGTTGGTGTTTATCCTTCATGTGAACAAATATTTCTAATCACATTTATCCACCCTGATCCCATGTCCCTTTATCCTGTTTTCCTTCATCCACCTATTCAATTTAAACTGAATGTTAAAATAGTTTTTGCCTCATTCATGATTTCTGGAAGTGAAATCCACAGCCTTGCAACTCTGCATGTGAAATTTCTCCTGCTTTCTGTTCTAAATCTCTTACAATTAAATGACCAAAATTGCAAAGTACTCCAAGCTCTACAACTGACATTCCACAACCTGCTGATAACTGAACTCTTTCCTTCACTCTCGCAGGGTCAAAATCCTGGAACTCCCTTTCTAACAGATGTGGGCATTGCTACAACACATGGACTGCAGTGGTTCAAGAAGGCAGCTCACCGCCACATTCTCAAGAGCAATTAAGGATGGGCAATAAATGCTGGCATAGCCAGTGATGCCCACATCTCACGAACAAATAATTTTAAAAATTCAAATGTTAAATCTATTATTTAATAAAGCAAAGTCTGAGAGGATCTTTCCAGAAAAGTTTTAATGTCTAAAATATTATTGAAAATCAAAATGACTTCAGTGGAAATATATGACCTTTGAGCTGTGAATGACAGCAAGTAAAATCTTTGTGATACTTGGTACATTAGAGCTCCCTCTTAGAGAGTTAAGACAGAAAGTCTGAAATTGAAAGTGTTAGATTTCATGGTGAACCTTTTATTCAAAAGTGCCAAGATGTGAGTTGAATTTTAAATGAGGGTTCAGGACCATGTGTTTAAAAAAAAGGAACTATAAAACTGAAATGTCATTCAATTCTAGCACCTCAAGAGATGTCACAGAGATTAGTTAGGAAAGCATTCAGAATCAGATTAGCCATCTATTGACCTATTCCTCTCAACAGTTACCATGTAACTGCCTGCTGCTTTCAGTTGAGAAGTTTATTGTGGTTAGTTTGGCTTGCTGTGAATTGAATTTAATCTGAATTACTTACAGAACAGTCACTAAATTTCAAAAACTCTTTGACATGAGAGGTGCTTTATAAGTGCAAGTTCTTTTTTTCTTCCTTAATATTTCCTACCTACTAATTAATATAGGGAACAGCCAATACATTGCACCTATCTATACAATAAGTTAAAAATATTACTTCTGCTTGAATATCCAGTCTATAAAACTTTACTTGGAAGTTAAAGAAAAGATGTGACAAAAACCTGACAACAAGAAGGAAAGCTTTTGGAGACAGGATGCAAATATAACACTCCTCCCATTGTAAACTTCTAATTATAATTGAAATTATCTATGTAAACTTGGTGCACTGTAATTACACACTCCCACCACTCACGGCACTGTAGCACCTCAGTTTTGCAGCTCCCAAATCCTCAGTATGCACTACAGAGAAACTCCCATGTTCTAAAAAAGTCTATTTTTCATTTCTCAAATTGCCATGAGATTTATTTAAGTTCGAATCCCACCACAACAAATGGCGGAATTTGTATTCAATAAAAATCTGGAACTAAAAGCCTGATGATGACAATGAAACCATTGCTGATTGTCTTAAAAACCCATCTGGTTCACTAATGTCCTTTAGGGAAGGAAATCTGCCATCCTTCGCTGGTCTGGCCTACATGTGACTCCAGATCTGCAACAACGTGGTTGACTCTCAAGTGCCCTCTGAACAAGGGCAATTAGGGATAAGCAAAAAATGCTGGCCCAGCCAGTGACACCCATGTCCCATGAACAAATAAAAAAAATATATAAAATTAGGATATCATTAAAAAAAATGAGGATAGCTGATATGACTTTAAAATGGGAACTGAATTAGTTCTCCGCACTCTAGTCCAATTACTTCCTGCCTTTAACCCCACTTCAGCTGAGGCCTTCAATGCAATGATGTAGAAAATTAGTTGAAACTGAAAGGCTGCATTGTTTTTGATCAATATCCAGCATTCCATATGCAAATTCTATGCCTGCGTGGTTTTTGTAAAGGGCAGTGGACATGTCATTTTATTTTAAAGTAGGCGTCAATAGAAAAAACATGCCTATGGGCTCATTTATATCTGAGTCTTCAGCCAGTAATGCTTAACAAGGTGTATCAGGAATTTCACTCCAGTGGTTGTTGGCATTAAGGAAGTAACAACTTGTATTTATATAACATCTTTAATGTCATGAAAACATCACATCTTCACAGGAATATCACCAGACAAAATTTAGCAACAAGCCACGAAAGGAGATATTAGGACATGTAGCAAGAAGCTTAGTCAAGGGGTTATATAAAGAACATCTTGTGTGAGACGAGTGAAGTCGAAAGACGGAGCAATTTAGGAAGGGAATTCCAGAGCTGATGGAGCAAAGAAAAGCAGGGATGTGCAAGGGGCCAGAATTAGAGGAGCACAGAGATTGCAGCAGGGGGTTGGAGAGCATGGGGGCGGTTATGGAAATAGGGAGAGGTGAGGACATGGGATGATTTGAAAACAAGGGTGAGAACTTTAAAATAAAGGGATTGCCAAACCAGGAGTCAATGTCAATCAACAAGCACAGGGATGATGGTCGAATGGGATTTGGTGCACGCTTGGTTATAGACAGCAGAGTTTTGGATGGACTCAGTTTGCGCTGGATGGGAGGTTGGCCAGGACAGCATTGGAATTGTTGAGTCTACAGTTAACAAAGGCATGGATGAGGGTTCCAGCAGCGGATGAACTGAGGGAGATGGGGAGATGGACAATGTTACAAAGTTAGCAGTTGGTGGCTTGCTGGTGGAGAGGATATGAGGTCGGGTGCTCAACTCAGAATCCAAACCAACACCAAGATTGTGAATAGTCTGTTCAAGATCTGTCAGTGGTCAGGGAAGTGGGTGGAGCTGATGGCCAGGGAACAGAGTTTGTGACGAATTACGGATTTCTCAAAGTGTAACCTACAAGTAGTTTTGTCAAGTAAAGACTAACTCTGCATTTGTTCAGCTATGGAAATCAAAAATGCCAAGCTCAGTTCCCAGTCTGTTGAATTAACTGATCTCAGCCAGGCAGCAATAGAGAGGCACTATGATCGGTCCTAGCATCTGCGGGATAGAGAGGGGGAAAAGATTGATCAACCCATCTACTACTAATAAACCTTTCGTGAATGAGTGAAAGCTCCCAAGTGGAACATGTGTGTGGACATCAGATATGGATAAAATTGGGCTCAGTTGTGATGCCATCCCCTTGGTTCAACAACCTGCTAAATTGACAGCTTCAAATCTAAAAAAGTGTCACTTGGGCAAGACGCACAATAGCAAGTGTTAGAGCAGCAGATGTGATGTTTGCTGGACTTGAATGAATGTTTCAGCAACATGGGCCACAATTTTCCGTTTGTGGGGGGAGGTGGGGGTGGTGGGGGGGGAGTGGGAGCAAACACAGGTGCAGGTGGGCACGGACCAGATTGCCGCCCGCAATCGGGTCCCCTCCACCATTTTATATGGGCGGGCCAATTTACGCCCGCCCAGCACATTTGCCGACTCCCATGGATAGCGGGACTGTGCGGGCGCTGGTGGGCGTGCACAGACCACTGGGTCCAATGGCGACCCGTCAGTCTGTTTAAAAGAAGGCCTGGCAGCCTTTTGTAGGCTGTTGCCAATGGCCAGTACTAGGCTACACCAGAGGGGTTTGGGTGTGCAGGCCAGGCTGGAGGGAAGGCCAGAGGAGCAGACCAGGCTGCAGGGTAGGCCAGCAGGGGGCCAAAGTACCCTTCCTTTTTCTGATGAATGCTTTGCTGCCCTCCTCGAGGAGGGTGGTGTTGGTGCCCTAGGATGGGAGGAGGAGGCCCCCCCCAACATGACCAAACGTACCTGGGAGGAGGTGGCGGAGGTGGTGAGCGCCTATGACGTGGTGCAACATAGCTGGATCCAGTGTTACAAGCGCTTCAAGGATTTTTGGGGCTCTGGCAGGGTGAGTACCATGTTGGCATTGGGCATTTAACCCAACAGGTAGCCTTACCCTCTGAGGCCCCCCTCCAAGTCTTACTGTTGTGACTGCATTGAATCATTTAGGGCATTTTTCCTTTGCGGGTGGGCAAGCAGATGGTGCCCATGCTGAGGTCAGCCTGAGTGGGTCATGAACAATGTGTTGCTCTTAGTCCCATATGACTGGTTTGGGGGCAACCTGGAGCAGCTGCAGCTAGGCGCATACTCAGAACTCCAGGGCATGTCCTCTTCAGGCTGATGAGATGGTGGAAGGGGAGCTTCAAGGTGTCGTGGCAACAAACCATCTGCTGCCCTCTAGGCTGCCCTTGCTTTGGGAGGAAAAACCGTCTGGTTCCTAATGTGATGTACACAGCATGCGTCCAAGTGGTTGGGGGGGAGCAGGCCAGCCTGGCATCTTGGTCTGAGTGAGCAGCAGCGGGAAGAGGAAGCACTGGAGGTCTATGCCCCACTCTGGTTGGGGTGTGGCGTGTGCGAGCAGAGTCCATGTGTAATTTGCTCTAACGAATGGTCTTCTCTCTTTCTCAGGAGAAGAAGGCTCATAATGCGTCCAAGCATGTGAGGACCGGAGGTGGGCAGACACAACTCTCCATATTAAGCCGTTTTGAACAGGAGGCCTTTGAGCTGGAGAGGCACCATGTACCTTGGTCTACTGGTGTTGGTGAGGCTGGGGTAGCACGGCCAAGTGTTTAAGGCCAACAGTAAGGTCCGCAATGTCTGCCCAACATCCATAGCACTGAAGGTTGTTAAATTAGTTATTGTTGCAACATTGCTGGGTCATAGAGTCATAGTCATAGAGACCTAACTATTTTAATCACCTTTTCCAGCACTGGGCCCATAGCCTTGTATGCCATGGCAGCGCAAGTGCACATCCAAATACTTCTTAAATGTTCTGAGGGTTTCTGTCTCTACCGCCCTTTCAGGCAGTGAGTTCCAGATTCCCACCGCCTTCATGGTGAAAAAATTCTTCCTCACAATTTTATGTACCTCAATCATGTTCCCCCTCAATCTCCGCTGCTCCAGGGAAAATAACCCCAGTCTATCTAATCTCTCCTCATAACTAAAACTCTCCAGCCCAGGCAACACCCTGGTAAATCTCCTCTGCACTCTCTCCATTGCAATCACATCCCTCTCATAATGGGGATTCCAGAATTGCACGTAATAATCTAGCTGTGGCCTAACCAGTGTTTTATACAGTTCCAGCACAACCCCCCTGCTCTTATATTCTATACCTCAGCTAATAAAGGCAAGTATCCCACATGCCTTCTTAACCACCTTATCTACCTGTCCCACTACCTTAAAGGACACCAAGGTCCCCCGATCCTCGTTACTTCCCAGGGTCCTACCATTCATCATGTATTCCCATGCCTTGTTGTCCTGCCCAAGTGCATCTTAAGAACATTAGAACATAAGAACCAAGAGCAGGAGTAGGCAATTCAGCCCCTCGAGCCTGCCCCACCATTCAATACGATCATGGTTGATCTCATTTCAGCCTCAACTCCAATTTCCGAACCTCTCCTCATAACCTTTCAACCCGTTACTAATTAAAAATCTGTCTATCTCCTCCTTAAATTTATTCAGTGTCCCGGCATCCACTGCATTCTGAGGTAGTGAATTCCATAGATTCACGACCCTTTGAGAAAAGTAATTTCTCCTCATCTCTGATTTAAATCTACCACCACTTGACCTAAAACTATTGCCTCTCATTCTAGAATGCCCCACAAGGGGAAACATCCACTCCAGGTCTACTTTGTCTACCCGCTTTAGCGTCATATATACCTCAATTAGATCTCCTCTCATCCTTCTAAACTCTAGCAGGTATAGGCCTAAACTGCTCAATCTCTCCTCATAAGACAAGCCCTGCATCTCTGGAATCAATCTAGTGAACCTCCTCTGAACCGCCTCCATCCTTCCTCAAGTGAGGGAACCAAAACTATGCACTGCATTCCAGGTGCGGCTCACCAATGCCTTGTACAGTTGCAACAACACTTCCCTACTTTTATACTCTATTCCTTAAGCAATAAATGCCAAAATTCCATTTGCCTTCCTTATTACCTGCTGTGCCTTTCAGCAATTCATGCACGAGGACACCCAGATTCCTCTGCACATTCTGAAATTTCTCTCTATTTAAATAATAAGTCACCTTTTCATTCTTCTAACCAAAATGGATAACCTCACACTTTTCCACGTTAAACTCCATCTGCCAAGTTTTGGCCCATTCACCTAAACTGTCCAGATCCATTTGTAAATTTCTTATTTCTTCATTGCAACTTACTTTCCCACTTATTTTGGTGTCACCTGAAAATTTAGCTATAGTACCTGCTATCCCTGAATCCAAGTCAGTAATATAGATTGTAAATAGTTGGGGCCCAAGGACTGAACCCTGTGGCACCCCACTAGTTACAGCTTGCCGTCTAGAAAAAGACCCATTCATCCTGACTCTCTGCTTTCTGATGGTTAGCCAATCCTCTATCCAAGCTAATATATTACCCCTAACTCTATGTGAACTTATCTTGTGTATTAATCTTTTGTGTGGCACCTTATCAAAGGCTTTCTGGAAGTCCAGGTATACAACATCTACAGGATCCCCATTATCCACTTTGCTTGTCACATCTTCAAAGAACTCTAGCAAATTAGTCAAACACAATTTACTCTTCATAAAGCCATGTTGACTCTGATGGATTTCATTTTGACTTTCCAAATGCCCCATTACTACTTCCTTAATAATCGATTCCAACAATTTCCCAACAACAGAGGTTAAACTAACTGGTCTACAGTTTCTGACACAAAAACAGAAATATCTGGAAAAACTCAGCAGGTCTGGCAGCATCGGCGGAGAAGAGCAAAGTTGACGTTTTGAGTCCTCATGACCCTTCAACAGAACTAAGTAGAAATAGGAAAGTGGTGAAATATAAGTTGGTTTAAGGGAGGGGGGAAGAAGGGGGGGGGGCGGTTGTTGGGACAAGCAAGCAGTGATAGGCGGAGATAACCAAAAGATGTCACAGACAAAAGAACAAAGAGGTGTTGAAGGTGGTGATATTATCAAAAAGAATGTGCTAATTAAGAGTGGAGAGCAGGACAAGCAAGGTAGCTCTAGTGGGGGTGGGGTGAAATAAGTGATGGGTGGAATACATTTAAAAATAATGGAAATAGGTGGGAAAAGAAAAATCTATATAAATTATTGGAAAAAACAAAAGGGGGGGGAAGAAACGGAAAGGGGGTGGAGATGGAGGAGGGAGTTCAAGATCTAAAGTTGTTGAATTCAATATTCAGTCCGGAAGGCTGTAAAGTGCCTAGTCGGAAGATGAGGTGTTGTTTCTCCAGTTTGCGTTGGGCTTCACTGGTACAATGCAGCAGGCCAAGGACGGACATGTGGGCAAGAGAGCAGGGTGGAGTGTTAAAATGGCAAGTGACACGGAGGTCTGGGTAATGCCTGCGAACAGACTGAAGGTGTTCCGCAAAGCGGTTGCCCAGTCTGCGTTTGGTCTCTCCAATGTAGAGGAAACCACATTGGGAGCAACGAATGCAGTAGACTAAGTTGGGGGAAATGCAAGTGAAATGCTGCTTCACTTGAAAGGAGTGTTTGGGCCCTTGGACAGTGAGGAGAGAGGAAGTGAAGGGGCAGCTGTTGCATATTTTGCATTTGCACGGAGAGGTGCCATAG
This sequence comes from Carcharodon carcharias, assembly GCF_017639515.1. Lineage (NCBI taxonomy): Eukaryota > Metazoa > Chordata > Chondrichthyes > Lamniformes > Lamnidae > Carcharodon > Carcharodon carcharias. The sequence goes on from NC_054485.1 coordinate 25,237,944, forward strand.
ATGGGGGTTGAGGAGTAGGGGTTAATGGAGGAATGGACCAGGGTGTCCCGGAGGGAACGATCCCTACGGAATGCCGCCGGGGGGGGGTGAAGGGAAGATGTGTTTGGTGGTGGCATCATGCTGGAGTTGGTGGAAATGGTGGAGGATGGTCCTTTGAATACCGAGGCTGGTGGGGTGATAAGTGAGGACAAGGGGGAACCTATCGTGTTTCTGGGAGGGAAGAGAAGGTGTGAGGGCGGATGCGCGGAAGATGGGCCAGACACGGTTAAGGGCCCTGTCAACTACCGTGGGTGGAAAACCTCTGTTAAGGAAGAAGGAAGACATGTCAGAGGAACTGTTTTTGAAGGTAGCATCATCGGAACAGATGCGACGGAGGCGAAGGAACTGAGAGAATGGGATGGAGTCCTTACAGGAAGCGGGGTGTGAGGAGCTGTAGTCGAGGTAGCTGTGGGAGTCGGTGGGTTTGTAATGGATATTGGTGGACAGTCTATCACCAGAGATTGAGACAGAGAGGTCAAGGAAGGGAACGGAAGTGTCAGAGATGGACCACGTGAAAATGATGAAGGGGTGGATATTGGAAGCAAAATTAATAAATTTTTCCAAGTCCCGACGAGAGCATGAAGCAGCACCGAAGTAATCATCGATTTACCGGAGAAAGAGCTGTGGAAGGGGGCCAGAGTAGGACTGGAACAAGGAATGTTCCACATACCCCATAAAGAGACAGGCATAGCTGGGGCCCATGCGGGTACCCATAGCCACACCTTTTATTTGGAGGAAGTGAGAGGAGTTAAAGGAAAATTTGTTCAGTGTGAGAACAAGTTCAGCCAGACGGAGGAGAGTAGTGGTGGATGGGGATTGTTCAGGCCTCTGTTCGAGGAAGAAGCTAAGGGCCCTCAGACCATCCCGGTGGGGGATGGAGGTATAGTGGGATTGGACGTCCATGGTGAAGAGGAGGCGGTTGGGGCCAGGGAACTGGAAATTGTTGATGTGACGTAAGGTGTCAGAAGAATCATGGATGTAGGTGGGAAGGGACTGGACAAGGGGAGAGAGAAGGGAGTCAAGAAAGCAAGAAATGAGTTCAATGGGACAGGAACAGGCTGACATGATCAGTCTGCCAGGACAGTCCTGTTTGTGGATTTTGGGTAGGAGGTAGAAGCTGAGGTTGGGCGACTATCAGGTTGGAAGCTGTGGAAAGAAGATCTCCAGAGGAGGTGAGGTCAGTGACAGTCCTGGAAACAATAGCTTGATGTTCAGTGGTGGGGTTATGGTCCAGGGAGAGGTAGGAGGAAGTGTCTAGTTTCCTACTTTCTACCTCCCCACCACTTTTTGAATAAGGGCGTTACATTAGCATTTTTACAATTCCCTGGAACCTTTCCAGAATCCAGGGAATTTTGGATTATTATGCCAATGCATCCACTATCTCCACTGCCACTTCCTTTAAGACCCTGGGATGTAGGCAATCAGGTCCTGGGGGCTTGTCACCCTTTCATCCCAATAGTTTGCTCAGTACTTTTTTTCTGGTGATGGTGAATGTTCTAAGTTCCTCCTTCTCCATAACCTCTGCACTACCTATTACTATTGGGGTGGTATTACTGTCCTCCACTGTGAAAACTGAGGCAAAACTCTGCCATTTCTATGTTCCCCACTATTAACTCCCAGTCTCATCCTCTGAGGGACCAACATTCACTTTAGCTGCTCTCTTTCCTTTTATATACTTGTAGAAGCTATTGCTATCAGTTTTTACATTTTGCGCTAGTTTACTTTCATAATTAATTTGTTCTTTTTATTAGTTTTAAGTAACCCTTTGTTGATCTTTAAAAGTTTCCCAATCTTCCAGCCTGCCATTGACATTTGCAGTTTGGTATGCCTTAGTTTTTGCCTTGATGTCATCTTTAACTTTCTTGCTTATCCATGAATGCTTTTTCCCCTTTTTTTTCCCTTCTTACCATTTTTCATCTCACACTTACTCGCATTAAATTCCATTTCCGTTGGCCCAGCCCATCTATATCCTCCTGCTGTCTCTGAGGGCTCCTCTCAAGGCGCTCCGGATGAGGGCACCAGCTCCTGCGCCCCTCTCCCAATGACCGTATTATCCGGTGAGGCTGCGACGACTGGGGAGATGCCAGCTGTGGAACTCGCAGCTCCCTCTCAGGCGGGGCCAGCACAGGCTCCATGGGCCAGAGGACAACTGCCAAAATCATCGAGGCCAACAGGAAAGCAGAGCCAGCAAGCTGTCTCAGATGCCACCGCGAGCGATGGGGCAGCACCAAAACGTAGCACCCGCAAACAAAAGCATAAGGCACATTAGACACACCACAGGTTTCTCACTGGTGCTTTTGTCTTGGCCCAAGATTAGGTCCTTATAATTTATTTTTGATTATTTACATTAGTGTTTAGTAATTGTGGGAATTTCTGAATCACACATTAAATGCCAGATGTGTGACCATGGCTGAGGGTGGCTCGTTTCTTCTGCATGTGTATGTTTAAGAATAATGTCATGAGTGTTTCTTTGGACATTCAACTTGATGTACAAGGCCCTTAGCTAGTGCTGATGACCTGACAGATTTTGTACTTAGGTGTCGAGTACCTAGGCGCCAGGCAACGCTGATCCTGGTGATCCATCTGTGTTGTGCTAGCTGAAGGTTCATTGGATTAAAGCATCCTGGGTGTCCCTGCCTCCTTGGAGTAATCATGGGTCAGCGTCCCTCAGCATTTCCCTGTGCATGCTCATCCTCGGAATCACTGCTGGACTCACCATGTGCAGCCGCAGCCACTTCGCCGATGTCTTCATCGTCCACTGCGTCGCCCCTTTCCAGTGCAAGATTGTGGAGAACGCAGCATGCAACCACTATCACCGAGATGCGATCTGGAGGGTACTGGAGTGCGCCCCTGAGCAGTCCAGGCATTGGAGGCACATCTTAAGAAGACCGATGGCTCTTTCCACCACAGCCCTTGTGGTGCCGTGACTCCTATTCTACCACTGCTCAGTTTCTGCTCTTGGACGGCGTAGTGGCGTCATGAACTGCCTTCGCAGGGAATAGCCCTTGTCACCCAGCAGCCATCCATCCAGCCGGGCTGGAGCACAGAAGAGACCCGACACCTGAGACTGAGGATGTAGGCGTCGTGATAGCTGCTTGGGTACCTTGCACAGACTTGCAGAATCTGCATCCTATGATCACATACTATCTGCACGTTCATGGAGTGGAAGACCTTCCTGTTGACGAAGGCACCGGGCTCACCTGCCTTGATGGCCACATGTGTACAGTCTATTGCACCCTGGACAAGGGGGAAGCCAGCAATGGCCGCGAAGCCTCTGGCTCGCTGTGTCTGGCTTGCCTGGTTGCAGCGGAAGTGGGTGAAGGTCAATGCCCATCTGAACAGAGTGTCTGTAACATGCTTGACACAAGTGTGGACAGCTGATTGGGAGACAACGCAAAGATCACCCACTGAGCCCTGGAAGGAACCAGAGAAATAAAAGTTGAGGGCAGCTGTGACCTTTAGAGACACTGGCATGAGGTGTCCATCCACACAGTTAGGGGAGATCTCAGGCCCAATCATCTGACAGATCAGGTTGACTGTCTCCCTTGAGAGACGGAGCCTCCTTCGGCACTGCATCTCAGACATATTGAGGTAATTCCTTTGCTGCCTGTATACCCTGGCAGCAGGGTAGTGGCGTCTCCTGTGGCCCCTTCCACCTTGGACTACCTCTTGCCCCTGCGCCCCTTGTTCATGCGCCTGGCTTCCCAAAGGTGGCTCCCCTGGAGGCCAAATGTGCACTGCTGGCCTCCTCCTCCTTCTAGCCCTCCCTCCTCAGAGGAGCTGCCTCCAATGGACAGATCAGATCCCATACCCAGGCTAAGGGGAGGCTTCCTGAAACCTGCAGGCCCAGAAAAGATTCCTGACTGCAGAGTGCTGACTTGAAGGTTAAAAGTCCAGAAAAAGCTGCTGGGATGCGTTATGAACTATTGCAAATCACACAGGCAAATTTAAAATACTTCCTCCAATAAATACTCCACAAAGCAGATTGACGACCCCACTGAGCCCTCTTATCTCGCCCACGGATGAGGTTAATAGAAATGTCTCCTACCCACTTGCCAGTTGTGCCCATGCACCGACCCAAAGATCGCACGGGCGCCGAAAAATCGGCATCAGTTGAAGGCTAAAGGGCTTTAAGTGGCCCGTTAACTACTGGCAGGCCACGTCGGACTTCATCGCGTGCCCGCCCAGCGAAATATCGCGATGGTGCACGGTAATGTCAGGACACTTGCCTGATGTCACCGCGCGTCATTTTACACACAGCCCCGCACATCAAACGGAAAATTCTACCCATGCTAACAACACCTACCATAATGATTAACTCTACATTCGTGAAGCCATACAAATTGATACTGTGCATTTTTTCTCAAGTGATTGTTATTTTATAACCATTAAACAACACTTTCAAGGTGCTTTACTGATAAACTGATTCAATTTGATCCCCTCTCTCACCTTGAAGTGTAAGCTTTCAGTAAACGCCAGAACTTAATCAAAATAAATGCCACATAACAAAAAACAACTTCTACTCAATACAAGGTTGTGATATACGGAGCATATTTCCTTCACCAGTTCAGGATAAAGGATCTACTGGGCACAGAGGGTAGGGGAAAGACAGATGGGGAAAGCTACAATCTTTTAATGGAGTTCATCTGAATTTTCATCCATTAATTAAATGGATGGAAAATCAGGGGGTTTGCGTTTTATGGTTTCTTGAGCAGCACTTTTCTCCCTCCACATTGCTAAGCAGCACCCATCCTCAAGAACTGATCCAGAAATCAGCCATACGCTCAGCTGTCACTCCCACTCAACTTCTGATCAAATTTCACACATGCTTCCTCCTGTCACAACCACTGAGACTGTGGTTTCCGAACACATTTCACTGGCATCACAATTCACTACCTGGCTCTTAAAGGGTTGCATTTCCTCAAGACCATGGCTCTTTCCCTCCAGGCTGTGTCCTGTCATGCTCACTCCAATCTTCCTGCCCAGCACCACTTTCTTTTGCAAGACAACACTGGTACATCACTTTAAGTTAACAAAATTGCTCAGATGGTCAGAACGAAAGAAAAGATTGAAAAAAAAGACACATAGAATTACATAGCATTTACAACATAGAAACAGGCAATTCAGCCCAAATTTCTATGCCAGCGTTTAAGTTCCACATAAGTCTATCCTCATCCTACTTCCTCTAACCCTACCAACAGATCCTTTTATTCCTGTCTTCCTCATCTCCCACCTCAATGCATCTATGCTATCCACTTCAACTATTCCATGTATTAGCATGTTCCACATTCTGTCTGGCTAAAGATCACAGAATCACAGAATTTTAACACACAGGAGGCCATTCGGCCCATCATATCTGCACCAATTCTCCAAATGAACATTATGACCTAGTGCCATTGCCCTGCCTTTTCCCCGTACCCCTGCACATTGTTTCTATTCAAATAATCATCTAATGCTCTCTTGAATGCCTCAGTTGAACCTGTCTCCACTGCACTTCCAGGCAGTGCATTCCAGACCTGAACCACTCGTGTGAAAAATTTTTTCTCACATCACATTTGTTTCTTTTGCAAATCACTTTAAATCTGTGCCCTCTCATTCTTGATCCTTTTACAAGAAGGAACAGCTTCTCCCTATCTACTCTGTCCATCTCCCTCATGATTTTGAACATCTTTATCAAATCTCTTCTTAGCCTTCCTCTCTCCAAAGACAACAGTCCCAACCTCTCCAATCTATCCTCATAGCATACCCACCAAGTATTCTCTTCCCAAATGGAAAATTCTGCAAATGTTCTCTCTGCCTCCTACAGCTAACCCATATCTGTCCTTACAACTCCCACCATTCAACTCTGTTCATTGTACTTCATTGTGTTTAATTGTGTGCAGGTGGTGTTCACTTGAGTACCTAAAATAGACAGAGGTCAATGTAACTGCTACTCTGCCGGAGTAAAATTTTCCACTTGCCACACATGGGTTTATTGACTGAGCTCGCTGTATTAGTGTGGTGGGGCATTTTCATTAGGAACTCAGTTGAGCCTGTTTAAAACATTTCACAAAGGACCCTGAGAGCTTGGGCTGGATTCAAGCCCATTTTCTAAATGTGAAAGGATGCACCAAAAGTGTATGTTTTAGAATCATAGAATCTTATAGCATTGAGGGCCATTCGGCTATCCCCCCCCCAACCCATATCTCAGCCAGTATTTGAATGATCTAGTCAGTCCCGCTTCCCTGCTCTTTCCTCATAGCCCTGAAAATGTTTCCTTTCAAGTATGTTAACATTTCAATTTCCTTTTGAAAACTATTGCTGAATCTGCTTCCGCCATCCTTTCAGGCACTGCATTCCAGATCATAACTCACCGCCTTTAAAAAAACATGCTCCTTTCTTATCCTACAACACCTCATTATTTTACGAATTACCTTAAACCTGTGTATTCTATCTACTGACCCATCGCCATTGGAAACAGTTTCTTTCTATCCACTCTTCAATGCCCTTTGTCATTTTGAATGCCTCTATTAAAACCTCCTTTACCTTCTCTGTTCTAACAAGAACAATCCCAGGGTCTCTAGCCTCATGTATGATGGAACAGTTTCAATGCTAAAAATGTATTCAGAATCGAAGACGTCGCTTGCTCCACTACAGGCAGCACAATGATAACTGATGACGGGGCTAGGAAGTAAGTCTCAGAGTTGCTGAAGCTGGTGACAGCTTCAAGAACTCAAAAGAGTGTGAAGTGGTCAAAACATCTTTATTAAAACTGCATAATTGCAGCATTGTCATATGCAGTGGAGACAAGGGCATAAAGAGACAGGAGCATTATTAAATTACTTACACTGTCATTAAATGAGAAGCATCTTAAAAATAAAACTGATTCATTTTGTCTCACATAAGCACTCTGGAAAATAACACAGATGAAGGAAATAATAACAAACACAAATGCTGCTGACGTTTTAGGTAACAATAGGTTTTTGTCTTATTGAAAATGCTCAGGGGAGGGCCATGCCCCACAATGTCATGCACCATGAAGCTGAAAAGCTTACGAAAGAAAATGGGGCAGGTCATGAAGTACTGTTAGACGACACCATGTTTGTAGATGGCACAAAGAGAGGAAGCATGCAGTAGTTGAGGCCCACCATTTTGTTAAAAAAAGTCATAGCCCAAGTGCCTCATAAGAGCAAGAAACAAAAGAGATGGCTGAAACATCATGTGGATGATAAGATGATGATGGGGTTCTTCAGAGCTGCAGCATGAATAAGGATAAAGCAATAGAGTCGTGTGAAGTTTGGTTGGAGAAGCAGAGGGACTCATTCCCTAGAGCAATAAGACTGATCTAGTGTTAAAATATTGGCCTGATAAGCATCACTACCGTACACTACAGGTGAGATCCACTTGCCAACTGTCATGAATTGGATTGAAAACTTGGTGAAATAGGATTACTGAGTATCCTGTGCAGCACTGTCATGAAAAAAGGAACTAAGTATCAGGAGAATTAGTTCCTGAAATCCAGGCTTGTCAGAATGATTGCGATAGGGAGAAGAAGAAGGATCAGGGTGACCAAGTCTCACAGAGAAAAGTGAGGGACTCAGTGGCACCGGCATCTGTACAAGCGGTGAAGCAGCTGCCAGAGCTGTGAGAGCTTCCGGGGGGAAATGGGAGGGGCGGGGTCCCTGCCAGAGCTGTGAGTGGCCGGGGGGATGGGAGGGGCGGGGTCCCTGCCAGAGCTGTAAGTGGCCGGGGGGATGGGAGGGGCGGGGTCCCTGCCAGAGCTGTGAGTGGCCGGGGGAATGGGAGGGGCGGGGTCCCTGCCAGAGCTGTGAGTGGTCGGGGGGATGGGAGGGGCGGGGTCCCTACCAGAGCTGTGAGTGGCCGGGGGGATGGGAGGGGCGGGGTCCCTGCCAGAGCTGTGAGCGGCTGGGGGTGGGGGGATGGGAGGGGCAGGATGACTGCCAGAGCTGTGAGCGGCCGATGGGGGGATGGGAGGGGCGTGGTCACTGCCAGAGCTGTGAGAGCTTCCAGGGAGGATGGAAGGGGCGGGGTCACTGCCAGAGTTGTGAATGGCCGGGTGGCGGGGGAAATGCGGGAGAAGGGGGGGGTCCTGGAGCTGTGAGAGCGGCTGCAGGGATGGGGGTTGGGGGGTGCGGTGTTGGGCGGGGTGGGGGATGGTGGGGTGGGGTGGGGGATGGTGGGGTGAGGTGCGGTGAGGTGAGGTGTGGTGGGGGGGGTAGGGTGGGTTGGGGGGGCGGGGCAGGGCTGGGGATGGCGAGGCGGGGTGGGGGATGGCGAGGCGGAGTGGTGTTGGGGATGGCGGGGTGAAGTGAGGTGAGGTGAGGTGGGGGGGGCGGAGTGGGGTGGGATTGGGGATGGTGGGTCGGGGCAGGGGGTGGCAGGGCGGGGTTGGGGATGATGGGGCGGGGTGGGGGATGGTGGGGTGGGGAATGGTGGGGTGGGGTTGGGGATGGCGGGGCCGGGTGGGGGATGGCGAGGCGGAGAATGGTGGGGTGGGGTGGGGTTGGAAATGGCGGGGCAGGGTGGGTTTGAGGATGGCGGGGCGGGTGGGGTTGGGGTTAGCTGGGTGGGGATGGGGATGGCGGGGTGGTGTTGGGGATGGCGGGGCGGGGTGGGGTTGGGGATGGAGGGGTGGGGTGGGGTGGGGATGGAGGGGTGGGGTGGGGTGGGGATGGAGGGGTGGGGTGGGCGCTGCCAGAGCTGTCAGCTCTCTGTGGAGAAATCCAATCATTCCCATTATTGCCCAGGCAAATAGAAGGGGAGCAGAAGGTCAGAATTACAGACAAACAGCCTCCTTTCAGCATGCAACCTGGGACACAGGATGGTGGCCTCAGTAAGGGGTGGCTGGTCACTCTGAGGAGGGTGGCTCTCTGGGTTCATTGAAATAGCAACAAGAAATGTGGGAAATGCGTCAATGGGATGATTGTTTTGAAATGCTCCTCAGGACCAAGCTTAAATTTCAAGTATGTGCAATTTGTACACTGAGCAAGTCCAGTTGCTGAAGCAGAATGATCCAGCGGGATGGTATAGAGGGATATTTGATGACATCTGACATCCTTCATAGACACTTGATGCATTAACAGCATTAATCACATGGGTATCGCGAATTGTAGCAATAGCCATTTCGCATCTACCCCTCATGATCTACCACACCCCTCTCTCTATGGACACCTTACCAGTTTACATGCCAGCCCCAAACCTTGCCTAAACCATGGCAGGTTTGCTGCAAACCAAAGCCATAAACATATCACGAACAGGAAGACCCAGTGCACTTGACAAGAGAATTCACAATTAAACTCAGTGTGCCACTGACAAGTATTCTCAACAAATCATATCATGTTGACAAAGTCCCCTACCAGTGAAAACGAGCAATCACTCTCCACCACCGTGCCAAAATCAACCCCAGCTTCTGTTAGAACGTGCATTCTCTCTCACTGCACATTGTGTCAAATTAACTGAAAGCTTCATTGTGAAATGGACGATGATTGATATGATGAAACACTTAGGCCGTCAGCAGCTTAGTAATAGAAAGGGATTATCTGTCGTCCATTCTCTTGTGGGTCTCCTCAGTCAGCTGTATCTTAACACTGACCAACAGAAAACATCATCAGTAGTGCTGACTGACGTTAGCAAAGTGTTTGACCATGTAGATCATAACAACGTGATCAACAATCTCCTTCAATTAGGAGTGAGACTGTCATGTGCACAATGGATCTCAGGCTTTCTCAGCGATGGACAGCAATGTGTTCAAAAAGAATTAAGTACGTACAGTTACATAACACTACATGCTGGGGTCCCACAAGGTACCAAATTAGACCTATGATATTTTTAACCATCATAAACAATGCCTGTATTGATGCCACCGTGCCTATTCATCAGTATAAATATGTAGATGGCCTGACCCTATTGGAGCGTTACAACCAAGGTGACGCATCTCAAATGCAAGGGGCAATCACTTCACTGAGTGATTGGGCAACAGTGAATTACATGAAACTGAACCCCTAGGAGTGCAACACTATGAAATTGTGTTTTGTAAGCAATCCCCCGATTCCCCTCTCATCAACTTAAATGATGCTGAGACTGTACAACAAGCACAATTAAAGTGCAGTAAACTATTGGGAACTTACATTCAAAGCAATCTCAATGGGATTACCAAGTATGTGAAATGCTTAAGAGAGCAAATGGAAGACTTCACCTGTTATGTCTTCTCAAGTACCACAATGTTTCTTAATCTGACCGACTCAATGTGTTTAATAATCACACAAGACCAATTGTTGAATATGCAGCTCCTGTTTGGAATGCTAGACTTATCAAAGGGCATGTGAACTAGCTTGAAAGCATGCAGAGAACGAGCATGAAACTGTTTCTAGGTAACGTGTACCAAAGCCACTCTGATACAATCAAACAACTGAATACGTGTTCCCTTGCTGAAAGGTGGAAAAAGCTCTGCCTGGACTTAAGGAAATTCTTGACTCCCATCTCTGATTGCCACTATCTCTTGCCACAACTACATGAAAGTAAATGTGTGATGGAATTGAGGAGAAAAGACACCATTTCACCAATAAAATATAAAATGAATAGAATAGGAGGCAACCCAAGCCCCTACCTCATAACACTCATAAATAGTATGTAACTGATTGAGAATTCAAGAAAAATGAACCATAGAAACATAGAAACTAGGAGCAGGAGTAGGCCATTCAACCCTCCAAGCCTGCTCCGCCGTTCATTAAGATCATGGCTGATCATCCAACTCAATAGCCTGCTCCCGTTTTCTCTTCATACCCTTTGATCACTTTCACCCCGAGAGCTATGTCTAACTCTTTCTTGAAAACATACAATATTTTGGTCTCAACTACTTTCTGTGGTAATGAATCTGTCTTCATCTGATGTCGGTGCTGTGTCAGATGGCAGTAAAGCATCATATGACTGGATTCAGCACCGCTGGGCAAGAGAGGAAAGGAAGCGGACCAATGAGACAAGCTCCTGTTCATGACCACTTGTCAGAGACCCACTGCTGCTTATTAAGCTCGAGTGAGGACAGGATCAGACTCTGCTCTTATTCCCCTCCAAGTCGAATGGCCTAATAATCATTTTAAGGCTTACATATGAAGAATGGACATTTGAGTGAGACATCTAAAATGGTGAGAGGGAAAAGTGTAACAGGTTCCCATGGAAGATAATTAATCACCTCCAAATCAGAAGAGCAATGGAAAGAAGCTCAGGTTACCTTCTTGTCCTGTTCTAAAGCAAAGAACAAGACTTGCAATTGCAGTATGTACCTGCTCTTGCATCTTCCATTCTCCACCTGTCTAATGTACTGAAAAGAAACATTTGCATGGCAAAGGGGAAAGAACAGGACAATGGGACTAATTGGATAAATTCAAAGAGCCAGCACAGGTACAGTGGGCTGAATGGCCTCCTTCTGTGCTGTATGACTATGACTTTAAGTGCTCGAATGTATTTAACAGCCATTCATCTTTAATTGATTCACACCACTCATCATCACTGTTAGGTCCATTGACAATTTCCAACTGTACCTTTATTACATTGTTTTACTGCATTGATTATTTATTGAGACTGTTCATCAAACCATGGTGGATGTCTTACTGCTGCATGGGGTTCTAATTCAATTCACCATGTCTCATTAATGGTGTCTTGAAGTGTAAACAACCTGATTGCCACTCATTGCCAAAATGTATTGGTAAAAAAAAATTGAGAAGGATAGATATCGAGAGAAACAACAGAAAATGTTGGAAATGCAAAGCAAGTATGTCAGCATCTGAAAGAGAACCAAAAGCAACAATACCCTTCATTTATATTGCACCTTTTACATAGTAAAATATCCAAATGCACTCCTCGTGGACGTTATGAAACCAAATTTGACACCAATCCAAATAAGGATCTATTAGGGCAGGTGACCAAAAGCTTGGTCAAAGAAGTAGATTTTATGAAGCAGCTTAAAGGAGAGAGATAGAGAGTTGGAGAGGTTTAAGGGAAGGAGTTCCAGACCTTGAAGCCTGCGGTGCCCAAAAGGCTAGAATCTCAGAGGGTTGTAGAACTGGAGAACAGAAATAGGAAGAAACAAAAATAAGGATCAGAATTTTTAAATAATGATGTTGCTACACTGGGAGCCGATGTCAAAGGGCATGAGGAAATGGGTGAATTGAGTGCTTTGGTTTTGGCAAGGATGTGTTCGGTAAGTGGAAGACATTCAAGGGCAAAATTTTGAGAGTGCAGAGTTTGCATGTTCCTGTCAGGATTAAGGGCAAAGTTAACAGACATAGGGAACCTTGGTTTTCAAGGGATATTGGCGATCTGGTTAAGAAGAAGAGAGAGGTGTATAGCAAGTATAGGCAACAAGGAGCAAATGAGGTACTTGTAGAGTATAGGAAATGTAAGAAAATACTAAAGAAGGAAATCAGGAAGGCAAAAAGAAGACATGAGGTTGCTTTGGTAGATAATGTGAAGGTAAACCCGAAGGGTTTCTACAAGTATATTAAGAGTAAAAGGATAGTAAGGGACACAATTGGTCCCCTTGAAGATCAGAGTGGTCATCTATATGTGGAGCCTCATGAGATGCGGGAGATCTTAAACAGTTTTTTGCATTAGTATTTACTCAGGAAACTGGCATAGTGTATAAGGAAGGAAGGGAAACAAGCAGTAGTGTCATGGAACATATAGAGATTAAAGAGGAGGAGGTGCTTGCTGCCTTACAGCGAATAAAGGTAGATAAATCCCCCTGGCCTGACATGATATTCCCTCGGACCTTGAGGGAGACTAGTGTAGGAATTGCAGGGGCCCTGGCAGAAATATTTAAAATGTCCTTAGTCACGGGTGAGGTGCTGGAGGATTGGAGGGTAGCTCATGTTGTTCCGTTGTTTAAAAAAGGCTCCAAAAGTAAACCAGGTAATTACAGGCCAGTGAGCCTGACGTCAATAGAAGGTAAATTATTGGAAGGTGTTCTGAGAGATCGGATATACAATTATTTGGACAGCCAAGGGCTGATTAAGGATAGTCAGCATGGCTTTGTGAGTGGTAGGTCGTATTTAACGAACCTTGTAGAGTTTTTCGAGGAGGTTACCAAGAAAGTAGATGAGGGAAAGGCTGTGGATGTTGTCTACATGGACTTTAGTAAGGCCTTTGACAAGGTCCCACATGGGAGGTTAGTTCAGAAGGTTCAGATACTTGGTATCCATGGAGGGGTTGTAAACTGGATTCGAAATTGGCTGTGTGGGAAAAGACAGAGAGTGGTAGTGAATGATTGCTTCTCAGACTGGAGGCCTGTGACTAGTGGTGTGCCTCAGGGATCTGTGCTGGGACCATTGTTGCTTGTTGTCTATATCAATGATCTGGATGATAATGTGGTAAATTGGATCAGCAAGTTTGCTGATGACACTAAGATTGGAGACGTTGTGGACAGCGAGGAAGGCTTTCAAAGCTTGCAGAGGGATCTGGACCAACTGGAAAAATGGGCCAGAAAATGGCAGATGGAATTTAATGCAGAAAAGTGTGAGGCGTTGCATTTTGGAAGGCCAAACCAAGGTAGGACATACACAGTAAATGGTAAGGCACTGAGGAGTGCGGAGGAACAAAGGGATCTGGGAGTTCAGATACATAATTCCCTGAAAATGCCGTCACAGGTAGACAGGGTGGTAAAGAAAGCTTTTGGCATACTTGCCTTCATAAATCAAAGTATTGAGTATAGGAGTTGGGATGTTATGGTGAGGTTGTATAAGACATTGATGAGGCCAAGTTTGGAGTATTGTGTGCAGTTCTGGTCGTCTGACTACAGGAAGGATATCAGTAAGATTGAGAGAGTGCAGAAAAGATTTACTAGGATGTTGCCGGGTATTCAGGAGTTGAGTTACAGGAAAGATTAAACAGGTTAGGACTTTATTCCTTGGAGCGTAGAAGAATGAGGGGGAGATGAGATAGAAGTTTACAAATTTATGAGGGGTATAGACAGTAAATGCGAGTAGGCTCTTTCCACTTAGATTAGGAGAGATAAACACGAGAGGACATGGCTTTAGGGTGAAAGGGGAAAGGTTTAGGGGGAACATTAGGGGGAACTTCTTCACTTGGAGAGTGGTGGGAGTGTGGAACGAGCTGCCATCTGACGTGGTAAATGCAGGTTCACTCTTAAGTTTTAAAAATAAATTGGATAGATACGTGGATGGGAGAGGTCTGGAGGGTTATGGACTAGGTGCAGGTCAATGGGACTAGCGGAATAATATTTCAGCACAGACTAGAAGGGCTGAATGGCCTGTTTTTCTGTGCTGTAGTGTTCTGTGGTTCTATGGTTCTATGGTTTAAGATAGATTGTGAAAGCTGTTCTTCTAGCCCTCTACCAGAAAAATTAAGCTGGCTTTTTACTGTTCTGATGCTGATGGAGCTGCCTTGCGTTTCCACCATCTTCCCTTTGCATTATAATCCAACAAGATTAATCCACAAATTTTTGTCTCTTTTTCAAAGGACTTACAATGGAGGGAGCGAAATTCCTTTCCTGGTTTACAAAATTGAGGCATCCAAGTCTATGGAGATAGACCAGGGCAAAAATGGGAATGACTGGTTTGCTCCACAGAGAGCTGACATGGATGCTATGGACCAAATGACCTCCTTCAGTACCATAATGACTCACTGCATGTCGCATTCTGCTAATTAGTTAATGGAGGTGGCAGCTTACAAGTGAGCTGAGGGAGTTGTTTGAGGCACACGATGTAATCTCAACAATGACAGAAGCAATAGGGTTAAGATAAGGCCAAAAAGCACACATTATCTTACTAGAGGAATTACTGACATTGTCATCAACAATTCTCCACAGGATGAAAGAAACAAAAAAAATGTACATTTAAATAATGCCTTTCATGTCCACCATATCTCTGTAAGCACTTTACAGCCAACAAAGTACTTCTGAAGTATAACATTGCAAATACCTAGTTCATAATTCATATGTTTTTGAATGTAACCTTTTACTTATAGGAACTAAAATGTTAAATGGCCTGGTTAAAAAATTGAAAATTAAACCTAATGGAAAGGCAAATTAAACAAGTCTAGGTTTAATTAACCTGTGCTTATCTTACAAGATCGGAATGATATTGGAAAAACACGTGAACAATGAATGATCCATCTCTAATCTTGTAATGGAAGCAAAAGGTCTGGAGAAAGGGTTGTAAACTCCATTAGCAATACAAATTATTCATGTGAGTTGCTGCAGAATCAAACAGTTGTGTTGAAGGTAAAATAATTAATTTACATTTCTGTTTGAGACCATCCCAAAGATGCCACATTGTCATAGAGATGGACTGTGGGGGGTAGAAGGTTCTTTTGTTTAATTTATCTATATATATTTGCTGACAAAAGCAAGCAGTTCAATTCAGTTTGAGGAACAAAAAAGAGGCACTATCAGCTCTGCCTCGGTGTAGATTGCATCTCACCAGATTGAGAGAGCCAACAAGAGGTGGTAGTCAGTTAGGCCTGCATTTCAAGCAGACAAAACACTAACTTCATTGTTCACATTGTGGAATGCAGGTGGGGCTCTCTCTCGGTTTGGATGAGGTGAGAGAAAAGCAGCTGGAAGCAGCTTACATATATTGGAAGAAATCTACAGTGGTCCTCCAGAGCTTTGTGGCAAGAGCAATCAACAGAGTTAGCTTGGAAAGCTGTGAGAACGCAGTTGGGTATCTGCTGGCAGCCCAAACAAAGAGCTGAGACATCCACAGTTGTGAGACCTGTACAGAAAAAGTGAAGGGTCATTTAGCCAAAGAGGCAAATGGAAGGACCCCTGTAGAATCTTATCTCGGAGGATGGCGAGAACACTAAGGAGAATTAAAGTGGATTCTAGAGGGCTATGGCATACCTTTGGGTTCTTCCCTGGAGAAGTGAATGCCTATTCCAGATTGTTATAACATATAAGAGAATTCTTGAGGGAGAAGTAAAAAGTAAAACTGAGTTCACAGTACATGTAGTTGTAAGCCATAATATTAAGTTAATTGTGCTGATTTTGTTTAATTCTTTTTAATGTACTATTGAATTTGTTTTTTAAAAGACGAAATCTTGTAGTTTAGTTCTGTCAGTTAAGTGGATGTTCACATTTCTCTTCAAATGTTAACAGTCCCTAACAGGACTGTAACAATAGCCATTGTTGCAATATAGGAAATGTGACTGCTATTGCTACAGGTTGTATCAGAGCCTGTTTCCTCCTCAAATGACTGCTAAAGCCACTGCCACAATAAGAGTTGAACACTTCTCATTATAACTCAAATACATACCTCAAATAACAGCTGTCTTGCTTCTCTTCTGAACTAAGCAAACGTGCTAATCTGATTAAGGTATCACTAACACATAGCAATCAGTAAAAAAATTCTCTCCCCCTCCCATTTGTTCATGGGTAAGACTTGAACCCTAACCAGGGTGTTAAACTTCTTGTCAGAAAATGGTGCCCTATCAGGCCAGAATATGGATCTTCTAGGAAGGATGATCTACCTCTGAAATCCTTTCCCAAATTAATTTTTACAACCTAACTTTCAATTACTTTCCTCATCTCTTTCTTCATGGCTTGGTACCCAATCATTACATCTATCTATGAAATGCTCTAAAACATTAAGGGCAGAGTTTTCTGCCTACCAGGCGGGTGGAGAGGGAGCCGGTCCGTGCCGCTATTTTACGCGAGCGGGCCTTAATTGGCCTGCCCAGCGTGAATCACGGCTCCGAGACGGGCGGCGGCGGGACTATAGTGACTGCCGGATCCAATGGCAACCCGGCGACCCTGTTTTAAAAAGTTGCTGCAGCCTTTCAAAGGCTGTGACTCATGGCCAGTGGAAGGGCTCCCCAGGGCGCTGCTGGTGAGCAGGCCAGGCAGGTGGGTAGGGCAGGGGGGCACTGTGCCCCTTGTTTTTCAGATGATTGTCTTGCTGTCCCCCTCGAGGAGGTGGCAGCACGGCGGGAGTTCCTGGTACCCCAGGGTGAGAGGAGGAGGCCCCCCCACATGACCAAACGTGCCTGGGAGGAGGTGGCGGAAGTGGTGAGCTCCCTCGACATGGTGCAGCGCACCTGGGTCCACCAGTGTCACAAGTGTTTCAACAACCTGTTGCGCTCAGCAATGGTAAGTACCATGTAGGTTTTGGTCACGCAATCCAGCAGGTAGGCTTTCCCCCCTGGTGCCCCCCCCCCCCACCCCCCCCCCCCCCCCACCAAGTCTGAGTGTAGTGACTGATTGAATCATTAATGACATGTGCCTTCGCAGGGTGGGCCAGCAGATATTGCCCATGCCGAGGTCACCCTGAGAGGGTGGCGAAGAGATGGGTTCTGCCCCCGCAGCATGTGGCACACTGAGACCCACATTACTGTTTTGGGGGGAGGAGCTGCACCTAGGCACAGGGCTGGAACTCCAGGACATGTCAAAATCAGGAAGATGACATGCTGGGAGGAGACCTTCAAGGTGGCGTGGTACCGATTGATCTGCTGTCCTCTGCGCTCCACGTGCTTGTGCCTCCTTGCTATAGAAGGTTAGACCATGTGGTGCCTAATGTGATGTAGGCAGCATTTGGCTAAGGGAGTTGGCAGGGGGGTATAGGCCTAGCATCTATGTGTGAACGTTCAACAGCAGCAGGGTGAGGAGACTCTGGAGCCCTGCAATGTCCCACTCTGGTTGGGGTGGGCCATCCGTGAAGACAATCCAGGTACAAGTAGCACTAATCAATGCTCCTCTCTCCTTTTAAGGAGAAGAATGCACATAATACAGCCGAGCAGCTGAGTACTGGCGGCAGGCCAGCACAGTTGGTGATTCTCAGCTGCTTTGAGCAGGAGGCCCTAGATTTGGAGAGACGCCACGCGCCCAGGTCCACCGGTGTCGGTGAGGCTGGGGTGCCACGTGCAGGTATGTTTGCCCAGCAGTGAGATCACCATTGTTCTCCCAGCAGCCATGGCAGTGCTGAATGTTCAGTGATTGAAGTTTGCAACATGGCTTATGGAAGGATGAGCCCATAATGATCCAGGGGACAGGGATGCACATTGACATTGTCTCCACATTAACTGATCCAATGTCCTTGTTCTTTCTTTCAGCATCAGTGGAGCAGGGCTGAGAGGAGGAGCAGCAGAGACTCCCTCTCACACATGAGGGCCCTGAAGTCTCACCAGCATCACACCGTCTCTGCCACGCAGGCACCAGAGCAGATACTAGCACCTCAGTGGGAATTAGAACAACGGCTAGTGTCCCGGTGCACAGCGGTGAGGGCACTTCACAGTCGCTGGAGGAGCTGACAGAGACAGAGAGCGTCCATGGCACCAGCAGTCGGAGGACTGCAAGGGACCAGGCACATGCTCAATCGATGGCTAATGATGTGCCTCTGGAGTCGTCCGCAATATAGCAAATGGAAGAAATGCGGCCGGGTATGCAGGAACATCTGGGGGAGATACATGAGGCTATGCTTGGCTTGGTGCCCATGGTGGAGGAGTATACACGAACTATTGCCAAAGCAATGAGCCTCATGGCCAATTGCCATGCGTCCTCCATGAAGACAGTGGCGATTCTTGTGGAGAGTCTCCTCCAGGAGACCCATCAGGGCTTCCTAGGGATGCGCTCTTACCAGCAAGCCCTCACATCGGCATTGACCTCAGCTGGTCAGTGCCGGTGTGGGAGATGGTCGGGGCACCAAGTTTCCAAGCTCATTGCCCATCCATCCACAGGGACCAGGGAGGTCCGAAGCGACCTCACGTCGGTGCAGCAGCTGCTTGTCATCTGTGTGGGCCCCTCTCAGGGCACTCCGGGTGATGGCAGCAGCTCCTCCACTCCTCTGCCAGTGACCGTAGCATCTGGTGAGGCTGCAACGACTGGGGAGATGCCAGCTGTGGAACTGGCAGCTCCCTCCCAGGCGGGGCCAGCACAGGCTCCACGGGCCAGAGGACGACCGCCAAGGTCATCAAGGCCAACAGGACAGCAGAGTCAGCAGGCTGTCTCAGATGCCACTCTGAGCGATGGAGCAGCACCAAGACGTAGCACCTGAAAAAGTAAGCATAAGGCACATTAGGCACACCACGGGTTTATCACTTGGGCATTTGATTTGGCCCGCAATGAGGTCTTTCTTCAGTTTCTTTGGTTGTAATATTAAGTTCAGACATGTCACCATGGCTGAGGGTGCCTCTTTTCTTCTGCAGGTGGATGGTTTCCAAAAATGCTATGGGTATTTTGTGGGACATTCAGCTTTATTAACAAGAACCTTAGTTAATGTTCCTAACCAGGCAGATTTTGCACAAAGGTATCGAATATGGAGCCTGCAGCCCAGGCTTGTCCTGGAGGTCCGTCCATATGTGGTGTACTAGCTGAAGGTTCATTGGATTAAAGCCTCCCGGGTGACCCTGCCTCCCTGGAGTATGCCTGGGTCAGCATCTACCCCCTCAGCATTTCCCTGTGTGTGCTCATCCTCGGACTCACTGCTGGATTCATTGTGTGCAGCTGCAGCCACTACGTCTATATCTTCATCGTCCACTGTGCCCCCCTTTCCAGCGCAAGATTGTGGAGAACGCAGCATGCAACCACTATCAGCAACACATGATCTGGGGGGTACTGGAATGCACCCCCTGAGCGGTCCAGGCATCAGAAGCGCATCTGAGAAGGCCAATGGCTCTCTCCACCACAGCCCGTGGGGAGGTGTGGCTCCTATTGTACCGCTGCTCAGCTTCTGTTCTTGGATGGTGGAGGGGCGTCATGATCAAACTTCTGAGGGGGTAGCCCTTGTCACCCAGCAGCCATCCATTAAGCCGGGCTGGAGCACTGAAGAGCCCCGGCACCTGGAAGTGACTGAGGATGTAGGTGTTATGTGAACTCCCTGGGTACCTTGCACAGACTTGCAGAATCTGCATCCTGTGATCACACACTATCTGCACATTCATGGAGTGGAAGCCCTTCCTGTTGACGAAGACACCGGGCTCACCTGCTGGCGCCTTGATGGCCACATGTGTACAGTCTATAGCACCCTGGACACGGGGGAAGCCAGCAATGGCTGCGAAGCCTCTGGCTCAATGTGTCTGGCTTGCCTGGTCCCAGCGGAAGTGGATGAAGGTCACACCTGAACAGAGCATCTGTAACCTGCTTGACACAAGTGCGGACAGCTGATTTGGAGACATCGCAAAGATCACCCACCGAGCCCTAGAAGGAGCCAGAGACATAGACGTTGAGGGCAGCTATGACCTTTAGAGCTACTGGCATGGGATGTGCACCCACACAGTTCACAGAGATCTCAAGCCCATCTGACAGATATAGTTGAGATGGAGCCTCCTTCAGCATCGCACCTCAGACATATTGAGGTAGCTGCTTCCTGCCTTTATACCCTGGCAGCAGGATAGTGGCGTCTTCTGCAGCCCCTTCTGCCTTGGACAACCTCTTGGCCCTGCGACCCTTGTGCTTGTGCCTGTCCTCCCAAAGGTGGCTCCCCTGGAGGCTGAATGTGCACTCCTGGCCACCTCCCCCTTCTAGCCCTCCTTTCCTCCTCAGAGGAGGTGCCTACATTGGAGAGTTCAGCTCCCATTCCTAGGCTAAGGGAAGGCAGCCTGAAACCTGCAGGCCCAAAAAAGATTCCTCACTGCAAAGTGCTGACCTGAAGGTTGTGAGTCCAGACCAAGCAGCTGGTATGCATTTTGAAGTATTGCAGATCACACACATCAGTAACTCTGAAAAAACAGTATTTGACAGAGCATACTCACGACCCCACAGAGCCCTGCTATCCCGCCCGTGGATGAGGTTTGTACAAATGTGTTCTACCCGCCTGCTCATTGGGCCTGTGCGCCAATCTGAAGATTGCACAGGAACCGAAAAATCGCTGTCAGTTGGTGCCTCAAGAGCCTTAAGTGGCCCATTAATTAATGGTGGGCGCACATCGGAGATCAACACACGCCCTTCCAATGAAATATCGTGATGGCGCGTGGTGACATCGGGATGCTCGCCTGTCGTCACCGTGCATCATTTTACGTATGGGCATGCAGGGCAAATTCAAGTTCTGATTTTTAAATGGATTTATGATATGTTTGGAGCTGAGAAAGAATGGAAATCATTCCCCATTCTTGCTCATATATAAAACATTTGATTTCACTGAACTAATTATATTAACCATAATGTTATGTTTATCTAAGATCAATATCAACTAAATTGAGGCTGTGATAATAACTTAGCTATTTTAATGACACATTACTAGCATATTATGCAAATTATTCATGTTAGTTTGAGTTCGTTATCTGAGATACACACCAATGTTAATATCCTGCTGCTATATTGATTATGTGGTGATTGCAACACCTCCAAAGAAGCAGGTAGCCCATATATATTGTACCCAAAATTTGTATGTAATAAATTACCTAGTAACCATATAACAATTTTCAAAGATCTTGAGGTGTCTGATGCTGTTGATACATATTGAACATTACATTTTATTCTTAGTATAATGTAAGTAATACTTTTGGAAGCACAAGAACAATGTGTATTTTAAGTTTTTTTTAACAAGTTTTGAAATCATTTTGCAATAACCCTTCTATAATATTCACCTATTAAAATGAAACTAAACGTGGGTCTGGAGTCACGTGTAGGTCAGACCAGGTAAAGACAGCCGATTTCTTTCCCTAATGGACATTAGTGAACCAGATGAGTTTTATGACAATCTGCAATGGCTTAACAGTCAGCATTAAACTTTTAATTCCAGATTTTTATTGCACCATCTGCCATAGTGGGATTTGAACGCTGGTCCTCAGAGTACCACATAGCTACCACCTCCTGTTACTGGTTTAATAACCTTGATCCAATAATCCAAGGAATTTGAATTAATGTTCTACCATGGAAGCCTGAGAATTTTAATTTGGTTAAAATTTTCTGGAAATAAAGAGCTGATACAAGTGAAATTGAATACGAAGTTGTCAGATTATTATTAAAAACCCAACTGATTCACTAATGTCCTTTAAGGAAAGAGATCTTCTGTCCTTATTCGGTCTGGCCTATATGTGACTCCAGGCCCACGCTAACATAGTCGGCTCTTCTCTGCATTCTGAATTGGCCTAGCAAGTCACTTAGTTGTATCAAATGCTATAATCATGGGGTTTCTAAGATTGTTCTGTTTTGGGACTCTGTTTAATTTAAGGTAATGAAGGGGTCATGTGACCTGTTCTGAAGTCTGCCTGACAGCAGGCCTTGGTGGGTTGATTGTTAGAGATTAAAGGGGGCCCAGATTGTTTTACTGTGAAGAAGGTGCAAGGCATTGGCACTTGGAGACCATGGCAGCTAACAGTGGATAGACTGTGAGTTTCCAAATTCCCAGAAAGGTGTTGATAATATCAGGTTATAAACAGTTGTGCTGTAAACTGTCCATTTATTTCCAAGATAAAAGAGAGTTAGCATTTCAAGGATAGCCAAACAGCATTTCTATCTGGAAACAAGGCCCATTCACATTGCCATGAAGATGGGCTTTGACAGGGAAAGGGTCTAAGATATACCTGAAAACCCAGGGACAAGTTTTGTCTGCCATGATCCAGGAGAGGGAGAGCAGCCAAAGGTAGCAAGGCACTATGATTCACCAAAATAAAAGCAAAACACTGCAGATTCTGGAAATCCAAAACAGAAACAAAAATACATGGAAAAACTCAGCAGATCTGGCTGCATCTGTGGAGAGGAACACAGTTAACATTTCGAGTCCGCATGACTCTTCAACAGAACCAAGGAAAAATAGAAAAGGGGTGAAATATAAACTGGTTTAAGGGGGGTGTGGGACAAGAAGAACTGGATGGAGGGCCAGTGATAGGTGGAGATAACCAAAAGATGTCACAGACAAGAGGTGTTGAAGGTGGTGATATTATCTAAAGGAATATGCTAATTAAGGGTAGAAAGCAGGACGAGCAAGGTACAGATAGCCTAGTGGGGGTGGGGTGGGGTGAAGGAATCGAAAAAGGCTAAAAGGTAGAGATAAAACAATAGATGGAAATACATTTAAAAATAATGGAAATAGGTGGGAAAAGAAAAATCTATATAAATTATTGGAAAAAACAAAAAGGAGGAGGAAAATCGGAAAGGGGGTGGGGATGGAGAAGAGAGTTCATGATCTAAAATTGTTGAACTCAATATTCAGTCCGGAAGGCTGTAAAGTGCCTAGTTGGAAGATGAGGTGTTGTTCCTCCAGTTTGCGTTGAGCTTCATTGGAACAATGCAGCAGACCAAGGACAGACATGTGGGCATAAGAGCAGGGTGGAGTGTTAAAATGGCAAGCGACAGGGATGTCTGGGTAATGCTTACGAACAGACCGAAGGTGTTCCGCAAAGCAGTCACCCAGTCTGCGTTTGGCCTCTCCAATATAGAGGAAACTGCATTGGGAGTAACGAATGCAGTAGACTAAGTTGAGGGAAGTGCAAGTGAAATGCTGCTTCACTTGAAAGGAGTGTTTGGGTCCTTGGACGGTGAGGAGAGGAGAAGTAAAAGGGCAGGTGTTGCATCTTCTGCGGTTGCATGGGAAGGTGCTGTGGGAAGGGGTTGAGGTGTAGGGGGTGATGGAGGAGTGGACCAAGGTGTCACAGAGGGAACAATCCCTACAGAATGATGCCAGGGGGTGTGAAGGGAAGATGTGTTTGGTTGTGGCATCATGCTGGAGTTGGCGGAAATGGAGGAAGATGATCCTTTGAATGCGGAAGCTGGTGGGGTGATAAGTGAGGACAAGGAGGACCCTATCATGTTTCTGGGAGGGAGAAGAAGATGCAAGGCTGGATGCGTTGAAGATGGGCTGGACATGGTTGAGGGCCTGTCAACCACCGTGGGTGGTAAACCTCGGTTAAGGAAGAAGGAGAACGTGTCAGAGGAACTGTTTTTGAAAGTGGCATCATCAGAACAGATGTAACGGATGCAAAGGAACTGATTCACCATGCAGGAATGCGGGCGGGAGCTTATGCTCAGATTGAAAGAATCAAATGCATAAGGAGTTAAACCAAGGCCTGAAGATTTGCCTAGCTTGTGCTAGAGGAAGAATTTCTGGGGCAAAAACCTCACTGTGAAAGACAGTTCTGGATTAAATGTTGATAGGCTGTGAAAGGTAAAGAACAGAAGTAAACCCTCAGGTGCTACGTATCAACTTGGACTGGTCCTGGGAGACTTAAATGGATACTTAAACAACAGTGCTAACTATATCTGGGAAGTATGTTTTGGTTATGCTAAAAGGAAAAGGGAAATGCCTTGTCTTGTGGTTTAAATTATAAGTTGTGTACAAAGATGCTATTTAGTCAATAGTGTTTTTAGTCTTTTGTTACAGTAAAAGTCTTAAAACTTAAAGCCTTGCCATGCCATCTTTTCAGCTATTCAAATTCATTTTTTAAAAAATTATCAGTCTCTATGGAGACCATATCACAAACCTTGGACTTCCTATCTAAGAGCATTGTCAGAGAACCTTCACCGCACAGACTGCAGTGGTTTAAGAAGGCCCACCACCACTTTGCAAATGTTGCCCATTTCCTGAGTTGAATAAAATATCAATCTCCTTGTTGAGTGTGCACTGCTCTGAAAGCTTTGTGCTTATTATTTTAATCTCAAATGAACAATCTAATTTCCAGGGACCTGGCAACCATACAATGACTAGAACCTGCGATAAATACAGCGAGTGCTATAAGTACACAGCCGCTCCTTTCAGCATCCCAATAAGGTTCAGTTGGGAGTGAAAATTCTTTAATTTGTGAAGGCAAGACAGACCCTTGGGAGGAGAAACCTAAACCTGTCCCCATGTATCTGTTATACAATATTGACCTGTTTCTCTTTTCTGGTCCTGCCGTGAATTTCCAGCATTGTTTTTTTTGAAAAAAAAATCTGACGAGGGATTTTAGAAGAAAGTTTTTCCTGACTTTGAATATTAATCACAATGTGACCCTGGCTCCCCCTACAGGATACCAGTCGGAAACTGCTTTCATTCCGAAGAGTGAGGGGTCTGTCTTGTCTTTGTGTGTGTGTGTGTGTGTGTGTGTAAAAGTGAGTCTCTGAGTTTGTGTGCGTTTTGTGTGTCTGTGTGGGACGGAAAGATGTCTTTTCATACAGCACCCAATCCATGTGGAACATGAACTTCTAAATAGAAAAGTGACGCGTTGAGATAGATGGTATTAACATCTGTGCTTTTGTTCCCTGAAACTGAGAATAAAACGCTTAATAAACAATATGTTCCGTCAGATCAGGGTTACTCGCGTTGATAGTTTTTAGTAGATTTTAGTGTGATTAGTGCCACTCCGCCCCCCAAGTCCCGTCCCTCTACCTATGTTTATGGCTGAATTAAACCAGAGAGAGCTGAATGGCCTTAAGAATATTACTGAGTATGAAGTGAGTGACTGAGTTTGCTCTCCACCTCAGGCCCACTGCATATTGCAGAGAAACTCAGATTAACCCTTTCCAGACCATGGTCCCCATTTCCCCAGCGTCTAGGCATCGTCACGTTAGCACCTTAACCATCAGTAAAGCTGCTTGATCTTGTATTCTGCTTCTTGTTCTTTTTTTTGTTGTTGGTAATTATTTTGTTTTGCAAACCAATTATTTTGCTGGTGGGGGCGGTAGGCGGGGTTTGACGAGACGCGGAAGGAAATGAAAAGTCACAGTTTTGCTTTTTGAAGAGGAATTCTTGGAGGCGGAACCAAATTGTGGCTATGAGGCCATGTGCAAGCAGGGGGATGGGAGGAGGAAGTGGCGGTTAGAGAGAGAGAGAGAAAGAGGTAGGGGAAACATTGGCAGGACACAGAACTGAGGGTGAAGAGTGGTGAGGTGAGGGGTGGGGAGGGGGTGAGACTAATTAAACAGCTCTTTCCAAAATCCGGCATAGGTACAAAGGCTGAATGGCCTCCTTCTGTGCTGTTAGGTTCTGTGATTAAAACACAAGATAAAACTGACTAAAAGGGGCTATTTAATCCAGTGCATACAGCAAACACATATTTCTGAAACTAGGCAATATTCATAAATATAAGCATTCAGAAATCTAGATTCCTCTCACACTGGGGAACCATCCTTAGAAATTCACTTTCTAACTGTCCACAACATTAATACCGGATGAAGCTGATAATCACATTCAAACGACTTATTAAGTGAGGAGGCTGAGATGAGAGACCAATCCACTTAAATCCTTCGTTCTGCAAAACCAGTGGTTTGCATCTTCTAATTCCACCTCGGTATTATATTCGAAATTGTGCTGCACACGCAATGTATCTTTTTGCCTTTCCTATCTGTTAATTATATGATGCCTATCTTGAGGGGGAGAGAACGTGTTGTGTCCTGATGGCAAGTTCGTGGGCTGTGAAGAGTTAGTTGATTTTTTTTTGCACCCTGATTGACAGTCAGGTCTTGGCTAGCACGTGGCTTTGACGTCGATGGAGGTGTCACATTTTATAAGGAATCACCAGAGTGGGGAGTGAAAAGCTGCAAATCCCTGATCCCGATACCAGCGAGCAAGGACGCCTCGCCTTTATTCCTTCACAATTATTAGGGTGTACTGGTTGTACCGAGTGCCGGCCGGGGCAGTAGAGTTAGAAGCTGCAAGTGTAAAGTGGCATTCTGTGTCTGAGGGTGGGAAATTCAAGCTGAAGTTGCATTTGGACTTTTTTTTCTATTGTTGTTGGCGGGGGGAGGGGGAGAGAGAGAGAGAGAGAGAGAGAGCATGGAGCTGTCCACGACCTCGAGTGCTGAACGGGAGCTGTTCTCCGCGAACATTGCTGAACTGTACTGGGGTCTGGCGTTCAACGCCACTTTTGGCCACAACGGTAGCCTGAATAGCAGCACGGTTCTGGACCCAGCCAAGAGCACCACGTCCACGGTCATTGCCATCGCCATCACAGCCCTCTACTCGGTGGTGTGTGTAGTCGGCCTCATTGGCAATTTCTTGGTCATGTACGGGATTGTCAGGTAGGAGATGATTCCTTTGCTCAGGTGATCCTTCCCCCGAAGCAGTAACCGGGCGAGTTTATACAGAACGGTCACACTGAGGCTACTGAAATCTGGCGCATTGCCCCCGAGTGAGGTGTGTTTCAGCATTACCCCTACCCCACCACCCCCCCCCCCAAAAAAAATCAGAAGGCTACCTGCAATACTTTCTGCAAATAACCATTCTTACTCCTATTTAACCTTCTATTCTCATCCCGCCCTTCGCTTTCCCCACCTTACAAATTGTCTCTGAACACGGCTTGGGGCGTATGGGGACTTAAGACAATCTTTTAACATTAAAGTCGTGCGTCCTCCCTATTGTCCAAAAGAATCAACTATCAGAAGTGGAAATATAAGAAATCAAATCTGTTTTTTTAAATATTCTGATCATGAAATCAACGAAGTAACTGAAATTGTCAGGATAAAAAGTTTTGAGTTCGATAAAACAATGCTTGCAACCCGCGTTCGGCTGCTCCAATCTAATCTCCAATCCCACCTCTCCATCAGATTCATGCCATCCAGAACCCGTTTCTAATTAATAGAAAGGGCAAAAGATGTCATTCGAATTTAAGAGAAGATTTATGGCTATTGTTAAAGGAGTTTTGCTTTAACATTACATCGTGCCCTTCAACAATATATCGTCCCCTTTTAACTGCAGTCGGGCTTTGGAAGTTCCACACATTCAGGCATTGATATGTCTCCATAGTCACAAGGACTGGACTCCCAGGGTCAGAGCACCTGGCGGGGCTTTGACATACAACTGGGTTCTGTTAACACTCTACTTAACATTACCAAACAAATTAAGTGGCATTTTCTTTGCTAAATAGGTTTGTTTAAGAGAACATTATATCCCATGTTTCGGGTTTTGCTCTTGGATATGGTGCATTCAATTCTAGATCAGTTCGGGAGATGCATCAGCTCAGCAAAAATATTTGAAATACTTTCACTAAGTGGAGGGAATGGTGCAGGTTTAAGTGTTTGGGGGTCTATTCTATCCGGCTGTAGCCGTGACCTTGTCCTGATCACTCAGGGTCAGGTCTTCAGCAGGTCAAATAAGAGACCGGGTCAGAACAGAAATTCAATGACAGTGAAACGCAGACTAGGCAGAAACTTACAAATCCGTTCGTAGTTCCAGATACAGCTATATACACAGCTAGATCACATCCACAAACACAAGCAAACATACCCATTAACATACACACACACTCACAAACATACCCATTAGTGCACACATAAACGTACCCATTAGCGCGCACACATGCACAAACATACCCGTTAACGCGCACGCACACAAACATATCCATTGACACACATACATATCCATTAACACACACACACACAAACATATCCATTGACACACATACATATCCATTAACACACACACACACAAACATATCCATTGACACACATACATATCCATTAACACACACACACACAAACATATCCATTGACACACATACATATCCATTAACACACACACACACAAACATACCCATTGACACACACACACACAAACATACCCACTTACGCACAAACATATCCATTAATACACACACACCTACACACCCATTTACACATACTTTCACTGTAACTGGGTCAAAATCCTGGAACTCCCTCCCTAACAGCACTGTGGGTGTACCTACAACACAGGGACTGCAGCAGTTCAAGAAGGCAGCTCACCACCACCTTCTCAAGGGCAACTAGGGATGGGCAATAAATGCTGGCCCAGCCAGCAAAGCCCAGATCTCATGAATGAACAAAAAAGTACACACACATACCCATTAACACACACCCACTAACACGAACACATACCCATTAACACACACACACATCCATTAACACACACACAAACATGCCCATGAAGACATACAGACACA
The DNA here is from genome assembly GCF_017639515.1 of Carcharodon carcharias. NCBI lineage: Eukaryota > Metazoa > Chordata > Chondrichthyes > Lamniformes > Lamnidae > Carcharodon > Carcharodon carcharias. The sequence continues at coordinate 25,266,759 of NC_054485.1, forward strand.
AACATAACAATTAGCACACAGAGACACACACAAACATACTCACTAACACACACACACCCATTAAAACACAAAAACATACACATTAACATGCACCCACACAAACATACCCATTAACCGACATACAGACCAATTAACACAAACAAACATAAACACACATACACGAACACACCAATTACCACACACACAAACATACCCACTAACACACACACGCCCATTAACAGAGACCCAAACATATCCATTAACACATACAAACATACCCATTAACACACAGACACACAAACATACCCACTAACACGCGCGCGCACACACCCAAAAACTCACCAACTCAAACATACACACCCTCAAACACATCCGCAAACAAACCCACACAATTACTCAAACACAATCCACAAATACATAATAATGCCTCGCACCCCCCCCCCCACCCCACCCACCCGTCCAAGCACAAGTGAGCACACACAGCATTGAACACACAGGTTCCCACCACACAGACTAGATGTGGACAACCATTCCCCTTTAACACAACACGCAAGACAAACTGAAATACAAAAACTGTTATCATTCTAGTGTTTTGCATCAGTTGAAGTTGCTGCGTTGTGATTTGAAACTAAACATAGTTTTAAAGCTTCGTGCATCCCATCTAGAATTTCAGTTTTATAACTGATACATACGGCACAGTTCTCTTTGCAGATATACTTGAATAATGTAGAGTTTAAAATTGCTGCAAATATTTTCCCCTCGCTCGCAGCTCATTTGGTCACGAGCTCGATATGAGCATTGCTATCTGAGTACCAGCTTTATCGCTAAGGGGAAGGCTAGCAGAATGTCTGGATCACAATCCCAATGCCTGCAAAGATATTCGATCTTCAATCTTAAATCTAAATGGAAGGGTCATTTGGCAGTTTCTCTGTGTATAAAATGTGGATTAATTTTGCAAATAGACAGGAGTGTGCAAACGTGGCATTGGCACCACCTAAAGCTCAGATCATGAACTGCAGGGCAAAGATGGATCTTGTTCAGTCTTATCTTCGTTAGACTACCTAACGGCCTGTGTTTAAAACCTGCTTAAAATCGCAGCCCTCGGATGCCCTAAACTCCTATAATGAAGTGTTAAACCAGTGCAACGGTTATGGAAGACATTCTGAATAGGATTTAACTGCAGCTTTGAGAAGGTATCAACAAAATTGGGAAACAGATTGCCAAGGACCCCCATTCCCTTTGGATATCAAATCCACATATGCAGAGATACAAGGAAAGAAGGGAAGTGCTCAAAATCTCAAAGAAAACACTGGAAGCCTGCGCAAGCCTGCAATCCTAAAAATACAAGTTAACGCTTCAGTTGGAACCCAGACCTGCTGAAGAAGGGTCTCTTTATTAATTTGTCATTCCCTCTCAGATGCTGATTGGCTTGTTGTGTTACCTCCATCCTTTTTCAGCTCCCAAGTGCTCACCTCAGGGCATCTGCACTTGGTGGGGAGCAGTTTTGTCAATGAGTCTGGGCTGATCGGTTCTGGGGAGTTATGGTGCTGAGATGTACAACCACAAGCATTCAAGCCGATTCCCTTCAATGTCTAGGTATCATCCATGGTTCAGTTGGTAGCATGCTCATTTCTACATGAGTAGGTAATGGGCTCAAGTCTCATTCCAGATAATCCAGACTGATTGACGCTTTAGCACAGCACCGAAGGAATGCCATTCTGCCATCTTCTGGATGTGATGTTAAAACGAGGCTCCAGCTGTCCCTCTCATGGCATTATTTCAGAGAAGAGCAAGGGAGTTTTCCCACGTGTCCCAGCCAATATTTATCCTCCACCAACATGACAACAAAACGTATTATCTGATCATTACAAAGCCATTGCTGTTTGTGGGACAAAAACAGAAAATGCTGGAAAAACTCAGCAGGTCTAGCAGCACCTGTGGAGAGAGAAACAGAGTTAACATTTTGAGTCTGTATGACGCTTCTTCAGAGGGTGTTTGTGGGAGCTTGTTGTGCACGATTGGCTTCCTTGTTATGCACATTACAATGCACATCACACTGTAAAAGTACTTCATTGGCTGGAAAACAGTTTGGCATGTCCTGATGTTGTGAAAGCTGCTAATAAATGCAAGCTATTTTGAAACAACATCCACTGCAGCTTTGTGAAAATCATCAGATTATAAACAAAACCACAGTTTTGGCCTTTCAGGGTGTTTGCGTGCATGTTCATAAACCACAAATGAACAAGTGAGACATGTTTCCAATGATTGTGTGTGCTATTTCTTATATAAATACAGACAGTTAAAAAAAATGAACAATAATTTTTATAACACTTTATCCTCTGCACATGCCAAGGTGCATCAGAACCAGTCAGTTACTTTGGAAGTCACTTCTTTGCTTTGAGGGAACAGGCATTAATGGACCTGTAGTTCTTAGAGCTCTTCACCACTGGGGTTTTCCTCATGTCTGTTGTAGCCTAATTGATGAAGATTGATTACTTTAATTGGTCAATAACTCCATTATTGTTGATCATTGAAGGTGAACCAGATCAAACTTGCTCCTTTTGTTCTCATAATTCCTGTGAAGTGGAGCTGCTGTCGTTTCAAAGCAAATGCAACAGTTACTATGTGCACAGCAAGCAACAAATTAGATCAATAATCAGCTAATCTGACTTTTGGTGCTTTTTGCTTGAAGGAGGAATATTGTCCAGCTCACCAGGGGGAACTCATTACTCTTTGAATAGTGTCATGGAAGCTTTTATATCCGCCTGAACAGGCAGACTCAGTTTAATGTCTCATTTGAAGGAAGGCATCTCTGACAATGCTGCATGTCCTCAGTGCTGCATTGGAGTGTCTAGTGTGTGTTCTCATGTTCTGGAATGTAATTTAGACTTCTGACTGAGAAGCAAGAGTGGTATCATTTGAAACAAGCTGGCACAGAATCAGCAGTGTTTTCTTTCTTAATTTATTTCCTAATGGGAAGACACAGAATTACATGAATAATTATAAGATTTGTAAGTATAGTAACAAAGGTGTGACATATAGATGGAATCACAAGATAATGTTAAAAATACATGGATAGGATTGATAAAGTCCTTGGTTTACACCAATCATACAACAAGGAGTTTGACCACTCCCCAAATATCAACTGCTGATATGTGAGGAATCACAGAATTACAGTGCAGAAGAGGCCCTTCGGCCCATCAGGTCTGCAGCAACACATGAGAAACATCTGAACTACCTACCTAATCCCATTTACAAGCACATGGCCCATAGCCTTGAATGTTATGACATGCCAAGTGCTCATCCAGGCACTTTTTAAAGGATGTGAGGCAACCCGCCTCCACCACCCTCCCAGGCAGTGCATTCCAGACTGTCGCCACCCTCTGGGTAAAAAAGTTTTTCCTCACATTCCCCCTAAACCTCCTGCCCTTCAACTTGAACTTGTGTCCCCTTGTGACTGACACTTCAACTAAGGGGAACAGCTGCTCCCTATCCACCCTGTCCATGCCCCTCATAATCTTGTACACCTCAATCAGGTCACCCTCAGTCTTCTCTGCTCCAACAAAAACAACCCAAGTCTATCCAACCTCTCTTTATAACTTAAATATTTCATCCCAGGCAACATCCTGGTGAATCTCCTCTGCATCCCCTCCAGTGCAATCAAATCCTTCCTATAATACGGCAACCAGAACTGCACACAGTACTCCAGATAAAAATGATTCCTATTCCCTATGCTATTCCTAACAACAATGAGTTAGCTAAATGGAAATAACCAATTGCTTTCTGAGAGGGAATACAAAGTACAAAAGATTTTTAAAATCCAATTCTTTGTTTTTTTCCAAACTTTCTCCATCTCCTGACAGTGACTCTTACTGGACTCTGATTCCATGAGCATCAATCGTACCTAGTACCTTGTTCAAATGGCCAAGTGAAATATGTTAACAGACTATTCCACCATGTGTGTCATCAAAACTAAGCCTGATCTTGTCCTAGGAAGACCTATGCACCTATACCCTTTCTAGATGTAGTCAATGGATGGTAATCTGGAGCAAGAACCCACTGTCTGATTTTGCCCAAAAATGTTGATGCCACAGGTTGTGCCACAGGTCATCCCTCAGTCTTCTCTGCTCCAAAAAAAAACAACCCAAGTCTATCTAACCTCTCTTCATAATTTAAATGTATCATCCCAGGCAACATCCTGGTGAATCCCCTCTGCAATCCAGTGTAATCACATGCTTCCTATAATGAGGCGACCAGCCACAGCTTGGCGCAATAGCTGAGAGCTAACTCATAGCCAGCAAGGAATCAGTTCTCCAAACCCTTTTGGCCTGGAGGATTCAGTGTTAAACTAGACAACATAGTCCCTCACCAGACCATCAAGGCAGCTGAATAGGAGCGATCAAGTTCTGTTTCTTTTGCCAGTGGTGCTGAGCATTCAGGAACATGTCACAAATAAGTCTGCGCAATAAGAATAGAAGCAATACTGGGATTTGCTTCATTGCAGCAAGAAAATAGAGATAAGGAAAGAATCACTTACATTTATATAGTGCCTTTCATGATCTCAGGAGATCCCAAAGTGCTTTACAGCCAATGAAGTACAGGCACACTGTAAATATAACTTCAAGAGTTTGATAGAGCACCAGGAGAGTGACAATCTCAATGAACTAACATCTACTGCAATCAATACCTCATATCAATGCTCAACTTAAATAAATAATTGATTCAGGATAAAGGAGGGGGATGAATAATCTACCATTGAAGAAATTGAATTTCTAAATGATTTGGCATCCTTTATCATGATTTTAGTATTAGCACTTGAGGACATTAATGAGCTGAATGGGATTATAGTTAGCAGGGAGTGCTGGGTGGCAATTGTCCAATATTGCATTCTCAGAATATGTTCCCACTGATCTGTCTATATTTTATCCGCTGTCATGACATTTGACAAACCCAATTAAAGAGCCCTTTACAAGCCATTCATTTCACAAAATATTGACATAACCCTGTAATCTTAGTATTGGTGTTTAGAATTTCAATCAGACGTTATCTCATGTCTGCGGTCCATAAGGCTGTAATCATGTGCACTCAAAAACTCTCTGGGGATCAGACACTGTCAGAAACAAGTTGCTTCACTATAAGCCAGGCATTTGAGTGCATTTGTGGCTAAACATTTCTAAATATCACCTCTAATAGTTAAATCAAAGGCAATTTGAAACAAATGCTGCTGATTTCAAAAAACTATCCATTGGAGAGCAGTTGATTCTATGAATTTTTTTTATTCATTCACGGGATGTAGGCTTCGCTGGCTGGGCCAGCATTTATTGCCCATCCCTAATTGCCCTTGAGAAGGTGGCAGTGAGCTGCCTTCTTTAACCACTGCAGTCCATGTGGTGTAGGTACACCCACTGTGCTGTTAGGGAGTTCCAGGATTTTGACCCAGCGGCAGTGATTGAACGGCAATATATTTCCAAATCAGGATAGTGAGTGACTTGGAGGTGAACTTCCAGGTGATGGTGTTCCCATCTATCTGCTGCCCTTGTCCTTCTAGCTGGTAGTGGTCGTGGGTTTAGAAGGCGCTGCTGAAGGAGACTTGGTGAATTCCTGCAGTACATCTTGTAGATGGTACACACTGCCGCCACTGTGCATCGGTGCGTTTGTGGATGTGGTGCCATTCAAGTGGACTGCTTTGTCGTGGACTGTGTCAAGCTTCTTGAGTGTTGTGGGAGCTGCACTCATCCAGGCAAGTGGGGAGAATTCCATCACACTCCTGATTTGCTCCTTGTAGATGGTGGACAGGCTTTGGGGAGTCAGGAGGTGAGTTACTCATCACAGGATTCCCAGCCTCTGACCTGCTCTTGTAGCCACAGTATTTATATGGCTAGTCTAGTTCAGTTTCTGGTCAATGGAATGAAGATACAAAAGCATATTAGAACTGAAGCATCTGTGTTTTGGATGATATGATGTATCTTTATCATTCAAATGTTTTGGAGGGTATGAAACAATTTGTGGTAAAGTCAGAACAGGCATTTCGAATCAGATCAGGGAAAACCACAATATTAACATAAAATGTTGGAAACCCTCAGCAGGTCTGGCAACATTTGTGGAGAGAGAATCAGAGTTAATGTTTCAAGCTGATGGCTTTTCATCAAGCATTTCATTCAGATCACCGACCTGTTCCTTTCTCCACAGATGCCGCCAGACCTGCTGAGCATTTCCAGCAGTTTTAGTTCAGATGTCCAGAATCCACAGTATTTTGCTTTTGTTGCAGGGAAATCACAATGGCTGGCAGGGCGATTTCTAAGAGATGAGCAATTTGTATCCACAGCTTTCTCAGTCCCACACCCATTGCCTCTCCCTCCACCCCCCCCCCCCCCCCCCCCCCCCCCCCCACCACCACCCCCCCAACCACATCCCGATCCTTGCAGGGTGCAGTTCCAGGGTGCAGTCTCTGCTACCTAATTCACTTGCAAGCCTCGTCAATAAGTGTCAGAGGACTATTGTTACAATCTCTGTAGAGATCGATAACCTTTAAAAAGAAATTTAAACTTCCAGTGATAGCTGAATGAATGACACATCAAGACATCACATTCTAAATTTTTTACTGTAACAAAAGACTAAAAGCACTATTGACTAAACACTATTTTGTTTTTGTGGGCAACTTATATTTTAAACTACATGGAGTGATATTCCCCTTGTATATTTATCACCCATCGCATCCTTCACAGAATTACAGTCATTTTAGCAAATAATCCACAGTTACTCCTAGCTTCCAATGGGTTCCCATATCCCTTTTTCACCAACTAGTAACATCAAGTGACCATCTCCAGGTGCTTTTATCAATGTTCCGAGAACTCCTTAAACCACCACCAGCAGTAAAGCCTGTTCTGATGATTCTTTCTCCCCTGTTCATGCAAGAATGTATCTTTTGAAATCCTTAGATGGCTGCAGGATGCATCTCTTCAACTAGAGACCATCTCCCTCCTGCATCTGGCTGTGGGAACTCGCAAATTCAAGCAGCCTTTTCTGCCATCTGTCTGTGATATTCATTGATTTGTAGGGAAGCCTGTAACCTGATGTCAAAAATGGCATACTCTGCCCTCTTCCCCATGACAATGTGAAACACATTAACATTGCATTCAGGAAGAAATGTTATTTAGCTATGTTTGGGTAAGAGTAACTCAGCATTTTGATCAAAGGTGGGTAAATGGAGTTGTGGTACAGAACAGCCATGATCTGATTGAAAAGTGGAACAGGTTCGAGGGGTTGAATGGTCTACTCCTGTCCCTATATTCCTCTGTTCCTTAAGTATTTTACTTTCATCAAAGTGCTGGATGTACCTGGTGTAATTAGAACATTTCAATTTAAGGCACCTAGTTTTAGAATCAAGCATCTCCAGGTCAAGTGCAACATTATCAGATGCAGCGTAAAGTTTTCTACATTGTTACGGAATAAAGACTTCAGAAGAGCATCTGCACAGCACAAGTGAGATATTTATACATTTCCCTCACCAGCCCCTTTGTGGGCCCTTGAGTAAGAACGCCAACTGGGGACACTTTTGTGCTGTGGTCTGATGTTAACTGGGAACTGGATTACACCTTTATGCACACTGGACCTCACAGGTAGAGAAAAAATTCTCAACTTGCCAATCTGCGCTAACTTTGGTTCCAGGGCCCAGGCATAAAAGGTTAATGTTGGCCTCCTCACGTCGCCCAGTGTCTTATGTTAACCATGTGCTGGTACTGAGTTATGGAATCTGATCTTGCAAAATCCCAAGTAGATATTGGTCACTATTACCTAGCAGGCTTGATGCCAATGTAATGTAACTTGTAATGTCACAGTGTACATCTGAGGAAAAAGCCACATCTGCCAACATATGCCAGCTGTGACAAGTGGGTAGCACAACTTTTAGATGCAGTGGAGAGAGTGAGTTCCAAGCCAATCCAAAGACTTGGACAGAAGAATCCAGGCTGGCACTTTTCAGTGGAGCACTCAGGGAATGCAACAGTGCTGGAGGTGCCATCTTTCAGATGATATGTCAAAGTGAAGTCTTCTCTGCCCTTCAGGTGGATGTTAAAAAAAAATCCGTGGCACTATTTCGAACAAGAGCAGGACATTCTCCCCAGTGCCTTGGCTAACATTTATCCCTTACCCAACATTATTGAAAAAACAATAGATTATCTGGTGATTAACATGTTGCTTTTTGATGGCACTGAATGTGCATAAATTGGTTGCTGCATTTCCTACATTAGAACAGTGACCATACTTCAAAAGTCCTTCATTGTTTGTCAAGTATTATGGATGCGAGGACGTGAAAGATGTTATAAAAGTGAAAGTCTTTCAGAACTGACAACGTGGCTTCAAGTGCTGGTGTTTGCACTGTTGAAATTACCGTAATGTATAATGGGAATGACAACTGTGTCTTGTCTTGTAGCCATATGCACTGTTAAAATTATTTAAGTTAGATGCAAGTAGATTTCAGTCATTGAGAGGCTCTGCAACACAATCCTCAAACACGGAAGTCTTATCTGTTTCCAAGCTGTTTGATGTTGATATATATTCAGTCAGCACAACAGGGAGGCATCAGTCCCAGAGCACAGTTAATGAGAACCAGACCTTTGGCTCCTACAGGCTTAGAGAGCTGGTGGTCAGTGAATTTATGCCAATGGCAAGGTACAAGGGTCTCAGCAGAAACTCTGGTCCAGGTGTCCTGCGTATACATGTCGAAGTAGAATTAAGACAAACAGCTGCTTGGGGAACCAAAGGATGTGAGCTGGGGGAAATAATCCAACACTGTTTTATCACTAGAAAAATAAAGAACATGCTGGATAATAGATAGCCGTGGGTTAAATGTGTGGTGAAAACCGATATCATTCCAGAATTACACACAGAATAATGGTGACAAGCCAATGAAATAAAACGTTACTATCCAATAAGAAATCCAAGGGAAGAAAGTAGGATTTAATGCTGGTCATATTTTTAATGTATGGGGGAATTTATTGCAACCTATTATAAGTGGAGATTCTTTGTTCTTGGCTCCTAGCACTATTCATTAATCATTGATTTCTGCAGCCCACAGGTTACAGTGTAGTGTTTTCCTCTATCATCTCAGGATGGAATAAAGCATCAAAGAAGTGTGTTTAAATCAAGCTTCATTGCACAGCTCCTATTTTAACTTATCCTTTCCTTTGTAACCCTTTCAGCTCCTTCAGCATTTTTTCTTTTATTGTTTTCATGGATAGAAGATTGGCCGGCTAACAGGAAGCAGAGAGTTAGCATAAATAGGTCTTTTTCTGGCTGGCAGGTTGTGATGAGTGGTGTGCCACAACGATCAGTGCTGGGGCCTCAACTTTTTACAATTTATATAAATGACTGGGATGAAGGGACCGAAGGGACGGTTGCTAAATTTGCTGACAACACATAGATAGGTAGGAAGGTAAGTTATGAAGAGGACATAAGGAGGCTACAAAGCGACATAGATAGGTTATGTAAGTGGGCAAAGATCTGGCAAATGGAGTATAATGTGGGCAAATTTGAAATTGCTCATTTTGGCAGGAAGAATATCAAAGCAGCTGATTATCTAAATGGTGAGAGATTGCAGACCCCCAAAATTCAGAGGGATCTGGGTGCCCTTATGAATGAATCACAAAATGTTAGAATGCAGGTAATCAGGAAAGCTAATAGAATGTTACCATTTATTGTGAGGGGAATTGATTACAAAAGTAGGGAGGTTATGTTTCAGTTGTACAGGGCATTGGTGAGACCACATCTGGAGTACTGTGTACAGCGCTGGTCTTCTTATTTAAAGAAAGATGTAAACACGTTAGAAGCAGTTCAGCGAAGGTTTATTAGATTAATACCGGGAATGTCTTATGAGGAAAGTCTGGACAGGTTAGGCTTGTATCCACTGGAGTTTAAAAGAGTAAGAGGTGATTAAATTGAAACCTTTAAGATCCTGAGGGATCTTGTCAGGGTGGATGTGGAGAGGATGTTTCCTCTTGTGGCAGAATCTAGAACTAGGGGTCACTATTTAAAAAAAAGGGGTGACTCATTTAAGACAGAGATGAGGAGAAATTTTTTTCTATCAAAGGTTGTGAGTCTTTGGAACTCTCTTCCTCAAAAGGCAGTGGAAGCAGAGTGTTTGAATACTTTTAAGGCAGAGCTAGATAAATTCTTGATTAACAAAGGGGTGAAAGGCTATTGGGGGTAGGCAGGAATGTGGGGTTGAGGTTACATTCAGAGTAGCCACTATAGAGTACAGAGTTAGGGTACAAGTTCAGGGAGGTTATGATGAACTTACCTAAGACAATGGTTCGACCTCAGCTGGAGTACTGTGTACAGTCCTGGGCACCACAACATAGGAAGGATGTGAATGCATTGGAGGGAGTGCAGAAGAGGTTCCAAGGATGAGACACTTCAGTTAGGAGAAAGATTGGAGAAGCTGGGACAGTTTTCCTTGGCGAGGAGAAGGCTAAGAGGAGACTTGATAGAAATTTTCAAAATCATGAGGGGCCTGGACAGAGCAGATAGAGAGAAACTGTTCCCGCTCATAAATGGATCGAGAAGTATTTTGCAAAAGAAGCAAATGTGAGGTGAGAAAAAACTTTTTCACACAGTGAGTAGTTAGGGTTTGGAATGCACTGCTGGAAGTGTGGTGGAGGCAGGTTCAATTGAGGTATTCAAGAGGGCATTGGATGATTATTTAAATAGAAACAACATGCAGGGTTATGGGGAAAAGGCAAGGCATGGGCACTAAGTTAAAATGCTCAGAGAGCTGGTGCAGACATGATGGGCCACTTTGGAAGGAGTGATTTGACAAGGAACTGTTCAATGAACAGCATGACGCTAGGAAGTTCTGAGGAACAAAGGGACCTTGGCATGTGTGTCCATAGATCTCTGAAGGCAGAGGGACATGTTAGCGGGGTGGTGAAAAAGGCAAATGGGACACTTGCCTTTATCAGTCAAGGCATAGATTACAAAAGTAGGGAGGTCATGTTGGAGTTGTATAGAATCTTGGTGAGGCCACAGCTGGAGTACTGTGTGCAGTTCTGATCACCACATTATAGGAAGGATGTGATTGCACTGGAGGGGGTGCAGAGGAGATTCACCAGGATGTTGCCTGGGATGAAACATTTAAGTTATGAAGAGAGGTTGGATAGACTTGGGTTGTTTTCACTGGAGCTGGGAAGACTGAAGGGCGACCTGATCGAGGTGTAAAAGATTATGAGGGGCATGGACAGGGTGGATAGGGAGCAGCTGTTCCCCTTAGTTGAAGGGTCAGTCACAAGGGGACACAAGTTCAAGGTGAGGGGCAAGAGGTTTAGGGAGAATGTGAGGAAAAACTTTTTTACCCAGAGGGTGGTGATGGTCTGGAATGCGCTGCCTGGGAGGGTGGTGGAGGCAGGTTGCCTCACATCCTTTAAAAAGTACCTAGATGAGTACTTGACATGTCATAACATTCAAGGCTATGGGCCAAGTGCTGGTAAGTGGGATTAGGTAGGTAGGTCAGGTATTTCTCACATGTCAGTACAGACTCGATGGGCCGAAGGGCCTCTTCTGCACTGAGATTCTGTCAAATGGCCTCCTTCTGCACTATAACAATTCTGTGATTCTGTGATCAGCCAAGATCTTATTGAATGGTAGATGAGGCTCGAGGGGCCGAGTGGCCTGCTCCTGCTCCTAATTCATATGTTTGTATGCTTGGGAAGCAGTGTGAAGCAGTGGAGGGATGTGCAGGTTAATTAATGGTCTGACCTGGTGGCATTGTCATTATTTTCATATCTTCATGCTCAGTGGTAGCAATTTTCTCCTCTAAGTCAGAAAGTGCAGTATTCAAACCCATTCTAGGCAGTCCCAGTGAGTGGATACTGGAACCCCAATTCTGGGTTGACATCCAGTGGGATACTCAAGTTTGGTCGGTGTGGGTGACTCTCCTGTCTCATTGTATAGGCTGCGGGAGCCCATAAAAATCTCTTGCCAAATAGGACTAACCCACTAAGGGCTGGCATGAAGTTCATTATGGCTGTAGCAGGAGTCTTCATATCACACCTGTCAGACTAGTAAACATCCAAGAAACCTTCCACTACTTACACCATTCTTCAATGTAAGATTGTGAAGATATGAAAATACCCAAAACCTTCATCAGTCTCCCCTTTGTCCCACTATCAGTTGGGACTTTAAACCCCAAGCATATCGTCACTATCTGTCCTTTTCCCCCAAACAACTGGAAATCTAAAAGCCATTGTGTTGATAGGAGCAAGGTGAGGGTAGGTGGATTGATGCTCCCGTGACCTGTTGCAATAATGCTCACATCAGGATGGCCAACACAGTTTACGACATAGGAGGTGGGCTGAAATTTTTTAATAAAGGACTAGAACACTAATGGGTCTGATCACAGGAGCTGATGGGGCCTATGCAGATTTGCATTTTATATCATCAGGGAGTGCCTGTAAATCTTTTCCAAACACCTCTTATTTTCTTGCCTAATTTAGTCCCTTTTTTTGCTTTAGGAACTGACTAAACTGGCTGGAGAATAGTCAAAAGTCCTAAAAAATAATTTTTGTGCCTACAGTTTTTATAATCTTTGAAATTTTCTTTCTTCATCCATAACTTATGGTATGAATTCATCACGGATGGGGAGACTTAGGGTTATCAGCCTCTGAGTAAACTCTGGCACAAAATCATCTTTCCTGACTAAACCGAGGTTATTGCAAATGAGAGGGAGAGGGAAAGTGGGAGACAGAGAGACAGAAAGAGAGGGAAAGTAGTGGACACAGTGAAAGTGACAGAGAGGGAAAGAAAGAGGGGAGAGAAAGAGGGGGAGAGAGGGAGAGACAAGGGGAGAAAGAGGAAGCAGTAGAGGAAGACAGTGAGATAGGGGTCAGAGAGAGGGAGAGAGAGAAAGAGACAGATTAAGAAAAGAGAGAGCAGGAAGAAAAGGGAGTGAGAAAGCGGAGGGATGGGGATAAAGGAAAAGAGAGAGAAGGCAGGAGAGAGAGAGGAAAGGTGGTGAGGATAGATGGGAGAGAATGAGAGGGGAAAAGATAGAAAGAGATGAGGGAGAGGGAGAGAAGGAGGGGGGAGGGAGGTAGAGGGACAGAGGAAGAGAGAGAGAGGGAGGGGGAAGGAGGGCGAGAGAGAGAGGAAGAGAGAGAGAGATGGAGTGAGAGAGAGAGAGGTGGTGTGAGAGAGAGAGGTGGAATGAGAGGGAGAGGTGGAGTGAGAGAGCGGGAAGGAGGGAAAAGACAGAACGGAGGGAGTGAGATGAACAAAGAGGAAAGAGAGAAAGAGGAGAATGAGATGGAAGGATGGAGAGAGAGAGGGAAGGGAGAGTGAGATGGGCAGAGATGATATAAGAAAGAGGGGGGAGTTGAGTGGGACAGAGAGGAGCAAGTGGTAAAGATTGGAGAAAGGGGAGAGATGGAGATATTGAGAAAGGCTGGAGAGAGACCAACAGAAAGAGAATGAGAGAGAGGGAAATAGAGAGGAGAAGTAGAAAAAGAGGAAAAAAACCTATTGAAGCAGTAAGTCTGAAGTGGCTTAGTGCACTTTACAGGGAGATCCCAGCCCATATCCTATCCTAGCCCAAGGGGCACTCACCTGTCACCCTGTACTCACTGACGCCTGATCCTCCAATATTTCCAATCTTAAATTCTCTCCCTTCATGTATCTATCCTTCCCTTTTGGCTTTCCAACCTTCCCCTCTCCCTCCAATTCCAGCCTTGTCTGCATGCCACACCCTCTTTCACCCCAGCCCTGCTTAGTTCCAGGTGGTGAGGGACGAAGTTGACTTTAGTTCCTACAAACATCAAATGGGGGAGAACTCTCGGCTATACCGGAAACTTTGAAGTACAGGCAGAAAATTCTGTGATCGCTCAACGGGTTCATGAACATCTGAAAAGACAAAGCATGATTTAAAGTACACTTGCTGAGTATCCTTCCTGAGTCAAGAACACTACATAGCATCTCTACCTGTCCTTTCTTCAGACACTGCTGATGGTTCTGCAAATATCTAACATTTTCTTATTTTCATTCTTGGAATGTGGGCAAGGCTAGCATTTATTGCCCGTTGCTCTTTGTAGTGGTTTAATACAACCGGGTCGCTAGTTAACAGTTAACTTTAGGAGGGCCGTTAAGAATCAACCACATTGGCGTGGGACTGGAGTCACATGTAGGCCCAGAGGAGAACTGGCCGGTTTCCTTCCTGAAAGGCCATTAGTGAATCAACTGGGTTTTTACAACAATCTGACTGCTTCAGGGTGACTTATACTAACATCAGCCTTTCCAGATTTTGCTGTTGTTGTTTCCGAGTTTCTGCAGATGCAGCTCATTTCCTCATACCTCAAAAACTTCCCTTCGTTCAAAATCCTCGGTTTCTGGCCTTCTTTGAAAGTTCTTTGCATCAGGAAAAGGTTCTTGCTTGTCCAGAGGTACGTCTTCCATCTCACAGCAGATCGTCAAGTCAGCTCGCGATAACTGTAAAATGCAGAGGACAATCTATGGCACTGTAGCAGCTCATCTTATTACACAATAAACCCAAAGGAACGTTGGCATCTAGCCATACAAATCGGTTCATTGTTTTATTTGATTTTGCAGTCGGCTGCATATTTTTATTACTGCAATCTGCCAAAGCAAAGAGATTTATAAAGCCGCTTTGAAATTGTTTAAATACATACCAAATTGAAACCGCTTACTATGTTTTACTCAGAGATTATTCGCTTCAATAGGCATCAATGATCTTATCACAAGTTCCGATCCCTCAATGTGAAACTTACAACCCAACTCAACAGGCACAGGCCAAACGGTGGGTATCATTCTCACCTTTTTAGTCAGAAGATTGGGGTTTGAGTCCCACTCCAGAGGCTTGTCCACATAATCTGGTCAACCAGTGCAGCACTGAGAGAGTGCTGTGCTGTCATGGCTGCCAGCTTGGTGAAGAGTCATACGGACTCGAAACGTTAACCGTGGTCCTCTCCGCAGATGCTGTCAGACCTGCTGAGTTTTTCCAGGTTTTTGTTTCGGATTTCCAGCATCCACAGTTTTCTGCTTTTATTTCAGATGAGATGAGATGCCCTGTTGGGTGGATGTAAAAGATCCTATGGCATTTGCCATATGAAAAAATAATTTGCACTTTTCGTTTGGTTCGTTTGTCATTTATCTCAAATCCGTGTCCTCTAATTGCCGACCCACCCAGCGGTGGAACACAATCTCCTGAAAATGTTTAGTGCTCTGCTTAATGTGCTCCCATCAGTTGCTTTCTGTACTATTCCAAAATGGCTGAATGGTTGTATTAAAATATCACAAATTGGAATTGGAGCAAAACACATGGCCAATATACTAAAAAAAATGCATGCATACAGGAAATCAAACAAACAGTCGAGCAAAAGGATAAGATTTTGGAAACTTTTCAGACAGCCCACTCACAGCATAAGAGACCATGTAATCCAAAACCAGACAGGTGCTATTCAATTCCAATCGATCTTCCACTTATGCAGTCAAGGCATTGACTTTTGTTAAGTATGGATACAGGAACAGAAAAGCACAATTTCCTGGACTTACCAAACAGCAGATTCAGCTCAATGATGTTCCCATTTCCTGTCCTCTCAAAGCTGAATTGCAGCATCTGGGGAACTGTGACCCAAAATACCAGAAAAAACTTTGGTGGTGTCAGGCTACAATTAACATTGATTAGATCAGTAGAGTTGCCATTGGTCTTACAGCGATGCTGTCGCCAAGTACAGATTTCCTATTAAAGGCAATTAAATCTAACAAACATACTAGAGAGCATGTTCAGAGCTTTCCTGATAGAAGCAAGAGTACTAGTGCTGACAGAAAGCTGAGTCAGGTTATGGGTTCAAGTCCCACTTCAGAGACTTGAGCACAAGATCTAGGCTGACACTCAGTGCGTTTAATCTTCTGAATGAAATGTTACAGTGAGACCTGTCTGCTCTCTCAGGTGAATGAGGAAAATCCCATGGCATTACTCAAAGAAGAACAGGGGAGTTTTTCTTGTGTCCTGGGGTTAAAACTTATCCTTCATTCAACTTCACTGAAACAGATTATCTGATCATTATCACATTGTTGTGGGTGGGACCTTGCTGTATGCAAATTGGCTGCTACATTTCATACCTTACACACCACTACAAGGTTATAAAGCACGCTGAGACTTCTTGAGTTTGT
The DNA here is from genome assembly GCF_017639515.1 of Carcharodon carcharias. Taxonomy (NCBI): domain Eukaryota; kingdom Metazoa; phylum Chordata; class Chondrichthyes; order Lamniformes; family Lamnidae; genus Carcharodon; species Carcharodon carcharias. Next base: position 25,282,914 of record NC_054485.1, read on the forward strand.
GATAACTGCACTGAGTCATGCAGACCACTGTAATCCCTGGTTTGCACTGAGTTGGTTGACCTCAGCACTGGTGATACTTTGGGAGATCTTGGGAGCATCAGAAGAGTAAGTAGACAGGACATTAGTAGCCATAGTTTCATCCCTATTTGTTATTCAGTGACTGATCCAGCCAAGTGCATGTTCATGGATGTCTAGTTGAGGACAGATGCCTTCCAGTGCTGAATAGCCTTATCAAGACTGACCCTTGAGGAATGGCTGCTTGGGCACAGTACCAAATTCTACCTGCACCTGCGGAAATCCATCACTACAAATGTCAGCCACTATTGTGGGTGGGGGGTGGTGGGAGAAAAGAGAAATGGTGGAGTAGGGACTATTCCATTCAATGACTAACCCAGGTGTAACACGAAGCTTCTACTTGTTCCTTTTTCCTTCCCCAGATACACGAAAATGAAGACAGCCACAAACATTTATATCTTCAACCTTGCCCTGGCAGATGCACTAGCCACGAGCACACTGCCATTCCAGAGCACCAAATATTTGATGGATACGTGGCCTTTCGGTGAGCTGTTGTGCAAAACAGTCCTATCAATTGACTACTACAATATGTTCACCAGCATCTTCACCCTCACCATGATGAGCGTCGATCGTTACATCGCTGTCTGCCATCCTGTTAAGGCACTAGATTTCCGCACTCCCATGAATGCAAAGATCGTCAATGTCTGCGTGTGGCTTCTGTCATCTGCCATAGGGGTCCCAGTAATGGTCATGGCTGTCACCAAGCCCAACAAAAAAGGTGAGCAATGATAAATGTTTCCTGTAGGATGTTGTTGGTGTGTGAGGCCAGCCTTTTCTGTGCATGATACTTTTAAATTCTTGTGTGTGGCAGTATTTAACATGGAGCAGGAGGCCTGCATGGTACCTTCCAGACTGCTATGTGGTCGTGCCTGCACACAGCTTGGTAGTAGGAACATGGGTGAGGACTGAAGCAGAGCAATCATTAGCAGGTAGTGACTATGCGAGACCTGCTGAGCTTTTCCAGCATTTTCTGTTTTTGTTTCAGGTTTCCAGCATCCGCAGTATTTTGCTTTCATCTTTGTATTTAATTCACTGCCACTTCTCTTCCAGGAATGCCTACCTTGAAAAAGTACTGCTCTTCTCTCCAACAGGATTTCAGTTTTTAAATTTCAATCGCATTTCTACTTCTTTTTAGCTCTGAAGAAGGGTAATACGGACTCGGAACATTAACTCTGCTTCTCTCTCCACAGATGCTGCTAGACCTGCTGAGCTTTTCCAGCATTTTCTGTTTTTGTTTCCTCAGACCGTGGATGATTAAGGGGAGATTTAATTGAGGCATTCAAAATCATGGAGGATGTTAAGCGGGTGGGTAAGGAAAAGTTGTTTCCACAGGCAAAAGCCACATAGATTGCAGAAGATGCATGTATTTAAGATAATTGGCAAAAGAACCAGGGGAGAGATGAGAAGCAATATATTTTACACAGCAAATTATGATGATCTGGGATGCATTAACTGAAAGAGTGATGGAAGCAGATTCAATAGTGACTTTCAAAAGAGAATTAAGCGGACAGTTGAAAGAAAATTATTTGACAAGGTTATGGGAAAGGCCAAGGGGAGTGGGACTAATTGGACAGCTCTTTCAAAGAGCTAGCAGAGGCACTTTTGGCTAACTGGCTTCCTGCTGCACTGTATGATTCCGAATTGCAGAGAACCAGAAAATAAAAGATTTCTTATCAAGGTCGTCCTAGGAGCAGGGCCTTTTCCATTCTTGTGCCTCAATGGTCCCCACACATAGGAATTTGGAGCTGTTTTGAACTCAATTTGGAGGATTTTAACCATGTCTTCCCAGTGTTACCAGGGCAGTTGCAACCTTAAAATGGGTGATTTACTTACCCCCTTACATTTGTAGTCCAGCCACTGCCACATTGGTAGGGGCCTTTGAATGTTTGCCTGTTTCAAGTGAGAGTAATTTGCAAATTAGGGTCCTGTGGAAGCACCATTCTGCCTATTTGTTCAGCAGCCTAACATTATTTATTTGCAGTGAAGTGCTTTGTGATATCCAAAGGATATGACTGTTTCCCCACATGGATCCTGGAATGGATCCTGATACTTCAAAAGAAAGCAAGTATTGAGTTAAAATCCCTCCCTAACCGCACTGTGTAAGAACCTTATGCTACGTGGGCAGCAGCTGTTCAAGAAGAACTTCCACCACTACCTTCTCAAGGGCAACTGGGAGGATTGGCAATAAACACTGGTCTTGCCAGCCAATGCCTACATTCTGAAAATGAATAAATTTTAAAAATCAAAAAGCCTTATTTACACGCATTTCTTTTTTTCTTCCTCCCTTTCAGGTAATGTGATGTGTACCATACAATTTCCAGCCCCCACTTGGTACTGGGACAACGTAACCAAAATCTGTGTCTTTATATGTGCCTTTGTCATACCAGTCTTGGTCATTACCATCTGCTACGGCCTGATGATTCTGCGCCTGAAAAGCGTCCGACTCCTTTCAGGCTCTAAAGAGAAGGATAGGAATCTGCGGAGGATCACACGGATGGTCCTGGTGGTGGTGGCCATCTTCATCATCTGCTGGACACCCATCCACATCTTCGTCATTGTCAAGACCCTAGTGGAGATCCACCCCAGCCCATTGGTGACCGCCAGCTGGCATTTCTGCATTGCCTTGGGCTACACCAACAGCTGCCTGAATCCTGTGCTCTACGCCTTCCTGGATGAGAATTTCAAGCGCTGTTTCCGAGAGTTCTGCCTGCCTCTGCGCGCCAGGCTGGAGCAGAACAGCTTCACCCGGGCCAGGAGGTCCACCAGGGAATCAGTCTGTGCCTGCACCCCCTCCGAGATGGTCAACAAGTCCGTATGACTAGGCGTGGACAAGCCCAGCAAGGGATCACACTATAGGAGAGGACAGGACCTGAACACTGAAGTAACCCAAATCACAACTGAGTTTTAAAACCTGATGATTTCAAAGAAGCTCTTTATGATCGTAATTACAAGGATAAAAGGAATCTCGACTGAGTTACCTCTCTTTTCCGGGTTATTTAGGTCACGTGGTCACACTGTGATCCTGTTAGCTTTCAATTTACGAACAGATAGAAAAAAACTTTAATTGATTGTTCATAATAAGGAAAAATAGCATCAATTATTTTTAATTAGAAAACATGTACATATTTCGTTACACACATACACACTCACACACACTGCCTTTGAATTGTGGAAATAATAACAACTTGCATTTATATATTGTCTTTAACATAATAAAACATACCAAGGCGCTTTACAATCATTATCAAACAAAACTTGACACCGAGCACCCTAAGGTTTCAACTTTTCAATGTGCCTGGACATTTGATGCTAAATGTTTTCTGACTTTTGTTGGAAAAATAGAAACGGAAAGGCATTCAGTTACATTACCAAGATTATAAAACTCCTATTTTACTGCTCACTATGTGCTGATGGAACGTATTACCTGTACAGAATTATGTAGATACCTTCATGGAGTCGCTGCAAAGGTTTAATGAAGGAATGTAAACAGATTCAATTCCTCCTTTTTTGCCAATCGTCTTTTTTTTTAAAAGAAAACTATGGGATTGTTTCCTTGCACTCAAGGAGAGTTTCAGTCCCCTATCCCCCGCCAACAATATATAAAACAAATGAATGCTTCTTCTCTGAAAGGAGGTGAACACACAAATCGAGTTGTTTGCAGCGTTCAAGTGCGGAAGCGGGAGATTGAAATTCAACAGCTGCCCAGATGTCAATGAGGACTTTATTGGTTGATATTTTATATTGCTGTATATTTGCCTGAAGTTATCACCGTAAAGTGAGTTAAGGTATTCCTTATTGTATGGTATTTCCGATATTATAAAATGCATTGATTAAAGAGTTGATCACATTCTCTCCAGCCAAGTTTCATCCCGTTCCATCACCAGATCTTCCCACAGTAATGGCTAGCTTGCTTCTGTGCTGTAATAGTCTATGATGCACCAACAGCTTGCATTTATATAGCACCATTAACATAGTAAAACATCCAAAGGCATTTCACAGGACCTTTATCAAACAAAATTTGACATCGAGCTGCATAATAGGACCGGTGACCAAAACTCAATGAAAGAGACTGATTCTCTTAAAAGAGAAGAGAGAGGTAAGAGGTTTAGGGAGGAATTCCAGTGCTTAGGACCCAGGCATTTGAAGGCATGGCTGCCAACAGAGGAGTACTGAAAATTGGGGCGTGCAGGAAGCCAGAATTGGAGGAATGCAGAGTGCAGAGAGTATAGGGCTAGAGAAGATTACAAAGGCTATGGAGGGATTTGAACTCAAGGATGTGAATTTTACATTGTAACATGGCAGCCATTTTCAAGCATCTTTCAAACCACAGTAAAGATCACCGAATAAAAATACTTAAAACTTTGGTCAGAGTCTATCTGCTCTTTTAAACACGAGTGGAGTGGTGGGAGTAATTTTGATTTTGGACAATAATATGAAAGTCACCCATTTTACATCCCTCCTGATTATTATTTCCACGGAAGACAATGGGAATGAGGTAAACTGGAAAGCTGTGAAACGGGGCAACTGATTCACCACCGCCCAGAGCCAAAATTCACCATCGCCCAGAGCCAAAATTCACCATCGCCCAGAGCCAAAATTCACCATCGCCCAGAGCCAAAATTCACCATCGCCCAGAGCCAAAATTCACCATCGCCCAGAGTCAAAATTCACCACCGCCCAGAGCCAAAATTCACCATCGCCCAGAGCCAAAATTCACCATCAAAATTTTCCGCCTGGTTTTGAAATTGCTCAAGGGCCCCTTCTGATATTCCAAAACTCCGGATGACACATGTGAATGGAGCTCTGCTGATCTCCAGCCAAAGTTATGCAACGAATCATGAGAAGCCCATAAAAAAATTGCTGCCTCCAGCCACCCATCCCCCACCCCGTCTGTCACCAAAGGATCTTGGTTTTGGCAGCGGTGCATGTTCTGGTGATGATGGGCTTTGTGTTTTCTATTGCACAGTCAGTCGCGGCTCTTCTTTATGCCGAGAGGCCATTCTGGTGCCAATTGGTTTGGCTGTCACCACAGGTCAACTTGGAACAGACTTGGACAGCCTTGGTGGTGTCCTCAGCTACACATAGAAGCCATACTGTCAATAGAGGAAACAGCATTTTGTTATGTAATGGTGGACATTTTCAATTCTCTGCACCACTGCTTTGATGTGAGAAAAAGGAACAAGAAAGACTTGTATTTCCATATCACTTTTCACAACCTCAGACATCCCAAAGCACTTCACAGCCAATGAAGTACTTTTGAAGCAACGTTGGAAAGTGCCAGCCGATTAGAACTCAGCAAGCTCCCTCCATGCAATGTGATAGTGACCAGATAATCACTTTTTTAACATTGATTGTGAGATAAATATTGGCCAGGACACTGGGGCTGAGATTTTCCGTGCCTGCCGGTGTCGGGCGTATTCGGTGGCCTGAGCAGACAATATGGCGCGATCGGTTTCACGATGCTCTGAAACCAGTTTGCGATTGTCCGCTCAGCCTGCCAATGGCGGACCGCATTTCCCGCCATCAGACACTGGGAACCTCGATGTAATACATCCGCATTTCATTATTAAGCCATCCCGCTGGAATCGTTCCCCCCTTTGCTGGATCATCCGGGTCGCCTGTTGGAATTCAACCTTGAGGTGCATTTGGGGGTGGAGGAGGGACAGTCACAGGCTGCATGAATGGCAGTTGAGGTGAATTGGGAGGGGGGAGGTGCAAGAGCTGCCCTGAGGTTGAATGTAACGCACAAGCATCCGGGGTGGGGGTAGGGTGGGTGAGGGAAGCAGCCACACATTAGGGACACCTTATATAAAGTGACCATTCGTCTGCAACTGAGACAGTTCAGGCGCAGCCACTTTGATATGATTGGAGTGGGGCTTTTAGTTTCTCTGCCCACTCAAGCAACACAGAGGCACCAAAGTGCCACCAAGTGCTCCAGAGCTTTTCACTCCTCGAGCACAGGCTGCAAACTAATGAGTGTTTTAGTGGACTTCAGAACAATTGGACAACTGGGCACGTTGTACAATCTCCTTGCTAAAGCCAGCCATGGAGCAGTCACTGCTCACAGCCCCTTGCAATGTCAGCATCCCGGTTTGGACCAGTCTCCCCCCATAGTTTAAGCTAACAGCGCAGTCTTGGAGCACAGGTTAGGAGAATGTCTGCACCTGAGCTGAGAGCACAGCATGCAGTCTGATGGTCAAAGCTGCAGTCAATCGGTCAGGTGGAGTGGGGCAGAGGTGGATGGGGTTTCGGGCAGACATGCACTGCACTAATCTCTGGCCATCCAAGTGGTGGCCAGCACTCTCCACGATGTGTTGAGTGGCCTTCAGATTTAACCAGGACCGAATTACCTACGCTAACCCATATGTCGCTCTCTCTCATCCTGCAGGAGGAGCCTGGTGAACTAAGTGTATGTCTTATAGTGTACAGAGAGTGAAGACGATGGAGGAGAGAGCGACTTTGCCTGGCTGTGCAGTGGGAGGAGCAGCACGCTCAGGAAAAGGGGCAGCTGGGGGTCCTGCACATGCCACTGAAGAGCCAGAGCGAGTCATTGCTGGTCAGCGCCTCGCTAGACCCAGGGTCTATAGACGCCACCTTTCATTCCTGCAGATGACCGAGAGCCAGTGTCATCAAATGTCTAGGGAACTGATTGCTCACATCTGTCAGCTACTGCAGGATTTGGCACCATGGGGACCTGGAGGGCATCCACTGTCAGTGGCTGTGAAAATGACCGTGGTGCTCAATTTCTATGCCAGTGGCTTCTTTCAGGGCTCCACCGGTGGCCTCTGTGGGATCTCACAATCCGCCACCCACAAATGCATCCATTAGGTCACGGATGCCATCTTCACAAGGGCACACAACTTTGTGCATTTCGCCAGGGACCAGGACAGCCAGGATACAAGAGCAATTGGATTAGGCCAGATCTCAGGTTTCTCACAGGTGTAGGGTGCCACCGAGTTTTTTTCATTCATAAGTAAAATTAACCACGATTTTTGAGTTCTTTCAGTGCAGACAAGGCAAAAGTAACATAGACAGGATTGGCAAATGGACGAGGTGCTGCCTCTACATGAATAAGGCCTGAAATGTGAGCGTTTGTGCAACTTGTATTTCCCTCCTGACTGGGGCTGCCTCTGTGTCCGCTGCTGCTCCCCAACTCCCCCCACCCGCCCCCCAACTCCCCATCCCCTCCCACCCCACCCCCAACCCCTCCCACCCCCACCTCCCAACTCCCCACCCCCTCCCACCCCCACCTCCCAACTCCCCGCCCCCTCCCACCCCCACCTCCTAACACCCCACCTCCTCCTACCCCCACCTCCCTCCAATTAGGGGAATATTTTACATGGGTATATGGTGGGGGTTTGGGAGAGGGGGGGCGGTGGTGGGGACTGGATTTTGGGACTCCAGATAAAACCAGGGTGACAGCTGATGATTTGATTTATTAACTGGTCACCAAAGGCCCCCCTTTCACTCGATAATTTAAGCTGCAAATAAGCATCCGCAAATAGTGATGAAGAGTCTGAACACTGGCGGAAGAGTGGAGAGTCAGAGTTCACCGATTTAAGATGATTAGCAATAGGACCAAAAGGAGACATGAGAAAAAATGGTTTTACACAGCGAGCAGGATCTGAAATGTACTACCTGAGTGTAGTAGAGGCAGATTCAATCATGGCTTTCAAAGGGGAATTGGATAATTATCTGAATAGAAAGGTTTGCAGGGCTACAGGGAAAAGTGCAGGGGAGTGGGACTAGCTAATTTAGCTCTCACAGAGAGCCAGCACGGACACGATAGTTTGAATGGCCTCATTCTGTGCTGTAACCATGGTGATCCTAGGGAATCACAGACCGTGACAAGAGCCTCGTTACTTAATTAGAAACTTTGTGCTTCATTGCAAACGATATCAGTGAACATCATGCTGTGGCAGAGGTGCCCATTACTGTGCAATCACATGCAACTGCTGGAATTTAGACATAGCTGGACAGTGAATTTCATATCTGTTTAGTGACGCTGAAGAAGTCTTTGCTGAACTCATTATAACTTACAATCTGAAAGTATTGAACCTTAGACATTACAATATGTTCTATAAGTCATATCTATTAAATAAATATCTCTCATTTCCCTCCTTTATGTGCCTGATTTCTATTTTAGTCCTTCGGTTAAAATATTGCACTCACTCTGTATCTATATCTAATATATTACAGGCTGGGTATGGTGACATTACAAGTTCTGGCCAGAATGGTGATGATTGGTTACTCACCTGTCAATCACACCTGGAGTCGATCAATGTTATACCCATCTGTGATTAATTTTAGGCACATTAACTGCGCAGGAAGTTTAATGTCGTTTCGCATTAATGTCACTCTCCAGTTCAAACCCTGCAGTCATACTGCGTTGCTGCTATTCTGTGTTAACGTTGCCGTATACCTGGACATTCCCGTGTATCTCCCAAGTCGCGCCTGCAGGAGCTGGGTTTTGGCTCTTGGCTCAAGTGGGCAGCATGCAACCCTGGGAGGAGTTCATGAGCCTCAGGCAGGCGGTTTCTCAAGATCTCAACTTTTCCAGGAACCAATTAACAACATGAAGTGAGGACTTCCTGTGATGTGTAACTAACTTCCATTCACTATAAGTCCCTCCCATTCATTGTCATTATTTTCACCGTTGTGTCAACCAATGTTAGAAGTACTGTGTAATTTGTTTGTCTTGTAATACTTCTCAATCATACTTAATTTTCGTCAAATATATTCGAAACTGCTAATTTCCTCAATCAATTTATTCTGTCCATTATTCCCAAGAGATTGTCCCCATGCCCTGATCCTACTAGCCAGTTTTTCAATAGTGCAGCAGACCATGAAAAACTAAAAACAACTGAATTGTTGTAAACAATGAGAAATAATCCTAATTGTAAAACTATCTCCGTGCTCTTTAAATCAACCACTTAACTTACACTTATATAGCACCTTTAGCATAAGTGAGAAATCTCAAGGCGTTTCAAAGCAGTGTTATCAAACTAAATGTGATGCTGCTTTAAATAATGTGGCCTCCTCTACGGTGGGGGAACCAAACGCAGATCGAGTGAATGTTTTGCTGAATTGCTGCTCTCAGTCCGCTAGGGTGACCGTGGGCTTTTGCTCACTTGTCATCTTGATCCTATATCCCACTCTGACCTCAGCCTCCTGTGCTGTTCCAACGAAGCTCAAAGAGCAGCACCTCCCCCCCAAGTAGGCAGTATACAACCTTTCAGCTTCGACAATAAATTCAACAATTTCAGATCAGAACCATCACTCCTCCCACTTTCTTCAGACAGGAAGTTCTGCTGTTGCCATTTATATCTCCTCCAGGGCTATCTTTTGAATCTTTATTTGTCCCATTACATTCTCCTTTGCCCTGCGTCATGATAACCTTTTTCATTTAATCTCTCCTGCTTTCCTCGCCCATCCCAACCCCAAACCTTTCCCTGGTGAAAAACTTCAACGTCTCTATCTGCTTCCAGTTCTGGACAAGAGATCCTCAACCCGAAACATTAACTCTTTTTTTCCCTGCACAATTAAAGCCTGACCTGCTGAGTGTTTATAGCATTTTTATTACTAATTAATACTGGTCCACATTAAACACTACTTTACAGTGTTCCTGGCCTGCTTTTTTCTGACAGTAGATGGATGATGTTGTTCCGTTAATAAAATGTTTTACGTTTAACTGATGCAGCAGCACCATCTGCAGATGGAAAGTAGTAGTACAGAAACAACGTTGAAAATCAACACAAAAACAGAATTACCTGGAAAAACTCAGCAGGTCTGGCAGCATCGGCGGAGAAGAAAAGAGTTGACGTTTCGAGTCCTCATGACCCTTCGACAGAACTTGAGTTCGAGTCCAAGAAAGAGTTGAAATATAAGCTGGTTTAAGGTTTGTGTGTGTGGGCGGCGGAGAGATAGAGAGACAGAGAGGTGGTGGGGGGGGGGGGGGTGGTTGTAGGGACAAACAAGCAGTGATAGAAGCAGATCATCAAAAGATGTCAACCACAATAGTACAATAGAACACATAGGTGTTAAGGTTAAAGTTGGTGATATTATCTAAACGAATGTGCTAATTAAGAATGGATGGTAGGGCACTCAAGGTATAGCTCTAGTGGGTTTTTCTTTAATATAATGGAAATAGGTGGGAAAAGGAAAATCTTTATAATTTATTGGAAAAAAAAGGAAGGCGGAAACAGAAAGGGGGTGGGGATGGGGGAGGGAGCTCAAGACCTAAAGTTGTTGAATTCAATATTCAGTACGGAAGGCTGTAAAGTGCCTAGTCAGAAGATGAGGTGTTGTTCCTCCAGTTTGCATTGGGGCTTCACTGGAACAATGCAGCAAGCCAAGGACAGACATGTGGGCAAGAGAGCAGGGTGGAGTGTTAAAATGGCAAGTGACAGGGAGGTTTGGGTCATTCTTGCGGACAGACCGCAGGTGTTCTGCAAAGCGGTCGCCCAGTTTACGTTTGGTCTCTCCAGTGTAGAGGAGACCACATTGGGAGCAATGAATGCAGAAGACTAAGTTGGGGGAAATGCAAGTGAAATGCTGCTTCACTTGAAAGGAGTGTTTGGGTCCTTGGACGGTGAGGAGAGAGGAAGTGAAGGGGCAGGTGTTGCATCTTTTGCGTGGGCATGGGGTGGTGCCATAGGAGGGGGTTGAGGAGTAGGGGGTGATGGAGGAGTGGACCAGGGTGTCCCGGAGGGAGCGATCCCTACGGAATGCCGATTAGGGGGGTGAAGGGAAGATGTGTTTGGTGGTGGCATCATGCTGGAGTTGGCGGAAATGGCAGAAGATGATCCTTTGAATGCGGAGGCTGGTGGGGTGATAAGTGAGGACAAGGGGGACCCTATCATGTTTCTGGGAGGGAGGAGAAGGCGTGAGGGCGGATGCGCGGGAGATGGGCCGGACACGGTTGAGGGCCCTGTTAACGACCATGGGTGGAAAACCTCGGTTAAGGAAGAAGGAGGACATGTCAGAGGAACTGTTTTTGAATGTAGCATCATCGGAACAGATGCGACGGAGGCAAAGGAACTGAGAGAATGGGATGGAGTCCTTACAGGAAGCGGGGTGTGAGGAGCTGTAGTCGAGATAGCTGTGGGAGTCGGTGGGTTTGTAATGGATATTGGTGGACAGTCTATCACCAGAGATTGAGACAGAGAGGTCAAGGAAGGGAAGGGAAGTGTCAGAGATGGACCACGTGAAAATGATGGAGGGGTGGAGATTGGAAGCAAAATTAATAAATTTTTCCAAGTCCCGATGAGAGCATGAAGCGGCAGCGAAGTAATCATCGATGTACCAGAGAAAGAGTTGTGGAAGGGGGCCGGAGTAGGACTGCAACAAGGAATGTTCCACATACCCCATAAAGAGACAGGCATAGCTGGGGCCCATGCGGGTACCCATAGCCACACCTTTTATTTGGAGGAAGTGAGAGGAGTTGAAGGAGAAATTATTCAGCGTGAGAACAAGTTCAGCCAGACGGAGGAGAGTAGTGGTGGATGGGGATTGTTCGGGCCTCTGTTCGAGGAAGAAGCTAAGGGCCCTCAGACAATCCTGGTGGGGGATGGAGGTGTAGAGGGATTGGATGTCCTTGGTGTAGATGAAGCGGTTGGGGCCAGGGAACTGGAAATTGTTGATGTGACGTAACGTGTCAGAGGAATCACGGATGTAGGTGGGAAGGGACTGGACAAGGGGAGAGAGAAGGGAGTCAAGATAACGAGAAATGAGTTCTGTGGGGCAGGAGCAAGCTGAGACGATCGGTCTACCGGGGTAGTTCTGTTTGTAGATTTTGGGTAGGAGATAGAAGCGGGCCGTCCGAGGTTGGGTGACTATCAGGTTGGAAGCTGTGGGAGGGAGATCCCCAGAGGAGGTGAGGTCAGTGACAGTCCTGGAAACAATGGCTTGATGTTCAGTGGTGGGGTCATGTTCCAGGGAGAGGTAGGAGGAAGTGTCTGCGAGTTGACGCTCAGCCTCCGCGAGGTAGAGGTCAGTGCGCCAGACAACAACAGGACCACCCTTGTCAGCGGGTTTGATGACAATGTTAGGTCCATCCCCCACCAGGATGGTCTGAGGGCCCTTAGCTTCTTCCTCGAACAGAGGCCCGAACAATCCCCATCCACCACTACTCTCCTCCGTCTGGCTGAACTTGTTCTCACGCTGAACAATTTCTCCTTCAACTCCTCTCACTTCCTCCAAATAAAAGGTGTGGCTATGGATACCCGCATGGGCCCAACTATGCCTGCCTCTTTATGGGGTATGTGGAACATTCCTTGTTGCAGTCCTACTCCGGCCCCCTTCCACAACTCTTTCTCCGGTACATCGATGATTACTTCGCTGCCGCTTCATGCTCTCGTCGGGACTTGGAAAAATTTATTAATTTTGCTTCCAATCTCCACCCCTCCATCATTTTCACGTGGTCCATCTCTGACACTTTCCTTCCCTTCCTTGACCTCTCTGTCTCAATCTCTGGTGATAGACTGTCCACCAATATCCATTACAAACCCACCGACTCCCACAGCTATCTCGACTACAGCTCCTCACACCCCGCTTCCTGTAAGGACTCCATCCCATTCTCTCAGTTCCTTCGCCTCCGTCGCATCTGTTCCGATGATGCTACATTCAAAAACAGTTCCTCTGACATGTCCTCCTTCTTCCTTAACCGAGGTTTTCCACCCACGGTCGTTGACAGGGCCCTCAACCGTGTCCGGCCCATCTCCCGCGCATCCGCCCTCACGCCTTCTCCTCCCTCCCAGAAATATGATAGGGTCCCCCTTGTCCTCACTTATCACCCCACCAGCCTCCGCATTCAAAGGATCATCCTCCGCCATTTCCGCCAACTCCAGCATGATGCCACCACCAAACACATCTTCCCTTCACCCCCCTTATCGGCATTCCGTAGGGATCGCTCCCTCCAGGACACCCTGGTCCACTCCTCCATCACCCCCTACTCCTCAACCCCCTCCTATGGCATCACCCCATGCCCACGCAAAAGATGCAACACCTGCCCCTTCACTTCCTCTCTCCTCACCGTCCAAGGACCCAAACACTCCTTTCAAGTGAAGCAGCATTTCACTTGCATTTCCCCCAACTTAGTCTACTGCATTCATTGCTCCCAATGTGGTCTCCTCTACATTGGAGAGACCAAACGTAAACTGGGCGACCGCTTTGCAGAACACCTGCGGTCTGTCTGCAAGAATGACCCAAACCTCCCTGTCACTTTCCATTTTAACACTCCACCCTGCTCTCTTGCCCACATGTCTGTCCTTGGCTTGCTGCATTGTTCCAGTGAAGCCCAACGCAAACTGGAGGAACAACACCTCATCTTCCGACTAGGGACTTTACAGCCTTCCGGACTGAATATTGAATTCAACAACTTTAGGTTGTGAGCTCCCTCCCCCATCCCCACCCCCTTTCTGTTTCCCCCTTCCTTTTTTTTCCAATAAATTATAAAGATTTTCCTTTTCCCACCTATTTCCATTATATAAAAAAAAACCCCACTAGAGCTATACCTTGAGTACCCTACCATCCATTCTTAATTAGCACATTCGTTTAGATAATATCACCAACTTTAACTTTAACACCTATGTGTTCTATTGTACTATTGTCGTTGACATCTTTTGATGATCTGCTTCTATCACTGCTTGTTTGTCCCTACAACCACACCCCCCCCCCCCCACCACCTCTCTTTCTCTCTATCTCTCCGCCCCCCACACACACACCTTAAACCAGCTTATATTTCAACTCTTTCTTGGATTCGAACTCAAGTTCTGTCGAAGGGTCATGAGGACTCGAAACGTCAACTCTTTTCTTCTCCGCCGATGCTGCCAGACCTGCTGAGTTTTTCCAGGTAATTCTGTTTTTGTTTTGGATTTCCAGCATCCGCAGTTTTTTTGTTTTTATCTGTGTTGAAAATCAACTATTAGGTGAGAAGGTATTAGTCCAAATTTTCCAGTCTCCAATTCGTTGGAGCCTGGACGTATGACTGAGATGCACGTCGGGATCCTGTGGAAGTCCTGACACACTGGCCTACATGAGAATTGACCAGGAAGTTGCAACTTCCAATGGGCAATTCCAGTGCTCCCCGGTCAGAGTTGGAGACTTTGGACAGTTCCGGGATACATACCTGGATAGTTATCCCGGAAATGTTAGACATTAAATCCTACTATAACTTCGGGGTAAGTAGACAACTGATCCCCACCCCCCCACCCCTGCCCAGACTACCCTCCTACCCCGACCATTTGACTACACCCCTGACCCATCCCAGCTACCCTACTACCCCCCAGCCACCCGACCACTCCCAACCACCTGACCATCCCCCCGGTGACTACCTGTCCAACCACCCTCCAAACCCAACATCTAACATTTCACCCACCTCACCCCTACCTGTTTACCCGCATAACTCACCCTACCCATTCACTAACATTTAAACTGGACATTGCAGCTAATGACATATATAGGGGGCATATCCTGTCTTTCTCACACGTTCCACTGCCCCGATTCTACTCGGAAGGTCCCGAAAGAAATGTGCAGTAGTGTCGAATCGGGGGAAATTTTCAAACGGAGTGGCAATCCGACGATGATTGCCGTTCTTCGGAAGATCCGGGTCATTATAATTGTCATTCAATGTTACCTTTCCATTTTATAGTCAAATAGTATGGACAGAAATCATAGAATGATACAGCAGAGAAGGTTATTTGGTCCACCATGTCTATGCCTGCTCTTTGAAAAAACAATCGAATTAATCCCACTCCCCTGCACTCTCCCCATAGACCCTGCAAGTGCTTGCATGTGACATAAATCCACACCCATCAAGACCGTCAGCTACTGGACACTCACCATCCAAGGCAGGAGGCAGCAGCCTTTATTACTTAAAGAGCCTTTTAAAAAAGGATTTGCATAAAATAAAACTATTGGGAGTCGCAAGACAAAAATTCAGCATTTCTAAACCAAATCCATGGCAATTGCCAAGAATGGATAATTTGCATATATACATACATATATATATATATATATATATATATATATACTCCAGTATGTTCAGGTTTAATGTGTAAGTTTGCATGAATTATGTACAAGCATGTTTGAAAAAATGATGAACCATATTAACGTAATGGAAAAACAGTATTTTCCAATGTGAATAAAAAAGTAATAAAAGGTTTACATATAAAACCGTAATAATGCTTTTTTGGCTTTATGGTTTTATAATAGATCTTGCAATAAATTGAATTTTCTTTTTGAATTACCCATAAGCATGAGAAGCCCATAGTTTCCTGGTGCTTTCTCCATGGCAACATCTTGGCCAATCAGTCAACATGACAACCAGTCAGCAACCCCACCACCCCCCCTCCCGACCTTTTCTTCTGTGGCATAAATTGTTGAGATCATTTGAAATTCGGCATTCTTGCATTTACAAAAACAGAATTACCTGGAAAAACTCAGCAGGTCTGGCAGTATTGGCAGAGAAGAAGAGTTGACGTTTCGAGTCCTCATGAATCCAAGGAGAGGGGTGAAATATAAGCTGGTTTAAGGTGGGAGGGGGCGTTGGGTGGGAGGAGAGAAGTGGAGGGGGTGGTGTGGTTGTAGGGACAAGCAAACAGTGATAGGAGCAGATAATCAAAAGATGTCACAGACAAAAGAACACAGAGGTGTTGAAGTTGGTGATATTATCTAAACGAATGTGCTAATTAAGAATGGATGGTAGGGCACTCAAGGTATAGCTCTCGTGGGGGGTGGGGGGGGCATAAAAGATTTAAAAATAATGGAAATAGGTGGGAAAAGTAAATTCTATATAAATTATTGGAAAAAACAAAAGAAAGGGGAAAGAAACAGAAAGGGGGTGGGGATGGAGGAGGGAGTTCAAGATCTAAAGTTGTTGAATTCAATATTTAGTCCGGAAGGCTGTAAAGTGCCTAGTCGGAAGATGAGGTGCTGTTCCTCCAGTTTGCACTGGGCTTCACTGGAACAATGCAGCAAACCAAGGACAGACGTGGGCAAGAGAGCAGGATGGAGTGTTAAAATGGCAAGTGACAGGGAGGTTTGGGTCATTCTTGCGGACAGACCGCAGGTGTTCTGCAAAGCGGTCGCCCAGTTTATGTTTGGCATCTCCAATGTAGAGGAGACCGCATTGGGAGCAAGGAATGCAGTGGACTAAGTTGGGGGAAATGCAAGTGAAATGCTGCTTCACTTGAAAGGAGTGTTTGGGCCCTTGGACGGTGAGGAGAGAGGAAGTGAAGGGGCAGGTGTTGCATCTTTTGCGTGGGCATGGGGAGGTGCCATAGGTGGGGGTACAGGAGTAGGGAGTGATGGAGGATTGGACCAGGGTATCCCAGAGCTGCTTCATGCTCTCGTCGGGACTTGGAAAAATTTATTAATTTTGCTTCCGATCTCCACTCCTCCATCATTTTCACGTGGTCCATCTCTGACACTTCCCTTCCCTTCCTTGACCTCTCTGTCTCAATCTCTGGGGATAGATTGTCCACCAATATCCTTTACAAACCTACCAACTCCCACAGCTACCTCGACTACAGCTCCTCACACCCCGCTTCCTGTAAGGACTCCATCCCATTCTCTCAGTTCCTTCGCATCTGTTCTGATGATGCTACCTTCAAAAACAGTTCCTCTGACATGTCTTCCTTCTTCCTTAACCGAGGCTTTCCACCCACGGTAATTGACAGGGCCCTCAACCGTGTCCGGCCCATCTCCCACGTATCCACCCTCACGCCTTCTCCTCCCTCCCAGAAACATGATAGGGTCCCCCTTGTCCTCACTTTCCACCCCACCAGCCTCCGCATTCAAAGGATCATCCTCCGCCATTTCCGCCAACTCCAGCATGATGCCACTACCAAACACATCTTCCCTTCACCCCCCCCGGCAGTATTCCGTAGGCATCGTTCCCTCCGGGATACCTTGGTCCACTCCTTCATCATCCCCTACTCCTCAACCCCCACCTATGGCACCTCCCCATGCCCACGCAAAAGATCTAACACCTGCTCCTTCACTTCCTCTCTCCTCACCGTCCAAGGGCCCAAATACTCCTTTCAAGTGAAGCAGCATTTCACTTGCATTTCCCCCAACTTAGTCTACTGCATTCGTTGCTCCCAATGCGGTCTCCTCTACATTGGAGAGACCAAACGTAAACTGGGCGACCGCTTTGCAGAACACCTGCGGTCTGTCCGGAAGAATGACCCAAACCTCCCTGTCACTTGCCATTTTAACACTCCACCCTGCTCTCTTGCCCACATGTCTGTCCTTGGCTTGCTGCATTGTTCCAGTGAAGCCCAATGCAAACTGGAGGAACAGCACCTCATCTTCCAACTAGGCACTTTACGGCCTTCCGGACTGAATATTGAATTCAACAACTTTAGGTCTTGAACTCTCTCCTCCATCCCCACCCCCTTTCTGTTTCTTCCCCCTTCCTTTTGTTTTTTCCAATAATTTATATAGATTTTTCTTTTCCCACCTATTTCCATTATTTTTAAATCTTTTATGCCCCCCCCACCCCCCACGAGAGCTATACCTTGAGTGCCCTACCATCCATTCTTAATTAGCACATTCGTTTAGATAATATCACCAACTTCAACACCTCTGTGTTCTTTTGTTCTTTTGTCTGTGACATCTTTTGATTACCTGTTCCTATCACTGTTTGCTTGTCCCTACAACCACACCACCCTCCTCCACCTCTCTCTCCCCACCCAACCCCCCACCCCCCACCTTAAACCAGCTTATATTTCACCCCTCTCCTTGGATTCACCCAGTTCTGCTGAAGGGTCATGAGGACTCGAAATGTCAACTCTTTTCTTCTCCGCTGATGCTGCCAGACCTGCTGAGTTTTTCCATGTAATTCTGTTTTTCTTTTGGATTTCCAGGATCCGCAGTTTTTTGGGGTTTTTTTCGTTTTTTTTTATTCTTGCATTTGCCCTGATGACTGGAAGACGAAAAGCTTCGGCTTCGGCAATGTCTCTCTTTTCAGCAACATTATTTTTTTTACTTTAATTTTGTCAGCAAAGTCATCTTTAGAACAAGCTTTAATGTAGGATGCATGGAATTACAGCAATTTTTTTCAGCTATTGATTCTCAAGATTAAAAAGGGATTCTCATAGCAGATTCAGATCTCAGCTATATTCAAGAAAATAATGGTTGCAACTATAATACCCATATAGTTGCAACAATAAAAATAATAATAAGGCATAATTTATAACTATGGCATAGTTGTACAATTTGAACAGCTTTATATAGAGAACCATGATATTTTGTTAATCATTTGAAACTGTAAAGTGCAGCATAATGATTAGCATTGTATCCAAACAATAAAAACACAGCTTAGTTAATGGCGTGAGACAAATCCTGTGTGTTTGATATCTCTCCCAATATCATTCATGTAATAAATTCTAACACCAAATAATTGGGAATGTTAAAGTCTTTAAAATCTAGGAATTGAATCATGAGATACAATGTCAACAACTAGGAGACCGTGTTATGGGAAGTTTGAACTTTTATCTTTTTAGGACCACAACTGCCATATATTTCCAAAATAATCCCGAAAAATGCTATTTTGAAGCCCAACGACGTAGAAACTAAGGGTGGAATTTTACAGCTCCTCCCACCAACCGGGATTTTCCGATCCTGAAGTCAATGGAATTTTGAACAGCTCGCCGCATTTTCCGGCCCCGCCCCCACTGGGGCTGTAAACGTCCACCCTAAATTTTGGATTAAGCAAATAACTAACTCAATAAGGAAAATTGTGTCAGCTAATTCTTTGATCTGCCATTTTCTGGTCATTTAATTTAGGCATTTTTTTTTCACAACAATGCGACCCAACTGGAAAAAGCTGGGAGCCGCAAATGAGATGTTAACGGGCCAGCCGCCTCTGGTTCCCGAGCCACAGGTTTGCTCTGGTCTAGGCCCCAGCATGAACAAGGGAGACTTGGAGAAAGGAGCTCACATCCATTGAACTGTAACCCAACAACAATCAGCACCTTCGGAAGAGGAGGGAAAAGCTCAGAAGAACTGGAATGCAAAATGACAGGAGGGAACATGAATAGACCAGTTCAGCTCACCTCGATGTTTAGTTCCTCGTTCAGATTCTGCACCGTGTTTGTCTCTCCCTCCATCACTACTTGGTGCTGAGTATGTAATTTCAGCCCATCCCCCATCAGAAGTGACCAAGTCGTTGAGTGGTTCAGAGTCATTGTGACACAGAAGGCAGCCATTCAGCCTATCGAGAATGTGCTGGCTCTCTTGGAGAGCTATCCATTCAGTCCCATTCTCCTGCCCTATCTCCGTAGTCCAACAATCTTATTCCCTTCAAGTGCCTATCCAATTTCCTTTTGAAATCATTCATTGTGTCTGCTTGTGCAACCCTCATGAACAGCAGGTTCCAGGTCGTTACCACGCAGTGTAAAAAAAAAGTGATTGCTTGCCTCCCCCCGTATCGCTTATCCAAAATCTTAAATCTACGTACCATCAGCTAATGGAAACAGTTTTTCCTTGTCTAACTTATCTAAATCATAAACTTCAGCTAAACCATAGTTAGAGGATGCCGCCATTCGGCCCATCGAGCATGCTGTTTCCACGTGAGCTATGGCAGCATTCACTTATCTCACAAAAGAATAAGGCAGTGTAAAATCTCCATCGGTGGGGGGCGGGGGGGGGGGGTCTTTACACAAGATCATATGAGTGCCACATGAAAGTCTTTAGAAAAGGAGCTCAAATGCTGCCATATTACAAATTTATAAGATGTCAAACAGTCATCAAATCTACTCTTCTGAATAAGCACTTGGATAACACAGCAACATCAAGCACAGAGGTTATTCAAATGTAGAATTTTACAGTACAGGTGGAGGCTGGCATCATTGAAAGAGTAATCCACGTCGTCCTGCCCATTCGCTGAATTTTTTTTAAATTTTTTCCATTTCCAAATATTTATCCACTTGCCTTTTTAAAGTAATCATGGGTGGTGCTCCCATCAGTGCTTTAGTTGAACTATGTTCTCAATCTCTACTGAATTTTCAACATTACAAGAAATTTCACTTCCCAACCCCATCCCCCACCCCAGTCTGGTTTTGTCCAGACTACAAAATGAATGCTGACATAAAGGTGTAACCCATCCCAGTGCAAGGTGACAAGCCCATGATGTTTGGGAAGTTGCATAAAATCACAAACCTCAGCTTTCCAACCCATCAGTCCCGTTAGCCAAAAGGTAAAATAAACCAACATTTAGAGATACAATGGCCTAATTGAGAACAGCCTGTAGGAACTTGTTAAAGACAAATTATGTTTGACAAGTTTGAGTTTTTTTTTGGAGATGTTTGGCTAGAGACAGGGAACACAAATGTAGTCTAAGATAAAAAAACAGAGTGCTGGAAAAACCCAGGCGTTCTGGTAGTACCTGTGGAGAGAGAAACAGAGTTAATGTTTCAGGTTTCTTCGGAACTGAAGAAGTCATATTGGGCTCAAAACAACTCTGTTTCTTTCTTCATAGATGCTGCTGGACTGCTGAGTATTTCCAGCACTTTGTTTTTATTTCAGATTTCCAGCAACCACAGTATTTTGCTTTTATTATACAGAAGGTGAAAGATAAGGTTTCACACAAGAAGTTTTTTTGGCAAACTTCCGGCATATGGTACTGGAAGAAATGTAGCAGAATGCAGAAAATGTTAATGACAAACAGTAAAGGGGTTAATATTGATATTAGACCATAGTGTAAAATGAGATACTGATTCAGCTACCCATTATATATCCCTCACTTCGAAAATGGCAACTAAAGGCCAATAGAATTTTGGATCTTATAAACAGAAGAACAGCATAGGAGCAAATCATGAATTTAACTGGAATAACAGAGGTTTTGTGTAAAGTGCTGTGCAGTTTTCACCATAAAAGGGATACTTAAAGCTGTAAGAAAACATTGATTCACCAGGATGATCCCAAGGATTGCAAGCAATAGAATTCAAAAAAAACTTTCCTGGGATGAGAGTATTGTTGGCCAAGCCTGCATTTGTTGCCTAGGCCTGCATATGTTGCCCATCCCTAATTGCTCTCAGAAAAGTGGTGAGCCACCACCTTGAAATGCTGCGGTCCACGTGGTGTAGGTACACCCACAAGTGCTAATGGAAGGGAGTGCCAGGATTTTGACCCAGCAACAGTGAAGGAATGGCAATATATTTCCAAGCCAGAATGGCATGGGGCTGGGAAGGTATTGGTGTTCCCATGCATCTGCTGCCTTTGTCCGTCTAGGCAGTACAGGCCACAGTTTTGAAAACTGCTGTCAAAGGAGGCTCGAGATACTGGGGCCAGTTGCACTTGAATGCAAGGCTAATACGAGAATAAATAACTTTTTAAGTTATGCAAAGTCTGGATAGTGTGAGTGAGATCACTTCCCTGGGGAGTCAGTGATAATAGATCAATTTAAAATTGTCATCAAGTGAGTAGCTTAGGAGAAATTTCTTTACCGAGTTGGTTGGAGTTAACCAAGGCTGAAACGGTTGTTTCCTTAAAGCGAAAATTAAGTATTTGAATTACAAAATTCAAGACAATTGGGAGGGCAGAGAGGCAATTACATTTTACATTGATCAAGCAAACATCCAGCACAGAAGGCTGTAAGCTGTAGAGCAACACACACAAAGAACAGAATTTGCAGTTATATAGTGCCTTTCATGATCTCAGGGTGTCCCAAACTGCTTTGCAAACAATGAAATAAGTTTTGATGTGTAGTCACTGTGTAGTCCAGGAAATAAAGCAGCTAATTTGCACACAGCAAACTCTGACAAACACCAATGCAATACAACCATACAATCAGTTTTTCAGTTGTATTGGTTGAGGGATAAATATTGACCAGGACACTGGGGAAAACCCCTGTTCTTCAAAGAGTGACATGGGATCTTTAACCTCCACCTAGTTTAATATCCCATCCAAAGGACTGCACCTCTGACCATGCAGCACAACACAGGAGTGTCAACCTGGACACTGCTCAGGTGTCTGGACTGAGAATTGAACCCATGAAAGAGGTGAGAGTTCTACAAGTGAGGCACCAGCTGACATCTTCATGTTAGCGAACATATAAAATTGTGGGGCAGGAAAAGACCAGTTGGCCTATCAAGCCTGCCCCACACAAGTCATGGCCAGAGTATTGTGACTAAACAATTCCACCATCCCCAACAAAACACTGTGCCCAATTCATCTAACATCTTTCCGTTGACCTCAGTGCTGCATGTGCGGTTACAGTGTGGGATCACCGGCTAATGACCAGGCTAACTCCATCCCTCCGTGCCTTAACCCAGGGTTATATGGCTAAGGAATGCACTAAGTTAATACACTCAGTCAGTGAGGAGGAGGAGGGAGGGATGGGCTGGATCAGGTCCTCTTGAAGCAGTTTTTGCAACATAGTGGGTAAAACAGAGCAGGTCAGATGATACCATATAATTTGAACCCCTGAGAGGGATTCATTCTTTCTGCATGCTAAATGTGGGGTGGTAATGAGTGCATTTGCACAAATTTCTATCTGTTTATTAAATCTTCCTTTAAGTCAGTTGGTAGAGGCAAAAATCATAGAATGATTCAGCAGACTATTCAGCTCATCATGCCTGTGCCAGCTCATTGAAGGCAGCACATTCCAGATCATAACAATTCACTGCATAATTTCATTTCCGTTGCCTCCAGCTCTTTTGTCAATTATCTTAACCCTGCATTCACCGGTTACGAAGCCTCTTACCACTGGAAACAGTTTTGCCTTCTTCGTGACCTTGAACATCTCTAATAAGTCTCTTAAGTATATATATTTTTTTATATTCACTCATGAGACATGGGCGTCATTGGCTGGGCCAGCATTTATTGTCCATCCCTAGTTTTCCCTTGAGAAGGTGGTGGTGAGCTGCCTTCTTGAACCACTGCAATCCATGTGGCGTAGGTGCACCCACAATGCTGTTAGGGAGGGAGTTCCAGGATTTTGACGCAACAACAGTAAAGGAACAGCGATATATTTCCAAGTCAGGATGGTGTGCAGCTTGGAGGGGAACTTGCAGGTGGTGGTGTTCCCATGTATCTGCTGCCCTTGTCCTTCTGGATGGTATTGGGTCGTGGGTTTGGGAGGTGTTGTCTAAGGAAGCTTGGTGAGTTCCTGCAGTGCCTCTTGAAGATGGTACACACTGCTGCCAAGGTGGCGGAGGGAGTGACTGTTTGTGGATGGGATGCCAGTCAAGCAGGCTGCTATGTCCTGGATGGTGTCAAGCTTCTTGAGTGTTGTGGGAGCTGCACTCATCCAGGGAAGTGGAGAGTATTCTATCACACTCCTGACTTGTGCCTTGTAGATGGTGGAGAGGCTTTGGGGAGTCAAGAGGCGAGTTACTCACCGCAGGGTTGCGTGCCAGTGTTGTAGCTGTACTGCAACAGCTTGGCTAGGGGCGAGCAAGTCAACACAATAATGGGGATACTAACAGAGGAAATTGAACACACTTCAACACTTGAACCCCGAAAACTACTAAAATCGGTCAAGTGACACAAGGATGAGAAATGCAAAAATCTTATAGAAAACTATCACAAAAAGATTTATTTGATTTTAAAAGAATAATTCCTTTTTTTTAAACCCCTCTTCAATCGACTTGCCTGCCCGAACATTCTCCCCAAACAGAACTGAAATTTAATTTCTTAAAAAATGGCTTTTACTGTAAAATCTGCAGCAAGGTCAACATGTCAAAGTGAGGACAGACCAGGTTCGTACGTCGCTGGCAATAATGATAAATGACACTGCAGAGCACACAAGCGTACAGGATTGGATTTCAACTCCAACAGGTCATCAGAAAACATACAAACAAACAAAAATAAAAAACGGTTTATTCCTGTAGTATCCAAGCATTGCAATCAAGTGGGGAAAGTGCAGGGCTCACTCAGTCTTTACAGTCGAGGTTTTATCGGTAGTAGTTTTTTTTTTGTAGGGGGAGCCACTTTCATCAGCTCTGCCCACGCTCTGTAACGAGTAACGCAGTGTGCTGACCCCCGCTGGAGATGGACAGCACCTCTCTGTTCTCTAGCTGCTGGCCTGACATCTGGATTGGGCTCCACACGTCTTCCTCGTTGCCTGTGCTCAGCTGGAAGTTCGTTCCCATTCCCCAGGCAAAGGCACGGCCTAGCAGAACAACCATGGGTTGGGGTGGGGGGAAGAGAACAAAACACACGTCAAGAGCCCAGGGAGTGAACTCGGCAACAAATCAATAACTTTATGAGGGGAGAAGACAGAGATTGATAAAGGGGTGGCAGGGGGAGGTGGGGAAGCAAAATCTTACCATCCTTGCTGACGGCATAACTCACAGAGGCCCCACAAGCCACTGCAGTGATAACAGGGAGTCCTTGGATGACGGTAGGTGAACTCTTCTCTGTCCCATGCTCTCCCAAACCTAAACGGCCGTACTCAGCTCGACCCAAGCTGTACACTTTACCTTTTATTTTTTAAAAAAAACACAAGATCAGAATTTATAACGAGAAAGGATTAAAAAAAGCACATGAAAACAAGCTTGCCTGGAAAGGGACATTCTACCATCCAAACCTGGCATCGCAGAAGTAGTTTAATTGTTGGCTTGCGACTCTCCTCCACCAACTCCCCCCTCCCCCACTAATAGTACACGCCTAGACGTTAAGTCTGCTCCCAGTGCCATGGAAAACACTGCTCAGGTACCAGGCAATTGGAAGGTGGCAGTGACAGTTTGGTGAGATTCGCTGCCTTGAATTCAGCTTGCCCAGCTTCATCCCTGGCCTTTGTAACTGTGCCCTCAGCACCAAGTCAGAAGGGTTTCATTTTATCTATAAAAATAAAAGCAAAACACTGCGGATGCTGGAAATCCAAAACAAAACCAAAAATACCTGGAAAAACTCAGCAGGTCTGGCAGCATCTGCGGAGAGGAACAGATGGGGCGGGGCGGGGGGGGGGAGACAGGTAGAGCTGGATAGAGGGCCAGTGATAGGTGGAGATAGCCAAAAGATGTCACAGACAAAAGGACAAAGAAGTACTGACGGTGGTGATATTATCTAAAGGAATGTGCTAATTAAGGGTAGAAAGCAGGACAAGCAAGGTACAGATAGCCCTAGTGGGGGTGGGTGGGGTGAAGGAATCAAAAAAGGCTAAAAGGTAGAGATAAAACAATGGATGGAAATACATTTAAAATTAATGAAAGTAAGTGGGAAAAGAAAAATCTATATAAATTATTGGAAATGGGAAGGAGTGACACTCTCAATGCCAGCATCTATTGTCCAGCCCAAGTTGCCCTTGAGAAAGTGGTGCTGAGCCACCTTCTTGCAACTGTAGTAACTGCTTTGATACAGCTGAGTGGCTCACTATGCTACTTCAGAGGGGAGTTAAGGGCCAATCACCTTGGTCTGACACTGGAGTCACATATAGGCACTGACCTACTTGTTACCTGTGAGGCTTTGGATAAACACTATCAGAAGCACAGCCAGAATGTGGAACAGGCATCTTGGAGAAAGTTGTCCAAAGAAAGCAAGGACGGTGAGGCAGAGTGAAATGCACTGTAGTATTCAACAGTTAAGGATTAATAATTAGAGGATAGGTATCTGTATTTGTGGCTGTATTTGTAAGCACAATTAAGATCTCTGCATCCTGTGCTATGCTTCCTGTCTGCTGCCAGGACAAGGTACATCTCAAATCAGCTTCGAAGGATATTGGGGAGGGAAGGAGGAGGATCTAGTCCATATGTTGGCACCAACAACATAAGGAAGAGTAGCCAAGAAACCCTGCTGGTGAGCTCCAGGAACTAGGAGCTCAATCAACAAACAGAATTTCAAGCATTACAACCTTGGTTTTATTAACTGAGCAATGTGCAAACTGGCAAAGATTAAGGAGGTGAGCACAAAGCTAAAGGAATGAGGTGGGAAAGAGGGTTTCCATTTCATGGGGCACAGGCACTAGTATCAAGACAGGAAGGAACAGCAGAATGTGATTATTGGTGTCCTGCAAGGATCTGTGTTGGGGCCCCAGCTACTCATTGTAATATTAACAACTTAGATAATGGGATGGAAAACCACATTTCTACATTGGCAGAGGATACAAAGATAGACAGCACTGTAAGCAGCATGGATGGAAGCATAAATTAACAAAGATACTGATATATTAAGTGAATGGCCAAAACCATGGCAAATGGGTTTCAATGTAGGCAAATGTGAGCTCATCCACTTTGGAATTAAAACAGGTAGAACAGGGGACTTCCTAAATTGGGAAAAGTTAGAAACTGTGGAGGTCTAAAGAGACTCGAAGTCCAGGTACACATATAACAAGAGGGTGCTCAGTGGAGCACAGACCTCCGCCACTCTTTGTTAACCCAGCATTATTACAATTACACAGCCCTTTCTCGATGATTTTCCCTGTTTGGTTGATGCTTTGTTACTACAAAGCTGAAAAAATAAATCTTTTTATTAAGAGCTTCCATCTCACCGAGTGGTGTTGTGGTAACCACACTGGACTAGTAATCCAGAGGCCAAGGCTAATTGCTCTAGGGATATGGATCCAAATCCCACCACAGCAGTGGGTGGAATTTAAATTCAATTGAAAAAAAATGGAAATGAACGCTAGTCTCAGAAATGGTGACCATGAAATTATTGATTGTCACAAAAACCCATTTGTATCACTAGTGTCCTTTAGAGAAGGAAATCTACCCGGTCTGGCCTATATGTAACTCCGGATCCACAGCAATGTGGTTGACTCTTAACCGCCCTCTGAAATGGCCTAGTAAGCCACCCAATTCAAGGGCAATTAAGGCAAGAAACGCTGGTGTTGCCAGGGACGCTCACATCCCATGAAAGAATACATTTAAAAAAAATCCACATCCAATAATTTGCTCTGAAAACTCGGCTCACATTTTGACATCTGAGGCAATCCACAAATTCTAAAACAATCGACAACATTCTAATTCGAAAAACCCATGATATATATTTTTAAAGTCAATTCGCCTGATCTCCCAATGTTATCGGGTCCCTTAAAAAAATTCCAGGATCGGGATCCACATCTTCACCAAAAATGCATCAGTTCTTCCTTGGGCCATAGCTTATCCGTATAGCAAGTTTCACTGAAATCCACTCATTAGTTTTTGAGATTGCATTGTTCAGAGACAAACAGACGAACTGGGACAAAAACATTACCCAGCCCACATTCAGTGATGGAGGTAATTATTAAAATGTCTGATCGGGTGCAGAAAATAATCAAAAGGCTAAAGGAATGCTGGCCTTTATATCAGGCAAATAGATGGCCATCATAAGCATTCAATTAATGCTATTTGGAGCACCAGTCTGTAACATAAACACTACAAACCAGTTCAGTAACTCTGATCAGTACAAGGGCAAGTGCAGAATTGAGAGACTGCTTTGGGTATGCAGTGGGACCAAGTTCCTGCGAACCTCCCTCAGGTGGTCATTGATACAATGGGGATGCCAGTGGAGTCAACAAATTTGACAATAAAAACCAGAAAGAGGCAGGCGAAAAACTGAGAGCAAGAAATGGAAGGAGCCTCCCGCCATACTAATCTCCTGCAGTTTTATCCCCTGTACAGTAACACCCACCTTCAGAGTCCAAACACAAGGTGTGGTGCTGTCCACCGGAGAATTTGACCCAAGACTTTGTTGAGTTCTTGAATGCAGTTAATTTGTGCGCTGAGTAGCAGGGAGCTGTGCCTGATGTTCCTGCAGCAGAAACAATACAACACATCTAACACACATAACATCATTTTTTTTCCTTTCAGTTTGTTGCTTCTCATCCCACATCTTTCCTGAAAGCAGCAAGTCCTACTCGGGAACGATTCCACCCCCTATTCCTGGAACTTGATACATAAATCAGTGAGCATTGTTAGACTATTCAACTGCAGAGGCAGCACAGGTGAGCCTGATCATATCCTCATTCTGCTAGCCACAGGTGTACATTCTACAGCAGAGTAAAGATAAGATAAGGTCTATATTCTACAGCACAGTAAAGATAAGGTGTACATTAAGGAGCACAGTAAAGATAAAGCTCAACTGCTATTCCTCTTGGGCATCCTCGATCTTCATTATTCCACCACTGACAACCATGCCTTCAGCAGCTTGGGCCTTAAACTCTGGAATACCCTCCCTAAAACTCTCCACCGCTCTTCCTTCCTTTGAGAAGCTTCATAAAATCCATCTTTTTGACCAAGCATGCAACTGGGTGTCAAACTTTGCTTGATAATGCTCCTGCGAAGCACCTTCGAATGTTTCACTGCATTAAAAGGTGCTACATAAATACAAGTTGTTGTTGTTATTGAGGCTGTTTCATGCTGCATGCACACTTTGAGTTATAGGCAACATTTCTATTTGTGCTCACCTAGCTGATGATAGTTGGACAGCCCAAAACCGTAGACATGTCCTTCCTTCGAAATCGCAAACGTACAATATGCCCCGCAGAAAACATCACGAAATTTCACCTTCCCACTCCCCTTAGCTTTGAGATGCAGGCTCTTGGGAATCAGGAGTCGCTCTGAGCAAATTAAACAGGAATAACTGATGATTAAACTGAACAAAATGTCATTAATAATCTCGACAGTAATGGATACCACATTAAATGGGCTGCTGTTCCTGATCAATTATTGACTCAAGTTAAGAAAGCTGGGATTGCAACATAATCTTTGTCAGTTTACTGGGCAAAGTGGGATCCAATGCAAGGGATACGGAGTACCTAGAGTTGCAGTACAGTTCTGCTGCTTTCTAACTGAAAGGCGGAGCATACCCAAATTGCCAGCTACTGATTATCAGGCGTTGTAGGAATCAGCGCCACATTTACCTAGGCCCCGCCTTCCTCCCCGGTTTGTAAAGCATTCCGCAATTCTTCCGAGCTGCCCCTGTTCACCACAGCCAGAGGTGTAAATGTCACCATCGAGAGATAGCAATGCCAGGTGGTCGTTGCCTAAAACGAAGAACAAAAGAAACAGCCTCGGTCAACATAATTCAAAAAGAGTTCGTGAGTGTTCAAACAGCTGAGCCAATTCGCCAGTCACTGAGGTCGGCCTGGGACTAAAACCTGGAACTTCCCAACATCAGTGTGGCCACATCAACAACAAGAAAAGGGAAAAGACGTGCACTTATATAGCCCCTTTCACAAGCTCAGAATGTCCCAAAGGACTTTTCAGCCAATGAAGTGTAATAGTGCAAGGAACACGACAGCCATTTTGTGCACAGCAAGCTCCCACAAATAGCAATGTGTTAACGACGAGCTAATTTCTTTTAAAACAAAAGTTAAGGGGTAAATACTAGCCAGGACACCTCAGAGAACTACCTCTGCTCATCTTCAAAACAGTGTTGTAGGATTTTGCAAGTCCACACCTCATCTGTCAGTGCAGCATGCCCTCAACACTCCACTGGAGTGTCAGCCATTCTTATGTCCAAGGCTCTGAGGGGGTCTTGAACCCACAACCTTCTAACTCCGAGGTGAGAGTGCTACCCACTGAGGCACTGCTGACAATACAAAGGCTGCAGCAGCTGTTGAAACTGTCAAAGTTTTCAGGGCGACCGGCAATATCATTGTCACCCACGTGGCAATTGTAACTGTTCATATTAAAAATAAGAATCAGCAAATATCAAGATGTACCAAGTGAAAAAGAAATACCTGCATATAATGGTTCATACAGTTCCTCATCTTTGCCCCAGCCTCCCAAGAAAAGTTCACCCCACTGTACCTGATACAGAAACCCCTTGTCCATCTGGATCAAACTATACCGGAAGTAAAGCTGTCTCACCTGAGGCGATCTTAACTATTGGAACATCGAGAGGGACTTTCTGCGGAAAAAAGCTGGTCTTCATGGGCTCCAGCAGTCCTATAACTCCATTGTTATCCTGTGGGAATCCACATTTAAGCACAAGTTAAGCACGGACATCAAATCTATGCAACCATTTCCGAAAATGTACAGTGCCCCATGAGAAAAAAGACAAAAAAACTCTACAATTTTTGTAGTAATAAAAGCTGATAACGCTGGAAAAACTACAATTTAAAAAAAAAGATGGAAATCCATGAATTGACAGCACCAGAAGGAGAAAATATAAAAGTCAGGTGTCAGACCTGGCTCAGTAGCTAACACTCTCACCCGAGTCAATAGGTCATGGGTATAAGTCCCACTTCAGAGACCTGACCACAAAATCCAGACTGGCACGCCTAATGCTGAGGGAGTGCTGCAACTGTCAGAAGTGCCACCTTTTTAACAAGACCAAGGGCCTGACAGCTCTATTAAGTAGGCACAAAAAGGTCCCATGGCACTATTTTGAATAAAAGTAGGGAAGCGTTGCCCAGTTCCCTGGCCAATATTCATCCCTCCAATAATTGAGCATCTACCACATTAGTGTTTGTGGGAGCTTGTTCTGCAGACGTTTGCTGCTGCACTTCCTCCATGTAAACAGTGACCAGAAATTAGAAGAGTTTCACTGGCTGTAAAGCATTTTGGGACTTCCAGCAGCCACAAATATATAACGCTATATAAATATATATGCTATATCAATTCAGGTCTTTTTCTTATTTATCTTCAATAAACAAACACCTGGATCTCTTTGGGCAGTTCTGACAAACAACATTTCCCCTTGGCTAGCAAGGGACAAACCAGACAGGGTTCCCAACTCTGCTCACGAGGAACTTTGGATATCGACAGAGGATAAATCAGGTTTTTAGGAGAGGAGGAGGTCAATAAGGCTCTAAGCCTGTTCTGCCATTCAATGAGATCATGGCTGAATTAAACCTTAATTCCATTTGCCTGCCTTTGTTTCACATCCCTAATATGCTTACCCAACAATGGCCTATCAATTCACTTCACCTTTATTATCCACACGGAAATATGTTTTGGGTACATTGTTCATTCATTAAAAAAATATAGAAATTAATAACGAGAAAGAAAGAAAATTACTCTATCACAAGGATCTAACTTTAATTAAATATGTATTCAAAACTATTCCAATGCATTAAAATAGTCAGCGGGTCCTGCCCTAAGTTCACATCCTCATCCATACATCAAACCCCTGTTAAAAGTTCTTATACAGAAGGGCACAAATGAGTTGAGGAACCAATTTGTCCTGCATCTGAGAGATTGTAGCTTTCGCCCTAAATGCAGCCAACAGGAATACTATTCACCACACACTTTCCTTTTGTCAAAATTCTTCGAGAGCAGATTTGCTCATCAAATCGATCAAAGTTCCAAAAATTTGAATTGAGGCCCCAGCATTCATAGTTTTTTTTTGGGGGGGGCGGGGGCGGGGGGGCAGAGAGAGAGAGATCCAAATTTCCGCAACCGTGTGTGTGTGGATTAAACGTTTACTGCTTTCCCTCCAGACAGAATTATGAAATAGTTGGCTCCAATGACTCTATTACTCACTCCTTAGATTGACGTGAAGAATGTCCACTTCTGCTTGGTCCCCCAACAAGGATTGGCAATGAGAAAATTAACTAGAATCATACAGCGCAGGAAGAGTTCGCTCAGCCCATCATGTTTAAGCTGGCTCTTCAAAACAGCTATCCAATTAGTTCCATTCCCTTGCACTTTTCCCACAATCCTGCAAACTTCTCCTTTCAAGGTTACATCCAATTCCTTTTTGAAAGGAATTGAATCTGCTTCTGCCTCCCTTTCAGGCAGTATATTCAGATCAGAACAACTCTCAGTGAAAAAAACAAAGTCTCATTCCTCCCTCTTGCCAGATTTTACACCAATTATCTTAAATAGGATTCTGTACCACAGAAAGAGGTCATTCAGACAACCAAGCCTGCTTTCTGAAGGAGCTAGCCAATTCATCCCGCTCCACCACTTTTCCCCACAGCACTGCAGATTCTGCCTTTACAAGCATTTATCCGATTCTCTTCGGAATGTTACTGCTGAATCGGTTTCCACCAGCCTTTCATACAGTGCATTCTAAATCACAACAACTTGGCATATTTAAAAAAAAGTCTAATCTCAGAATCAGTTCCAAAGAGTCATATTGGACTCAAAATGTTAACTCTGTTTCTCTCTCCATAGATGCTGCCAGACTTGCTGAATTTTTCCAGCATTTTTTGTTTTTATTTCTCATCTCCGAACCGTCTGGTTCTCTTGTCAATTACCTTAAATCTGTGTCCTCGAGTTACTGACCCTCCTGCCAGTGGAAACAATTTTTCCCTATCTGATCCTCCAAACCCGCTCACCTTTGAAAGCCTGTATTAAACATCCCCTCTCGTGACTTACCCTGAAGGAGCCCCAGATATAGACTTGGCCGACATCAGTCAGAGCCGCACTGTGACTGTCACCGGCAGAAACCTGCACCACGTGCTCGTTGAGTGCAATCCGAGCAGGGACCATATCTGACCCATCCTGCGATGTATCACGACCGAGAGCACCTTCATCATTGCAGCCAAATGTGTAAACCTGAGGGCACAAAAGAAACAAAGTCAGGGTTATCCATCAACACTAGGTACAAACAATCAGCACAGCCTTAAATGGGGTCATTCCTAACCATTGGAGTTCTCCCTAGAGTCCTGGTCAACATTCACCTCTCAACCATCATCAGTAAAAAGAGACGCTCTGGTCATTTATCTCATTGCTGTTTGCGGGAGCTTATTGTGGATGAATTGGCTGCCGTCTTTCCTACATTACTACACTTCAAAAAGTACTCCATTGGCTGTAAAGCTCTTTGGGACATCGAGGTTGTGAAAGGTGCTATATAAATGCAAATCCTTATTTCATTCACAAACAAAAAAAAAAACAGAAAATGGTGGAAACACTCAAGCCTGCCAGCATCTGAGGAGCAGGTAGAAAAGTTAATGCTTCAGGTATTCTCATTTCATCCAGCTCTGACAAAACGTTAGCTCCCGTTTTCCCAATATTTGACGCTTTCAGAATCAAAAATTCTAAATGATACAACGCTAAAGGTGGCCATTTGGTCCATCATGCTTGCGCTAGCTTTTACGTAGAGCTATCCAGTTAGCCCCACTCTCCTGTTCTTTCCCCATAACACATAGGGTTGAAGCCAGTCTTTGTTCAGGTTGTTAACACAAAATACACTATCATGGGAGGGCACTGGATGAATTTTATTATGCAAGTTGAGGTCAGGGACATGTACAATTTTTTTTGTATTCATACATGAGATGTGAGCATCACTGGCAAGGCCAGCACTTATTGCCCATCCCTAATTGGCCTTGAGAAGGTGGTGGTGAGCTGCCTTCTCGAACCTGCAGTCCATGTAGCGTAGGTACACCCAGAGTGCTGTTAGGGAGGGAGTTCCAGGATTTTGATCCAGCGACAGTGAAGGAACAGCGATATATTTCCAAGTGAGGGTGGAGTGTAGCTTGGAGGGGAACTTGCAGGTGGTGGTGTTCCCATGTTTGCTGCCCTTGTCCTTCTGGGTAATAATGGTCGCGGGCTTGGAAGGTGCTTTCAACAGAGACTTGGTGAGTTACTGCAGTGCATCTTGTAGATGATATTAAAAGCTGCCACTGTGGGGCAGCAATGGAGGGAGTGAAGGTTGAAGGTGGTGGATGGGGTACCAATCAATCGGTCTGCTTTATCCAGGACGTCACACTTCTCAAGTGTTGTGGCAGCTGCACTCATCCAGACACGTGGAGAGTATTCCATTACACACCTGACTTGTGGCTTGTAGATGGTGGACAGGTTATGGGGAGTTACTCGCTAGAGGATTCCCAGCCTCTGACCTGCTCGTGGCCACAGCATCTATCTGGTACTTGCAGCTGTGCTGTACAGATACAATACTCCTTCTGTCACTGCATTCTAAAAGCATACATGAACAACGATCACAGCAGCAATACACCATTATTATTAGCATAAAGGTTATAAATTAAAAAGGACCCAACCACATGATTAGGAATCAGCAATTTGCCTTGCGCTGAGAATTTCAAAGGACAGTTTGTCACTGGGTTGATGGTGGGAGGATACAAGTAAATCTCAGATAAAAGCAAAAAACTGCGGATGCTGGAAATCTGAAACAATAACAAAAATAGCTGGAAAAACTCAGCAGGTCTGACAGCATCTGCAGAGAGGAACACAGTTAACGTTTTGAGTCCGTATGACTCTTCAACAGAACTAAAGAAAAATAGAAAAGAGGTGAAATATAAGCTGGTTTAAGGTGGGGGGGGGAGAACAGGTAGAGCTGGATATAGGGCCATTGATAGGTGGAGATTGCCAAAAGATGTCATAGACAAAAGGACAAAGAGTTATTGATGTTGGTGATATCAGCTAAAAAATGTGCTAATGGTAACACTAAGGGTAGAAAGCAGAACGAGCAAGGTACAGATAGTCCTAGTGGGGGTGGGGTGGGGGGAAGGGATCGAAAAAGGCTAAAAGGTAGAGATAAAACAATGGATGGAAATACATTTAAAAATAATGGAAGTAGGTGGGAAAAGAAAAATATATATAAATTATTGGAAAAGGGGGGGATCGGAAAGAGGATGGGGATGGAGGTGAGAGTTCATGATCTAAAATTGTTGAACTCAATATTCAGTCCGAAAGGCTGTAAAGTGCCTAGTCGGAAGATGAGGTGCTGTTCCTCCAGTTTGCATTGAGCTTCACTGGAACATTGCAGCAGGCCAAGGACAGACATGTGGGCATGACAGCAGGGCGGTGCGTGGCAAGCAACAGGGAGATCTGGATCATGCTTACGGACAGACCGAAGGTGTTCCGCAAAGCGGCCACCCAGTCTGCGTTTGGTCTCTCCAATGTAGAGGAGACCACATTGGGAACAGCGAATGCAGTAGACTAAGTTGAGGGAAATGCAAGTGAAATGCTGCTTCACTTGAAAGGAGTGTTTGGGCTCTTGGATGGTGAGGAGGGGGCAAGTAAAGGGGCAGGTGTTGCACCTTCTGCGGTTGCATGGGAAGGTGCCGTGGGAGGGAGTTGAGGTGTAGGGGGTGATGGAGGAGTGGACCAGGGTGTCCCAGAGGGAACGATCCCTGCGGAATGTTCCAGTGAAGTTGAACACAAACTGGAAGAACAGCACCTCATCTTCCGACTAGGCACTTTACAGCCTTCCGGGCTGAATATTCTCTCCTCCATCCCCACCCCCTTTCCGATCCCCCTTTTTCCAATAATTTATATATATTTCTTTTCCCACCTGTTTCCATTATTTTGAAATGTATTGCCATACATTATAAAAGCAAAAACCTGCAGATGCTAGAAATCCAAAACAAAAACATTTCCATGCATTCTTTTACCTCTACCTTTTAGCCTATTTCATTCCCTTCCCCCCACCCCCACTGGGGCTATCTGTACCTTGCTCATCCTGCTTTCTAATGTCACCGTTAGCACATCTTTTAGCTAATATCACCATCATCACCTCTTTGTCCTTTTGTCTATGACATCTTTTAACAATCTCCACCTATCACTGGCCCTCTAGCCAGCTCTACTTGTCCCACCGCACCGCCCCTCCCCCTAAACCAGCTTATATTTTACCTCTTTTCTATTTTTCCTTAGTTCTGGTGAGGAGTCATATGGATTCGAAACGTTAATTATATTCCTCTCTGCAGATGCTGTCAGACCTGCTGAGTTTTTCCATGTATTTTTGTTTTTGTTACAAGTAAATCTCTACATTCTGGGCACCAAGTTCAACAGTATGCATGGCTACTAATGCATTAAGTATTAATGCTCTTCATATAGGTTCACAATGGGGCTCTTCTCACCTTATAAAGGCAAGTGAATGGAATCTGAATGACAGCCCTAATTCTCACTCCCTGGCTGAAATTTCTCACCTATTCACAGTCAATGGGAAATCCAACGTCCAGTATGTTGCAACTGATTAAACAGATTGAAATGTTATCATTTGCATTTCTGAGCCATCAGCAACTCCCATGAAATACAATTACTTTTCAACCACAGGGAACCATTAGCCATTAAGGA
Source organism: Carcharodon carcharias (assembly GCF_017639515.1). Taxonomy (NCBI): domain Eukaryota; kingdom Metazoa; phylum Chordata; class Chondrichthyes; order Lamniformes; family Lamnidae; genus Carcharodon; species Carcharodon carcharias. Next base: position 25,318,847 of record NC_054485.1, read on the forward strand.
AAAATTTGCATTTATATAGCACCTTTCAGGTCCTTAGGGTATTCCAAAGCACTTCACAGCCAATGAGTTAATTTGAAGTGAAGTCATTATTGCTTTAGAGCCATCGAGGAGTACTGTATTCAGACTGCGCCACAGATCAGGGAAGATAGATTGATCTTGGAAGGGGCAGATAGAGAGGAACTATTTTAAAGAATGGCAGAAGGAGGCCATTTAACCTGGATAAAAACAAAATACTGCAGATACTGGAAATCTGAAACAAAAACAGAAAATGCTGGAAAAACAGCAGGTCTAACAGCATCCGTGGAAAGAAAAATAGTTAGCGTTTCGAGTCCGAATGACTCTTTTTCATTTAACCTGGCACGTTCATGTCAGCATTCTGCAATAGCAATGCAGCGAGCCCCACTCCCCTGCCCTTTCCCTGTAGCCCAACAAGTGCTACAGGTGCTTATTCAATTCCCTTTTGAAAGCCACAGTTGAATCTGTCTCCACCACACTCATAGGCATTCCAGATCCTACCCATTCACTGTGTAAAGGTTTTTCCTCTTGTTGCCATTGGTTCAAATGCCATGCATCTTACCTCAGCTCCCACTGGGAAATGTTTCTCCCTTTCTGTTAAGAGCTGATTTTCAACACTTTTGTCAAATCTCCACTCAACCATCTTTTCCCCAAGGAGAAACAGCACCAGCTTCGCCAAACTATCCTCATAACTGAAGTTCCTCATCTCTGGGATCGTTCTCTTGAATCTTTTCTGCACCCTCTCAACAGCCTTCCCATCCTTCCTAAAGTGCTGTGCCCAGGATCAGACACAATATTCCAGTTGAAGCCAAACCTGTGTTTTATAAAGATTCACCTTGCTTTTTCCCTCTATGGTTTTTTATGAAACCCAGGACCCTCTAAGCCTTTTTAACCACTTTCTCAAACTGGACTTCCACCTTCAATGATTGTGTGCAATAACCACCCTAACTGCCCCCGGGCCTCTCTGCTCCTTAACTCCCTACAGAATTGTACCCTTTACTTTACAATGCCTTTCCTCATTTTCCTACCTTCAGGCTTTTCGGCATTAAGTATCATCTACCACCTGCCCGCCCTTACCAGCAGTCTGTCTGCGTCCTCCTGAGGGCTATCACTAACCTACTCACAAAAATTGTAGACCCAAGAAAAGCAGTCATTCTAGTATGAACTCATGGGGAACCGCACTGTCTGCCTTGTCCCAGTCCAAAAAAAAGCCGTTCACCAGTACGGTTTCCTATCACTGAGCCAACTTCCTATTCATGCTGCCACTGCCTTTTTCGTTCCACAGGCTTCAACTTTGTCCTCGTTATCTGGCATTGTATCAAACGCCTTTTGGAAGCTCACATACATCATATTACCCTCAATCAACCGTCTTTGTTACCTCATCAAAACATGAAATCAAATTACTTAAACACAATTTAGTTTTAACAAAACCGAAAATGCTGGAAAAACTCAGCAGGTCTGACAGCATCTGTGGAGAAAGTTGATGTTTTGAGTCCGTATGACCCTTCTTCAGAGCATACGGACTCGAAACGTCAACTTTGTTTCTCTCTCCACAGATGCAGTCAGGCCTGCTGAGTTTTTTCAGCATTTTCTGTTTTTGTTCAGATTTCCAGCATCTGCAGTATTTTGCTTTTTTCTTTAACAAATCTATGGTGGCTTTCTTTAATTAATCCAAAGCTACAGGAGTGACTGTTAATGATCTCCAATATATTTCCTCAGGCGGAGGAATCCAAAACAAGGAGGCATAACATAAAATTAGAGCTGGGCCCTTTAGGAGTGAAATACAAGCAAAATACTGCAGATGCTGGGAATCTGAAATAAAACAGAAAATGCTGGAAAAACTCGGCAGGTCTGACAACATCTGTGGAGAGAGAGAGTTAACACTTCGAGTCCGTATGACTTTATTCTTCAGAGCTGAAGAGAGGTAGAAATTAAATCACATTTCTACCTCTCTTCAGCTCTGAAGAGTCAAACAGACTCAAAACATTTAACTCTGTTTCTCTCTCCACAACTGCTGCCAGACATGCCGAGTTTTTCCAGCATTTCCTGTTTCTATCCCATGTAGGTGTGAACTTTCTCAGGCTTTGGATGCTAGGCCAATTGACATTTAAGACTGACACGCCAATGCAAGAACAGAGAGTGTTGCACTGTCAGGGGAGCCATTTTATTGATGAACTGTCTGCCCTCATAGCTGGACATAAAAGTACTCATGGCATTATTTCGAAGAAGAGCAAGAAATTTCTCCCTCTGCCCTGACCAACATTTTATTGCTCGACCATCACTAAAAAAAGTTTATCTGGGCATTTATCATGTTGCCGCTTGGGTGGAGCTTGCTGTGTGCCATTCGACTGCCACATTTCCTACATTACTACACATCAGAAAATACTTCAGTGGCTGTAAACCGCTTTGGGGCGCACTGATGTTGTGAAAGACATGACATAAATGCTGGGCATTCCTTCAGTACTTACGCTGCCTGACACCCCGAGGCAGACGGTGTGCATTCCCCCAGCCTCCACCTGCACTATTTTCTCTGTCAATAGCTTGACAAAGGCGGGTTTCTTCCTCTCCATCACGTTTTCTCCGAGACCGAGTTGACCAACATCGCCCTGGCCCAGCGTCAGGACAATCCCAGGGATCGTCCCATGTGAAGAATGCGAGACTGCAGGAAGGAAAAGCAAACTGGGTTTCCATCATCATCAAAAAGCACATAATCGACGAGAAGAGCCACATAGACTAGGTTGGTATTCCCTTGAGCATAGAGAATTAAAGGCATGATCTAAGGTGGCGTTTAAGGTGATTTAAAGGGGTTGATAGTCTACATAGAGGAGGTGGGGAAATGCAGAAACATGGGCGGGGCTGGATCACTCTTAAAATGAGAGGTGGGCCCTTCAGGGGTATTGTTGGGAAGCCTTTCTTCACAAAAATGGTAGTGGAAGTCTGGAGCTCTCTCTCTCCCCCGCAAAAAAACTATTGAGGCTGCTAGTCAATTAAAAATACCAAAGCAGAGACTGATATGTCTTTGTTAGGCAAGGGTATTAAAGGTTACAAAATTAAGGCAGGTAAATGGAGTTCAGATACAGATCTGCCATGATCAAATTCAATGGGGCAAAACAAGATAGAGATGCTGAACAACCTATTCCTCGGGCCACTTCTTCTTGCATAATCCATATTTGGGAGTTTCAAATTAAATCGGCTTGCTTTTTAGCACTGCACCAATGTCACCACATCCTTACAAATGGCTTCCCCAGAACCAGCAGCATCAAGGTTCTACTTGAGAATGTCAATGATGTCAGCAGCTGAGAAAACCCTTTTAACTCTGGAGCAGAGGCAAATGGATAGCCTGGGATCCCAGTGCTGATCATTACCCAGAGGCCCCCAATGGAAAGTACACTCCTGTGTGGATGGGTGTAATGACCCCTGCAGTCGATTAGCCCTTTATTAGTCACTGCCTAGGCTCGCCCATGGAAAACAATGACAAAGGGCATCTGGGATTTGAGCAATCATACTCAAGAAAACTTCAGCACCTTCGGGAAAGGTGAATAAGCCGACAAAATAAAAACTGATGGTGTGTCTGTTTACATTGACTCGTCCTCAGTGACCAATGCACAACAGCAGAGGGAGGTTGTGGATATCAAGCACAATGAAAAGCGAGAGCCCATATCATGCTGACTTGGTATATCACTGTTCCATCACCATCACGGAGTTAGAAACCTGGAACTCCCTTCTTAACAACACTATGCGCATGCCAACAGCACATGGGCTGCAGTGATTCAAAAAGATGACACACCACCATTTTCTCAAGGGCAATTAGAAATGGCCAATGCCTGACTAGCCAGCAATGCCCAGATTCCACGAATGAATAAAGCGTTAATGAGGCACTGTGGTCCAAAGGCTAGTCAGTGCCCATTTGTCTCTTACTGCATTAGTCCTCGTGGGCCAAGCGTCACCCTCACTCACCCAGCAGCCTTGATACCGGAGCTTCAGGGAGACAGGAGGTCAAGTTCAGACACACGATCTCTGATTGCCAATGGCTTCATTTACTTCACCTCAGGACAGCTGGTTGCTGCCAACTAAAGGAATTGCCATCTTCACATCTGACCTCCCTCCACTCAGAGCAGCCCTGGACATCACCATAAGAAGCTTGTTCACCTTGTTTTGAAGATTGAGGCCTGACCGGGTGTCTGCTGATTATACCTCACATCAAGGTAAACGTATGGAAATGAATTCAAGTGAATGCTCCACTTTTAACACTCAGCAAGTTAAAAAAAAAACCGACCCCCTACTCCAACAGACTACATCTTTTGATGATGATCTGCTTCTATCACTGCTTGTTTGTCCCTACAACCACACCAACCCCCTCCACCTCTCTGTCTCTCTATCTCTCCGCCCCCCACACACACACCTTAAACCAGCTTATATTTCAGCTCTTTCCTGGACTCGAACTCAAGTTCTGTCGAAGGGTCATGAGGACTCGAAACGTCAACTCTTTTCTTCTCCGCCGATGCTGCCAGACCTGCTGAGTTTTTCCAGGTAATTCTGTTTTTGTTTTACATTTATATAGCACCTTATAAAACACTTCATAAATGCTGACAGTAAGCCACATAAGGAGATACTAAGGCAGGTGATTTTAAGAAGCAAGGGATGGAGAGGAGGAGGATTGGGGAGTGAATTCCAGAGTCAAGACATAGGCAGCTAATGGCACAGCCACCGATCATGAAGCAATGAAAACAGGGGCACGTAAGAGGCTGGAATTGCAGGAGTGCAGAGATCTGGAGAAGTGGAGGGCTGGAGTTCCCAGCGATACGCTTCAACTCCAGCTGAAAATGCTCCCTCCAACTACAACAAATATCTAGAAAGGCAAGAATCTTCAAACCATCCCGCACGGTAATTTCATGCAATAGGACAAATCATCTACAGAAGCTAGCCTTAGCAGAGATAAGGACCCAGGCCCATCCATCTCCTCAACTAATTGGCCCACGCTCCCTTTTGAGAATCTCTCTCAATCAAAATCACAAAAACAAATTCTCGGTCATGATCACATTACTGTCTGGAGGAGGAATGCTATGGGCAGAATGGCCATAGGCAGAATTCCCACATTACAATGGCTACTTTTCGAAAGTACATCACTGGCTGTAAAGTGCTGAGGAAAAGTAATTTAACCATGGAGGGCATCACAGCAAGGTTCAACCCTGGTTCTGCTTAAACAGGATTCATGGAATAGCTCAAATAAAAGTAAAATACTGTGGATGCTGGAGACCCGAAATAAAAAGTTCTGGAAAAGCTGAGGTCTGGCAGCGTCTGTGGAGAGGGAAACAGAGTCATGAAGAGTCATATTCGACTTGAAACGTCAACTCTGTTTCTCTCTCCACAGATGCTGGCAAACCTGCTGAGTTTTTCCAGCACTTTGTTTTTATTTCATGGAATAGCTGTTGGGGCAAGAATGAAGACAGAAAGTGCTGGAAACACTCAGCAGTTTCTGATAGTCATCACTGTGAAAGGCCAACTTTGCCTCTCTTTCCGCAGATGCTGTCAGACCTGAATATTTCCAGCATTTTTTTTTTGCTTTTATTTCAGATTTCTAATGGTATTTTGTTTTTGTATTGGGGCAAGAATGCTGGCTTAATTGACCCTCTTCCCCTCTGGGGAGTGCACAGTCTGCTGTCTGGATGAAGACTAACCAACTGAATCAAACCTTATATTTTAAATGGGTCTCGCCCTACTACGAAGCTAAGTTGCTTTGTTACTTACCCTTCCATTGCAAGTAGACTTCTATAAAGGTACAATGATCTTCCAGCTCATGGTGCTTACAGTTAAAGCAAGGGGCAAGTATAAATTGATACAGCTTTTCTAGCCATTGGTACCAGCAGTGAAAATTGAGAGCTTTACGCAGGAATGTACAACCCAAGTATACAAAGTCTGCCACGCTGTCAAAGGCACAAGGTTACTTTCCGTTGGCATTTGGGGGATAACTGAGAGACTGTATCACTAGACAGCAAGACCAACACACAGGGACTTGAAGCTGCAATGTCATAGATACATCCAGACAAAAAAGGGCCCCCACCAACCCCAGAGAGGTCATGCTCTTGTGATGCAGGAAAGTAGGAACAGTGTGATACATAGATTGTCATGGTAACATTTACAAAAAAGCAGCAAACCTCATCAGTAGAGTTTGCAGACATCACAAAGCAGGTCAGTGATGCTGGAGCAGTTTAAACAGTCACTGCCCACAACACAGAACTGGTTAACAGAGCTTCGGCCTTTCTCAGTCCATTTGTATGTTGGAACCTACACCCCAGGCCGTCCAAACCACAGATACACAATGGATTGACCATTCTGTGATCTGTTGGAGATTTCAGAAATGATGATTAATTGTTGATTAACCAAAGGAACATACAACTGACTAGTTTATCCCAATGCTCAGTTTCTATTGCTAAGCGAATGAGAATGCAAAGAGGCCAGCAACTGTGTTGAAAGCCACTGGTTCCAGATTGGCCCACTTGTAACAGGCAGAAGATAGGGAAATGAGTAAAAACTGTGCATGTGCAGCGTTCATGAATACGCTGTGAATACAGCATGGAATATGTGATGTTTGCCAATCTAGTGGCAAGATCAATAATAACAACTTGCATTTACACAGAGTCTATAAATGTGTCTGTTATAGATTACTCTACAGGCCTATCTCCAACACAGGATGCAATGTATAATGAAGACAATGCAATTATTGGGTATAATTGGAGTTTGGATTTGAGATTTCCGTTTTTCCCACTATTCGAAAACCAGCTGAAGCATGCACTTCAATAAAAGGCCACATGTCTGCATATTCTTCCAGCTTCTAATCACCTTCCCCTGAAACTTTTACAAAGGTTTTATAAAGAACCTCTCATGGTTTTGAAATGCCACATACCTTATGCCACAAGGACAAAGCATTTCACTCCCCTCTCCTCATCCAAGTCTCCCCCAGCACAACAGAGCAGAGCCATTCCACAATGTGGGGCCACCCTGTTCTACACAGCTCAGTACCATATACCGCATTTCAAACAAGGCTTGCATTCGTACAGCACCTTTCATGACCACAGGACATCCCAAAGCGCTTTACAGCCAATGAAGTACTTTTAAAACATAGTCACTGCTCTAACATAGGAAATCCTGCAGCTAATTTGTGCACAGGAAGCTCTCAATGCTGCAAAATATTAACAATCATATACCCTATATTTGTGATGTTGATTGAGGGATAAATATTGGCCAGGAGAACTCCCCTGCTCTTTTGTGAAATAGTGCCCTGGGATCTTTTAACATCCATCTCAGAGAATATGTGGGAGTCGCAATTTAAAATCTCAGTGGAAAGATCGCACCCCCCTCAGTGCTGCACCAGGGCATCAAACAAGATTTTTGTTCTCAAGTCTCTATAAGAACATAAGAACTAGGAGCAGGAGTAGGCAATTCAGCCCCTCGAGCCTGCCCTGCCATTCATTACGATCATGGCTGATCTCATTTCGGCCTCAACTCCAATTTCCCGATCTTGCCCCATAACCTTTCAACCCGTTACTAATTAAAAATCTGTCTATCTCCTCCTTAAATTTATTCAGCGTCCTGGCATCCACTGCAGTTTGAGGTAATGAATTCCACAGATTCACGACCCTTTGAGAAAAGTAATTCCACCTCGTCTCTGATTTAAATCTAGCACTACTTAGCCTAAAACTGCGGCCTCTAATTCTAGAATGCCTAGAAGGGGGAACATCCACTCCACGTCTACTTTGTCTATCCCCTTTAGCATCTTATATACCTCTCATCCTTCTAAACTCTAGCAAGTATAGGCCTAAACTGCTCAATCTCTCCTCATAAGACAAGCCCCACATCTCTGGAATCAATCTAGTGAACCTCCTCTGAACCGCCTCCAGTGCAGCTACACCTTTCCTCAAGTAAAGGGACCAAAACTGTGCACAGTACTCCAGGTGCAGTCTCACCAATGCCTTGTACAGTTGCAACAACACTTCCCTATTTTTATACTGTATTCCTTTAGCAATAAATGCCAAAATTCCATTTGCCTTCCTTATTACCTGTACACTAGCTTTCAGCAATTCATGCATGAGGACACCCAGAACCCTCTGCACTGAAGCATTCTGAAGTTTCTCTCCTTTTAAATAATAAGTCGCTTTTTTATTCTTCCGACCAAAATGAATAACCTCACACTTAGCCACGTTAAACTCCATCTGCCAGATTTTGGCCCATTCACCTAACCTGTCCATATCCATTTGTAAATTTCTTATTTCTTCATTGCAACTTACTTTCCTACCTATTTTGGTGTTTAGCTATAGTACCTTCTAGTTGGGGCCCAAGGACTGAACCCTGTGGCACCCCACTAGTTACAGCTTGCCATCCAGAAAAAGACCCATTTATCCCGACTCTCTGCTTTCTGTTGGTTAGCCAATCCTCTATCCAAGCTAACATATTAACCCTAACTCCATGAGATCTAATCTTTTGTGTGGCACCTTATCAAAGGCCTTCTGGAAGTCCAGATATACTACATCTGCAGGATCCCCATTATCCACTTTGCTTGTCACATCTTCAAAGAACTCTAGCAAATTAGTCAAACACAATTTATTCTTCATAAAACCATGCTGACTCTGATGGATTGCATTTTGATTTTCCAAATGCCCCATTACTACTTCCTTAATAATGGATTCCAACAATTTCCCAATGACAGATGTGGGGCTGGAATCCACAACCCTCTGTCAGAAGCAAAACTGCTACCCACTGAGCGTGGAACGCCATGCCTAGTGTGTCAGTCTGTGTTAAAATTTACATTTTATTTTGAATGGCTAAATTTTTGACACATTTAGAAACAAATCAATGCATCCGAGAATCTCCAATTCACACCTGAATATGAATCCAACCTGTGTGAATCAAACAGGTCTTTCCTTACCCAATACAGAATGCTGGCCCTCTTGTTGTAAACCCCAGTTATTCCCAAGAGTTTAGGTGTATGTGGGAAAATAGTCATGGCTTAGGTGAGTGTCAAGAATGTACATGGGTACTGCTAGCTAAAAGCGCACAGCAGAGCACAGAGTGCAGTAATCTCCACATTACTTGCCCAGCCAGCAGTCTGCTGGGGCACTGATAAGTGGCAACAATCCCAGACCCTCGAGACAGGTTTTAACCACCCATCAATCTGGGCTTCTCACCCTCAATCTTTCGTAATGCTCGCTGGCATCAGGGGTCTTTCTGGTTCCAATATTACCTTACTGAATCCAGCATACAGATCTCCTGACTGGTCTCCGCACTTCTATCACCAGGCACCTGTCAACTCAGAGCAACAGCGATCCCAAAACAAGCCTTACTTAACCCCTTTCCCTCCACTCCAACATGGGGTTTGAGCCCTCTCTAAACAAATGCTAGCTGCAACAGTGTGAGCAGCACAGCAAACCAATGGAGAGTTCCAACAGATGTGTATCTGTTAATCAAGCTGAAATCATTTTACTTCTGTGAGATATTTTTAATACTTTACCAAAAGTTTAAAATAATGAATATTAGCTATTTTATATATATATATATATATATATACAGAACCCAGCCAATAACAATAGAGGAATCCAGGTGAGTTGTAAACTAGTGATTCACAAAGTGAATGAATATACTCACTCTTTAATTTTTTACTTTCGTCACCTTGCGTTTTCTCCTCATTATCTTTTGACCTTTTCACTGACCTTTTTCCTGGCATTGTATTCTGAAATTCCTGTCAAGCAACAATATTCAGTTGAAGTGAAATACATATGCATGACTGATGACATCTGAGATTTAGCTACACCATGCTTTTGTGATGGTGTATTCCTGATGACCATCAGTTTAAAAAGAATCTGTCAGAACACCCACCCTTCTTCAAAGTTTTTTAATTAGCCTTAATCGTTATAAACAGCAGTGCTTCCCTATATTGTGACTGTTCTGAAGTATATTTTAATAGGTTACTGATCTGCGATCAGAATCCACGGCAAGTGTCTTATGACTTGCAAGGTATCAGTTTCAATTCAGATACAGCAGCCGACTATATCTTCAAGCAGAAGAGACAACACAGGAGGCCATTCAGCCCTTGGTGCCTCTGCAGCTTTCGAAACACTCTGCCCCCTCCCCATAACCCTGCAGCTTTTTCCTTCGAGTTTATATCCAATTCCTTTTTCGACTTAAACTGTCTCCACCCTCCTTTCAGGCAGTACACTGCAGATCATCGCAACCAGCTGTGCAGAGAAAAAAAATCTCATCTCATCTCTCTCCGGTTCTTTCGTCACAATATCAAACATTGGTGTATATATATAAAAAAAAACCTTAGAAATCCTGATTATTCTCAGTAACGCCACTGTGCAAGCTGGCCCCTGAAGACAAACCAAAAAAGGAAACTATCATTCAAACTGCCCGCTCAGAGAGAAAAATATCTCTGGGCCTAAAATTTTACGTCTCTCGCCATCCAACAAACCAGCTAAGCCCAAAACTTAAAATACAAACCTCTTTCTTGTAAGTGTGGCGAGAGCGAGTTAATAAATAAAGAAAAATACACGAATACTGCAACAAGGTCGGAGAGTCCCAAACGATTATTCTGGCTGTTCCAACAGCACAGGCCTAGGCAATGGCAGCAGCCAGCGAGCCAACAGTCAAAATAACCGGTAGCAGTCAAACGGGAGCCTGGCTGGGAATCACCCGAGACTCCCCCAAGCCCGCGACTTTTAAAAAATCCCGCGTCCCCGGGCAAACTTTTCTTTCCAAAAACAACTTTATTCACAAGCAAATAAGACTACAAACGCCATGCCCGGACCTCTAACGCACGGGAGAGGCATTACACCGGGTGGGGGGGGGACACTGAATACCGCGATTTGACAATGGGGGCGAGTGCAGTCCCGGAGGAGAGAATTAAAACTGGAACGCGCTCCCAGAAACATAGGGGACGGAGTCTGTGGCCCGCCGCACAAAAATGATACCGAAAAGGGAAGAGAGGGGGGCTGGAATGGGGGCTCCGCGCTCCGACCGAAAGTTCAAAAAGAGAACGTACACACACACTGGTCAGAGCGTTGGGATACACGGCATTTGGATCTGGAACGTTGGGGGGGGATACACAACGTTCTGAGTTGGAACGTTGGGATACATGGCATTCGGAGCTGGAACGTTGCGGGGGATACACAACGTTCTAAGTTGGAACGTTGGGATACACGGCATTCGGAGACCCTCCATTTAATGATTTAAAACAGCTTTGCTATTCCTATTATTAAAGGGAACAATATATTTACCATTTCCTCTCACTGACCTGCCTGCCGCCACCGTTCACTCGCACACTGTGCTTTTTTTTCCCCTCTCTCCTTTCCAACGCCACTGACAAACACCGGCGCATGCCCGGAGATCGGAGCCCGCGTAGTTTGAAATGGATGCGGAAGCAGCGGGAGGAATGGATTCACTGGAGCCAAAGACTCTGCCCAGTACAAGGGGCCACATTGTCATACAGCTGCTGCCATATGCTCACGCCTGTCATTTTCCAATGCTACAGTTTGTTAAAGTATTGCAGTTCACTTCAGCAACTTCACCAATGTTTCCCAAAGTCCATCTAGACATTATAGATTTTAATGTGAGGCGAGTTAAATAAACTTTAATTTTCTACTGAGGATTTCAAATGACACAAAATAATATTCATAGTCCGAGATTTCCACTATAGATTCTGCTACGCACTAGCTTTACAAAAAATGCAGTACCATTCCTCAGATACTGAAACAGTCTGTGCCGAAATGCAGAAAGACCTGGGCAACATTCAGATTTGTGCTGATAAGTGTCAATTAGGATTTACACCACACAATTGCTGGGCAATAACCATCTCCCCTTGATATCCAATGGCATTACCAACTCTGAATCCCCCACTAACAACATCATGGGGTTTGCCATTGACCAGAAACTGAACTGGATGACGAAGACCTCCTACCCAAAATCCACAAACAGGACTGTCTCGGCAGACCGATCATGTCAGCCTGTTCCTGCCCCACGGAACTCATTGCTTGCTATCTTGACTCCATTCTCTCTCCCCTTGTCCAGTCTCTTCCCGCCTACATCCGCGATTCCTCTGACACCCTACATCATATCAATAATTTCCAGTTCCCTGGCCCCAACCACCCCCTCTTCACCATGGATGTCCAATCCCTCTACACCTCCATCCCCCACCAGGATGGTCTGAGGGCACTCCACTTCTTCCTCGAACAGAGGCCCGAACAATCCCCATCCACCACTACTCTCCTCCGTCTGGCTGAACTTGTTCTCACACTGAACAATTTCTCCTTCAACTCGACTCACTTCCTCCAAATAAAAGGTGTGGCTATGAGTACCCGCATGGGCCCCACTTATGCCTGTCTCTTTATGTGGTATGTGGAACATTCCTTGTTCCAGTCCTACTCAGGCCCCCTCCCACAACTCTTTCTCCGCTACATCGATGACTGCTTCGGTGCCACTTCATGCTCTCATCTGGACCTGAAAAATTTATTAATTTTGCTTCCAATCCACCCCTCCATCATTTTCACATGGTCCATCACTGACACTTCCCTTCCCTTCCTTGACCTCTCTGACTCAATTTCTGGTGATAGACTGTCCACCAACATTCATTACAAGCCTACCAACTCCCACAGCTACTTCAACTACAGCTCCTCACACCCCACTTCCTGTAAGGACTCCATCCCATTCTCTCAGTTCCTTTGCCTCCGTCGCATCTGTTCTGATGATGCCACTTTCAAAAACAGTTCCTCTGACATGTCTTCATTCTTCCTTAACCGAGGTTTTCCACCCACCCCCGGTGGTTGACAGGGCCCTCAACCGTGTCCGGCCCATCTCCCGTGTATCCGCCCTCACACTTTCCTCTCCCTCCCAGAACCTTGCCCTCACTTGTCACCCCACCAGCCTCCGCATTCAAAGGATCATCCTCCACCATTTCCGCCAACTCCAGCATGATGCCACCACCAAACACATCTTCCCTTCATCCCACCCCGGCAGCATTCCTCAGGGATCATTCCCTCTGGGACACCCTGGTCCACTCCTCCATCACCCCCTACACCTCAACCCCCTCCCACAGCACCTTCCCATGCAACTGCAGAAGGTACAACACTTTACTTCCCCCCTCCTCACCGTCCAAGGGCTCAAACACTCCTTTTATGTGAAGCAGCATTTCACTTTCACTTCCCTCAATTTAGTCTACTGCATTCGCTGCTCCCAATGCGGTCTCCTCAACATTGGAGAGACCAAACGCAGACTGGGTGACTGTTTTGCGGAACTCCTTCGATCTGTCCGCAAGCATGACCCAGTCAACCCTGTCGCTTGCCATTTCAACACACCGCCCTGCTCTCATGCCCACTTGTCCGTCCTTGGCCTGCTGCAATGTTCCAGTGAAGCTCAACGCAAACTGGAGGAACAGCACCTCATCTTCCGACTAGGCACTTTACAGCCTTCCGCACTTAACATTGAGTTCAACAACTTCAGATTATGAACTCTCTCCTCCATCCCCACCCCCTTTCCGATCCCATCTTTTCCAATAATTTATCATTTTTTAAATATATATATTTTTCTTTTCCCACCTATTTCCATTATTTTTAAATGTATTTCCATTCATTGTTTAATCTCTACCTTTTAGCCTATTTCGATCCCTTCCCCCCACCCCACCCCCCACTAGGGCTATCTGTCACTTGCTCACCCTGTTTTCTACTCTTAAGGCCATCATTAGTGCATTCCTCTGCTAATATCACCACCGTCAACACCCCTTTGTCTTTTTGTCTATGACATCTTTGGCAATCTCTTCTTTGCCTCCACCTATCACTGGCCCTCTATCCAGCTCTACCTGTCCCACCCCCCTCAACCAGCTTATATTCCATCTCATTTCTGTATTTCTTAGTTCTGATGAAGAGTCATACAGACTCGAAACGTTAACTGTGTTCCTCTCTGCAGATGCTGTCAGACCTGCTGAGGTTTTCCAGCTATTTTTGTTTTTGAGCCATATAAATACTGCAGCTATAACAGGCTGGGATTTCTGTAGCAATTAACACACCTGACTACCTGAAGCCTATCCACCATCTACAAGGCTCAAGCCAGGACTTGCCTGGATGAGTGGATGAGTGCAGCTCCAACAACACTCAAGAAGTTTGACACCATCCAGGTCAAAGCAGCCCACCTTGATTGGCCCTCCCTCCGCCACCAATGAACGGTGGCAGCAGTGTATACAATCTTAAAGATGCACTGCAACAACTTCTTTGGTTCCTTCAACAACACCTTCCAAACATGGGGTACCTCTACCACCTTGAAGGACAAGGACAGCAGACACATGGGAGCACTGTCACCTGCAAGTTCCCCTCCAAGTCACACGTCATCCCGTCTTGAAACTTATCACCTTTCCTTCATTGGGTCAAAATCCTGAAACTCCTTCCTAATAGTATTGTGGGTGTACGTGCACCACATGGCATGCAGCGGTTCAAGAAGATGATTGACCACCATCTTCTCAAGAGCAATTAGGGATGGGCAATAAATGCTGGCCTAGCCAGTGATGCCCACACCTCATGAAAGAATAAAAAGATAAATAAATAAATAAAGTTGATTTAATTCATAAGCTTTAATTCAAAATTTACCTGAATGTTGAGCTGTGCTCCTTCCAACTAAGGGCCAAGTTTTATGAAGGAAGTAGAGTGGATCTGAACAGGCAAAGAACATAGAATGCGTTACTGGTTTTTGAGGTTTTAGCCAAGCTCCCCATATTCCTGTGACAGAAGACTCAGTGAAATCCTCTCCTCCCACACATGCAGTGTAATCAGTCCCTCTTCCCTTGGCTCCCCCTCCCACACACTGTCTGTAATCAGCTCCTCTCTGCACACCCCCGCCCCTTTGGTCTAGCTGCTGGTGCCAGCAAAGCAAAGTCATCAGCTCAGGGTAAGGACCCACTGTTCAACAGGCAGACAGGAGCAGAAACACAGCAAAGTTTGGAGCCAGCACTCACCTATCCTGCTCAGCTGCATGACCTCCCAGTTTTCCCCACACTCCAGACAAGTCAGTCAGTCAGTCACCGAGTTATACTCACCAACCTCTGCCTGAGCTTGGTCAGTGCACAAACATCCCAAACCCATTCTGCATTTGCTAGGACTTTCCTGGGGTTGTTTAGCAGCATCGACCCAGGGATATTTTGCCAAACCCTCCAGGCCGAATGGTCTCCTGTCCAGTCACCAAAGCTGTCTCAGAGGAAGGTGAACTTATGACCAATCCAGCTGTTTGTACAACCCATCTGGAACCCACAGTTTGGGAACTGCTGGCCTAAATCCTAAATTGTGGAATGCCCTCCCCAAACCACTCCCCATCTCTAGCAAGACAGTCCCTAAAATCTACCTCTTTAAACAAACATTTGGTCGGGTTTCCTAGTGGTGCCTTTGGCTCAGTGTTAAATTTTGCCTGATCATTCTCCTGTGAAATTGTTTGGGACATTCTACTGCATTAAAGACACCATATAAATGCAAGTTGTTGTTGTGTTACAACTAACTGCAGCGTACACACACACATGAGAGAAAACTAACCAGGGTTCCTGCTCCTCATCCCTGTCCTGTGACACCTGCTGGAAATTCTGTGCTTATTGGACAAGAACCGGATCGAGTTTGGCTGTGAACCCCAACAAATCATAATGAATGACGGAATACGGAACAGGCTCGAAGGGCCGAATGGCCTACTCTTGCTCCTATTTTCTATGTTTATGAGTTTCCTTGTTTGATTCTCCCTGGTCTGTTCTGATTCTCTGATAGATTCCTGGTGCTTATCCTCCAAATGAGCAGTTGTCCTAATCCTGTGTGTCTGTCCTGCTCCCAAACACAGCATCCAACTACAATAAAGCAAGTGATACAGGAGCATCTGAGTGACTGAGACAAGTTTAGTCTCGATCCTGACCCAGCTGTTTGACTCTTCCCATGTGCTCTGGCCAATATCGTCCTTTCGCTTTCTGTCTCTCAGTCCCCCACTCGATCTGTGCCCTTCTCTTTTTCTCACTCGCTTGATCCGTGTCTTCTCTTTGTTTATCTCTCTCCCTTTTGCTCTCTGGAAATCTGTAACAAAAGTAGTCCACAGACATCAGTCTTTAAGTTCCTTCACAGTGTCCATTTTCTCTCCAAATTCCTGTATCATCGGAGCAAGACTTCCTCTTGTACTCCAATTCCCTAGCAATAAAAAACAACTCACCATTTGCCTTCCCACTTGTTGGCTGCACCAGCATGTTAACTTTCTGTGATTTGTGTACAAGAACTGGCAAATCCCTCTGGACAATAACGTTTAATAGCTTCTCACCATTTCAAAATGATTCTGTTGCTCTATTCTTCCTCCCAAAGAGAATCATGTTTTTCCACATGATATTCCATCTGCCACTTTCTTACCCACTCTGTGAACCTGTCCATATCCCCTAATGCAGCCTCTTTGGTCTTTCTTTCCCACCTAACGTTATATTGTCAGCAAACCTGGAAACATTCCACTTGTTCCCTTCATCTCAGTCATTGATGTCGATTGTAAATAGCTGCAGCTTTAGCTGTGATTCTTGGGGCAGCCCACCAGTACCAGCTTGCCAAGCTGAAAATGATCTCTTTATTCTGACTCTATTTTCTGTCCACGAGCCCATCCTCTGTCCATATCAGTGTGGATTGTCTTTTAAAGATGGGGAAGAAACACTCCTTCATTTTAAACCCTTTCCCCTGTCCCAGGCTCTCCTGACACTTACTATCAATCTAACTTTATCTCTATTCCTCACTGTCTCCCTGTTACTCTCTGCATTGCTATCTCTCCCTATCTCTCTGTTACTCTTCCTCTCTTCCTCTCACTCTCCCTGTGAACCTGTAGAATTCACTACCACAAAAAGTAGTTGAGGCCAAAACATTGATTGTTTTCAAGGAGTTAGATATAGCTCTTGGGGCGAAAGGGATCAAAGGATTTGGGAGACAACGAGAGCAAGTTATTGAGTTGGATGATCAGGCATGATCATAATGAATGGAGATCGCAGGGGCTCTGACCCAAATTTTTAATTCCTCTCTGGCCACAGGGGAGGTGCCAGAAGACTGGAGAACAACTAATGTGGTTCTGCTATTTAAGAAGGGTTGTAGAGATAAGCCAGGGAACTACAGGCTAGTGAGTCTCACGTCAGTGGTAGGGAAACTATTGGAGAAAGTTCTGAAGGGGAGTATCTATCTCCACTTGGAGAGGCAAGATTTGATCAGGGATAGTCAGCAAGGCTTTGTCAGAGGGAGGTCATGCCTAACAAATTTGATTGAATTTTTTGAGGAGGTAACCAGGTGTGTAGATAAGGGTAGGGCAGTTGATGTAGTTTATATGGATTTCAGCAAAGCCTTTGACAAGGTCCCACATGGGAGACTTATAAAGAAGGCAAATGCACATGGGATACAGGGTAATTTGATAAGTGGATTCAAAATTGGCTTAGTTGTAGGAGGCAGAGGGTGATGACAGAAGGATGCTTTAGTGACTGGAAGCCAGTGTCCAGTGGCATACTACAGGGATCTGTTCTTGGTCCCCTACTATTTGTCATTTATATAAACGACATAGAAGACTATGCGGGGGGTAGGATTAGTAAGTTTGTGGATGCCACAAAGATTGGCCGGATGGTTAACAGTGAGGTTGAGTGTCTTGGGCTACAGGAAGATATAGATGGGATGGTCAAATGGGCAGATGGAATTTAACCCTGAAAAGTGTGAGGTGATACACTTTGGAAGGAATAATTTGACAAGGAAGTATTCAGTGAACGGCATGGCACTAGGAAGTTCTGAGGAACAAAGGACCTTGGTGTGTGTGTCCATGGATCTCTGAAGGCAGAGGGGTTAGTGGGGTGGTGAAAAAGGCATATGGGACACTTGCCTTTATTAATCAAGGCATAGATTACAAAAGTAGGGAGGTCATGTTGGAGTTATCTCGAACCTTGGTGAGGCCACAGCTGGAGTATTGTGTGCTGTTCTGGTCGCCACATTATAGGAAGGATGTGATTGCACTGGAGGGGGTGCAGAGGAGATTCACCAGGATGTTGCCTGGGATGAAATATTTAAGTTATGAAGAGAGGTTGGATAGACTTTGATTGTTTTCGTTGTAGCAGAGAAGACTGAGGGGCGACCTGATCGAGGTGTACAAGATTATGAGGGGCATGGACAGGGTGAATCAGGAACAGCTGTTCCCTTAATTGAATGGTCAGTCACAAGGGGGCATAGGTTCAAGATGAGGGTTAGAAGGTTTAGGGGGGATATGAGGAAAAGCTTTTTTACCCAGAGGGTGGTGAGGGTCTGGAATGCGCTGCCTGGGAGGGTGGTGGAGGTGGGTTGCCTCACATCCTTTAAAAAGTGCCTGGATGAGCACTTGGCATGTCATAACATTCAAGGCTATGGGCCAAGTACTGGTAATTGGGATTAGGTAGGTAGGTAGGTAGGTCAGGTGTTTCTCAAGCGTCGGTGCACTCGATGGGCCGAAGGGCCTCTTCTGCACTGAGATTCTGTCAAATGGCCTCCTTCTACACCATAAGAATTCTGTGATTCTGTGAGAGATAGCAACACTCATTACCTCAGGTCACATGTGAAGAATGGCCAGATCATCAAAATGCTAGAAAGCACCGTCTCCCAGTCAGTTCCTTTCAGAGCAAGGAAACTGATGGTAAGAGTAGTGAACCCAGAGTGGCCAAGTTAAATCAGCACTGAATCAAAATACTGCATATTGTGACCAACAATTTTTAAATAATCACTTTTCGATAGCATCAAGGCAACTACAAAAACTGCAAATGAATGAGCAATAGGATAAACTGAGTGCCTTGCTAATTGAAGAGCAACAGCTGCAATCATATGACGTTTTTAAAAATTGCATTTTTCTCAGTCCCCATTTGCCAGCTGTTTTGTCATGTGCCCTCATCAGCCAAGAGACATTTTCAACTATCTCACAGGACATGGTAACCCAGCAGCTGTTGTACTGGGTTAATAAGATCATAAATTTATAATCCCACCGATTGTAAAATTGCAAATTCAATTAATTTGTGGTCCATGATTGACCCAGTTGATTTGGGGCTTAGTTTGGAATTCACAACTTAGCATGTGTAGGGATGGGCAACAAATGCTACTTGATCCGTGAAGCTCACAAGAGCAAGCTCTCAAAAAAACTGACATCACTGTGCAAGCCATGTTTTATAGCTAACGGTACATCTCACAAGACACTGCAAAAAACAAAACAGTAAAAGCTGCACTTGATTTTCCCAGAATATGAAAGGGTGCTTTGACTGAAATTTTTAGGATATTGAAAAGACTTGATAAAGTGGACTATTTTCCACTGCAAAGAAGCCTTGGACAAGCAACATGACTTTATTACAGGCAAGCCTTTCAGGAGAAATTAGGAAATATGTCTGCAGCCTTGAATTTATATAGCACCATTCATATCCACAGGACAAATTGCCACCGTTGGAATGTAAGGAAGTCAATTTGCACCCTGCAAGCTCCCACAAACAGCACTGTGAAATTGACCAACCACCTGTCTTCTATCTTTGGCCCCCTCCCATTTCTCATCTACATATTGTTCAGCAACATCATTTGTTTTCACATGTACACCAACACCCAGCTGTATCTCAGTCCTACCTCTCAACGACTCCACTGTTACCCTCATCGTTTGATATTGGAGATGTGTAGAAATTTCTCTTCAATATTAGGGAGACTGAAGCCTCCAACATTCTAATCTCCATAAACTTGGTCATCCAAAAACCCTGCTGTTGCCACCCATATCCCAATTTACACCAAATTCAATTCAGCTATCATCCCTCTAATCTCCTTCATGCCTACAACCCTAATTCTGGCCTCTAAGACCCCCAATTTTAACCAGTGACTGTGCTTTCAACTGTCCAGACCCTAAACTCTGGAATACCTTCCCTACAAAGCTCCACCTCACTTTCCTCCTCCAAAGCACTCCTTAAAATTAATGCAAGTTGTTGACCAGATAACAATTTGTGAGATAAAAACAAAAAAACTGCGGATGCTGGAAATCCAAAACAAAAATAGAATTACCTGGAAAAACTCAGCAGGTCTGGCAGCATCGGCGGAGAAGAAAAGAGTTGACATTTCGAGTCCTCATGACCCTTCGACAGAACTTGCGTTCGAGTCCAAGAAAGAGTTGAAAGATAAGCTGGTTTAAGGTGTGTGTGGGGGAGGGGCGGAGAGATAAAGAGACAAAGAGGTGGAGCGGGGGGGCGGGGGTGTGGTTGTAGGGACAAACAAGCAGTGATAGAAGCAGCTCATCAAAAGATGTCAACGACAATAGTACAATAGAACACATAGGTGTTAAAATTAAAGTTGGTGATATTATCTAAACGAATGTGCTAATTAAGAATGGATGGTAGGGCACTCAAGGTATAGCTCTAGTGGGGGTTTTTTTTTATTTATATAATGGAAATAGGTGGGAAAAGGAAAATCTTTATAATTTATTGGGAAAAAAAAGGGAAGGGGGAAACAGAAAGGGGGTGGGGATGGGGGAGGGAGCTTACGACCTAAAGTTGTTGAATTCAATATTCAGTCCGGAAGGCTGTAAAGTCCCTAGTCGGAAGATGAGGTGTTGTTCCTCCAGTTTGCGTTGGGCTTCACTGGAACAATGCAGCAAGCCAAGGACAGACATGTGGGCAAGAGAGTAGGTCGTAAGCTCCCTCCCCCATCCCCACCCCCTTTCTGTTTCCCCCTTCCCTTTTTTTTTCCCAATAAATTAAAGATTTTCCTTTTCCCACCTATTTCCATTATATAAATAAAAAAAAACCCCACTAGAGCTATACCTTGAGTGCCCTACCATCCATTCTTAATTAGCACATTCGTTTAGATAATATCACCAACTTTAATTTTAACACCTATGTGTTCTATTGTACTATTGTCGTTGACATCTTTTGATGAGCTGCTTCTATCACTGCGCGTTTGTCCCTACAACCACACCCCCGCCCCCCCGCTCCACCTCTTTGTCTCTCTATCTCTCCGCCCCCCCCCACACACACCTTAAACCAGCTTATATTTCAACTCTTTCTTGGACTCGAACGCAAGTTCTGTCGAAGGGTCATGAGGACTCGAAACGTCAACTCTTTTCTTCTCCGCCGATGCTGCCAGACCTGCTGAGTTTTTCCAGGTAATTCTGTTTTTGTTTAACAATTTGTGATGTTGCTTGAGGGTTAAGTATTGCCCAGGAACAAGTTCACTCCATCTTTAAATGGTGCCATGGGATCTTTCAAATAGAGGAACAACACTTGTGACACTGGAGCATCACTAAGCCTTGTGCTCATCAAGTGGGAACTGAACCAACAACCTTCTGATTCAAGGTTGCTACCTAAGGGCAGTAAAAGCTTCTAAGTGTGTCTCTCAAAAAACATTAATACACAAGGGTATAAAACAGAAAGAGCCAAGGCAGTTAAATAAGAGCTGGGATACAGATTAGCAACAACTCATTGAATGGTGGAAAAGGCTGAAGCAGCTGAATGGCCTATGCCCTGTTCAAAGCAAACAAAGTGTGAAAATCAATTCCAGTAAGACAGAATTGTATGCATATACCTTTCACAATCTCAGGACATAAACCCCATGAAAGCCAATAAAAGGCTTTTGAATATAATAGAGCTAATCTAAGAGGAATGTGTGAAAACAAACACCACTGCAACAGAAAACTAATGCTTGAAGTTAACTTTATTTAAAGATGTGAAAATTTACAGGCATATTACAAATGGTTGATTAGCATAAATTTCAAAACTGATTGCAACTCATCTTAATATGTCCAAAATTTATAGTAACCTACAACAATGAACAAATTATAAACACATCTGAACTCAAAAGGAAGCTCATCTGAAGTAGGGTACAGCAGTCTTGTTGCACTGCAGTTGGAGGAGCACCGTAGTATCTGAAAGAAATCAGAAATCACATTAGATTGGCAAATAGGTCAAGATCAAAATAAATGGATCCATCTAAACCTTTCCTAAAGGTTCCAATGGCACCTAGAAGCTGAAATGGCTGTCACTGTACACAACCATCTCATTTCACAACCTGTTGTTAGAACACTCTGCTAAATATACATAAACCTATACAACAGGAGAATGAGGGTAACTACAGTGGGCTAAATAGCCTTTCAACATTGCGGATCCTTAAGAGCCCCATAAAAGGTTAAACCAACGCACCATTGTCCTACAGATCTCTCAGGTTGCTGGAATTACAACATCTTGGGCACCCAAAATATCCCTCCACCGCTCAGGAGCTGCCAGACCATTAGGGCTTAAATTTGACAAAAATCCATGGTGTAGGCCATAGAGAAAGCTATAGTGGTTTCCTTTCTCTTCAACATCAAGACCATGAACAAATAACAATGCAGAAAGTTATTTAAAGATTCTGGACTTCATACTCATTGTATCCTGCATGGTTTATCTCCTCAGTCAGTATACACACTGAGAAGGTCTAGGAATATACAGGATGCTGTCCTCACCAGTTCAAAGCCGGGGACACACTTTCTCTCCAACGTTATGGAACGGGACTATACGTCATAGACACAAAGGCCTACGCTCCCATACGCCACACGGACAGAGCCAGACAAGAGCAACCTTGCTGGATGCCCACGTTGGGTTTTCTATTTGACAAACAAGGCAAGGAAAAAAAAAAATCACCTCTCCCAAAGTGCACCTGTTCGCAGCATTCCTGGTGTTCAAACCTCTCCGACATTCAGGATGGATAGAATTGTCTTACTGCAGAAGAAAAGATTTCAAAATAAATCAGACTTAACCTTGCCAGTGATCACCCCAGAGCTATATCATCCTGTCCTCAAACCCAAAATCTTTCATCATGTTCTTTTTCATGAGTAACTGTATCCTGCATGGTTTATCTCCTCAGTCACTATACACACTGAGAAGGTCTAGGAATATACAGGATGCTGTCCTCACCAGTACAAAGCCGGGGACACACTTTCTCTCCAACGTCATGGAACGGGACTATACGTCACAGACATAAAGGCCTATGCTCCCATACGCCACACGGACAGAGCCAGACAAGAGCAACCTTGCTGGATGCCCACGTTGGAGCATTTCACAGGAAGACAAGGTGAATGCTGGACTTTATTAGCCAAAACAGTAATGCTTAATTTGAAAACTAACTTACAGATTTTTATTACAAGTAATATCACCATAACTACCTCAATGTACAAGGAACATTGTCTCAAGTGCTAATCTTCAGCATTCCATGTCCAACTATCCTCAAAAAAACTTTCAGATGCTTCATCGACTCACAATTACTCAGGCCATCTTCAACAAATGTTCTCCCTGCAAGAAAAAGAGAGATGAATATTGCAATATCAAATCTAGAACTCTTCCTCAAACCCTTCACTCCCCCCACACAGCTGTCAAGACATCAAATTTCCTCAGGAGTGACAACAAACCTGCTCTCTCTAATTATGGACTTTATCCTCCGGTTGACTGGACGACCAACATCCCCCTAATTCAGTTAAGTGACCCCAGGCATAATTAATTTGAAAGCATTTACCTGCGTAACTCAGGGAAAATTGGTCCGCTCGAAGGTTAACAAACTGACTTTCTCTAGTCTCTCCGCATAACTGGAGTCCCTCTTGCCTTGTACCACTCTACTAAATATCCTCTGCAACTTCTCCAAGGCCTTGACACCTTTTCTGAAGGGTGGTGCCCACAATTGGGTGTAATAATGGTATTCTCGCCAACAGTCCTGCTACGTTTCCAGCCTTTAAATCTACAGAACCGACAGCATTGCGCTTTCAATTAGGTCTGTATCCTGCATGGTTTATCTCCTCAGTCACTTTACAAACACTGAGAAGGTCTAGGAATATACAGGATGCTGTCCTCACCAGTAAAAAGCCGGGGACACACTTTCTCTCCAACGTCATGGAACAGGACTGTACGTCATAGACACAAAGGCCTACGCTCCCATACGCCACACGGACAGAGCCAGGCAAGAGCAACCTTGCTGGGTGCCCACATTGGGTTTATCTATTTCTGACAAAAGAGTTAAGAAAAAAATTTTACCTCTCCCAAAGTGCACCTGTCCCCAGCATTCCTGGTTTTCAGCTTCTTCCACATTCAAGATGGATAGAATCTAGTCTTACTGCAAAACAAACCATTCAGAACATATCAGATTGAACCTTATCAGTGATCACTCCAGAGCTATATCCGGTTCTCAAAACCACCCATTCCCACAATCTTCCATCATGTCCTCTTTCAGGAGTAACTGTATCCTGCATGGTTTATCTCCTCAATCACTATACACACTGAGAAGGTCTAGGAATATACAGGATGCTGTCCTCACCAGTACAAAGCCGGGGACACACTTTCTCTCCAACGTCATGGAACAGGACTGTACGTCATAGACACCAAGGCCTACGCTCCCATACGCCACACGGACAGAGCCAGACAAGAGCAACCTTGCTGGATGCCCACGTTGCAGCATCTCAAGCCCACTGTTAGATTTTATTTGCAAAGAGTAATGGTTCATCAAGAAACCTAGGTCGTTCATAACAAGAAAAAGGATAATTACAAAAGCAAAATACTGCTGGCGATCTGAAACAGAAAATGCTGGAAAAACTCAGCAGGTCTAACAGCATCTGCAGAAACATTGAGTCCTTTCTTCAGAGCTTTCAGCTATTAGACCTGAGCCTTTCCAGCATTTCCTGTTTTTGAAAAGGATAATTAATTCATTTCAGCATTCTGAATAAATGCTCTTTTTAACCATTTCATATTCAATCACTCTCAAAGCGTAATCTACCTCAAGATATTCAGCACCGTTTCCATGGTCACTCCTGGGGTCCAATGACCTGCATACATTCACTGATACTCATCTTGTTTGTTACCTGAAAATAAATTGACCATTTGTTCAAAATTAGCTATTCATGCAGAACATGCGCATATATTGATGCAACCAAAGAAAGTGTATGCACAAACAAATTATTCAAAGAGATGCTTTGTATGTCATTACATTGGTTCTTTCATCACTCATTTGGTGATCTGAAAACGTTTGTGGTCTGGATCAAGCAGCATTAGCCCAGATCTGGTGGTAATACAGGTCCAAAAGAAACCATTAACATCCATGTTTCACCCACTGTCCTAGTTCGGCTCAATGATGAAAACCCCACCTCAATTCAAGTCTGATCAACGTAGCAGAATGACACCAATGGAGAACCACATTCTCAAGAGGTTCCATCCTCAAGAACATAGAACTTAGAAGGAGTAGGCCATCTGACTCTTCAAGCCTGCTTCACCATTCAACAAGATCATGCCTAGAGCATGTGTATCCCCGGGATCCTGAGCAATATTTATGCATCAATCAACGACAAAAAAATTTCTGGTCATCATGATGATGCAGCTTTTGGAAGCTTACTGTGCACAAACACACTTCATTAGATATCTCATTGCTGTAATTTAGAACATTCCGAGGTCGTGAAAATATTAATTTGAGTCATGTCTATTTGCAAGGCAATAAATGGCCTCAATTCAAGTACTTCAGATGGACATGATACATCCTGCAGCACCAATACAGCAGTAAGTTCTTTCACTCAAAGATAAACATGCCATCAGCTCATCTGTTACTAGCCTCTGCTGTGCACAAACTGGCTGCCATGAGCCATATTGTCCTGAGAGGCCACAGCTGATTTGAGCACACTTGTGCTAGGCTACCAGCACTGGAATCACCCGCAAGGCTGAATAGAGGTCTCAGCCGAGTGAACAGGCAGCCATTTGTGATCTCCATGCCCCACTGACCCTTAAGTTGTGTTCTCTCAGCACACAGAAGCAAGCCTCAAGTCAGTCACAGCCCTGTGGGCCAACTGGCTAGATCTAACCCACGTACACTTCCTAGCCTGTAACCAGATTGCAGGCTCCACATTAAGCAGGCTGGAAGGAAAATCACCCAGCAGCCTCAATCAGCTGTTGGTCCACTACGGCAGCAGCTCACACGGAGCATAAGGATCAGCACAGGCCGGTCAGTGCAGAAACAGGTCATTTACTTTTTTTAAACAGAAGACTACCCTCACTAGTGTAAAGGCTGAGGAGACAGGGGCAGACATATAGACATGACACCACAGATTATACAAGTGAAGCAAAAACCTTGCTGGGTGCCAATGTTAAATATATTCTAGCTAAATCAGCTCAAGAATACAAATAGATGAGCGAGAGAGATCTTATTTCTATTACAATCTTATAAACACTTGATACGACAAATCATAAGATATAGATAGGTTAAGTGAGTGGGCAAAGATCTGGCAAATGGAGTTTAACGTGGGAAACTGTGATGTTCTTCACTTTGTCAGGAAGAAAAAAGCAGAATACTAAAATGGAGACCGCCTACATAATTCTGAGGTGCAGAGGGGTCTGGGTGTTCTAGTACAAATGACAAAAAGTTAATATGCAGGTAGAGCAAGTAATTAAGAAGGCTAATGGAATGCTATCCTTTTTTACGAGAGGGGTTGAACGTGTAAGTTAGGATGTTATGCTTCAGTTATACAGAGCATTGGTGAGATGGCACATTGAAAACTGTGCAGTTTTGATCTTATTTAAGGAAGGATGTAAATACATTGGTCAAAGGAGGTTTACTAGATTGATAAATACAAAATACTGCAGATGCTGGAAATCTGAAACAAAAATAGCTGGAAAAACTCAGCAGGTCTGACAGCATCTGCAAAGAGGAACACAGTTAATGTTGAGTCCTGATGACTCTTCATCAGAACTAAAGAAATACAGAAATGTGGTGAAATATAAGTTGGTAGAGGGGGGTGGGAGAGGTAGAGCTGGATAGAGGGCCAGAGATTGCCAAAGATGTCATAGACAAAAGGAGATTGCCAAAGATGTCATAGACAAAAGGGTGTTGAAGGTGATGATATTATCTAAGGAATGTGCTAATGGTGGCATGAAGAAAGCAGGACAAACAAGTGGCAGATGGCCCTAGGGGTGGGGGAAGGGATCAAAATGGGCTAAAAGGTGGAGATGAAATGATAGATTTAAAAATAGGTGGGAAAAGAAAAATATTTCAAAAACAAATTCTTTGAAAAAGGGGGATTGGAAAGGGGGTGGGGATGGAGGAGATAGAGTTCATGATCTGAAGTTGTTGAACTCAATATTAAGTCCGGAAGGCTGTAGAGTGCCTAGTTGAAGATGAGGTGCTGTACCTCTAGTTTGCGTTGAGCTTCACTGGAACACTGCAGCAGGCCAAGGACAGACATGTGGGCTTGAGAGCAGAGTGGTGTGTTGAAATAGCAAGCCACAGGGAGGTCTGGGTCATTCTTGCAGACAGACCAAAGGTGCTCTGCAAAGCAGTCACCCAGTCAGCATTTGGTCTCTCCAATGTAGAGGAGACCGCATTGGGAGCAGCGAATGCCGTGGGCTAAATTGAGGGAAGTGCTGCTTCACTTGAAAGGAGTGTTTGGGCCCTTGGACGATAAGGGGGGGGGGAGAAAGTAAAGGGGCAGGTGTAACACCTTCTGCAGTTGCATGGGAGGGGGTTGAGGTGTAGGGGGTGATGGAGGAGTGGACACACTGGTCCACTTGTTTGTCCTGCTTTCTACCCTTAATGTCATCATTAGCACATTCCTTAGATAATATCACCACCCCTTTGTCTATGACATCTTTGACAATCTCCCCTACCAGCTTATATTTCACCACATTGCTATATTTCTTTAGTTCTGAAGAGTAATCTGGACTCAAAACATTAACTGTATTCCTTCCTCTCCACAGATGCTGTCAGACCTGCTGAGTTTTTCCAGCTACTTTTGTTACTAGATGGATACCTGGAATGAGCAGGTTGTCCTGTGAAGAAAGGTTGGACAGATTGGGCTTGTTCCCACTGCAGTTTAGAAGAGCAAGGGGCGATTTGATTGAATTATACAAGATCCTGAACGGACTTGACAACGTGGAAATGATGTTTCCTCTTGTGGGTGAGTCGAGAACCAGGGGGGTACTGTTTGAAGGCGGACTGGATAGATTCTGGTTAGGCAAGGGAATCAAGGGTTATCAGGGTTAGATGGCAATGTGGAAATCGAAGCACAAGCAGATCAGCCACGATCTTGTTGAATTGAGGAGCAGGCTGGATAGGCCTAATAGTCTACACTCCTATTTCTTATAGTCCGTAAAGTACCATAGACACCTCTGTCCCTAAGAGAGAAATGGTTATAAAACCCGAGGGGCACCACTGCTCATGAAGCATGGGGCTAAGTAAGGAGTTAGGCCTCCTAAACTCGCACAGCCGATACAGGGGTCGAAGCCGCTCTGTTGGTGTTATTCTTTACCACACTCGAGCCATCTAAACTAACCGACCCCCCCCCCCCAAATAAACACTGAAGAATCGATATAAATAAGAAGTTACCCTCACGTTCGGCGCAGCAGCCAGTCAGGATCCGCCAGGTAGAGATTACAGAAAATTTCATTGTCCTGCGGTAAGTAACGCGAGTAGACAGTGGGTTAATAATATTTAAAGGCCGTACATATATTCTAATATCATTCCCTGGTGTTTTTTTTCCCCCCAAAGTTACCACCACTGAAATTCCTTTAAGGTCAGTCAGTGCCAGATGCGCTGAAAACCGGACAGTCCGGTACAAGACAAAAACAAAAACACAAATACCTGGAAAAACTCAGCAGGTCTGGCAGCATCGGCGGAGAAGAAGAGTTGACGTTTCGAGTCCTCATGAGGCTGGACAAAGCGCCTCCTTCCCAATGCTAACTAGAAAGCGGTTTCACATCAGGAACCTGCCCTAACAATCAGCAGCGGGGTCAACCTCTGGTTTGAACCACTTTGCAAAGAAGTTTTGTTCCGCAAAAGTAATAGATTGGATGGAAAATAACACAAGAATCAAAGAAAAGGGCGCGTCAGAGCTGGTCCTGACCAGAGACGCTCCTCATGTGCAAACAAATCCCATTCATTGTCAGCAGCACGTGGTCTCCCCACTCTTCCCCGCCCCCCCCCCAAAACGTGGGGTACATCCGGGTGCCCGGCCCCATCCGGGTAACTCTCCCAGGCCCCATCCCTCTAACTCTCACAAACCGTAACCAAGGTGCCGACCGACCGACAGCCCGCCCGCGGGAGCCAATTCAACCACCCTCCCAAGAACCAGAATGTTTGTGGGTGGGTGGGTGGGCCTCAGCCGCTACCGACGGTGATGCAAAGGGGACCTAGGCCTTCTTCTTCCCTATCACACTCACCTTCCACTCGCCGAAAAGGCAGAGCGCCGCCCGACTCGCCCTTTTATAGGGCGGTCGCTGGACGAGCTGTCTAGTCGCCGAGAGCCGCCCCCGTTTACAAAGCGCCGTCCCTGCCCGCAGCTACGCCACCTGCGGGCTGGGAGTAGCACTGATTCACATAAGTTCTGAGGGTTGCTGGCAAGAATCATACAGCACCCTTTCGACGGTAAAATACCCTAAGACACTCCATAGGAGCAGTATCAAATAAAATTTGGCATTCAGCCATATAAGCCCTGACCTTCCCCTCTCTGATGCTGAACGTTCAGTGCTCAGCAAAGGACTTAGTTTCATACCCTTACGCCCTCACCTCAATGAATTTCGGGCTCGGCATGATGTTGAACTCTTCTTCCGCCGTCTTCGTCTCCGGGCTCACTTCTTTGGGCAGGAGTCCTCTCCCCGTTCAACGGATCCTTTCACCCACCCCCAATATTCTCCCTCTACCTGGACCCCTCCCTCTGGATTCTTACCTTCTCTTGATCTTTTCATTGAGAACTGTCGGTGCGACATTAGTCGTCTCAATTTCTCTGCTCCTCTCACCCATTCTAACCTGTCTCTCTCTGAACTTACTGCACTCCAATCTCTCAGGTCCAACCCTGACATTGTCATCAAACCCGCTGACAAGGGTGGTGCTGTTGTTGTCTGGCGCACTGACCTCTACCTCGCGGAGGCTGAGCGTCAACTCGCAGACACTTCCTCCTACCTCTCCCTGGACCATGACCCCACCACTGAACATCAAGCCATTGTTTCCAGGACTGTCACTGACCTCATCTTCTCTGGGGATCTTCCTCCCACAGCTTCCAACTTGATAGTCGCCCAACCTCGGACGGCCCGCTTCTATCTCCTACCCAAAATCCACAAACAGAACTACCCCGGTAGACCGATCGTCTCAGCTTGCTCCTGCCCCACAGAACTCATTTCTCGTTATCTTGACTCCCTTCTCTCTCCCCTTGTCCAGTCCCTTCCCACCTACATCCGTGATTCCTCTGACACCTTACGTCACATCAACAATTTCCAGTTCCCTGGCCCCAACCGCTTCCTCTTCACCATGGACGTCCAATCCCTCTACACCTCCATCCCCCACCAGGATGGTCTGAGGGCCCTTAGCTTCTTCCTCGAACAGAGGCCCGAACAATCCCCATCCACCACTACTCTCCTCCGTCTGGCTGAACTTGTTCTCACGCTGAACAATTTCTCCTTCAACTTCTCTCACTTCCTCCAAATAAAAGGTGTGGCTATGGGTACCCGCATGGGCCCCAGCTATGCCTGTCTCTTCATGGGGTATGTGGAACATTCCTTGTTGCAGTCCTACTCCAGCCCCCTTCCACAACTCTTTCTCCGGTACATCGATGATTACTTCGGTGCTGCTTCATGCTCTCGTCGGGACTTGGAAAAATTTATTAATTTTGCTTCCAATATCCACCCCTCCATCATTTTCACGTGGTCCATCTCTGACACTTCCCTTCCCTTCCTTGACCTCTCTGTCTCAATTTCTGGTGATAGACTGTCCACCAATATCCATTACAAACCCACCGACTCCCACAGCTACCTCGACTACAGCTCCTCACACCCCACTTCCTGTAAGGACTCCATCCCATTCTCTCAGTTCCTTCGCCTCCGTCGCATCTGTTCTGATGATGCTACCTTCAAAAACAGTTCCTCTGACATGTCCTCCTTCTTCCTTAACCGAGGTTTTCCACCCACGGTCGTTGACAGGGCCCTCAACCGTGTCCGGCCCATCTCCCGCGCATCCGCCCTCACGCCTTCTCCTCCCTCCCAGAAACATGATAGGGTCCCCCTTGTCCTCACTTATCACCCCACCAGCCTCCACATTCAAAGGATCATCCTCCGCCATTTCCGCCAACTCCAGCATGATGCCACCACCAAACACATCTTCCCTTCAACCCCCCTTATCGGCATTCCGTAGGGATCGCTGCCTCCGGGACACCCTGGTCCACTCCTCCATCATCCCCTACTCCTCAACCCCCTCCTTTGGCACCACCCCATGCCCACGCAAAAGATGCAACACCTGCCCCTTCACTTCCCCTCTCCTCACCGTCCAAGGGCCCAAACACTCCTTTCAAGTGAAGCAGCATTTCACTTGCATTTCCCCCAACTTAGTCTACTGCATTCGTTGCTCCCAATGTGGTCTCCTCTACATTGGAGAGACCAAACGTAAACTGGGCGACCGCTTTGCAGAACACCTGCGGTCTGTCCGCAAGAATGACCCAAACCTCCCTGTCGCTTGCCATTTTAACACTCCACCCTGCTCTCTTGCCCACATGTCTGTCCTTGGCTTGCTGCATTGTTCCAGTGAAGCCCAACGCAAACTGGAGGAACAACACCTCATCTTCCAACTAGGCACTTTACAGCCTTCCGGACTGAATATTGAATTCAACAACTTTAGGTCTTGAGTTCCCTCCCCCATCCCCACCCCCTTTCTGTTTCCCCCTTCCTTTTGTTTTTTTTCCAATAAATTATATAGATTTTTCTTTTCCCACCTATTTCCATTATTTTTAAATATTTTAAAATCTTTTATGCTCTCCCCACTAGAGCTATACCTTGAGCGCCCTACCATCCATTCTTAATTAGCACATTCGCTTAGATAGTATCACCAACTTTAACACCTATGTGTTCTTTTGTTCTATTGTTGGTGACATCTTTTGATGATCTGCTTCTATCACTGCTTGTTTGTCCCTACAACCACACCAACCCCATCCACTTCTCTCTTTCTCTCTCCACACCCCCCCACACACCTTAAACCAGCTTATATTTCAACTCTTTCTTGGACTCGAACTCAAGTTCTGTAGAAAGGTCATGAGGACTCGAAACGTCAACTCTTTTCTTCTCCGCCGATGCTGCCAGACCTGCTGAGTTTTTCCAGGTAATTCTGTTTTTGTTTTGGATTTCCAGCATTCGCAGTTTTTTTGTTTTTGTTTTTATAAGGAAATATCAAGACAGATGACCAAAGAGCTTGGTCAAAGTTAGTGTTTCTCATGTGTCGGTGCAGACTCAATGGGCCGAAGGGCCTCTTCTGCACTGTGTGACCGATTCTGTGAAGTGTTAGGTTTTAAGGTAAAAGCAAGATACTGCGGATATTGGAACTGAAACAAAAACAAAAATTGCTGGAAAAACTCAGGTCTGCCAGCATCTGTGGAGAGAAAGACAGAGTTAACGTTTCGAGTCTGTATGACTTCTTCAGAATTAAAGAGAAATAGAAATGTGGTGAAGTATAAGATGTTTAAGGGAGATTGGACAGGTGGAGCTAGATAAAGGGCCAGTGATAGGTGGAGGCAAAGGAGAGATTGCCATAGATGTCATAAACAAAAGGGTCAAAGGGGTGTTGACGGTGGTGATATTAGCTAAAGGATTTGCTAATGGTGACATTAAGGGTGGAAAACAGGATGAGCAAGTGACAGATGGCTCGAGTGGGGGGAGGGATCAAAAGAATAAAATGAAACTGGGGGCAAGATTAGGTTTTAAGTGTAGGTGGAGAGATTATGAGGGATTTATCTTCACAACTGCAGTTCCTCATCCAAGGAACCATTCTGTGAATCTTTTCTGCACTCTCTCCAATGCCATCACATCCTTCCTAAAGTGCAGCATCCAGAATGGGATGCAGTACTCCAGTTGAGGCCAAACTAGTGTCTTATACAAGTTCAGCATAACCTCCTTGCTCTTGTACTCTGTGCCCCTATTTATAAGTAATAATAATGGAAACAAAAGATGCTGGAAAAACTGTGAATCTGTGGAGAGAGAAACAAAGTTAACATGTAGAGTCCGTATGACTGCTTCAGAGCTAAAGAGAAGTAGAAATGTGATGGATTTTATATTGTTTTAAGAGGGGGTGGCACAGGTGGAGCAAGAGGTGAGAGCTAAGGAGAGATTGACAAAGATGTCATGGACACAAGTCAAAGGGAGTGTTAACGGTAGTGGCATAAAGGTAAGAGCAGAATGTGTTAATAGCAGAACAAGGGTCAGCGCTCTGTGGAAGAACACATAGAAACAAGTGACAGATGGCTCTATGGGGTTGGGGGAGCTTAAAAAATGAAATAAAAACAAATAAAAAATTAAAATGAAAAAAACAAAAAAATGGATTAAAAAAGAGGTAAAAATGTAGGAGAGTATTCATGGTCTGAAGTTGTTGAATTCAATGTTAAGTCTGGAAAGTTGTAAAGTGCCTAATCGGAAGATGAGATGCTGTTCCTCCAGTTTGTGTTGGGCTTCGCTGGAACATTGCAGCAGGCCAAGGATGGACATGTGGGCATGAGAGCAGGGCGGTGTGTTGAAATGACAAGCGACAGGAAGGTTTGGGTCATGTTTGCGGACTAAGCGAAGGTGTTCTGCAAAGCGGTCACCCAGTCTGTGTTTAATCTCCCTAATGTAGAGGAGCGCATTAGGAGCAGTGCATAGAGTAGACCAAATTGAAGGAGGTGCACTGCTTCACCTGAAAGGAGTGTTTGGGGCCTTAGATGGTGAGGAGGGAGGAGGTAAAGGGGCAGGTGCTGTGCCTTCTGCAATTGTATGGGAAGGGGATGAGGAGTTGGGGTGATGGGGGAGTGGACCAGGGTGCCATGGAGGGAACAGTCCCTCTAATAATAAAGCCTAGAATACTGTGTACTTTATTAACCACTCTCTGAAACCATCCTGCCACCTTCGATGGCTTATGCACATTTACAACCAGGTCCCTCTGCTCCTGCACCCCCTTTAGAGTTGTACCCTTTATTTTATATTGTCTCTCCATGTTCTTCCTACCAAAACGAATCACTCCACATTTCTTCCAATTGAACCTCACCTGCCATTTGTCCACCCATTCCACCGACTTGTCTATGTCCTTTTGAAGTTTTACATTAACCTGCTCGCAGTTTACAGTGCTTCCAAGTTTCATATCATCTGCAAACTTTGAAATTGTGACCAATAAACCAAGATCTAGATCATTAATATACACCAGGAAAAGCAAGGGTCCCAACACTTACCCCTGGGGAACTCCACTACAAACCTTCCTCCAGCCCGAAAAATATCATTAACCAAGATTCTCTGTTTCCTGTCTCTCGGCCAATTTCGTATCCATGTTGCTACTTTTATTCCATGAACTATAACTTTGCACTTCTATATTGAGGCACCATTTATTGGAGGTGCTGCTGAGGCTGCTAAGCTGCTGGCCCTCTGATTGGGCTGGCAGCTTTGAGTGGCGGGCTGCCGACCTTAATTGGATGGCAGTCCTGGCAGTGGCCTCCTAATTAGTTGCTGCAGGTAAAGTTGCCTCTGGCGTCCTGCTGTCCACCTTGGATTTCCTCAACTCACGTAAAACTCCAGTCAAGAACTTTACAACTGAAATAATAAACAATCTAATGATCCAAAAAATGTCAGGCAATGCTGCACTATACATGTCTAAAATCTTTTGGTTATGCTTTGCTGTTAATGAAAGTGTGACAAGTTATACTGTACTCCCAATTCCCTGTCAGGCCAGTAGACATGATAGTACACAAAGGCAGTTCAGATCAACTTAGCCTTTCAATCCAGCACTCTCTTAATCACAGAATTACCTGGAAAAACTCAGCAGGTCTGGCAGCATCGGCGGAGAAGAAAAGAGTTGACGTTTCGAGTCCTCATGACCCTAGAGGGTCATGAGGACTCGAAACATCAACTCTTTTCTTCTCCGCCGATGCTGCCAGACCTGCTGAGTTTTTCCAGGTAATTCTGTTTTTGTTTTGGATTTCCAGCATCCGCAGTTTTTTTTTTAACTCTCTTAATCACATTGTGCATTTGTGATACTGGCATGTGAGGAACCATGGACATGAATTCATACCTCACTCATCTATAGGACAGAAGATTGGGGTAAGGGTTGCTAACCTTTCAGGGTCGGCCTGGGGTTTCCAAGAATTCAAGGTTAATCCACAGGCCACTGTTGTGAGCAACTAAGGAGAAAAATCATACGGCATTAAAAATATTTTTGTTTATTTACTTACTTTGTATATTTTTATTTAGTTGTAGTAATATTGCAGATGGGGGAAAGGTTGATGGTCAAAAGTTATCCAGTTGGGTAACAGGGTCTCTCCTCACTTTCCAGTTGCTGTGAGAAGGTGGCATGCTGTGAGGTTGGTTGTGTTGGCCAACCAATGTTGGGAGAGTGGGGGTGGGGCTATTGGAAACAGGAGGTCATGCAATAAACCAGTCAATGAAAAGATCCAATCCTATTTGGGGCACCAACACAGAGAACTGAGTCTGCTTGAGCGGTGAGGCTGAAAACCTGTAGCAATATAAATAAGCACTATTTTGAACCATTGTAAACCAAGGGTCTCCACCCAAAACATTAGCACATTGTAGTATTTCTGTCAACTCCTTTTACTTCGGTAAGTATAGAACAACCAAAAAGGCTTGGGATCAGGGCGGCTGTACATGTTTACGTAACACTTTGTTGTATTATCTAAGTGAGAATTAAGTGCAAATGGCAGAGAATAACATCTGCTGTCACAAAGGTACACAACATCCAGGGCTGTGTTTATATTTGATTTAATTTGATGAGCTGAACAGTGCCTTATCTTATTGAACTTTTAGGCAAATTATCATTGCACTGCACTGGTAATCCAGAGCGCCGGCTAGTGCTCTGAGTAATAAAAAGAAAAAGTGCTGGAAAACTCAGGTCTGGCAGTACCTGTGGAGAGAGAAACAGAGTTAACGTTTCAAGTTCAAACTCTTTTTCGGAGTTCTGTTCGAGTGTTGTTGGAGTTGAACTCATCCAGGCAAGTGGACAGCATTCCATCACACTCCTAACTTGTATCTTGTAGATGTGGACAGGCTTTTGGGGAGTCAGTTAGCATGCAGGAAGGCAAACGGCCTTCATTGCAAGGAGGTTGGAGTACAAGGATAAGGATACAGGGCTTTGGTGAGACCACACATGGGGTACTGTGGATAGTTTTGGTCTCCATATCTTGAGGATACACTTGCATTGGAAACAGTAAAGTGAAAGTTCACTAGTTTGGTCCCTGGGATGAGAAGGTTGTCCTATGATGAGAGGCTGAGGAAACTGCACCCATACTCTCTGGTGTTTAGAAGATTGAGAGGTGATTTCATTGAAATATACAAGATTCTGAAGGTGCTTAACAAAGTGGACACAGATAGGTAGCTTCCACTGGCTGGGGAGTCTAGAACACCTGGGCAGAGTCTCAGGACAAGGGGTCGATGATTTAGGACTAAGTGAGGAGAAATTTCTCCACTCAAAGGGTTGTGATTCTTTGGCCGTCTCTGCTCCAGAATTGTGGATACTCCATCATTGAACACATTTAAGACTGGGATAGACAGATTTTTGGTCTCTCCAGAGAATCAAAGGTTAGGGAGAGTGAATGGGAAAGTGGAGTTGAAACCCAATATCAGCCATGATCGTATTGAATAGTGGCACAGGCTCGACGGGCTGTATGATCTTGTCCTGCTCCTATTATGTTCTTGTGACATTGGTCTCTGGTCAGGTGAGCTGTGACAGTCTACTAGTGGAGCCAGCTTATGGTGATTATGATGCTGAGGTCTGAGAACCAATTTCCATCAATCCTTAGTCCGCTCGGTTTACTCAAATTTGCCCTAGAGTACAAGTGTCACCAGTAACAACTTGCATTGTATGACAGAATTTTACAGCATAGAAGGAAGTTATTGCACCCATCAGGTTTCTGCCACTTGTACTCTTTCTGATGACATTAAATTAAGGCGTCAGCCCTCTCAGGTGAATGTAAAAGATCCCATAGCACTATTCCAAAGAGAAGCATGGGACTTCTCCCCAGTATCCTGGCCAATATTTATTCTTAAATCAACATCACTGCAACAGATCTGTTCATTTGTCTTGCTATTTGTGGGAACCTGCTATATGCAAGTTAGCTGCCACACATCTTGCATTTCAACAGTGACTACACATCAAGAGTACTTCATTGGCTAAGTAGTTCTTTGGGAGGTTGTGAAAGACTTTAAAAATTAGAGTTTGTTCTTTATTTTCAATTTTATTCCTCTTTTACTTTAAATATTTTGGAATGTCAATGCTGGCTGCATCCATGTTGGACAGTTAACTCCTAAGTGCACACTGCTTTCTTATGTGAAGTAGTTAAATCTAAACAGTCTGTTTATCTTGTCCAAGAAATGTCACTTTGTATGCTGGTACTCATTTTAGTTTGGATTCTGATAGACTGAGCCAGCTTCCAATACTTGCATTGCTAAACCCAGCTCCTTCATCGCAGCAACAGAATCATACACTCTTAACTGGTACTGACCCAAGTAATCCAAATAAAAGATTAAAAATATAGTTTTTGTATTTTAAAAAAACTGCAGTCCTGTGACTTGCAAGCTAATAAATCTCAATAATTGACAGCAAAGCAACAGAGAAACGTATGATTGTAGTTTTATTCAGGATTTAAAAGTGTCATGTCTGGAATGAGAAACAAATGAGAAAACCCAGCATGTTAAGGCACCTCTCCCTTAAACAAATGAGAAAAGCAACAAGGAAAGAAGTTCACATATGGGAGTAGACATGACAAACTTGTATTTTTCCACTTAAAAACATTAAAAGCAAGGCTACAAAAATAACAAGTTGAATCCACCACATTGGTTTCATTATACATAAGCCAATTAACAAAGCCATTAGGTGGCATGTCAAACCCTTTCCAACTCAGGACAGTCCCCTGATGTCCAGATGGATGTCCAGCAACACACCAGAAATGTAATAAAAACAAGGAAACTACTTAAAAACCTGAGTTATTTTCCTGTCAGTTACTGTTGCATATTAGCAACACCTGATTTTTTAAAAATAAAATCCCTTTACCCTTCCTTTCATCTAGACACTGATTCTGACAAGTATGTGGCTCCAGACTATTCCCTTGATAACTCAGCTTAATAGCCACTCTTCATATGCAGGTCTAGAGACCAAGTCTGAGGTGGTCACTTGACATTGGAGGGTCTGAGGTGTGCATGTGTTCACAAGCACATTGTCCAGTAAGGATCACTGGATATCGCTCAGCAGTTGGGATCCTGGCTCATTTTTCGCTCTCCCTTGCACAGACATGGTGAGGATTGCTGCCCCAGCACAAACCAAGATAAATTCCGGAGTACTCTGTTGTGTAAGGGTTTAGTATTAGCCAGAAAGCACAGCGAATCATTGGGGCATCTATCCATAGCTGTGTAAGGAAAGCAGAGATGTTGGCTTCACAGCACAATAGGGATCAGTTGATAAATAGAAAATCCCAAGGCTCTGTGTCTTTGTCAAGACAAAATTTGGTCATTCTCAGATAAACTGTGAAAGAGCACCTCACTGACCCTTACTTGAGCAAGGTGGGGGTTGGGGGCGGGGGGGGTTAAAATCTGTAAGACAAGGCAAGTGTGTTACCCATATCCCATGCACACCCAACACCTGCCAGTTATTCACAATGCAGCAATGACGGGTGGAAGGAGGCAATGTGGTGGCAATTAATTAGATGTATCGAGAAAGGGGGGGGTGAGAGCAGAATAAAATTAAATTGTTAGTCTCCAGCTCATGAAAAGTTTTGGCCGAGATTGCAAAGGGTTTTTACAGACTGTTTCTCCAGTTGAATTACACAGGTTGCATTTCAAAAAAAAAAATTAAACCTACACAACTAATGAATATAACTTCCAGTTCTGTGCCAGTCAATCAGGTCTCTCCGAGATAATATTTTGCTATTTTGCAAAGCAGAAATGCTACATCTCAATGGGGTGTGCAATGCAAAAATGCCATCAGTAGTCCAAATTGATGTTGCCTCTGCTTTACATTTGTTGAAGAATGAACATACCAATCCAGGTGTGCTATAAGCAACCTCTATGCTAGTAATAGACCATCCAGCATAACAAATAGCAAGAACCCCTTTTAATCTAGTCCAGCACATGTACAGAATCTCAAAAAAGATCAAGTGTTACAATGACTGAGTCAGAAGGAAATGCTAGCAATTAAATTTTAGTGCAATTAATACAATTTGCAAATGGCTACAGGTACCCAAAAATATCTCATTCCCATTCTTGAGGTGAATTGGATTCTAGTGAAGTTCCTAGCTTGTTTGAGGATTTAAATAAACTCCAGTAAATAATGAGGCTATTATAATAAATAAAATTACAGGCAGAACATTGATACCAACCTGCCTGAATGTGTTTGCATTAACTTCTCTAAGAACTTTTAACAGGAGTTTGATGTATGGACGAGGATATGCACTCAGGGTGGGACTCTGATTATTTTAATGCTTTGGAATAGTTTAATATATATTTTAATTTTTGTTTTTTTTAAACATACGAGCAATGCACCTGAAATGACTTTCCGTATGGACAATAAAGTGAA
Source organism: Carcharodon carcharias (assembly GCF_017639515.1). Classification (NCBI taxonomy): domain Eukaryota; kingdom Metazoa; phylum Chordata; class Chondrichthyes; order Lamniformes; family Lamnidae; genus Carcharodon; species Carcharodon carcharias. The sequence goes on from NC_054485.1 coordinate 25,358,413, forward strand.
ATTGAATTGAAATGAATAACCTCAATGGTCCCATAGCTTTTGGTGGGATTGCACATGAACAGAAATAACCTAAATCAAACTCCCAAGAGTGAAAGAGAAAATGTAGCGCAAGGTGGCTCTGATTGTCATCTTAGATCATCTTTCACTTCTATGCTTCCTTCATCTCCTACTTCCAAGCCATTGGTATGATGGTTTGTATACCAGAAATGCTATTAACTTGGTTTCTTTTAAAAAAAACTTCAAATTGCACAATTTCTGGGTTAAAACCCCTTGAAGATAGAATTCATAAGATGACTCTAGCAGTGACGGACATTAGATCTGACTCAGCTCACACATCTAGAAAGACCCAATTGTTCTCCACTCTCCGTATCCAATTGCTTTCGATGCGATTTTCGCCTCAACTGACCTGCCCAGAGGTCTCTCTAATATGCTCAATGTTCAGTTTAAGCTGAGAATTATCTGCTTTGCAAGTACTATGAGGACACTGAGTGACTGGACTGTGGAAGAGGATTTTTGTGCAAGTTCCATTATTTTTTTAAAATTCAACCGATCTACAACCAAAAAGAATCTACTTTTTTTAATAAAAGCAGCACTGAATGAGAACAAAACACACCAAAACAATATTATATAAGAGCAACGGTAATTGTTCAATTATTTACAACTCATGAAAATGTACATACAACAACTATACAGACTGCAAAAAAAATCAATGTGTCTTTTGTTTAAAAAGAACAATTCCCAATGGAGGCTGGATTTTAACAATGTCTTTTTAACCTTCCTCTCGGTGCAGCTGCATTTCATAATTGAGGAGCAACTGTGGGGGAAAAGTATTGAGCCGACAGTCTTAAACGCTGGATCCCCTCAAACCTATCACCACTATGGTGTGGGGTCAATGAGCAAACTCTTGAGCTGAACCAGGGAGAAAGGTACAAGGAAGACTTTTTTAAAATATCCAATGCCTTACAAAAAAATGTATTAACATGCTTTTCTAAAATATTACATACATGTGCAATAATTCTCTTTTCTAAAAAAGGGAAGGGGGGGTGTTCTTAATCCCTGCCACATTGTATGTGCTGGCTTAAACAAAATAAAAATACTAAATTAGATTATTAGCAGTATAGAATGCCCGAAAAGTCCAGTGTGTAGTAGCACCCTTGTTTCCTTGTCCTGTTGAATTATTTCCCCTCCCTTCTTCCTTGTTGTTATTGACTCATGCAGGAGGGCACTAGAAATCCTTGAGTACTAACCCCCTCCCACCCCGCCAAATTTGGCTATTCTTCAAGTGCAAACTAGCGAGAGCTTTGGCAGGCTCCTCAATGATCCAGTCCAATATGCGCTTACCTGCAAGGAGTTACCATCTAGCAATCAGGAGTGGGAACCCTGCCTGATCTTCCTCCTTCATCCAGGGCACCGAAGGTAATTACAGTGCCTAAATTTTTATCCCGGCAGATGTTGGTTAAAGTAGCACAGGACATATTTCAAACTGTGGACCTTTCCTGCCTGTACAATACCAATTGGTGCATTAACCAAGAATCTACTAGTTATCAACTGTTATCAGGGAGGCACATTACTGTACGCATTATTGACCCTATCAACCAATAATGACATGCAGCACAAACAAATGCCAAGGCTCACAATGGTTTGACAGCAAATGAGCCAAAATGTTTATGCTTTTCAAAGCTTACTTATTCTCTCCAGTTCCTCCTGTGATAGACAGAAAACAGAAGCGAGGCAAGAATGGTAATACATGACAACAAGTATAGTTCAATCTGCTATGTTGAAGCATGACAACAGATTCAAGTGTTGTCCTTCAATAACTGGGTAACTGGTCAGTGCCAATATGCCAGGCCTGCTCTTCACTTTAATGTGGCGACAAATGTTTTCACTTTATGCCCTTCCCATGTTAAAACCCAAATACTAGCAAATAGCTACCAGAGCATATATTTAGATTGGATATTTTGGAGACTTATGAAAAATTTGCTAGGAAACTTAGTATGATTAAGAGTGTAGTTAACTAAGACAGTCCCACTGATCTGTTCATATACAAGGGCTTTGTAATAATGCTGACTTGAGACAAAGAATGTTACAAATAAAAACAGAGAAAGTGCCGCTCTCTAAGTAAAAACAAACCCTTCAACTCAGTCAGCACATTCCACCATGAAACATGACCATACTAAGCTGTCCAAATCAATTAAGACCCAATATAAAACACAAAAGTCTATTGCTTAATAATCAGGGAAAATACTAGAAATAAGGATTTTAATAAAAACCATAACAAATTATGATCTTCCCTGCCATCCTGCCTGTTGTATGCTATCAATCATGAGACTGAGAATGAGAAAATAAAATCGCTAAGAACTATAAGGCAACTTATAATGCCTAGGAGATAGAACTTAAAACAAATACATATTTGTACAGCTTGGTTGAGGAGGAAATTATTCCAAGTAGTGTTTTAAGTGTATTCTGATTTTTTTTCTTTTAAAAAGTCACATAATACTTTTATTCAATAATTAAACAGGAAGACAAATGTACACATATTGACTCAATCTAAACCAATGTTTTATACAGCAGTCGACGGTGGGACATTCTTCCCACAGGGACATGATTTGTAGTCCAGGACAAACCAATCCCTGATATTATATAAAGGGATACGTTTTCTCCCCCACAGAACTGTTGTGCCTTTTGGATGGAAAGTTAAAGGCCCCGTGTGCAACAATACGTTCCCTTCAACAAAGGCCTGCTTCAGTGAAAACAGCACTTTTTAATTTATAGAGAGAAAGAGAGACAAGAAACGGACTCTCACATGGAATTGGTCACAAAAAAGTCTTCTGCTGAAGTTGTTCCAGGAATCTCATTTTCCTACTGGAGAAACCAACAGCTAAAGGCTATGGAATTGACAGTGGACACAAAGGCAATGCAGAAAAAAACGGAGGTGGTTTGGGGCAGCTTCTCTCGGACCAAAGATCACATTGATCAAGAGCAACCTCCCATCAACATGTCCAAGCAAAGCCATCATAGTGCATGCAAAAACAAAAATAAAGGGGCAAAAGGCGGTGAGGAGGAGGAAGGGGAGGAGGGGAGTCCGATCCTAGTCTGTATACACAGACCCACGCTTTTCAGCTCCAGTAAAAGCTTACAGAAAAATACAGCCACTCCCAAGCACACAATTCCAGCAGCTCTTAAAAAGTCTTTTTGGCGCTGTGATTTCAAACCAGCCGCAGTATTGTATAAATCTGGAGGCGCAGAGACAGATATGATCAAGGGGAACCTCCATTTTGAGGATTTGTTAATTGATGAAAGCAGGATTTACATATGATACGGTTATCAAGTATTGATTTCTTTCCCCATGGCACCAGGTTCATCGAAAGTGTATTGAATATATTGTACACAACTGTCAATACAACACGGCTTCATGTACAGCACTCAGGAGATATGCTTCATCCCCATACTGTGTAGCTAGATTTCCATCTGTATCTGTACATGTTCTTAAGGCCGATGAAACCTACAGGAAAAGAAAAAAAATACAAGAGTGACCAACAGCTTTAGCTAAACACAATCCCCACTTATTTCTCCTTCAGTCAGTAAAATTAATTTCTGAATCAGGAAGTTGAGAGATCAAGCCCTACTTATGACATGAACACATCTACACTAACGTTTAAGTGCTGTACTGAGGGAGCTCTGGTGACATTAAAACCAAGGCCATGGTTGCTCTCTCAAATAGCTGTAAGAGGTCCAGGGTGATATTTCAAAGAAGAGCAAGAAAGTTTCCCCAGTGTCTAACCAACATTTATCCTTCGTTAAAAACAGATAATCTAGTCATTTTCCTTATTACTGCTTTTGGGATCTCACTGTGGTGGGCAAGAGTGCTTGCCTATCTTATAAACAATGACTACACTTCAAAAGCAATTGGCTGTGAATCTCTTTCAGAAGTCATGAGAATGTGGAAAGCACTATATAAATACAAGGTCTTTCTCCTCTCTTTAAGGCTGAATAGGTAAATGCACCACTCAGTCTGATTCTGAGCCACAGAAAACCAGAAGAACACAAGTTTGATCTAATGGTCTGCCATCTCTGTCAGGTTAGCACTCAAGGGAACAGTGATTGACCTTTTACTGCTGGCTGAGAAGCAGAATATTCAGTCATGATTTAAACTTATCGCAATCTGATGAACTGTCTGTTGAAAAGTACCTGTATGGATCAGTGTGGGACAGTGGAGGAATCAGATACAGTGGTGAAATCGGCAGGGGTCCATGTATACAGATCACTCAAATGTAGCAGTCAGGTACAAAAATAATTAAAAAGGCTAATGGAATGTTAGCCTTTATAACTAGCAAGCTGGAATATAAATCAGAATAAGTTCTGGCATAGCTACATAAAGCCCTGGTTAGACCAAATAGAGAGTACTGTGTAGAGAGTTTTGTGCACAGCTCCTTAGAAAGGATATATTAGCCTTGGAAGGAGTGCAGCGCAGATTCACCAGAATGTTACCAGAGCTCCAGGGGTAACATTATGAGGAGAGATTACATAAACTAGGCTGATATATGAAAGGTTGAGAAGTGACTTAATTGAGGTTTTTAAAATATTAAACGTATTTAACTATTGAAAGGAACTTTAGGTTTGAAAGGAGCTTTTTCCACTGACTGAGAAATCAAAGACAAAGCGACAGGATCTTAAAATCAGAGCCAGGTCATTCAGGAGAAAAGTTACAAAACATTTCTTCATCCAAAAGGTTGTAGAAGGCTGGAACTCTCTCCAACAAAGAGCAGTAGATACTTAATCAATTAGTAATTTTAAATCTGAGATTGACAGACTTTTGTTAGACAAAGGTATAAAAGGCCATGGAGCCAAGTCAGGAGAATTTATTTAACTTGCAGTTCAGTTATGAGCTCACTGAATGGTGGAACCGACATGAGGGACCAAATAACATCCTCCTGTTAACATGACAGTCCTCACTGAGGCTCACACTCACTTAGGTAAGGGGGAAGAGTGGCAGCTACCGTGGAACTGATATCACAGCAGGTGCCAACGCTCCCAGTGCAGTATGAATAATACATTAAAATGGTCTAACTGTAAAGAATGAAAAAGAAACAACTTATAAAAAATTGCAGGTTTCAGATCTAGGGGTCATTGCCTTAAATGGCTGACCTTAGAAATTCCTTCACTGAGAAGGTTGTCAATCTTTGGAATTCTCCATGGCAGAGGGCTATGGAATCATTGGTAAATTAACATGTCCAAAACTGAGAGTTTTTTTGTTAGGCAAGGGTTTTTTTTTTTATTCATTCAGGGGATGTGGGCACTGCATAGGTCAGCATTTAATGCCCATCTGTAAATGCCCTTGAGAAGATGGTGGTGAACCACCTTCTTGAACTGCTGTAGTCCATCTGGTGTAGGTATACCCACAGTGCTGTTAGGGAGTTCCAGGATTTTGACTCAGCAACAATGAAGGAACAGCAATATTGTTCCAAATCAGGATGGTGTGTGGATTGGAGAACTTGCCAGGTGGTGGTGTTCCCCTGTGCCTGCTGCCCTTGTTCTTCTAGGTGGCAGAGGTTGCAGGTTTGAAAGGTGCTGTCAAAGGCACCATGGTGAGTTGTTGCAATGCATCCTGTAGATGGTACACACTGCTGCCTGTGTGTCAGTGGTGGAGGGAATGAATGCTAAAAGTGGCAGATGGGGTGCTGATCAAGCAGGCTGCTTTGTCCCGGATGGTGTCGAGCTTCAAGTGTTGTATCTAGGCAAGTGGAGAGTATTCCATCACACTCCTGACTTGCGCCTTGCAGATGGCTAACAGGTTTTGGGGAGTCAGGAGGAGAGTCACTCACTGCAGATTCCCAGCCTCTGCTCTTGCAGCCAAAGTATTTATTTGGCTGGTCAATGGTGATCCCCAGGATGTTGATAGTGGGGAATTCAGCAATGGTAATGCCATCAAGGGAAAATGGTTAGATTCTCTTTTGTTGGACATGGCCATTGCCTGACACTTGTGGGGCCTTAGATGGTAAGAAAGGCTGAGGTAAAAGGGCAGGTGTTGCATCTTCCAGTTCCAAACAGGAATCATATTGGACTCAAAATGTTAACTTGCCACTTATCAACCCAAGTCTGTCTATTGTCCAGGTTTTGCAGCTTAAGGGCACAGATTGCTTCAGTATCTGAGTTGCTGCAAATGATAAACATTGTGCAAATCATCAGTGAACATGCCCATTTCTGACCTTATGATGGAGGAAAGGTCATTGATGAAGCAGCTGAACATAGTTTGGCCTAGGACACTACCATGAGGAACTCATGCAGTGCTGTCCTGGGACTGAGATAACTGATCTCCAACAACCACAACCGTCTTCCTTTGTGCCAGGTGTGCCTCCACCAGTGAAGAGTTTCCACCGCAGACCCCCAACCTGATTCCCACAGTGCCACATTTAGCATGGTGGTAGTGCCACACAACACAATGGAGGGTATCCTCAATGAGAAGACAGGACTATGTCTCTACAAGGACTGTGCGGTGGTCACTCTTACCCAATACTACCATGGACAGATGCATCTGCAACAAGTAGATTGGTGAGGATGTCAAGTGGGTTTTCCCTCTTGTTGATTCCCTCATCATCTTCTCCAGACCCAGTATAGCAGCCATGTCCTTTGGGACTTGGCCAGTTCGGTTAGTAGTAGTGCTACCAAGCTACACTTGGTGATGGAAATTGAAGCCCCCACTCACTCTGTGCCCTTGCTACCTTCAGTACTTCTTCCAATTAGTGCTCAACAGAGGAGAACTGATTCAACAGCTGAGGGATGGGAGTTGGGTATGTGGTAATCAGCAGGAAACTTCCTTGCCCACGTTTGACCTGATGCCATTAGACTTCATGGGGTCCTGAGTCAATGTTGAGCAGACCCAGAGCAATTCCCTCCTGGCAGTATACCACGGTGCTGCCACCTCCAGTGGGTCTATCTTACTGGTGGGGCAGGACATACCCAGGAATGGTGATGGTGTCTGGGTTATGGAGCAAATGAGGGTAGAAGAAATTAAGATACAGACCAGCCATGATCTAACTGATCTATAGCATAGGCTCAAGGGGCTGAATGATCTACTACTATTCCTATGGCCCTCCCCAGAGCAGCCTTCCATGCATAGTGGAATGGCAGTAAAACTCAACAGTTAATGCTGAGGAGTGGAAAAAATAACTTCCTGGCTCAGGGGCAAGTTGTAGCACTTATGGTGTCACCATATTGGAGATTAGACCATAAGACACAGGAGCAGAAATTAGGCCATTCGGCCCATTGAATCTGCTCCGCCATTCAATCATGGCTGATAAGTTTCTCAACCCCATTCTCCCGCCTTCTCCCCGTAACCTTTGATCCCCTTACCAATCAAGAACCTATCTATCTCGGTCTTAAATACACTCAATGACCTGGTCTCCACAGCCTTCTGTGGCAATGAATTCCATAGATTCACCACTCTCTGGCTAAAGAAGTTTCTCCTCATCTCTGTTCTAAAAGGTCTTCCTTTTACTCTGAGGCTGTGCCCTCGGGTCCTAGTCTCTCCTACTAATGGAAACACCTTCCCCATGTCCACTCTATCCAGGCCTTTCAGCATTCTGTAAGTTTCAATCAGATACCCCCTCATCCTTCTAAACTCCATCGAGTATAGACCCAGAGTCCTCAAACGTTCCTCGTATGTTATGTCTTTCATTCCTGGGATCATTCTTGTGAACCTCCTCTGAACCCTCTCCAGGGCCAGCACATCCTTCCTGAGATACCGGGCCCAAAATTGCTCACAATATTCTAAATGTGTTCTGACCAGAGCCTTATAAAGCCTCAGCAGCACATCCCTGCTTTTATATTCTAGTCCTCTCAAAATAAATGCCAACATTGCATTTGCCTTCCTAACTACTGACTCAACCTGCAAATTAACCTTAAGAGAATCCTGGACTAGGACTCCCAAGTCCCTTTGCACTCCAGATTTCTGAATTCTCTCCCTATTTAGAAAATAGTCTATGCCTCTATTCTTCTTACCAAAGTGCATGACATCTCACTTCCCCACGTTGTATTCCATCTGCCACTTCTTTGCCCATTCTCCTAACCTGTCTAAATCCTTCTGCAGCCTCCCCACCTCCACAATACTACCGGTTCCTCCACCTATCTTTGTATCATCTGCAAACTTAGCTAGACTGCCTCAGTTCTTTCATCTAGATCATTAATGTATAAAGTGAAAAGTTGTGGTCCCAACACTGAGCCTTGCGGAACTGCACTAGTCACCGGCCGCCATCCTGAGAAGGACCCCCTTATCCCCACTCTCTGCCTCCTGCCAGACATCTTCTATCCATGCTAGTACCTTGCTTCTAACACCATGGGCTCTTATCTTATTGAGCAGCCTCCTGTGCGGCACCTTGTCAAAGGCCTTCTGGAAGTCCAAGTAGATAACATCCATTGGCTCTCCTTTGTCTAACCTGCTCGTTACCTCCTCAAAGAATTTTAACAGATTTGTCAAGCATGACCTCCCCTTGATGAAACCATGCTGACTTTGCTTTATTTTACCATGTACTTCCAAATATTCTGAAATCTCATCCTTAATAATGGACTCTAAAATCTTACCAACGACTGAGGTCAGGCTAATCGGCCTGTAATTTCCTGTCTTTTGCCTCACTCTCTTCTTAAACAGGGAGGTTACATTAGCCAGTCCTCTGGGACCCTCCCTGACTCCAGTGATTCCTGAAAGATCACCACTAATGCCTCCACTATCTCTTCAGCTATCTCTGGGATATAATCCATCCAGTCCAGGTGATTTATCCACCTTCAGACCTTTCAGTTTTCCGAGCATCTTCTCCTTGGTAATGGCCACCATACTCACCTCTGCCCCCCAACTCTCTTGAACTGTGGGGATGTTACTCGTGTCTTCCACCGTGAAGACTGACGCAAAGTACCTATTCAGTTCCTCCGCCATTTCTTTGTTCTCCACTACTATTTCTCCAGCATCATTTTCCAGTGGCTCAATGTCCACTTTTGCCTCTCGCTTACCCTTTATATATCTAAAAAGAATTCTTGCAATCTTCTTTTATATTACTGGCTAGTTTACCCTCATATTTAATCTTCTCCCTCCTTATTTCTTTTTTAGTTGTCCTTTGTTGGTCTTTGTAGGCTTCCCAATCCCCTGCTTTTCCCACTGCTCTTCACCGCATTGTATGCTTTCTCTTTAGCTTTTATGCTGTCCCTGACTTCCCTTGTCAGCCATGGTTGCCTCGTCCTCCCTTTAGTATGCTTCTTCTTCCTAGGGATGAATTTTTGCTGTGTCTCCCAAATTACTCCGAGAAACTCCTGCCATTGCTGTTCACTGTGTTTCTGCTAGGCTCATCTCCCAGTCAATTCTGGCCAGCTCCTCCCTCATGCCTCTGTAGTTGCCTTTATTCAACTGTAATACTGTTACATCTGATTCCAGCTTTTTCCTCTGAAATTGCAGGGTAAATTCTATCATATTATGGTCACTTCCTGAAGGGTTCCTTCACCTTAAGCTCTCTTATCAAATCTGCCTCATCACACGTCACCAAATCTAGAATTGCCTGTTCCCTAGTGGGCTCCACCACAAGCTGCTCCAAAAAGCCATCTCGCAGACATTCCACAAATTCCTTTTCTTGGGATCCAGTACCAACCTGATTTTCTCAGTCTACCTGCATATTGAAATCCCCCATGATCACTGTAACCTTGCCTTTCTTACACACCTTTTCTATCTCCTTGTGTATCTTGTGCCCCACATCCTGACTACTGTTCAGAGGCCTGTACATAACTCCCATTATGGTTTTTTTACCTTTGCGGTTCCTCACCTCTACCCACACAGATTCTACATCATCTGACCCTATGTTGTTTCTTGCTATCGATTTAATTTAATTTCTTACTGACAAAGTAACCCCATCCCCTCTGCCAACCTGCCTATCTTTTCGATAGGATATATATCCTTGGACATGTAGCTTCCAGTCCTGATCCCCTTGCAGCCATGTCTCCGTGATGCCCACCACATCAAACCTGCCAATTTCAATCTGCGCTACAAGCCACATTTACCTTATTTCGTATACAGCATGCATTCAGATATAACACCTTCAGTCCTTTATTTCCCGTCCCCCTTCTCATTGTCGTCCCTTTATCTGATGTGCTTGAAGTTAGATTCCTTGCCCTTTCCAAACACTCTGTCCTACTTTGTGTTCTGGAGACTTTAATAGCCTCTCCTAGGCTCGCCTTTCTTTTCAGTTTCCCTGAAGTTGAATCCACCCCCCACCCTTGCAAACCTGCTGCTTTGTTTCCCATTAGTCATACTTCTTGGAGTTTTACCCTTCCCTTCTCCCCCACTTTCTAGTTTAAAGTCCTGTTGACCACCTTATTTACCCTTTTCGTTAGAACTTTGGTCCCAGATCGGTTCAGGTGGAGACCGTCCCAATGGTACAGATCCCTCCGGTTCCAATACTGATGCCAGTGCCCCACGAAATGGAACCCCTCTTTCCCACACCACTCCTTTAGCCACGTGTTTACTTCCCTTATTCTCACGTCCCTATGCCAATTTGTACGTGGCTCGGGTAGTAATCCGATTAAACACGAATGCTTCTTGATCTTTAAGGCTTAGTAGCACATGGAGCAGTGCAATCACTATTCAACAATGCCTTGCCATCCACCCTGAGGCACTAGGATATCAACTTTACAAAGCTAATGGATGCACAAAGCCAACCATTGCTACTATAAAGTAATAACGGAGTTCATTTTGAGAGTTAAAATACTAGATTTTACCTTGTATACATTCTGCTTTCTTCATGCACCTCCATCTCTGTACTTTTGAATTCATTTAGCTCTTTTCGTATTGCTGCCTGGAAGGGTACAGCAGAGAAGGGTTTTGAAATAAATATTTATTTGCATTATGAATCACTGGATCAAAAAAGGTGGCACCGCAATTGTTCACTTCAACAATTTAGTCAGTCAGTACTGCACTGGCATCTGCATGCACTCTAGCAAAGGTCTCCCGCTAATATGTGGAGCTGATACTGAAAGGATAGATTACCTATTGTGTCGGGTCTTCCTTAAGTTTAAGTGATCTGCATCCTTCATGTACAGTAAGCGTTTGACTAGCTTGATGAAATGATGGGGCAATTTCTTGACCCAAAAGAAAATGGGAAGTCAACTGATAAAAAGATTTCATGTTTCCAAAGGATGACCATCAGAATAGAGGTCTTTAAAATTATGAAAGGATTTGAGGGGGTCGACTTACAGAAGATATTTGTACTTGCGGGAAGACCAAAACTAGGAGCCTTAAATACAAGATATTTGCTAATAAGTCCAATAGGGAATTTCAGAGAAACTTCTTTACTCAGAGTGGTTAGAATGTGGGATTAGCTATCACAAGGAGTAGTTGAGGCAATTAACATAAATGTTTTTAAGGGAAGGCAAGGGTGAAAGGAATAAATGGTTCGATGAAAAGGGTTGGGATGAAGCACCCCACTTCATTGAGAGCATAAACAAATTGGGCCGAATCCTGTGTTTCCCTAAATTCTATGTAACTTTATTCATTACCCCACCCTCAAACTCCATTTGGGAAAACTTCTGGCTCAAGGGTTACCTTTATTTAGAAGTGCTTGGTATATTGGTACCATAAGTTACAAGAAAAGTAATTCACTTTAGTACCACTTCTTGCACAATGTCCTTAACTCATTATTTCAAGTAGTACCTACCGACACCACCAGCAACAGACCTGAAATTATCAGTCCTTCAGTCTGGTGTAACAGCACAAAGAACTCTCACTGGATCAGAGTGAAGCTCAGAGAGACAAATGCATAATTGCACTGCTAGTTTTTTTTCCCCAATTTCAACAGATAACCCCGTTAGGAATAGTAAGGTGGCCGTGACTCATGGAACTTTGAGCGTTGCGAGCAAAAATCTCGAATGAAATGTTAAGAGAAGGCATGATGCCAACATGTGTGCAAAAGGCATTAATAATTCTTCAGTATGAGCAGACGGAGTGCGAAAAAAGCTTGAAGTGATAAGGAATTGCCGACCCTCCAAAGCCAGCCTGACCCCTCAAGCATGTGAAATGTCTGGACAGCAATAAGAAGATTATGTCAGTGTTCACATGCACAAGAAGCGAAAGTTAACTATTGGCAAACTAAGTACCAAACTGCATAAAAAATAGAGCACACTGAGGAACTGTAAATAGTCTTGATGAAACATGCAAGGACATAGTTTATGAATCCCTGATGTTTGATATTTGTGAGCACAAAGGTGGCTATTTCTTTAGTGTATACGTTGGGTTTCTATAAATTTAGTAAAGAATATTGATTAGATGAATCCAGCTTGAGTCTATGAGTTGCAGTAGGAGGAGGAGGTTTGTCTTATTAACATCCATTACACTTCACACAAATCCAAGTGACAGTAGTTGATATCAATCGTAGTTAATGTGTTATTGGAGGAAAGTAGTCGATTATAAGCAGGCAAGACCACAACCAACTCATAGCTAGAGACAAAGCCTTCCCCACCTTGTCTGCTGGTGTTAATTTAGTCCATGGTTTATCTGCACGTCGATCATAGTCATGGGCATCCGTTACTTCAACATACTCGTGGAAGCGCAGGATTTTTCTAGCTTGAAGCTCTGCTACTGTGGGTCTTTGACTAAGCTAAAGTAATCAGAGATCACAGTTACAAAACAATTTATATTTGCCTTGAAGGCCCTTAGTAATTTGAAAAATGTTTTTCTATCATGCAACATTTGCCAATGTAATTTTCTCCAAAATTGTTCTATTCAGTATTAGAGTGAAACTGATACAAACATTCTTAGAAATGCACAAGGAAGGAACGGGATGAGGAGAGCCAGCCCTACACAAAATTCAGTGCAAGATAACAGTACCTTTCTAAATGCTGCTCTATCAATTTAAACTCAACTCAAATTAGATATACAAGGGCCAGACACAGCCTGGAGGGTCAGGACACAGACTCCCAAAACAGACTTTCATACAACCAATTACAAACTGTCTACTTCAGTACCTTTCTGGTAAGTCGTCTCTTGATCTCTCGTTTTTCTGCCTCATGTTGTTCCTCATCTTTATCTGTAGAGGTAAAAACGTATGGTTATTTTTGTCAGTATAATACGTGAGCTGGTGAGGTTAGTAGTCAACATTTTTGTTTCAGTATATTGATTGACAGCACGATACCAATCCAAGAAAACACTGCTGTCTATGTGCAGGGCCTAAAGTCCTTCTCCTGAACCCGTGTAGAATTATCTTCAATGTTAAAATAGCAGGTTTCAGGATAGAATATTAATGCAAACATACATACAAAACACTGCTCAGAGGGCACAGCCTGAATAAACGAACTGTAATTAGCCGTTCCAAATCAAAACTTGTAACTTGATTTTAGCTTTTATACCGAAGTAATGAAAACGTAATACTGGTTAAAAAAATACAGTAAGTTATCCTACAACAAGTAACAACTTGCTTTTATAAAGCATTACTTACATGTAGGAAGAATCTCAAGCGCGCTTTGCAATAAGGAAAAGAGGGACATGGTGGACATCATGCATGGGGGAAGATGAGGCGCTAGATTATGGAAGCAAAAGTACAATCAAAAGGTGATGATTTTTGGAATGAGAGATGGTAAGGAAGATGAAACTGGATACTGTGTGCCACAGGGCAAGAGAATGGTGTCTAAATCTGGCTAAGACAAACACCCCATAACATATTTTGTGGTTGGCTTTACAAAATATATTGGTGTTTAACGTTCAACAATTATGCAAATATCTGAGTCTGTAGTTTCATTAATGGGGTCTACTTGCCATCCCTCAATGTGTCTCCAACAGCAGTCCACTTCAATATGAGCATGTCAAGAATGCAAAATAATCAGTGATGGGTAAAACCACGTCAATTTCCTTCCCACTACAATGTGAACTAAATTAGCATCTGAGGATAAAAGGCATACTAACTTTTAAGGATATTCCTTTGCTCCAGCTCTTCCGCAGTTGGCCTTTGACTCAGACGTCTGATAAAATGAAGAGGATAAATTATTTCAGGTGACAATGCTGTCTGAAGCAAGTTTCAGTTTCTAAGCAGTAGCTTCTTCCCAACACTTGAACATGATTTAGGATGTGGTATTGTCAAACCAAGTAGCACATATGCTGAATTTGCCCCTTTACTGAAACTTGTGCCACTGTGTTTAGTTGTAGTATCAAGAAATGTCATTGTATCCTGCCCAAGGCTGACTAGTGTGTATGGCTATGGTACACACTGGTCCTTGCATGGCATCTGTAATTTACTGACCTATGTATATCACTCTTACCTGCCATGCATTTATCTTTCTGGATGCAATGTGTAGGAGAAATAGCAATATTTGAGGGAGTGGAGTCGTGACATGCCCTGAATGGCACTGAAATGTTGGAAAACATTCTCCAGGCACCTAATGTACAACCAGTGTAGGGGTATTGTTGAGATGTCAACCAGCTGCTAGCAATGAAGCAGAACACTGTAGCATGCATTGGTCACAAAGCACCTACCCAAATGGCATAGCTGTTAAAAAGATTTGGAGGCACAACCAAAACCCACCAAACACCAAATGACAGTAAACACAGGAGCGCATGCATTGATTGGCACTCTCTGGGATCAGTCTCAAAGGTCATCCTCAACCCACATCATCAAAAAGAGTTGCATTTGATAAAGCATCTTTCATGGCCTTAGGACTGCATTACCTGTAAAGTGTTTTCGGAAATACTTTTGACGTGCAGTCACAATTGTAGTGTAAGAAAACACAACAGCTAATTTGTGTTCAGTGAGCTCTCACAAGAGTCAGACAATCTGTTTTTTTTAAAATGACGTTGGTTGAGGGATAAATACAGGTTAAGACATAAATATAGGTTAAGTGCTAAGAATGGCCCTGCTTTTCTTCAAATAGTGCCATGGAATCTTATATTTCTACTCAAGAGAGAAAACAGGAACTTGGTCTAATGTCTCATCCAAAAGATGCCACATCTGATAGGGTAGTGGTGCCTCAGTACTTCACTGAAGTGTCAGCCTAAATATTTTGTGCCCAAGTCTCTGATATAGGACTTGAACCCACAGCCATTTCACTTGGAGACAACAGTGCTAGCAACCAAACCATGGTTGATACACGATTAGGCAGTGAATTTTGATTATTACCATTAAGTCCTGTGTCTACTATACCAGTGTATATGCAACATATATTAACAAGCAAATAACAATTTTAAGTTAAATATTCAAAGCAATGTTGTCTGTAGGATTGAGAAATCTACTATCCATTTTCAGGATGCCCTACCTGATGAGCGCTGTTCCAATCTGCTGTCGAATCTCCAGTCTTTCCTGATCAGACTGACGAGGTAGGATGTTCTTCTCTATAAGTTCCTGCTTTGTAGGTCTGTTGCGTAGTTTAAGGGCCAAAGTATCTTTTCGCTTTACCTTATTGGCCAATGAACCTATGTAAGATTTTGGAAAAGATTTTACAGAACAGGAAATAAAATACTTTAATAAAAGCAAAATACTGCAGATGCTGGAAATCTGAAACAAAAACAGAAAATGCTGGAAGATCTCAGCAGGTCTAACAGCATCTGTGGAGAGAAAAACAGAGTTAAAGCTTTGAGTCCGTATGACTCCTCTTCACAGCTCTGAAGAGTCAAACCGATTCAAAACATTAACTCTGTTTTTCTTTCCACAGATGTTGTTCACTCTGTTTTTCTCTCTACAGGTGCTGTTAGGCTTGCTGAGTTTTCCAGCATTTTCTGCTTTTTTTTAAATGAAATACTTTACTTTTTCTTCCAAATGACAAAAGCACTTTGTAGCTACACACTGCACCTCATTTTTAATCTTTGTGGAAAGGGGTGAAATTAAATTCCAATCAAATGACAGAAAGTACATTGTAAATGTACTGAGAGCTAATATCTGCACTGGGATAATTAATAAAGTTTCTGTAGGTTATAGAAGGAGGGACCATGAAAAACTGATCTCTAGAACTAGTGCTCATAATAGACAAGATTGCTGCAATCTGATTTGGACATATGCAACTGTGGCTTTCAATCCTTCTTAATGAACAATAGATTAACAGATGAGCTGCAAACAGCATCATCCTCAAGGCAATATTACTTAAATGCACATATTTTAAGTTAATGAATGTAAACACATACTGGGTTGATCATCTTCCTCATCCTCATCGTAGTCATCCTTGTATAGGACTGGACCATCGTCATCTGAGTCGCTCACGTCTTCATCCTGTCTCACGAGTTCTGGAATGATGACAACCGATGAAACTAGTGCCGGGTAATCTTGTTTCTCAGGCCTTTGCTCTTCTTCCTCCTCCTCCTCTTCCTCATCCTCCGTGTTCTCATCATCAGAAGGGCTGGGTAATAAGGTAATATGAAAGGGGGTTACTTATTTAATGAAAGTATCAGCAAAGTCTATCTGCGGGAAACATTACGCTCTGCACGATATCAAAATGCACAGACGACTCAAGATTATTAAACAAAAGCAAAACCTGAGCATTTTCAGCATTTTGTTTTTATTCCAAGAATATTGAGCATGGTTAACTGTGAACTGCGAGTGACTTCAGGGAGCCAAGGATAGATTAGTAGATTGGGCGTAGAGGATCAGATGACAATTAACGCAGAGAAATATGAAGAATCCATCTTGGGATGAAGAATATTGTGCAGACTACACTAAATGGTGAAAAGTTAGAAAGAAAAGAATTATGAGGAATTTTAATAGGCTGGATATGATGGGAAGGGGCTATTAATGGAGGAGGGTCAATAACTAGCGAACTCAGATTTAAGATAATTCACGAAAGAATCTGAGGCATGCTAAGAATTTTTTAATGCAATGAATTATGATGACCTGGAATGCACTGCCTGAAAGGGTAATGGAAACAGATTCAATAGCAACTTTGAAATGGGAATTGGCTAATAGTTGAAAAAGCAGAAATATGCAGGGCTATGGGGAAAGAGGTGAGTGGGATTCATTGGATAGCTCTTTCAAAGGTACGATGGGCCAAGTGCCCTCGTTTTATGATGTATTATCCTAAGAGCAGCAAGACCAATAAGTTTTAAGAGCAAGGACAAATTGATAACACTGTTAGGTTTTATAAACAGAAGATACAGAGCACATAAGTGGGGTGTTAAATTTATACAAATTGTTGGTTAGACTGCAGTTAGAATGTTGTGTTCAGTTCTGTTCACCCAACTTTAGGATGGAGTAAGCGGAGATTCATCAAGGTGGTAGCATGGGAGAGAACAGACAAGAGAAACTTTGACTATCGTCAATAAAACAGAGAATGTTAAGATGAGATCTGATGGGAGGTGCTCAAAATTGTGCATTTTGATAACATAATTGGGGTAAAGCCACTTCCAGTGATCAAAGAACTGGTAACTGAAGGACATAACTTTAAAATTGGCTACCTTAGAATGGAGGGAGAGGTTAGGAGGCTTTAAAAAAAATACAGCAGGCTGGTAGGGAATTTCCTGCCCAGAACAATGAAGGGAGCAGATACCATAACACTATTTGACATTTTTCTTTAAGGGTATGGCGGCTAAGTGGGTAGTCTGTCAGAGATCTGCTGCAGGTGGAATGAGCTGACTGGATCCCTTCTCTGCTGTCTCGACTCTGTTAAAGGTTGTACTATGAAAATGCTCCCAATTCAAGGTGCAAACTTTGTTTCGCTCTCTACAGATACTGCCTGACCAGCTAAGTATTTCCAGCATTTTCTGTTTCTATTTCTAGTTCATGCTTAGTCGGGTGTACAGATTTTAGTCAGGGCAGTGCTACAGAATGTGCAAATGGTCCTAGGGGCTCTGGGCTTGAACTTAAAATCAATTGATAACTGGAATTTAATTCAATTGGAATATAAAGCTAGTCTCAGTAATGGTGGCCATGAAATTATCATTGAATGTCATAAAAACCTAATAACCTTTAGAAAAGGAAGTGTGTCACTATTACTCCGTCAGGTCTACATGTGACTTCAGATCCACAGGAACGTGGTTGGTTCTGTCAAAGATGGTAGCATGGTGGTAATGTCACTGGACAAGTAATCCAGAGGCCCAGGCTAATGCTCTGGCAATGGCTAATGGCCAATGGCCCAGGCTGGCTCTGGAGACACAGGTATATAACCTGTCAAGGCTTACACACATAAGGACAACCAGCATGATGCACAGAACCACACCCTAACATGAGTTAGTGCCTTCAGGTAGAGGGAAGAGAAGAGGAAACAGAGAAACCCAAAAACAATTATTTTTCATGCTGCATGAGCTGGTCTTAGCAGGTGCAGTGGCAGGTGATGTAAAGCAGGCACTGGACAACCCCAAACCTAGGGAGGAGACTATCAGCCAAGGCTCTCATTTCCAAATGCCATTCAGCATTCACTGTACAAACATTTAGTATCAGGTGAAGATAGAGTCTGGCAAGGCTGAAGTCTAACACCACCTGGGTCAAAAAACCTTCTAAGTCTGAGCATCGAGGCTGGAATATAAATATGCCATTTGAATGGGAGGCTTGAGGGTGAATGACAATCAGGCAGTGACACCCTAGCAAGGAGACAATGCATTCTGGGGTGGGAGAAAAGGAACTGAGGAAATTTTGCAAGAAAATCACAAAAAACATGCATTAGGAATAAAAACAGAAAGGAATAGAAATGCACAGGGTCTAACATGCAAAGATAGGTTTGCATGCCAGTGGGAATCAGAATTCTATTTTTTCTAAAAAGGACTTCCACGCAAGTTGGTCAAAAATTAGGAGAATTTTAAATATATCTTAAGGAATTCTGATACATCACCCCCCGCTGAGGATTCCCCTTAAAATGTTAACCTATCTTTTGTGTTAATGATGCTCATAGAACTTAAGCACAAACACAGATATTCCTTCTGCTAATCATTATTAGTATATGCACAATTATATCCACAAGATGCACAGTTTTTTTTACCTATAAGGACTTTTAAACTTCTATAACACTGAACATTTCACCTCTGCCTTCGGGTATTTTCTCTCACTCCAACTAAGGTCCAGCCATGCACTTGTGACATGCCAATCAACTTAATCTAGTTTTCCACAGTTTGCCACATTCTGATAAACTCAGGCCAGATTACAAAACTCACCCAACCTCAATATAAAAATGATTATCTGGGTTAATTAGAACAAATGAACAAAGGTTATAGATACACCAGCACTCCCTGAAATTTGGATATAAGTGCAATGAAAGGTAATTACATAGAATGTACAGCACAAACACGTCCACATTGTGTTTATGCTCTATATGAGCTTCCTCATCCTCCTCTTCAACTAACCATCTCAGGCTAACCTATTCTATTCTCCCTCATGTGTTTAACTTCTTTTTTGCTATTCATTGCTATTCACCTTAACTATTTCACATGATAGAGACCCCATTTTAAGCACTCCAGTTTTCTATTGTTTACTACATGCTTTAAACTCCGGTTTGGAGCGAGGTAATGTGCAGGATGTACCACAGTGGGATTAGTGTTTAATGGCGATCATATGAAAAGAATCAATGGCACTACTCAAACAAGAGCAGGGAGTCCTGGCCAACATTCTTCCCTCAACAAATACTACTATAAAAAGGTTAAAGCAGACATTAGCTTCATTGCTATTTCTGCGATCTTCCTGCGTGCAAAGTGGCTACATTTATCCTCCATAACAACAGTGACTACACTGCTTTGTTGGCTGTGAAGCCAACCCTGTGACACTCTTAAGGTGTCAAAAGATCTATGTAAAAGCAAATACTTTATTAGTCAGCTAGGAGCACTGCTGTCAGAATCCAGTTCCTGATGGCCATGGACCCACCGCACAAGACAGCCCTCAACTTGACACCAATTAGCGGTCACACTCGGAGAGGCAAAAGGATGGCTTGTGTGGGAATGGCTCATTGAAGTGTGGCGGGGTATTTTTTTGAGGTTGGTTCTGTGATACATTCATTAAAAGTGAGTTTGGGTGTGCATGGATTCTGACACTGGGTGCCCAAGAAAAAGAGAGTTCCATTACCCAACACTAACATCCCTTACCTCAAGGTGCACAAAACTGAAATCACAGCCATTTGAAATGACACATATACTTACCATTTTAACTTCTCCAAGGTGACTTGCAAAGCCCGGCTCTTATTAGCATCATCAAAGGCAGTCTCAAAAAGCAAAGACTTTGCCGTATTTGAACCATCAGCTACAGTGACGACCGGTCGAGGGCTACACAATGCTTGCTGGATCATTATGTGCAAAGGAACTTGAGATTGGCGCGTCGGAAGGAGCTCAGGACAGTCATCAGATGAAGGATGAGGCTGTTGATCAGGTTCTTTCTCATTTTGCACATTGGCATGACAGATTGTCAATACAGGGGGATTAGCTTTGACTGGAGGCCTTGGTGGGAGGGACTGACGAGGAGCAGGTTCTGGAGCAGAAGGTGGGCGCGAAGGCAATGCTGGCGATGATGTAGGTGCATGTGCTGATGTCGATACTTGCATTGGCAGCTGCGGTCTCTCCTTGTTCTCGCATACATTCTGGGTAGTGTTGTTTGGCTCAGCCACAGGCAGGTTGAAGTTTATCCTCCTGTGGGACCCTGGTGGCGAATGCTTACCTGGCACAACTAGGCCAGGGGTCATGATGTGACTAAGTTCTGCTGAAACACAATTTTGCAAATTGAGTCAGCGTTTTGAAACTTGCCTGTTTTAAGAATTGTACCACTATTCATTGCTTAGTAACATAAACTTCATCCCGAGAAGATAAGGGTATCGTGAGATCTTGTGTGTTAAACAAGCACCAAGGCAACCATTTTGCGATGGTTAGCTGGACAGAATAAAATATCCTATGGCAGGTAGTTGTGGTCAAAATATGAAAATATTAAATATGGCATTATGCCTTGAACATAAACCATGCTCAGTATAAGGATGAACATTCCTTTCTTAAATCTTTTCCATTTAAGACTGTCTTGGAAGAAAACAGGTTAACTTTCAATCAGCTGCACCATCATGCCTTAAGCTTTTACATTAATACGAGATACACACATATATATACATATATATATATAGACAGAAGATTTATGACATCAGAAGGGCAACAAATTAGTAATACTGCATCAAGATTTTCAGGAGTGAGTAATGCTGCTATATATGGACACAGGACAACAGGGAAAGGTTACAGGACAAGTTCAAAAGCATTTGTTACAATATTAGCCTTACTGTGTGCAGGCAATGAACAATTATTGTGATAAGTGTAAGCTATTTAATCCCTTTACTCTGTTCCACCATTCAATTAGATGATGGCTGATCTGTGTCTCAACTCTATTTATGTGACTATCTTTCATACCCCAAGATATTTTTACCTGAAAAAAAACTCACCAATCTCAGTCTTGAAGAATTTAATTGACCCCTTTTTGAAGAAGCAACTTCCTGATTTCAACTAATCTTTGTATGGAATAGTGGTTTCACTTATAAGTGGCCTAGGTCTAATTTTAAGGTTAATCCCTTTTGTTCTGCATCTCTAATCAGAGAAAATAATGTCTCTATACGCACCCCATCAAATCACTTAATCATTTTAAATAACTCCACCATATGTCCTTAAACCTGAAGTTTA
This sequence comes from Carcharodon carcharias, assembly GCF_017639515.1. Taxonomy (NCBI): domain Eukaryota; kingdom Metazoa; phylum Chordata; class Chondrichthyes; order Lamniformes; family Lamnidae; genus Carcharodon; species Carcharodon carcharias. Next base: position 25,379,978 of record NC_054485.1, read on the forward strand.
TCCACCCTGTCCTCATAACTTAACACTTTAAACTCCAGTGTCATTCTGGTGAACCTGTGTTGCATATAAAACAGTAACTACACTTCAAAAAATAATTAATTGGCTATGAAAATAATTAATTAGCTATGAAGTGCTTTAGAAGTCCTGAGATCATGAAATGTACTATGCAAATGCAAGTCATTCGTTTACCCTTTCCAATGCCAATATATATTTCCTGCCATTTGGTGCACAAAACTAAGTTCAAATAGGATCTGACCAAAGCTGTGTACAACTGAAGCATCACTTCCTCAATTGTGGATTCCAATCCCTCTGAGATAAAGGCCAATATTCCATTAAACTTTTCTGATTGCTTTTTGTACCTGTGAATTAGTTTTTCGTGATCTATATACATGGATTCTTAAATCCATTAGCTTCTCCACAGTTCCTATTCCCTCACCATTTAAAAAAAATCCAATTTAACTTTCTCATATCCAAAGTATATGAACTTTAACTTCCCCACAAGCAACATCTGTAATTGCTTTCCATTTTGATGTCAAATTTTGTTGCTTATTTTGTAAAGTATGCCATGCAGTGGTATATAAAGACTTACCAAACAAAGGATTGCTATTCCGGTTGGGTTTTGGAGGTGGAATTGGGGGTTGTTTGGCAGGAGTGGTGGTAGTGGTGGTGGTGGTATTTGTAGCTGCAGCCAAAGAGTCAGTGGTATTGGTGATAGTGGTGGAACAGGAAGTGGAAAAACAGGAAATAATGGAAGAGACGTCCTTGGCAGTAGTCAAGTTGGCTCCAGGATCTTTCATTTGCCCCTCGCCTGCTTCCAGAGTGGGAGCTGACAGTGGTCTTTTAGGAGGAAGTAATGCCTGTTTCTGGTCACGCATGGGCTCCATTTCTGACAAAGGACGCTTATCTGCAGGCTCTGCTGAGAAACATTAGAAGAAGATGTGCATCAGATAGAGGAGGCACAAAACTGAAAAATGATATGACAGATGACAAGTACATTTTTAAAAAATGGTTATTTATAAAGCAGTAGAAAACAGGAATATACACTGTCTTAAAATGGATGATGTCCAGTTTTAGCTTTTTATGCAGATGATCCAATTCCAAGATAGCCTTCTCCATTCCTTGAAAATAGGTTACACGATGCAGCCATCATTAGTGCATTGGAAGATAACCAAATAAGATAGAGAGAGTGAATGCAATGCCTGCATACCTTGACAAGTTAATTAAGTTAAAAGGGAACCAAAGCATTAAACTGTGAGAGGTAGAGGGAAAGGGCAGAAAAATAAGGTTAAACAGCTCCAATATAGCTAGCACCAGCAGGTGCACAATGAGTTGAATGGCCTGCTCTTGTACAGTAAATTTGGTTTTACTGTTATTTAGTGAATTGTCAAACTAAAAAAGTTAATAAGACACAAGTTGTGATAAATTATACTTAAAATACAATATGCAATCCTATTGTATTAGGCTGTATTGATGCTGCTCGAATACGTGTAGCAGCAGACCAATCACTCAAATTCAAATATTTATTTAACTTTACATCATGAAGCTTGAAAAAAAAATGCATCTGGGTGAGATAAGTTTAACGGGTCATGCAGTAATGAGGAAATTTACTAGGCTTTAACTTAAGTTTGAAAAAGTTAATTTCCAAATACTGCACGTCAGTGGTATTTGTATTGTACAAAGGTTAGACAAGCTCTTTCATTTGCTTACCGTTCTACACATGTAAAATAACAAAGATGGGTGGTTTATTTACTAAATTAGAACAGTTTAAACCTGATGAAACAAAGGTTTGCTTTAAACTAAACAGCAATTATCTTTGGCTTGATTTCTTACCTTTAGTTTTTTGGGGTTCCTCAACGGAGCTCTTCATTCTCTCCTCAGCTTCTTGTGAAGTTTTTGAAAAACTTGACTTTATTTCACCTCTGGCTACTGGTTCAGCCTCTGTTGAGGTAGATAATTCACCCACAGGAAGCGTGTGCCCATTCTTTAGTGTACTATTTTGGGCAGGTTTGCTGTTAATTTCCCCATCTGAAGAATGAAAAGAATGGAAGCTTGGTAAGTTTTTAATAGAGTAGAAGATGAGGAGAAAGTGGCAGCAGGGTCAGTAACAGGGAACTTATTAAAGGTAATTGGCAAAAGAGCCAAAGGGAAGATGACCAGAATTTTCTTCATGCAGTGGATTACAATCTGGAATGCACTGTCAGAAAAGGCTGATGGAAGCAGGTTCATTGGCAACTTTGAAACAAAAATTGGATACATACTTGAGAGGAGTGTGACTAATTGGACAAATCTTTCAAAGGACTATCACAGACATAATGGGCTGAATGGCCTCCCTTTTGCATCTTCTATGATTCTATGAAGACAGTCAGTAAGCCATTGCTTAACACAATCTCAGTCTGTAAATCAGTGGTGCAAACAAATTGAGACTTAGGACACATAAGAAAAAGGTATTGTAACCAACCTGCTTTCTCAGTGTAAAGCAGTTACTGTTCTCACAGTATAATTCCAAGAATTCCTGCGTGCTATCTACTTTCTCACTAAATAGATAGAGAGACAGACAGCAGATAATTTGTTTATGCCCTCCTATCAGCTCCTTTCTGTGCCTTACCTTTTGCAATCTGTCTTTATTTCTCTTATCTATTTGGGTCCATTGCTATCTGTTTGGCAGTCTCAGTTACATCAGCGCTCAATACTGTCTTTTCCGGCCACACTGCATTCTGTTCATACCTTTGTGCTTTAGCCTATTGGCTCTTAAAAAGCTTAAGAAAATTTAGCTGATACTGCAAACAGGATCTGAGCAACACCTAGGTCCCCTGAGAACGGCCACTCAGTCAAGCTGCAGACTCAGCCAAGATTCCATCACTGGTGCATTCAGTTGCCACCCTAAAGTTTAGGGACCAACATGCATCTAAGGCTTCCAACTGCACATATGTTGTACATATTTCTGGGGCTAATACCTCTCATGACTATCCTGTCTCCAACTGCCCCACCCCCATGATCCCACCACTGATTGGCCAACACATCCATCTGTACAATGCTCCGCCTTCCCGTGGCCAAATGGAAAGCATACAGACTTTTAGTTACTCTGATGGGGTAATTATATTCTTGTTAGCCAAACACCCTTCTCCATCTCCAAAATTTGCATAATTAATAAAAAGTGTTCAAAGCTACTGGCGAAAAAATAATTTTGTTTTTAACACTCCCTATGATTTTACTTCAGAGTTACAGAACGTAGTCACCAGGAAATCAATCTTGAATGCTCAGAGGCTCCAAGATTTTTCTGGAGGGTTGGCAACCCTACTTGCACCAAGAAGCAATGCATTAAATTAATAGGAAGTTGCAAGTTGACAATAATTATTCTTCTCAGCAGGGAAGCCCTTGTTAAGAATAAAATCCAATTGTATTTTGTTTATGGTGAGTGGAGGGAAGGGTAGAGGCATTTACCCCTCTCCAGTTTATCTTCTCCCTTTCATCTATCTGCAGGAATTCCCAGAACATTCATCAACTCCGAATCCCCTCGTCTTCCCCTTGCTCTAATCCATCTTTAGCTGGTCACTACAAATTCTATTTCATCAGATTGCAATAACTACTTGCAATTATCTGGCACTTTTAAATGTAAATACGTACCAAAGCACTTCACTGAGGTATGATTAAAGGAAAAACCAACATTAACAGTCAGGAGAAAAGATGTCTTGCTGCAGTTGTTTAGAGCCTTGATGTAACCTCACCTGGAGTACTATGTATAGTTTTGGTCCCCTTATCTAAGGAAGGATGTACCTGCCAAAGAGAGAGTGCAACAGAGGTTCACCAGATTAATCTCTGGGATGGTGGTATTGTCTTATGAGGAGAGACTGGGTCTGTAGTCCCTTCAGTTTCGAAGAATGAGGGGTGACTTCATCGAAACTTTCAAAATTCTTACAGGACATGACAGGGTAAAAGTAGATACGATGTTTCCCTTGGCTGGTGAATCTAAAACCAGGAGACATGATCTTAGGATAAGGGGTAGGCCATTTAAGACTGAGATGAGGAGGATGATGAATCTTTGGAATTCTCCAGAAGGTGGGGGAAGCTCAATCATTGAGCATGTTCAAAACAGGAATCAATAGGTTTCTGGAGACTGACATTGGGTCATGGAGATAGCACCAGAAAGTGGTGTTGAGGTAGATGATCAGCCATGATCTAACTGAATGATGGAGCAGGCTCAACGGGCTGAATGGCCTAATCCTTTCCTATGTTCTTAGGATATTTTTCAGCACAAAAGCCCTATCTTGGCTGCAATGATTGCGATAGAGTTATCCCCTTTGTCCCATCTTTCTCATGCATTTCTTAAATTTTCATTTTCAAATATTTATTTCCTTCATAAAATCTGCTATGGACTCTGCTCCCACCATGATTTCTGGCTGGACAATCCATCTGCTAAGGACCTTCCACATGAAGGAATTTATCCTAAACTGTTTATTATTTTGAAAATCTTAATTTTATGCTTTTTAGTTACTGAATCTCCAACCAGCAAAAACCTCATTAAAAACTTCCATTATTTTGACTAGTGAACTCTGAACATATATCAGTTCCAAGTGTAACTCTATTCCTCCCCACTGCCAAAACTTCCTAACTTGTACTGCAGCAACTCACTTCTTAGACAGTACCTCCCAAAGCTCGTGACTTCCACCATCTAGAAGGACAAGGGCAGCAGGTACTTAGGAACATTATCACCTCAAATCACACCATCCTGACCTGGGACAAATATTGCTGCTGCTTCATTTTCACTGGGTCAAAATTCTTCAACTCCCTAAGAGGACTTTGGGGAGCACCTTTGCCATACAGACTGTAACAGCTCAAGATGGTGAACCACCACCTTCTCAGGGCAACAAGGGATGGACTGGCCTTGCCAGTGACACTCTCTCATCCCAAGTATGGCTATAAAAAAAATACTGTGAGCCTTTGAATCCATTTCAGTTCGTCAGCATATTATAAGAAGGAACAGCTTTTATCATTGGCAGTGGAGGCTGCTGGCATTAAACCAATCAGATTATTTCAATAGGTGGAACTGAAGCTCATTGGAATGAGATATGCTGACGAGTAGGACTAGAACCAGATGTTGTTTTGCATTGTGTACTGAATGCAAACTTAAGAAAATTATATGCCGTTGGCCAATACACGTTTATAGAATTGTATTGCACAGGTGGTGATTCGGTCCATTGTGCTTGTGCTGGCTCTTTGATAGTTAACTTTGCAAACTTCTCCTTTGGAAGTATATTTCCAATTCATTTGTAGAAGTACTTTTGAAACTGTTTTCACTGACCTTTCAGGCAATACTTTCCAGGTCATCATTACATGCTGTGTAAAAAAAAAATTCTCATCTCCCCTCTGGCTCATTTACCAATTACCTTAACCCTTATCTATTACTGACTCTCCTGCCAAAGAAAACTGCCAAAGAAAACAGGTTCTCCTCTTTCCTCTCTCAAAACACTTCACACTAGTTTATTTTGTGTTTGCCACAAAAAATGTTACGTGTAACAAATTGCTAAAATGCATCTAGTTAAAAACTTACTTTCTTCAAAATTCTATTTGGCAACACTTTCTTTTATGAAATAAGGTGGATATTCACTACTATGAATACATTAGCTAGTTTTACAGCACTTTGGCTGTACTTACAGTGCATGGACTGCAGTGGTTCAAGAGAGCAGCTCACCATCACCTTTTCCAGGGCAAGTAAGGATGAGCAATAAATGCTTGCCAAGCCAGTGACACCCACATCCCATGAATGAATGAATAAAAAAGCTTTATACAGGCCTTTAATGCAATAAAATATTCCAAAGCACTTTACAGGAGCATTAGTGGATGGTAGGAGAGTCCACTAACAACCCCACTAACTGGCCCCCAAGTTGTTTTAGCACTACAGCGGCCAAAGCCATGATGATGTCTTCAATATTTGATGGCTGCATCATGGTGGGGGAATCCATAGGTTTTGCTTTTGATGTGATATTGCACTGCATCAACATTTTCAAAATCATGAGGAGTCTGGACCAAGTGGATAAAGTGAAACTGTTCTCATTGGCAGAAGGGCTGAGAATCGGAGGACTGGACACTGTTTTAAGGCGATTGGCAAAAGAAACAATGGCAAAATGAACTTTAAAAAAAAACTCAGTGAATGGTTAAGATCTGGAATGTACTGCTTGAGGGTATTTTTGGTGAAGGCAGAATCAACCATGAGTTTCAAAAGGGAAATGGATAACCACCTGAAGAGAAAAAAAAATTGCGGGGCCGCAGGAAAAGAGCAGGCAAGTGGTACTAGTTGAGCTTCTCTTACAAGGTGTTGGCATTGACTCAATGGGGTGAATGGCCCCCTTCTGTGCTGTAAGCATTATATGATTCTATAATTCTCACTGTATAAATGCCTTTGGAAGATTAATTATTTGAAATAAGATCTTCTCAACCACACTGAAAATGTATGAAACTTGTCAACTACAAAGCCAACATTTCCATGACCAGTTTGAAATAGGGTAGCCAATTCTATCTAATTGTCTTAAAACCTCCCACAATCAAAGAATATCACAGAATCATACAATACAGTTGGTGGTCATTCAGCCCATCGCATTCATGGCAGCTCTTCGAAATAGCTATCCAATTAGTCTCACTCTTCCCCTGTATCTACGCAAATATTTCCTTTTCAATATTATAGATAACTTTAAAAATATAAGATTACTATTAAATCTGCTGCCATTGTCCTCTCAGGCAATGCATTCCAGATTACAATATCATGTCAAATTTACAGCACAGAAACAGGCCATTCGGCCCAGCATTTATGCCTCACACGAACTTCCTCATTGAACCCTATCAACCCATCTTTCAATTATTTTCTCTTTCATGTACTAATATAGCTTTCCCTTTAATAAATCTATGTTATTTGCCACAAACACTCCATGTGGCAGCAATTTCCATATTCTCACCACTGTCTGGATAAAGAAGTTTTTTTCCGAATTCCTTATAAACCAAGGTGACACTTCATGAGATCTGCCATAGGAGAACTAGGCACACCAAATCACTTGCTTTATCTAACTTTAATCACCAGTTGATCTGCAGCAATCACTCTGAGTTGCAGCTGTGAACTGGGAAAGCCTCAGCTGGTTTGTTAAAGGAACTGCTCCTACTGTTGTCACTAGGCTTTAGTCTATTAGCACTGAAAGACCATAGGCACTTACATTTCAATAAAAAGGGAAAAAATAAATCACACTACTCTGTGGAGATGTAGGTTTCACTTATTGCCTCAATTTGTTGGTGCCAGTGACAGGGAAGTACTTCATCCTGGTGCTGTACAGCTCCAAATACTTTCTCCAGACACAACTCAAGTCTGTAATAAGCTGAGTATTTGTCACAGATAAGGTAGAAACTGTATGAAAGTTTCACAATCCCAAAGTTATGCCTTAATGAAATCCTGGTGACAATATACATTGCTCTACAAAAGCCACTCAATCACAATGTTCCTCAAAGAGTTTGGGTGGGAGAAGGGATCCAACTTGCTCATTACTTAATTTGATTATATTAATTAAATCCAGATATATCAAATCTCTCTTCACTCTATGCACATTATACTTGCCTTGTTCAGGAATTTCTTTCAACACTCCCTTCTTAACCAGTTCAGCTCTGCTCTGTCTCACAGATAACTTCCTGTCCAAAACTGGAATTATAAAAATATGTCCGTGAAAAGACTTTCAGATAAATGTTTCTCCACAAGCTCCCTTAAGTGACATCATAAAATGCATATTAAAACTCAAGTCACAAGCAAAAGAATGAAGAGAGAGGCTAGGAAAAATTTAAGAAAATTCTTAGGTCATGAATACCCTTCCAGAAACAGTGATGGAGGCAGAATCCATAACAGCTTTTAAAACGAAAATGGATTAATACTTGAAAAATAAAAAATCAAGTGATAAAAGAAAAGGGGAATGGGATTAAGTGGATTGCTCTTTCAGAGAGCCTACACAGGCACAATGGACCATGTAGTCTCGTGCTATGCTTAGAATCCAATGATTCTACTAATATAACCAGTTCTGATCATCTTCAATATAACAAGGCTTTAGCCATTTATACAATAGGTTTGGTAGCTGTTTTATGCACTCAGGTACTTTCAAAGCTATACTGAGGCCATTCACAACATTGTCACTGGGCTTACTTAACATATAGGGAACAATATCTTCTAAGGAAGAAAACAATCACTTCAACTAAAATACTTCAGCCATGTACCTAATATGCTTCTTGTATGAAACAAAAGCAGAAAACAGGTCAGGCAGCAACCATTGAGAAAATACAAGACAATTTATGTTTCAGCTAATAAATCTTTCAGATCCAAATCTTGTGTCTTGTGCCTGATGTGTACTCCCATTTTTCTCTGTTTGTTTCATGTTTTCAGCATCTGCAATAATTTGATTTTTGCATCTAGCACTACCACTGCCAGTACTTCACTTCACTCCAGTCCTACACAGCTCAAAATGCTCTCCAAAACACAACCCAAGTTGCAAAGACACAACCTATAACTATGTTGCTGGATGTTTTCCATGGCTCTGATGGACAAAGCACAAAAATTTGACCCACTATCTATTCCATTGTTGTTCTTGAGACAACAATGTTGCATGAAAGAAGTTAGGGACAAAAACCCTAGAAGAGTTGCAAGGTGCCTTCCTAATATTATAACTACATTTAGAGGACTTAAGTATGTTCAGTCATGGATACGATGAGTTTGAAAAGGTCTTGAGAAGAGATGGAAAAGAAACTAGAGAGAGGCATGCATTCAAGGCTGCATCAAGCAGAGCCAGAGGATGCTTCAGTTGTTGGGAAAGGAGTGTGTGGTAAGCAGAAGAGGCAAAGGATGGCTTAAAGACCACCATGAGTTTCTCACATTTGGAGGCAAGGGTGAAGGGGGAAGAGGTGGGGTGTTTAAGGAGATGGTTGGTATTGGAGAAATGTAGCCCAGAGTTATCTCAGAAAAACGTGTGGCTTTGGTAGAGAAGATTGAAGCCTGAAAGAGCTAGACATGGTTAAGCCTGATTTGGGGATGGATGGCTAAACCGGGGGTTTGACAGATGTACTCAAGCCTGCATTGTTTGTACTTAGTTAGCATGACATACATTTCACGGAAATTATTGAATTAGGAACAGGGACTCAACAAAATTAACATAAGCGAATTAAGAGCAATGGAGAAATTAATGGCACAAATGGAAATAAATCCCCCAGATCAAATAGTTTCCATGATCCCAAACCATGATCTTCCAAAGTTCTTTCGATTTGGGAACTATTCCTTTAGATTGGAAAATTGCACGTTACTCAGCTACTTAAAGAAAGGTGATGGAGGGAAACCGTAAAATGGTAGACCAGTTAGACTAACATCGGTTGTCAGGAAATTCCTAGGGTCTATAACTAAGGATAAGGTGGCTGAATATGTTGAAACTTTTCAGTTGATCAGACAGCCAACAAGGATTTGTAAAGCACTGAAATTTTTTTGAAGAGGTGATTGTAATAGTAGACAGGGGAGTGTCTATGAATCTTACTCATATTGACTTTTAAAAGGCATTTGGTAAAATCCTTCAGAAGAGACCGTTTGCTAAATTGAAGCTCATGGAATTGATGTTAAATTATTGACCTTGTCAGAAAATTGGCTGAGCAGTAGCATCCAAGAGTAGGAATAATGGATGGTAGGAGTTAAGAATAGCTGAAACAGAGTTTAAATACAATCTCAAATCAAACACGTCAATTATTGGAAGATATTAGTACGTGTTAACATGCATCATGAGGCTCAAACTGCCATGCTTTCAATGTTAAGCAACTAGATACAGGGAAATTATGAACTTTACATATGTGGATTCTAATGCATATAACATTCCTTGGAAAATCTGCACTCTCAATGAAGACACACTTGAAACTGTAAATGCTTTAATTAATGCTGCTGGCCCCTGAACCAGAGAAACTATTGCACTGTGGAGGTGGCTCCTTAGAAGTTTCAAATGTGACACCTTCATAAACACAACCCTCGAGTGGAGTCTGCACAGATCTATTTCTATCTACAGCGGATAGCTCTTTCAAAAAGCCGCAGGGTCATGGTGGGCTGAGCAGCCTCTTCCTGTGCTGCATCATTCTATGATACTACTGTTGCCCATCAACAGCTTAGGCTGCAGAGATCTTGCTTCCCTTCTTTCCTCCTTCAATTAAGAATTTTTTTGACTGAAGAAAAAAAATGGCATAGGGTCTTTAGTAACGTGTGTGCAAACACTGAACTTTCAGAAGCAGGTGTTGCATCACAATTCCATGCCTCAAAAAGGACATGTGAACATTTCAGAACAAGACCACTCTTCAGAAATGGCGGCTCAATTGAAATCTAAGTTAACTTTCTTTTTACAGGCATGCATTGACCTGCATTATTCATGCTTTATTTCAGAAAATTTCAGCTTCAGCTTTCGAAGAGAAAAGCTGCCAATCATCTAATTTAAATTAGAAGATTAAATGCAGGTTTTTTTTTTAAATTAATCATCCACTAAGCTGTAATTGGAACAGCTGCAAAAATCGTTTATCTGATAAAAACAGAACATAAAATGAGTTTACAATTTACAGATTTCCCTCCCCTCATATTGTGCTATTGGGAACTGCAGATCAGCGAGCTAGATCATGAATAACTAATCTAATTAAAATCACAGGATCAGGAGTCTCCCTTGATGGCCTTGTGAGCAAATGCAGCACTGGCTCAGTGCTGCACCCTTTCAGACCAAAATATTCCTCCGTTTACTCAGTTAACTCATTCCTGCCAAGGTAGCAGCTGGGATACAACAACTGGTCTCTAAATATAAAAACAAAAAAAAACTGCGGATGCTGGAAATCCAAAACAAAAACAGAATTACCTGGAAAAACTCAGCAGGTCTGGCAGCATCGGCGGAGAAGAAAAGAGTTGACGTTTCAGGAGGACTCGAAACGTCAACTCTTTTCTTCTCTGCCGATGCTGCCAGACCTGCTGAGTTTTTCCAGGTAATTCTGTTTTTGAACTGGTCTCTAAACCCTGCGGCAAAAGGGGTGAAAAAGGAAAAATCAGTTGGAATTCCCACTGCTGATCACAATCCCATGATCCCCACTAGTCCATTATAGTCCTTTTTACAATGAAACAAACTGCCAACATTCACCGTTTAGACTCACATAGAATGGCCACTGGCTCAAAGTACCAGAGCAAACAGCATTCCAGAAAGGAGTTTCCATCTCCTTTGAAGTGGAGAGATTATGAAAGAATAAAGAATAAATCACAGAACTGAGATTCAACATAGATCAGTCTGGTGCACTGTATACTTTCAGTACAATCAGTAAGCTGCACATGAGCCTCAGAAGTTGAATCTTTGAGCTTTCCACACTGAAATTCTTGGCAACATGGAAAACCAAAGACAAATTCTATTCTAATCAAGCAGTTGTAAATAGAATGGTAGCAAGCAGAAGTGAAATGTGATAAACATCTACAGGATTAAGGGTCACCAAGAAAGAGTCGAGAGCTACCAATGAGAAGTAAAGTGTGCTTATCTGCTGGCTAGGATATACCTGCAGCTCAGTTCACAGGAGATTCTCATATCAACACACACCATATTGTTTTCCATTACTTTAAAGTAGAGCCCTGTTAAAGGAAATACACAGCTGAAAACAGGCCTCCACCTTGAAAGATGTAAAGACAGCTGCCCTCTCAATTGGCTCCATGTGTTCTGATGGAATTCCTCCGTCTATTTTAAAGAGGTATCAACCTACTTAAAATAGACAGATCATCTTTAAAATTGATGTAGTCGTTCAAAATCTTATCGAACTGTAGAGCAAGCTTGAGGAACTATTTCCTATGTTATTATCTTAAAGTGATAGACAAAGGAATATATAGTGGTTCTTAAGTTGGATACAGGAATGACCAATTCTGATGCAACACTGATGTAAACCACTCTTTGGCGTTGGTCATCTGTAACAGGATATCCCATCTGAAAACTTGAGGTAACCATAGTTTTACTGGGGCTACAAGTTTGGATATCCCATTGTCACTGGTAGGGTGATCCTCAACTTCTCACAGGCAACGAAGGGCTGATTTTAATCACAGCATCCTTACAGTCTAAGTGTCTTGCAAGAACACATCTATAGTGCGAATGATGAAAGCACTTGAAAGGAAGGAGTATACCTGTATTACTAAAGCTCCTCAGCTGCACCCTGGCCCTTCATTTTCCATTTCAGTTAATAAAGGTGACAAGTCAGTACAGTTGTAACACTTCTCAAATAATTTTCTCCAGTGTAACTATTTTCTACAGGCAGTGAGTGCAGCATACACTTATTCATCCACATCACTGAACTAAAGAGAAAGGAGGAGGGATGTGAGGGTAGACACGACACAATGTCAAAACAGAAAAGAGTTTAACGCTTACTCTCGAGTTGGATTGAAGCCATAGTAACAAGACAAATAGATTATATTATGAAAGTATCCTGCAAACACTAAGCCTCTAGCCTATTGGGCTGTCACTGTACAGTCATCATGTTACATGTAACCAAATCCAGTGACCCCTCAACAACTCTTTGCAGTATAAATTTATGTAAATACAATCACTATAGATGTCAAACTCACAGACTCCAATTACTGTCATCACCTCCCACACCAGCTTCCAATTTAGAAAGTTGATGGAAAACTCAATTAAATGTTGACTCTGGGATGTGTTGAAAGGTACAGATTAAATAAAGCTGTAATGCTAAATTAGGATAAATCTACTCTGAACAGCACTAAGTGAGGTTTGAAACTAAGGAGCAGTGTGCTGATAAATTTGCCAGTGCTGCAATGGACAATGCTTTGCACTGTCAAGATGCAATTTCAATTTGCTGCAATTGTTTGCATCCCTAACAATGGCTCACAGATGGATGGATGCACCATGCAGTGATACTGGGACATACAAACTGAGGTTAACTCCAAGTTCAATCCCTGGTTTGTTTAGCGATTTCAGCTGGAAATGCCAGCAGGCCGAACAGTTAGCTTTTAAGTTTCTGAGCTGAAGAGGACTAAAATAAAGAAAAGAAAAATAAAGAACAGAAAAAGGAGAGCCAGGGTTCTTTGTTGCCATTTATATTTAAGTGACCTCTGAAGGCCAACTTGGACTTGGCTGTGATATATATCTACAGCAATATATCCCAGTAAGAGCCTTTAAGACAAGAAAGAAGAAGTAGAAATCAGAAAAAGGTTTCTGATCTCTGACATATTGTGGGAGTGGGGTTCAAATTAAGGCCGGACCTTTTCTCTAAAGGGCAGTTGTGAAAGTAAATAAAATCATCGGGCCAATCAACCAAGCTACTGTACGATTGTCAAACAGCAGACTCAGAGCAGGTTAAACAGAGGTTCCTCCACAGGTGGAAAAGTTGTGCAGCAACTGTCAATCTACAGAGCAAGGGAAACATGCAAGAAGATGGAAAGCAGCAGTAGCCCACTTGATCGGGACACCAGCCATCATTCAAAGCATTCATTCCCTTCAACACAAGCACACTAGCGGAAGAGCATCATCTGCAAGATGTAGCACAGCAACTTGTCAAGGCTTCTTCGGGAGAAACTCTCAACCTCCAACTTCTACCACCCAGAAGCACAAGGGCAGCAATTCCCGCCAACACCACCCAAGCTCCCCTCCAAGTCACACACCAGCCTGACTTTAAAATATGCCGCCGTTGGGTTATAATCTTGGAACTGCTTACCTAACAGCACTGTGGGAGTACCTTTACCACACAAAATGCAACAGTTCAAGCAGTGGTTTCTCAGGAGCAGTTAGGAATGGGCAATAAATGCCAACATTGCCACTGACACCCACAACCCATTAAAAAAAAGGAACAAGGTGGGCCATCAAGAATTTCAACGTACATCATTCCCATTAGACACCAACATGCGCACTCCCATGATTCTGTGTGAAGCTATGTTAAACATCCTCACTGACAGTTTGCAACTTGAATTAAGAGGCATCAAACTCTGCCATAATGGAAATTTTCAATTCTCTTCAAACTAGATTATTTTCTCTGCTCAACCGAAAAGCTAAGGATTAGACAGAAATGAGAAATACAAGGAGTTGCTTGGAACACCAATAGGAAAAACAAACAATGACGGATAAAGAACCTCTGGCCCATCCAGCCTGTCCCACATAATTGTGATACCTTTGCATCACAATATAAACACAGTTTAGTTTAATTTCAAAGGAAATGGATGAACAGATAGGATTTCCTAGTCCCTAATCAATCCTGCTACTGAATTTCCAATTCTTTCTCATTTCTCTTAAACTGCTTAATTCCAGAACATTAAAAGCGTGGAACTCTTCCCTTGCTCTTAGAATCCACAGCCAGTTAAAACCCAAGCTTGTCTTCAACTAACCAAGGCTACTCAACCTCTCATCTTTTCTGACATTTACAAATATGACTGTGTCCAACATCCTTTCAGTTGGTAGCTGTGGTTCACTTGTCCAAGAATCAGAAAATTGTGGGTTCATGTCTGACCCTAGACACTCGAGCACAAAATCTCAGCTGATACACCCAGTTCAGGACTGAGGAATGGTGCACTGTCAAAGCTTCTGTCTTTTGGGTGACAGGCTAAACCAAGCCCCCATTTTCCCTCTCGCCTGAAAGTAAAAACTCCCATGGCACTATTTTGAGTTAGAGCAGGGGTGATCTCCCTGGTGCCCTGGCCAATATTTATCCCTCAAACATCATTTAAAAAAACAGCCGGTCATAATGACATTTATGAGAACTTGCTGCGTGCAAATTGGCTGCCATATTTTTTACTTTACAACAGTAGCTACACTACACATATTTTGCTGTAAAAAGGGCTTTGGATATCCTGAGGTTGTGCAAGACACTATGTAAATACAAATACAAAAGGCTAAATATTGCGAATGCTGAAAACCTAGTGTAGAAACAGCTGCTCAAAATGCGGTATTTGAGAAGCCAAATGCAGATTGGGTGATGGCTTTGTGGAACAGCTCCATTTGATCCATAAACTTCCAATGGCGTTCTATTTTAATTCTCTGCCTCACTCCCACCCTGACTGTTCTGTCCTCAGCCTCCTGCACTGCTCCAATGAAGCTTATCCGAAACTCTAAGAACAACATCTCATCTTTCGATTAGGGACTTCATGACCTTGCAGAGTCAACACCGGGTTTAACAGTTTCAGATCATAGGCACTGCTCCCATTTTTGCAGAGAACAGGTGCCAGTAATCATTCTGCTATTAACTCCACTTTTTTGCCTGTCCCCCTAGACTCCTTTGTTGATCAAAAATCTGTCTAACTCAACCTTGAATATAATCAGTGACCAAGCCTCCACTGCTCTCTGTGGAAGAGAATTCCAAAGACTAAGGATCATCTGAGAGAAATTTCTAATCTCCATCTTAAATGGGAAACAGTTATTTTTAAATTGTACCTCATAGTTCTAGATTCCCTCATGACAGAAAACATTTTCTCAGAATCGACCTCATCAAGGTCCCTCAGAATCCAAGAGGTTTTAAAAAGATTACCTCTCATTCTTCTAAAGTCTCATGAGTATAGGCCCAACCTGCTCAACCTTTCCTCATAAGGCACCCCCTTCATCCCAGAAATCAACCAAGTGAACCTTCTTTGAATTTCCTCCAATGCAAGTATATCCCCTTCCTTAAGCAAGGAGACCAGACTATACACAATACTCCAGGTGCAGCCCTGTATAGTTGTAGCAAGATTTTATACACCATCCCCCTTGCAATAAAGGTCAACATTCAAATTGCCTTCCAAATTACTTGTTATACCTGCATGTTAACTTTTTGTGAATCATGTACAAGGACACACACAGCCCTCTGTAACTGCAACATTCTGCAGTCTTTCTCTATTTAAATAATATTCTGCTTTTCTATTCTTCCTGCCAAAGTGGACAACCTCTCATTTTCCCACATTATACTCCGCCTACCAAATTTTTACCAACACGCTTAACCTATCTATATCCTTTACTTTCCTACCTATCAGCAGCAAATTTGGCTGCAACACCGTCGGTCCCTTCATCTAAGTTATTAAAATAGACCACAAGTAGTTGAGGCCCCAATACTTATCCCTGTGACACTCCATTGGTTACAGTTTGCCAACCTGAAAATAACTAATTTATCCTGACTCTGTTTTCCATAATACCTGAAAATCAACTAAGTACTTTTGAAGTGTAGTCGCTTTGTAATGTAGGAAATGTGGCAGCCAACTTGTGCAAGCTCCCACAAACAGTATTGTGATAATGACCAGATACTTTGTTTAAGTAATGTTGACCAGGGTACAGGGGATAACTCCCCTGTTCATCTTTAAAATAGTATCATAGGATCTTTTACCTGGAAGACCAGATGGGGCCTCGGTTTAATGTCTTATCTAAAAGATGGCACCCCCAACAGTGCAGCTCTCCCTCAATGCTGAACAGAGGGCAGTCTCCTAGATTTTTGTGCTCAAGTGTCTAGAGTGGAGCTTAACTGCTTCTCTCTCCACAGATGCTGTCTGACCTGCTGAGTATTTCCAGCATGTTCCATTTATAGTATAAATGTAAATCTTTCCTTCTTTCATCAAAGAGTTTCTTTCTCAAAAATGCATGTTTTCTATCAAAGGTTCTCTACTCCAACTGGTCAATGCAAGTCAAAAACAGAATTACCTGGAAAAACTCAGCAGGTCTGGCAGCATCGGCGGAGAAGAAAAGAGTTCTCGTTTCGAGTCCTCATGACTCTTCGACAGAACTAGGTGAATCCCAGAAATATGGTAGGGTTCCCCCTTGTCCTCACTTATCACCCCACCAGCCTCCGCATTCAAAGGATCATCCTCCGCCATTTCCGCCAACTCCAGCAAGATGCCACTACCAAACACATCTTCCCTTCACCCCCACTGTCGGCATTCCGTAGGGATCGTTCCCTCCATGACACCCTGGTCCACTCCTCCATCACCCCCTACTCCCCAACCCCCATCTAGGGCACCACCCCATGCCCACGCAAAAGATGCAACACCTGCCCCTTCACTTCCTCTCTCCTCACCGTCCAAGGGCCCAAACACTCCTTTCAAGTGAAGCAACATTTCAATTGCATTTCCCCCAACTTAGTCTACTGCATTCATTGCTCCCAATGCGGTCTCCTCTACATTGGAGAGACTAAACATAAACTGGGCAACCGCTTTGCAAAACACCTGCGATCTGTCCGCAAGAATGACCCAAACCTCCTTGTCGCTTGCCATTTCAACACCCCATCCTGCTCTCTTGCCCACATGTCTGTCCTTGGCTTGCTTCATTGTTCCAGTGAAGCCCAATGCAAACTGGAGGAACAACACCTCATCTTCCGAATAGGCACTTTACAGCCTTCTGGACTGAATATTGAATTCAACAACTTTAGGTCTTGACCTCCCTCCTCCATTCCCCCCCCCCTTCTGTTTCTTCCCCCTTCCTTTTGTTTTTTTCCAATAAATTATATAGATTTTTCTTTTTCCCTCCTATTTCCATTATTTTTAAATCTTTTATGCTCCTCCCACCCCCACTAGAGCTATACCTTGAGTGCCCTACCATCCATTCTTAATTAGCACATTCGTTTAGATAATATCACCAACTTTGACACCTATGTGTTCTTTTGTTCTGCCGTTTGTGACATCTTTTGATGATCTGCTTTTATACAACCACACCCGCCAGCCCCCCCACCCCCACCACCACCACCACCACCACCCACCCCAACCACCTTAAACCAGCTTATATTTCAACCCTTCCTGGGATTCACCTAGTTCTGTCGAAGGGTCATGAGGACTCAAAACATCAACTCTTTTCTTCTCCGCCGATGCTGCCAGACCTGCTGAGTTTTTCCAGGTAATTCTGTTTTTGTTTTGGATTTCCAGCATCCGCAGTTTTTTTGTTTTTATCTCTGTGGTCAATGCAAGTATTGGCAACTCTTTGGAAACAGTCAATCACTCCACTGCAGGAGGAATCATAACTAGAAAAGAACAGGCTTGCTTTGATGATTTGTTGCAATGACTGGTGTCACCAATTTAAAAGAAAAGACAGTTTTGTTTTAGTCTTTCATGGGATGACAGAGTCATTGGCAAGGCCAGCATTTGTTGCCCATCCCTAATTGCTCGAGAAGGTGGTGGTGGTAAGCCAACTTTCTGAACTGTTGCTGTCCATCTGGTGCAGGTACACCCATAGTGCTGTTAGGACGGAAGTTCTAGGATTTTGACCCAGTGACAATGAAGGAATGGTAATATAGTTCCAAGTTAAGATGATGTGTTCCAGTGGTGTTCCTCAGAGGTCAGCATTAGGACCATTATTCTAATTAATAATTCATTAATAACCTGAATTTTGGTATACAGGGCACAATGTTAAAGCTTGAGAATTATTCGAGAAACCGAAATGTAGTAAACAATGAGGACAGCAACAAACTTCAGGATATAGGCAGACTTACAAAATGGGCAGACGAATAGTAGATGAAATTTAATAGTGCGAAATGTTGTTACATTTTGGTAGGAGGAACAAGGAGAGGCAATATGAATTAAATCTTACAAACCTACAAGGGATGCAGGAA